>NC_135433.1:41163603-41799853 GCF_051991255.1 Vanacampus margaritifer | reverse complement strand
TTTGTGAAATTAGTCCAAAGTGAGTAGTCTAATATTATTACTGTTGCTATGCTAAGTACTCACTCTTTCTGTGAATGGCCAGCATGATGGGTCTGTCATTAGGATGCAAGTGGAGGAGTACCTGTGTACCTATCAGATCCTGGGGTAGGTAACCCAGGAGAGGAACCGCTCTGAAATACACACAAAAAGTACATTTATGACACCGGAAGAAGCAATAAATGCGCTAACACGATGAGATGGCATGAATGTACAGTAAATGGTTGTTTGCCAAATATGCCCTATGTTGACTGGCGACCAATCCAGGGTTTACCCTATCGTTTGCCAAAAATCACCTGCTACCCTAATGACAAAATGGGCCATAGAAAATGGATGGATGCCTAAATAGAACACGGCAACCTCTAGTCAAAAGTAGGAAGAAAATTGACACTGTTTCCAGTTGTGACCCAGTGACTTAGAACTATAATTGAAAATTGTCATGAATGTCTGGCTCACCGTTCATCCACATCCTGGAACACGCAACTTGGAGAATGCGTCGTGGTGAAAACGCGCTTATCTGTCGGAATACGGGGTGCTATCAAAAATGAAAACAGGGTTAAGGTTACTGTGCAGTCAAACATAGACGTGGAAGCACTAACCTATATAAACAATTCTAATATTAGTTCAATGACATTGTATTAACTTATTTCAAACATTCATTTTGTAGTTTCTCTAGGCTGCACTGCTTACAGTGTCTTGGATGTTAAATTTTTGTCCAATCAGATTTCAGTACTGCCTTGTCAAATAGTCTGCCTTCGAAATGAGTCATGGACCGAAAGCAAAGATGTACTTACTAGGAGTAGGCGATTAAAAATAAATAAATAATAATAATTAGGCACATGACTTCAATTGTTAACTTACGATAAATCACACATTTTATATCTGTTCTAAATGTCCAATCACATATTTTAAAGTTGTCATATTCTTTACTACTCATTAATCATGTGCACCCCAAAAAAAATTCTGGCGTAAAAGGAACTTTTTTAAATTTGACATCCCTAGAATTGACATATGTGGACGTCCTTACCGTCATAACCCGAGTGAACCCTCTCAGCCAGGAGGAGGCAGCAAAACTGGTCCTCAGCATGTGCTGCGACTTGGACCTTCATCAGGTATGGAGTCATTCGGAAGGGATAGTACTGCAGGTCGCCTTTGCACTCCTTTGCTCCACTGGACCAACAAGTTGAAAAAAATGTGGAAGAAGAACCAATATGAGCAAAGACCATTAAATGTGCCATGTTCATCTGGCCCGCATAACAATCGGTTATATAATAATCATGTATTTGGTTTCTCACGTTAAAAATTGGAAACGTTGGGTCTATGTGGAGCCCACTTAACTAACAAAATGATGGCCTTGGCACGGAAATGTTATTATGCATAACAGAGCATCTCATTAACAGTGATGCGCATATGATGTCACAACGTCATTTAAAAACACATCCGGAAATGGAACAAAGACATGACTAAAAATCACAAGCAGCAGATGGTCCGCTAGCGAGAACGCAGAGCCGGCGCCCACCCACCTGATGCGGCAGAAAAAGGACTTCTCCTGATTGCAGTCAGGCAGCGATGACTCTGCAATGGGAAAAAGGAGCATGTTTTAATTCAGAGGTAAAACGATAGTGCACAACTTTGCTTGCTTTTGCTCCCCCCGGTCGGGGGCAGGTGCTCGGATTTTCATGAATTCCATCAATTAATTCATAGCTCTACCTCTGATTGCAATGAATTAAATGTGAGAGTTTAGCTGTTGGTGGTCAGCAAAAACAAGCGGTGATGAATGGGGAGTAGGTGTTACTTTTTCCACTAAAGTGTAGGTCATCAAGATGTTGATTCACTTCCAATTTCTTTTAAAACAGGGAGATGGGTCAGAGCATATAGAGGAAGTAAAGCAAATAGTCAACTAAAATTCATGCTTATTTTGAAATTGCATTCTCAAAATCAATTTAAAGGGCTACTTGACTCATTGAGCCATTTTCAGCAGTAAAAAGTTCATATTTTGTCCAGAATTAATTTGATAATTTTCATGTACAAAAAATACCTTTAAAAACACATTTTCCACTTTCTGTCGACTAAAGATGACATCACTTTTGCTGAGGAAGTAGGTAACGACCTCCACAAGTGAAAAGGATTTTATTGCCGTTTCGACATTAAAATGTCTTCATCCTTTTGTTTTATGTTTCTTCTTCTTTATAACTTTATTTTTTTTAACAACATTTCTAATCCACCCTCATTGACGATAACTTTAACAAACAATAGCTCTTACCGGCCCCAGTGCACATGCTCCAGGAAGGCAAGCGGTACGGCGTGGTGAAGCTGTAGAACATGCTGACATCCTGCGGGATCAGGAACTCCACAAACTTGCTGTTGTTGAACACGTCCCTTTTGCAGTTGAGGATGGAGGCGGCTTGGTCGGAAATGTACACGATCTTTCCCGTGATGAGTGACACGGCCACCGCGAAAATGTCCTGTTAATAGAGCACAACGACGACGTCATGCGGACTTTTGTCAATACACATTTGATGCTAGCTTAGCTGCTATGCTAACTGCTAAGGCTTAGCAGTTAGAACGGCTTCTTCATTTCCTCTTCTTTTTTTCGTATTTGGACAATAATTGCCGACTTACATTGTTTTTGAGGGTGTATTCAGATGTAATGCTGTCTATCTCGTCGATGGTATACGACGATACGTCCAGGCCAGAAGGTTGACTGTCATTTGTCATCAGCAGCTGGTAATACTCCTCATTGGCTGAAAACAAATGTAACTATTCAAGTCTCGCAGACTTGGGAGACAAGAAAATTATTTTGACATAAAAAAATTAAAATAAATAACAAAAATCATTTGAACCAGAGAATCGGATTTGATTAAAAAAATGTGCGGTTATTTTTACATTTCGTCTGAAAATATCTATAGAAAAAAAAGGCTCAGAGGAAGCCCCATTACCTTCCACCTGCTTGACGCAGCGCAGGGCGTGCTTGAGTGTGTTCAACGTGGTGGACTTGCTGCCATGCCTCTTCTCGGCAGGCAGGTAGAGCTTCAGCTCTTTCAGGATCTTCAGAACCTCCTTTTGCGTCTTGGCTTTAGCTGATTCTTGACTACTGCAAGTGGCACAAGCGCATTTGTGTTTAGTCATATATGCATATCTTAAAAAAAAAAAGAAGCCCAATTTGAGTTTACGGCCTTCGGGTTTACGTACCTGCAACCACTGGTGGAAGGGTTGTCTTGCTCGGAGCTGAGCAAACTGAAGGCATTTGAACTACTGGGTGGAGATGGACTGTGGGAGTTTGAGCTGAGGGGGACAGAGAAGGAAAATTGACTTTTATGACCAAGTGGTTTATAAACACTTACTATCAGATGCACTGACCTAAACTGTAATACTGCTTGTCCATATCACCCTTTCAAATGTTCTCGTTTTGTATTTCCATTTGACTGGTTGTCCAGTTCAACAAAATGGCTTCACATGTGAGGGCATTTCTCCAGTGTTTTCCATTTCACTCAAACGGTGGCATATTTGGATGAAGCCAGCTCGTACCCCAAATTTTGGCCGGCAACACATAGTGAAAAACAATCCCCCCAAAAAGACCAAACTACAGCTTGTCATCTTAATCATGATTTTTTTGCCTCCCAATGGATTTGCCTTAAACTGAACAGCAGATGAGTCCTCCTGTATTCCCAGTATGTATCCAACAAAAAGGAGGATCATTTCTTTGACATTTGCTATCCTTCATAATAGCAGCCAGGTGAGGAAAAGCCACCCAAAGAGCCCTTAAGGTGGTCTTATGTAACAATGAGCAAAAGCGGACACAGTGGATCTTGCAGTTTGTGATGTGGTTAAGTTCGACTTGGAGAAAGATTAGCTGGTGTTGATGTCTTTTGTGGAAGACGACTGGGGAAACGAGGAGCGGGCCACGTGCTGCTTTAAGAGAGGCGCTGACAACGGGCGACGCACTCTTAAAAATGTCAGCGGCTCCTTGTGGAGACCCTTAACCAGGTGGCTCAGCGGGAATGGCGAAGAATTAGGAGGATGAGTGCAAATACATATCCATCTCTGTATCTCTCTCCCTCTCAATAGATCTCTGCCATCTATTGCTCAGATAATCTATATCTTAATTTTGACCCAAAAATTAGTTTTATAAGTTTTAGTCATAATTTAGTCATCTGATCATATTTTAGTCAACCTTAAACATTTCTTGACAATAATATGTTATATGTGACCTCACTAGTCTAACCATGACATTCTGATCAATATAACATTTTTGGAATATGAGTTGAGAAGCAAATTCCACAGGGGCACCCCGACATGTCTCGAATGCACAGAGACAGTTGTGGTGATCAATAAATCACATGTCATTACTCAAATAGACATGCTGAGCAGTCTGAAAAATCAACATTGATATTATGAATATGTATGCGTGCCATTTTTAGTTTGACAAAAAGTACTGTTTACAAATACAGTACACTGACATTTTAGAACACAATCGCCAGTCCAAATTTAAGTAGAAATGCACAACCTGATGAAATCCAATGTTATAAATTCAAATATTAACACTACTAATAAAAACGTTCCAAATGTTTAACCTCAGAAAAAGCCCAGTAGAGTATGAGTGGATTGCTTGGCATTAACCCACAAGCCTAACAAGGACCTGCTAAAGCCAGAACGGACTCTGAGATGCTGACTGATCACAACACAGGTGCACCTAAATAGCAGGCTAATCCGGTTAAGAATAGCGCCCGCAATGCCACAATTAGCAACCGCTGAGCATAGGAGGGCATTTAAATGCAGTTACGCGTAATGCTCCAAAATACAACAGTTGGTCTGAGAGTGCGACAGGCCCAACATGTACTAAGCTTTTACAGGAGGCTAATTGGCCTGCATTGCATCATCACCGACTTGAGAGCTTCCGTTTAATTCCGCTTGAATGACCCTGTAGTTGTGGAAAATAGCACACCATTCAGTTTTGTTTTTAGTTACATGGGCTACTTTGTTACGCACGCTCACTTTGTGTTCATGTTCTAAATTGGTGACTTTCAACCACCGTGTGGAAGAATATTAGTGTGACGCGCGAAATGATCAAATTTGACTTCACTGGTGTGAAAAAGGCACTGATATATTGCTAGCCTAGCAGCGTTTCACAACACGTCTCTGACAGTTTGTGTCCAAAATTTGTTCAAGCTATTTTCAACACATGAAATTGGTTACAATAACAGAAGATCTATAGTATTGATTTGTGGGGAAAAAAATATGAAATTGGTCATATTCGACATATTTGAACATATGGGGTTTCTGCCAGAAAATGTGACAATATGCTGATTTGGTTTTCAAAAATGAAACGCTACAATTTTGCTTAAGTACTCAAAATACACAATTATTATCACGCACAGCATTTGAAAATGGCCCAAATAGATTGTAAATGACTCTTGTGGAACCAATGCCAAATGCCAACATATTTGCTCATAAAATTACATGTTAACATAGAAGCCTTTCTTAAAAATCTCCTCACCTCCCGGAAATCTCATTAGGGTTAAGGTCTGGGTATGCTAGTAGCCATGTATCCATCACAGCTAAAGCTTCTCTTGTATCTATTAGCCATGTTGCAATTATTTTACCTAAGGCGGCACAGAAAATGAGAAACCCCACTTATTTGGAGGAGGTCATTTCGACACCTTCACACAAGGATTATTTAACAGAACAATGATTCACTTTAGGTCACTTTTTTTTTTAGAACTTCTTACAGCGCAAAACGCTTACCCGGGACTATTAACAGCTCTGGCACTAAAAATACCCTACTTAAGTCACTGAGAATAGAGCTTCCTTTGCAAATAGCACCCAAGAGGACGCAGAGAAGTCCAAGAAGAAAAAAAGCAACCATGTTAAGTGTCTCAAGTTGACTTGGCAGCAGCAAGTGGCATCAGAGAGGCAGAATGAGCTTAATGTGGCGAGCGGTGGCTCCATTTTAGTCTGGACGACGGTTGAAGATCGGGACAAGGTGGCCTGATGAAAGCGGTTGAGGATTGTTTCACTTTATGGTTTAGAACTGTCGTTTCCAAGGGAGGAAAAATTATTTTGTTTCACTCGTTGGTCCCAAAATAATTTATTTATTTATATATATATATATATATATATATATATATATATATATATATAAATATATATATATATAAATATATATATATAAATATATATATATATATATATATATATATATATATATATATATATATATATATATATATATATATAAAAAAATTAGGATGGAATAATAAAATTGCTTTGTGTTAAATTTTACAAACCCAGATTTGAAACCCCGAAATGGCAAAAGACTTTCCCTCCCCTAATTGAGGCTCATTCCTGCCTCTCCCTGGGGAACAATCATGCCTTCCTTCCTCAGCGCGACATCGTGTGCAACCAAACGTTTAAATAAACTCATCTGGTCAGGAATGTGTTCCTTTTTACCCCCGTTATTTAATACATGTTCGGGATAACAAAAAATGTTGATCAATGGCGATTTCAGAGCTATTTTTCAAGGTGTTACTTTGTGTAACAAGTTTGAGAATCATTCCTATAAAAGTAAAGCTGGCCCATTGGCCTGATATTATGGGTATTTTCTACCACTCCCTGTTTGGGCAGAAAAATGTTCCAGTGGGACGCGAGGCAGACAGCGAAGGGGACGTAACGTAAGAAGAATGGTTAACTCCGCCCAGTGACAAACATGAACAAATAATGCGTTGCCGTGGCGATACACGAAGCGTTAGACAGCATGACACAGTCCCTCTGCCGTTGGTATGAAGCCAAGTGGCTTGTCTGCCGGATGACATCATCAGGCCGGACTTCCTACTGGGAGCAGCCGTCGTTTTCTTAAACTTTTTCCCAGCAGTCCAAATGAACTCCGGCTGCCTCCTGCCAGCAGTGAATCACGTCTGCACTCGTTTTGACGTCATGCTACACACATCCATTTAAGTCATTTGGAAATGTTCTGCACATATTCCATCTGTACTTCAAGTATATTTAGTTGAATCATCACTGAAATTACAAGTTGTGAAATTACAGAGCACGTGTTCAGCCTAAAGATGATGGTGGTGGTGGAAGACGTGAACTGTGCGGGACATGAAAATGTATTTTTTTATTTCTATTTTTTAAGACTCGTTGCTAAAACAGTCATTACGAGAATGCTATCACAGTGACATCTTATATTAACAATTTTCTGCGGGTCTACTTAAGAAAATGCCTGCCATTGGAGTTTGATTGACCTTAGCTATATATCACATGCCTTTTAAAATCATTGTGTTCAAATGCCGTGGTACACACATAGTGATAATCAGGCCAGATTATCGGTTACTGCATGTCTAATATCACCCTGTGTAATTACCCTTTGGTGTGGGGAGTGTAAGAGTATTTTTTCCCCCCTGACTGATCTACTGAGAAAACAGCCTGGCAGAAAACTGTCAAAGTTAAGCAGGGTACACACCTAATTTGTTCCATCAAATGTATCAAAAAATTCTGGTTAACTGATTAAAAATTATCTTGACCAATTATCTTGTGGGCTGGGGACCATTAATAGTCATTTTTCCTGCCCAAAAGTATAGAAAAATCATCAACTGGAAATGTTAAGCCTGAGCAGCATTTATGATGTCAAATCCTGTTATGTGTCACCGAGTTATGCTGAGCCACGAAGCCAGTGATTTGACGGAATTTAGGATACATGTACCAATAATAGGGTTGAATTTAAACTGATCATGGTCAGCAAAAGCGCAATAATTGGATGTTTTGAAAGATCATCCTGACTGATTATCCAATGGTTTGGGTGTGTGAATGATTTTATTTCTCCCTGAGCTGCTCGGAAGTAGGGCCGGGTATCAATTGTGATTTCCCCAATCGATTCGATTTCAATTCACAAGAGTTCAGTTCGATTCGGTTTTGTTTTATTTTTATTTTTTTCTCGATTCACTTAAATCCAATCCGATATTGATGAATTAAGGAGCACCAATTCTTCTTAAAGATCAAGGACATTAAAAAAAATTCCATATTAAATTCTAAATTAAATTTTGCAGAGGCGGTAGCTGATTAAATGATTTTGTTTATCAATGAAAGTAACGTGTTATAATCACTTACATGTTACACAAACATTGACATCAGCGAGGATGAGATGAAAATATTTTCAGAATTCGAATTCAATAATTGTAAACATGAATTAAAAAGGTTCTAAATTGTCTTAAAGTGCAATAAGTCTTTCATAAATCTAAGAAAATACTTTGAAATTCATGTGAACAGTAAAATTCAAGAAAAAAAGTCAGATACAAAAAAAGGCCTTTAAAATTTTATTTTCTAATGAATTTATGGGAAAAGAGATATTAAAATAATTGATTCATGTTTTTTTTAAATCGATAACAGGGTCAAAATGGAAAATCGATTCAAGATTGATTATTTGATATTTTTTTAAACCGAGCCCTATTCGGAAGATCATGTGGGGCAACAATCACAAATGTTAAACCTGTACAATACTTACGAACACAATATAATTCCAATAGAGTAGGAGGTGCCCCTTACAGGCCAGTCTTGGTACTACAACAGACATTTTGTTTGGGGGAGGAAATGGACAAATTATGGGTGGAGATTCGCTTCATGTGTGTGGTGTGCCTTGTTGTTTATCTGGATTATAAAAGCGAATTATTTTTTGCAGTCATGTGTGGGGTCTCTCACATTTTAAGGTTGGGTTAAAATGTTCTAAATTGCAAACATTTTTCATTGAAGTATTTCTTTTTCTCCTTGGCTCTCAAGACCAGTTTTTGCAGTGTATCTATCATCCAGGTACAAATAGCAGATTTGCAAATATTACGAGATTGACGACACGCTCACTCACCTCTTGTTGCTCCCAGAAGACTCCAACAAAGCGGAATCTTTGCTGTTACTGTTGGAGCTGCCCACCGACCCGTGGCCGTGGCTCTCATGGCCGCGGCTCTCGTTCCCGTGGCTCTCGTTGCCGTGCGACTCCGTCCCGCTGCCGCTGGACCCGCTGCTCTTCATCTCCACGTCCTCCTCCAGTAGCGACAGGGAACGAGCACTCTTACGAGCACTCTTGCGAAGTCTGCGCGGCCCGGCGGGACGGGGGTCCCGGCCGCTGCTGTCGCTGCCCTCCGACGGCAGGCCCAGCTCGGGCCCGCCTTGGGCGTAGCCGCTCATCCGCTGCAGCTGCGCCATGGAGCTGCAGCCGGAGGCCCCCATCGGCATGGAGCCGCACGATGCGGACGCTCGGCAGTTCGGAGCGCCATCTTTGTCCTCCAGTGCGGAAAAGCAGTAGCGCTTGGTGTCTGAATCTTCTGACATCAGGAGGATGCGGTGATTTCTTATCGCTGGTGGTGAATTTGGGTAGGAGGAGCGCAATCACCCCATCGTCAGTAAACTTGTGTAAGGAATGGAACGGGACTGATCTGTTAAGAGAAGAATGGAAATAAAATGAGATTTATACATCTTCAATCTCTTCACATGGTGTTGCTGTCAAGCGGAAACATGGCCTGTCCAATTCAAGGTTATTTTAGTTTGAGTTAAAACTAACTATAGTAAAAATGTCCTTTGTTTTAGTCTTTGGTTATTAATTTCATACATGAGCCATGAGGTCATTTCGTGGCCTTCCGTCACCACTAGCAGCAAATATGACAAATGCAAAAGAAAATGAAATGTCTGCTCTATAACCACATGGTGGATTTTCCCAAGAACATTCTTTGGTAACAGGAATGAACACGTTTCATAATTTTAGCATCTAAAATACATTTGGGAGGAAAACGTAGGTGGATATTTCCACCCATTTTTGCTTCTGTCTTAGATTTTACTACAGTTGAGTGATTCCATGAACTGGGGTCTATTCCAGTTGATTATTGCTTTGGTGGAGACTTGACGAAGTCAACCGCTAACGAGTCCAGTGGGTCAATACACAGAAACATGGCCAGGACATCATGTCGACAAGCAGACTTGCACTATATCAAGAAACAACGTTTGTGTTCACAGAACACTCATACGTCATCATCTCATCTTTTTTTGCAGTGTGGAGCCGTTCTTTTGAGTAATAAAAGTGCCGCGAGTAGCGCGCTAATTAGCATTAGCGAGTCAGACTGGAGTAGATCATTACAATGACTTGCACATCTATAAATTGAAGCGAAAATCATTGTCAATCAACTCATTCTGAATCAAAAATCGTTCTTAAAAGAAAATCGATTCTGAATCAAATCGTGCACCCGAAAATCGGAATCGAATCGTGAGACATTCAAAGATTCCCACCGCTACTAATTACAGAGTGCAGTTCGCTGGTCTCAGTTTACCCGAGGACTTACATAACGCTGAGAGTCCAGTGGGAATAATGGTGAAATAATAGCAACAGTGAGAGTACTCATAATCACGTCCATCCATCCATTTTCTTTAGTGCTTGTCATCATTAGGGTGGTGGGAGAGAAGTAGACTACTACACCCTGAACTGGTTGCCAGCCAAACAACCATTCAATCACACTCATATTCACATGATTTTCACACATTTCACACATTTAGAGTCTTTAATAGAGCCCAACATGTACATTTTTGGACTGTGGGAGGAAGTCAGAGTCCTGAAAAAAAAAAAACACGAACACAGGAAGAACATGCAAATTCCACACTGGAAGGCTGGAGCTGGGATTTGAACTCAGAATATTTGATTGTGAGGCAGACGCATCTAGGCTGCCACGATGGAAAAACAAGGAGAAAACAACCAATTCGATTTAGTTTATGGAAACCAGATCCTTAAATATATTTTACAAATGTCTCTCTGATTTCCCCTTTCAGTTTAAGTTGTTTGCTTACATCTACGCTCAATGACATCCTAGATGGACCTAATGGCTCAGATGCACGCTGCCTCACAAACATGCACACAGGTGACCACGTAAAGCTTCATCCTTTATCCCAGTGGCTAAAAAAGGACCGGTACCAAGACAGAAGGGTCACATCATGGAGAGAGAGCCAAAAACAGAGTTCTGGTAGTGAAGGAGACGGCGATTTAAAAGTGCAACTTTAAACATGTGTCCTAAATCCCAAAATGGAGGGAGGAATTCTAAATAAGCTTGCCTTCTTTATTAAGACAAGCTGAAAATACACTTCCCTTAAAAGCGCACCCATCACAAAGTGTATCCAAGCAACCTGTGCATCACCACAGCTTGATGTTTTCTATTTCCAATTCTTCCCTGTCTGCTCTCATTTGGTGTCGGGCTAAACCAAAGCAAGAGGTGTATTTGCATTTCTATCCATTCCATCTGTTCAAGCCATAAAAAGGGAGCACTTAAAAATAGTAACAGAGTGTTCCACTAAAATTTCTCCCACAATTGAAATCTAACTATATAGATCAGGGTTCCTCAGAACTAAACATCAGACAAATCGAACTCCTTCTTCGCGGTGGTGTTTTTAGCTGTAAGTTTTGCACCATTATTGTTAATAGACCAAGACACTGGGAAGAACATTTCACTCCAGAATTCCTTGAAAGTCTTGGGATTTGACCTTGTGCAAAAATTAATCGATTAATCGACAAGTAATCGATTATCAAATTAATTGACAACTATTTTATTAATCAACTAATCGTTCGGCGCCATTCTGTAATAGAAAATTGTCTAATTCCTCTGATTTATGTAGTCCTTCATGAAAGAAGGCTGATTATATTCTGATTTCATCAAAATAAGACATTTGCAAACATCTATTTTTACTTTGGAAAACAATGACCCAACTGGTAACAGTACAACATACAGCCCCCACACCCTTTTTTTTTTTAAATCAGTGATCGTTATATGAATACAAAGTACGGAATAACCACAGATAACTGGTTAATAAACAGTAATCAGGGGGGAAATGTTTTTGTAATACACTTTAATGCAACATTAAAATGAGCCGGATTATTCGATTAATGGATTGAATAATCGATTCTAAACATATTCAATAGTGACAGCATTACTGTGCTGGATGCATCAAAGCAGCCTCAGAACATAGCCAAGACAGCCCGTTTCGGATTTCATCTTATCTTGCACAGTTTTAGATACCAGATGGGGCAAAGCAGCCCCAGAACAAAGCACCAACTAAACTTTCTGATACCAAACAGCACAGTTAGCTTCACAATGCCTTAAGATTATGTTATACAAAGCAAAGATTCAATACAGCCCGTTCAGATGGCGCAAAGCAGCCCCAACATTGTACAAAAATGTAGAAATGTACCTTAATTAATAGTTTTGGGTGAAAAAGCACACCTGGAGTTTCTCGTCTAGCCTGGACTCAGTGTCAAGTACACTAAAATAGTTGACTGTAACTACTAGTATATTTCTTTTAAGCATAGGAGTATGCATTCCGAGCATTCTTCATTAATCGCTGCTGCATGACAAACTCCAACGGACATGTGCTGCGCTGCGCTCTTTATGTAAGGTGTTGTGTCGGACTTTTCATGTGACGCATATTTAAGCACGAGCTTTTTTTTTTTTGCCTCCACTCTATTAACTTCGATTCATTGTTTCTCGAATGAACACATCGCTGATATAAGCGACACTTGTGAAGTTAACGTTCTCACGTGAAAGCCCAGCCAGCTGATCCAGTAGTCCACTGACACAGTTATGCAATTTAGACAACTGTCCCCTTTATAAGAGAATGTGGATAGTGAGTATAAAGAGCTCTACGTACCGTAAACAACAAACAATCCTGGTCCTAGTGTGCTGAAAACTGAAATCTTGAATCCAACTGGAAAAGCAGGCATGGAGATATCAATTCTTCGCTGCCCGTGACACAGTTGCTCACTCGGTCAGATTTGTGTTGTGGAGCTCCGGCTGAGTTAGTGACCTCATTCGCAGCGACTCCTCCTTCCTTGTTCTAATTGGCTCCTGCGGCTGTCAGTCTTGCACTTCCAGCCAAGCGGCGTCATTTTTCTGGGTAAAGAGGCGTTCCGGCGGGACGACGCTCGGTTCTGTGATTGGCCAGCACTACTGTCACTCTTTTTATATAAGCACGTCACCGGTTTCACGTGGAGAACTAACAGAGGAAGGCGGGGCCAGGATGGTGTGGCCAATCAGCAGCGAGCAAGCGGTAGTGAATGAAACGCCCGGGATTCTGTTGTATAAACGCTTATACAAGGCCGCGTCATGCCGACTGCGCATGCGCGGAAGTATTAAAGTACGCAGAGACGCAGACACTTCAATGGTATGATATAACACAAGGTGACTTAATAGCAAGTAATCACAGCGGCACTTATTTGATAAGTCTTCCTTCTAGACACTGATATTGCTTCTATGCTGTAATAGAATAGGCTGAAGTAAACTCAGCTATAATATATATATATATATATATATATATATATATATATATATATATATATATATATACTTGTATATACCAGTATTTTCTTACCATGACTGAGCCAAGGAACATGTTTTACATTATAAAAATCTCATCAAAAAGGTCACAAAAAAGTATATTGAACTGAAAAAAAGATATGCTTGTCGTAATCTATTCATAAATTTACTTGGTGTAAAATGGTAAAATCTGGGCCTGTTTAGTTGAGCACAAAGTTATTAATTTATTTCACACAAGTAAATTGTACCTGCTTCTGCATCGAAGTGGCAAAGATTGATGACAAAAGATTTGTTTTAAAGAACTGATTGGGAATGAATAGGAAAATTCAGCAATTCCAGACTCACACACAAAATACATTTCCGATTTGTTGGTGTCGCTTTCCAGATGGAATTGCTATGATTATAGTGCATTTCCACTTATTGATGCTTTAATTTTTTACTGTGGGAAAGCGTTTGCACTCAAGGACCACATTTGATTTCCAAAATGTACAAGGTCATTTGTCGATGAGGATAAAATAAGTTAATTCATTTTAAAAAAGTGTTGTGTGTGTGTGTGTGTGTGTGTGTATGTAAAACATACAAAAATTCATTAAATTAAAATAAACTAAAAAATATGTATAATTCATATAATTATAATTAACAAAATGTATATTTAAAATGTTATGAATATTTATGTATTAACCATTCATAATTAATTGACTAGTTATTTAACAGAAATAAAAAAAAAATAGGATATATTTTAATTAAACAATGTTTGGGGAAAATCAGCCAGATAGACATACTGATTCTTTATTAGTCTTGTGAGGGAAATTATAAAGCGTATAAAAACTAGATTAACTAAAATACTACTGCTCGAAGCCAGCTGGGATAGGCTCCAGCACCCCCGCGACCCTTGTGAGGAAAAGCGGTCAAGAAAATGGATGGATGGATGGATTATGAATTCAACAAATATTACAGGACTCTTGGTTATGTAAATGCTTTGTGGGCCGGTTTAAAGAACAGAGCATGTGTCTTCATGCAGATGTTTTCAAAAACACCATCAAATGTACTGTAGTGAGATTAATTGCAAGTCAAGAAAACAGCAAGAGTTTGGGAGATTGTAAATGTTATTAGCAACACTGAATATCCGCTGACTTTGTTGCAACACCCTAGCTCTGCCCAGTCATCGTGGTAACGGGATCAACGAACAATCTGTCTTTACTCATTTGTCACTTGTTTGTGAATTTCTTTGGATATAAAATTTTGTTGCAGCTTTATGTAATCTTATGATTTTGTCAGACAGGTTCCATTTTTGTGATTTCTTGATTGAATAAGTCTGGCGGTAAGAAGGCTGGGGTGTGGTCAATGTAAATAAACTCCACTTTCCCTAAAATGTGAACAACCATACAGTAGTTAATTGATGATTTAACTGTGAGAGGGATCAATACTTTTCAACACAGAGCCAGGTAGCTTTATTTTTTTTCCCTCCCTTGACAAATGAAATCACCATTTAAAATGCATCTAATGTTCACTTGGGTTATCTTTGTCTGATATTTTTATTTGTTTGATCACCTTAACATTAGAGTAGGGGAAGTATGCAAAAATATTTTGAGAAAGGGGAAAGCACCTCTCAAGGAACTGCATTAGTACTGATTAGAGATAGACTGATACGGTTATTTCAGGGCAGATACCGATACCGATTATTAATAGTCAAGGCGATAACTGATATTTAGAGCTGATATTAATTTTCACTAAAAAGGAAAATATTGGCATAAAAAAAAAAATATATATATATACAACCTCCAGCTCTTAAATTTGTAAAATTTTTAAGCATGTGTTTATTGAGCAACTTTTAGGATTCGTAAAAATATTGGCGTTAAAAAAAAATAAAAAATCTTAGTCAATAGACATCTATATTTTAAAAATCTAACAAAAATTTCAGGGATCTCCCAAGGGCAGTAGCATGCCTTTGAAAGTTAAATAAAAACTTAAACAAGTAAATAGCTCGCTATTGTTTTGTACAGTAAATAAAGTTTTCCAAAATTTCAAAATGTTTTTCAGTATTAAAATTTGACTCATCTTAGTTATAATTTCAAACAAAAACAGAAGGTGCAGAGTTCCCAGGGTCAGCAGCATCTCCTATAACGTTAACTGAAAATTGAAATAAATAGTTTCCTGAAGTTGACACATTTTTAAATTGATATATTATCGGCCGTATGATTCTTCAAAAAAGGCCGATGTCGATATTCGTCAAAATGCTAAATATCGGCACCGATAATTGGCCCGGCCGATTATCTGTCTATCCCTAGTACCGATACAGAAATGAGGGTGAATGATGACTTTCGCAACACGTTATCTCCTTTCCATCTGCTACAAGCAGAAATAGCATACATTAAGTCAGCGTTAATTGGCATAATCAAAGCTCATTTTGATCCAATTTGCATTCATCTGGTAATATGATTCCCCAACAAAGGAAAACAGACTGAGATGAATATTTGCTCAAAGTGAATCAAGCTTCCGACTGCATTCATATTCATTAATCATGACTGAGTAATTGGATAAGGTGTTAAACTATTATGATGTATCATACATTATAGCTCTTGGCTCCGTTAGAGTGACTTTGGGCGAGAGACACGGGGTACACCCCGGACTGGTTGCAAGCCAGTGAACATGAACAAGCACGAGCACTCACATTTACACACATGGACAATTTCAAATCTTCAATTAAACTGGATTGTAGTATCTGCTGTCTCACACAGACAACTTTTCTTCCCTGAATAATTACCACAAAACAAAAACATATCTTTAAAATGAATTTTGAATTAAACAACCCCAAATAATAATAATTAAAAAAATTGATAAATATTCAGTATACTTTCCCATGATGAACAGGTGGGACATTGTGGAAATTACTCCGCAAATACTTGGAAAAATCAAAATCAGAAAAACATTGAGATAAAAAATAATCTGCGAATATGCAGGGGACGACTGTAGTTATAGTTGTAATCAGTCAAAGGCACTATATGGTAGACATGTCTTATTTGCGTTTACACTGGATCTTATACTGCCCAATACTGTAACATAAGTTGGCCTAATAATAATGTTTGGGAATTTGGAATGCAGGACAAACATAATACCTCAATAATATTTAAAAATGTTGAGTGAGTTGATTCTTGTGTAAAAATGGGGAAAAAAAGACCAAATTGACTTCTTGCACTTTGTGCCACCCATGAATGGTCATTTTTATGCAAGAGTCCTATACACTGGAAAGAAAAAGAAAAAAGGAAGTGAGTGATCCCATGTGAACCCCCAGGATCACTGATGAAAAATTTTGGCCCCCTCCAGCATATTAAGTAGCCCATTCCTGAAGTAGATAAATAAACTAGGGGTGTCAGGTGATTACAATTTTTAATCATAATTAATCGCATGACTTCAATAGTTAACTTGCGATTAATCTCAAATTTTGTATCTGTTCTAAATGTACAATAAAATGTGCAATAATTTTTTTCTAAGTTTCATACTCTTGTAAACATAAAAGTGGAACAAGTTCAATTAATAGAAATATGGCTGCATCTTTTAGTGATACAGTAATTTCAAAATTAATCAAATTAAAAGCATGTGCTGTATTGTAAACGAGTGTGATATTGATTTGTGTTGAGTTCATTTTTCTGCCACTAGTTGGCATAATTGCATTTGTAAGACATTGGTGAATTTTTCTTTTCATATTAAGACCTATTTAACCTTTAACATGAAGTAACTTTAAAATCGTAAAATACAACTTCACCCCAGTCTCCACAAATATATGCATTATTATTCAATTTATTATTGCTAAATATTGACCTGGATGTGTCTGCTGCGTTGCGACTTGAATTCATCTTGTACAGGCTTTCCAAGTAAGGGGCGACCATTGATTGTGTGTTTAAAAAATTAGTAGCGTTAGAGGAACTTTAAATTAACTCAAAATGAATGCACTAATTTTGACACCCCTAGAATAAACCAAACATATTTCATATGAATACCTAGTTCATTATATAAGACCAAAACATTTATGTACCATTATAATGAATTTGATCTTTTTTTATTGTCATAAAAATTATTTGTGTCTGTTAAAAAAAAATGCATGGAAAGATGACCTTTAAAAAAAAAAAAATAAAATAAAATATATATATATATATTAAATCACAATTGAAATGTTGAATGGGAGGTGGGGACACACAATTTGATTATTTTTCAAAATCGTACAGCTCTTCACAGGGGACATAATGTATAAAAAAACAAGTATTCACACTCCCATTCACACCAGTGGACAGGTTTACATTTTCAATAAAAGTTTTGGATGCAAACTTCACACACACAGATGTTCCAAAGGAGATTCAAATACGTACACCTGCTAAGCACAACGCCACCATGCCGCCTCATCCAGTACAAATCCATTTGAAAACATGCATCCTCTCCAATTTCTCCTGTTTCCTGCCATGCCTCGTTGTTGTCTCCGGAGCTATTTGAGGGTTCCAGATGGACGAGAGTCTGTCAAACACATTTCCACATAAGGAATTGGAGCGACTCGTGGCGAAAACTAACGAGCCGTTTTTGACAAACATAGTGAAAAAAAAGCTGTAGAATTTCTTTTTGAAAACAAGTAAAACTTGAAAATAGCTTCTCTGTATAACAATGGTGAAAGAGAAACATAATGGAAAATGGACTTTAATTTTTTAATTTTTTTTTTAGTATACAAATATTTACGTTTTTGGAGTGCCAGTGCAAGTAAACCTTTCGTAATCTACCTATTTCTGAAAATGTGTCGGTGAGCTGGTCCTTGTGAATTTTGCTGAATTGTGACATCACAGTGGGCCTAATTGACCTTGTAACAGTCTTCACACAGTTTCTCGCCCATAACATGATGAACTGCTGTAAGGTGTTTGGCAGAGCTGGGCAATCATCATCATCATCATTTTCATCATGTCGATGGCGACCTTTCAGCGAGCGCACATTGCACGAATTTTCCGTCAGCCTCGGAAAAAATACATGAACTCACTTTATATATATATATATATATATATATATATATATATATATATATATATATATATATATATATATAAAACATTTTGTGAAAAATTATTATTGAAAGGGCTTATTAATCAACCCCCCAAAAAAAGGTTTTCCAATACATTTATAATGGACGTAAATTGTACACTGATTTTTGCTATTTGTGGGGAAATTTTCCCTAGCTCCACCCCCGGTCGTTATGGTAATGATATCTGTACTCAATTAGCCTAAAAGTATGTAGTGAGGTCAATTACATGAGAAAGGGCCACCCTTTCAAATGGGCCAATTTCAGCTGTAAAAATTGAGTGTTTTACTATTTTATCAAAAGGCATGATGCGGACATGTTGTTAAGACACATTTGAAATGAGACATACACATTTTTAAATGAGGGTGAAAACATTAAATCAGTTCCCAGTCTGGGTTTGATATACAAACTGGAGGACTGTACCTGTATTGCCATGTAATTTTCAGGGGATGTTGGTCTGCTGTTTTGAATTTTTCCTTGCCCAGTTGAGGGTGTCACTAACGTTTGTCAACTGTTGGCTTGTGAAGCTCTTAACTATTTAAACGTATCAAGTAGCCGACATTTGGCACTTTGGCAGACAGGCTTTGTCTTTCTGTGTGACAGAGGAAAAAAATGACATTTAGTGTTATGATTTGTGTATATCATGCTTAGGTTCGTTGTTTTGGTTTTGCGTCCTGTCTTGCTTGTTTGGTTTTGTGTGCACCTGTGCTCGTCATCCTGTTCCCTTGTGTCATCCAATCATCTCCCCCCAGCCACTTGTGTCTTGTCCAGGTGTGTCTTGTTGTCTCGTCAGTTGGCCAGTATTTAGTTTCCTGGTTTTGTTCATTCTTTGTCGGATCATTGTCGCTGTCACCACACTGTTACTTTGATTTTTGGTCTTTTCAGAACTTTCTTGGTTTTGTTTATTTAGAGTTTTACCCAGTATACCCTGTTAGTGTTTTTGTTAAATAAATTGTGTTCAGTATTACGCGCGTCCCTGCCGTGGTTCTCCTGCCTCCCTGCATTTGGGTCCTCCACCCTAACGTGACATTTAGAGGGAAAATGCATGCACTTTAACATTTGAGTCACTATTCAATAGTTTACAAACATGTTTTTAAAGTAGCTTCATTTCTTTCTAGGTACTTTATGAGGGGAAATGTTACTATGGTAGTCTGAAAATGCTAAATCCAGCAACCAAAAGTGGTTGGTTTGCTTAACTTTATTTTTAGTGCACTTTAGAAAACATCTGTAACAAAGTGCTGTACATAAGATCAAACTTAACGAGTAAAAATAAATATTATTTTCTCATTAACTCATTCACTGCCATTGACGGCTATAGACGTCAAAAATCCATTTGAACAATTTCTATAAGTTTTACATTTTTTTCCACTTTTGTTAACAAGAGTATGAAAACCTAGATTTTTTTCATTGTACATTTAGAACAGATATCAAATTTGTGATTAATCATGCGTTAACTAGTGAAGTCATTCGATTAATTACAACTAAAACTTTTAATTGCCTGACGACCCTAATTTTTTTATAATCTTTTTTTTTTTTTTAAATGAAGGACTACCGAAATCAGTCACAGTTGATATGCTGAAATCAGAGGATTTGGACAGTTTTACATAAAAAAAATGGCTCCAAATGATTACTTGATTATTTATATATATATATATATATATATATATATATATATATATATATATATATAAAAGATTATAAAAAAAATTTGGGGTGTCAGGCGATTAAAATGACTTCACTAGTTAACTCACAATTAATCGCATTAATCTAAATGTATAATAAAAAAAAAATCTAGGTTTTCATACTCTTGTTAAAAGTGAAAAAAAAATGTTAAACTAATAGAAATAGTTAAAATGGATTTTTGACGTCTATAGCCGTCAATGGCAGTGAATGAGTTAAAATATACAAGCACTCCCTTTATGTTGACATTTGACATACAGGAGGTGAAGACTTTTATTCCTTCTTGTTGCACAGTCCACATGTGTGAAATTCAGGAACATAAGTGAAGTCTCCACTTTGACCAACATGAGTCAATTATGAACTGTGTCAGTGATGCAAAGTTAAGTATTTATATCACAGAAACATAAATATCAATGTCCAGGAAAAGACAACCATCCACAGTTGAAAAAAAGATGACGAAATGACTCAAATTGAATCACTCGTCATCGTCAAGTCAAGTCAAATCAAGTGTACAGGGGAGGCCGACACAGGTCTTGTGTCTTGCCAATAATGTACATGTCTCATTAAACAAAATTAATAAACCACATTAGTATTTACTTTTAAGTGGAGCACATAAGAGGGAGTACATTATGTAACTCCGTTATTTGTTTTTAAGGCTCTAACTGGTCTCGCCATTTAAAAAAACCAAATGCATCTTAAAACCCATCTTTATTCTCAAGCTAGCAAAAGGGTTCTAGGGCTCACATATTACAACATATGGCTTTGATGACGTTTTGTGCAAAGCCAGGATTGGCTGGTAAGAAAGGCAGGCAGACGACAGGATGCTCAACTCTTACTCACGAGGAGAGGACGCTTGCCAATGGAGGCTGTGAGCAAACAATTCTAAATATGGCGCCCGGAAGCTGACGTTACAGAACAGATGGAGGCACTACCTTACATCTTAACACTTTGCAGGAACCAGCCTGAGGTGCTCAGTCATAGCATGTGTCGCTTGTAAATATCTTTCCAAATTCTTTTGTTATCACCCGACCACCCATTTTCTACATCACAATCTTCATTTGGGTGCCATCTTGGATGAAATTAAGGCGGGGCAATTTCCTCCTCCCGTCCGTGAATCTTTTTCAAACTGCCCGTGTGTGGACGACACGACTAGTCAGTTCGTTCGTCCTCACCTCATGACATGTAGCAACGGTCTCTCTCTCTCATCATAATTGTAATCCCTCAAAGTAATCCCCATTTTAAATAAATGCACTTGTAACCTGATTACATGTTTTTTCCTGTAACTGTAATGGAATACAGTTACATTTATTTTGCAATCTGATTACGTAACGGTGGTACATTTATTCCGTTACTCCCCAAGCCTGACTGTGGACAACTTAGCTTTTTTTTTAAGCAATCAATTATTTAAATACTTGCAACTCAAATTTTGAATCACAGAAAAATCAATCATGTCAAACACCAAAATCAAAGGGTAGGCACGGTTTGGCCTACTCGTGGACATTTATAGCGTCATCCTCACAGGCCGGTGTGGCTTCACTCTCAATGCTGCATCAATTAAGAGCAGGCCTACTTTGAGCCAGATCTGCCTCCATCTGTGGCTCCCTCCCACACAGAGTTTGTCCCTTTTGTGGAGGCAGGTGTCATAGCCTCCACTGCACGAGCGCATGCAAATGATCTCGCACCGCACGACATATGCCGCGGATGGCGCCGGATGGACATCAGAAGGGAGAAATTTCCACGTGCCTATCGCCAAACGACTAACTGCGTCAATCGTATTCAGTGAAGTTAATAAGCCAAGTGCGCATATCGGCAGCGCGGTGCATTATGGGTAGGCCGGCTGGTAGCCCGCTACCAACTTGTCATTGAAAACTAATGGAGTCTAACGCTGATTTGGACCATTTCAACCGTTGGAAAGTTGATGTTTTTTATTGAATCTATTTTAAACATGAATAGCATGTCGTTACTGACTACCCTCTGCCGGGACACGACAGTTAAGCCTATTTAAGTGTTTATTATTTGATTGAATGTGTGCGCTTTACCTGGAGTTGGACCGAGGACACAACACCGGGACGCGATCAAGAGACACACACATATATATATATATATATTAGGTGTGTTACAAAAAATCAATTTGGCAATATATCGCGATATTACAGCATACAATTTTCGTATCGATTCATATGCAGCCAAATCAATTTTTAAAGATAAATTTTTGATGCAAATATTCAACAAAATGTCTTTCTTAGGGTTAGGTTTCACATTTTAAGCATGGAAGAACGTAATATTAATGGAACATTAAGCCTTAAGATTTTCTTTCAATGCTGTTCAAACATGAAACAGATTCCAACCTGTTTGTTAAATGCAGTGGCTCAGTTATAAGCCTGAATTTTCAGATAAATACCTTTTCATACAAATCTTACAGTATACATGTATGTATACAAGTTTACAGATTAGTATTTTCTAAATCTTAGTTAAAAATAAAAATAAATAAATCTCAATAATTGACTTATAGATTTGTATCAAGATTAATCTGTATTGAATCAAATCGCAAGGTACTAGGCAATTCACACCCCTAATTATATGTGTGTGTGTGTATGTATGTATATATATATATATATATATATATATATAATTATTATTATATTATGCTAAATGCATCACATGGTAGTAAAAAAAAGAAAGAAAAGAAAACCAAATTGCTCAAGAGGTTCACAAACTTTTGAGCACCTGGGAAACTATCAGCAGCAGGCCTTACTCATTCAATGACTAGGGAAAGAACAAGGTAACAATTTTATTTATTATTCTTTTAACAGGTAGATAAAAGTCATTCAATATCAATGTGCAAATTGTACGTACAGTATTACATAGGGAGTAAATCAAGTGTGAGCACAAAAAACATTCAATTGTAGTTTCACAGTACAGCTCCAAGTGATCTTATAATCTCTTCATAAACCCTCCGAAGTGTCTTGATAAGTTAGTGAGGGGCAATTTGACAAAAATGTCAAATAGCAGTGATGAAGAATCAATATTCAAGCAAATGTTGATTTTGCTCCAAATGTTAATAACTGAATGGGTGTTCTAGATGTCCGTAGTGACAACTGGTGTGACTCCGTGGACGAGCAACGTGGGACCCAAATCCTGACTCAGCAGGTCCACTTGATGCAGGTAGGCCGAGTAGCGGCTTGTATCGGCGGGCGGGTGCGGTAAATACAGGAAGCGCACAGCCGGCTGGGGTGCGCCATGCCTTCGGATAAGAATGTTGACAGCGCTGATGTACTCATCTGTCAGCTGTGCTGCATTGCTGGGAAATGCTTCTTGACGTCCATCGTCCACTTCCTCACCCTGCTCCTCATCTTGATCCCTTCCTCGTCTTTGCCAGTGTAGCTCCACCACCTGGTCCCAAGCCACTGTCTGCACTTGCGCCGACATCCGGAGCTCCCTGAGCATCAGTCGCAGCTTGGCCGCCTCTTCCTCCCGCAGACCTCCGCCGGCCTCCACGCATAGGAAAAGGCGCAACCTGGCCTGGCTCCAGGCCCGAGTTTCATGAAGTACGCAGGCCAGCTGAAGCAAAAACAGGGCGCATACGTCCACATAGCTGCAGCTGTCCGGTCGCAGCAAATTCAGCGGCCAAATGTCAACAAACAGGCCCGCCGTGCCTTTGTTAGTCTTTGTCTTTTTCCCCGAACCTAAAACCTCTTTCCTGTTGAACTGGCTGAAGTATCGAGCCAGGGTCACATTCTTGCCCATTTTTACAGCGTCTGTAATAATTGACACATACTCCTCTTCTTTGATGTCTTTGGGTTTATCTGTGTCACGTACATCAGGGAAAAAAGGGAACAGTGGTTCTCCTGGGTCTTTGTTTACAGGCACTGCATCCAAGCTGTTGTCTGGAGGTAACATTTTGCCTTTGAGGTAGTCTTCAGGGGGGCAGTCATCATAGAAACCCAAGACAAGAGTGTTTGGCCTCATCCCGCCTAAGAAATTTTTTTAAGAAAGTTTTAGTCCAAAAGAGGTGCGTTTCAGGTCATGAAAAGTAAAATAGTGAACCCCCCGCATAGTCACTGCTCAGGCATACGTGAATTTGCCTATCTGCAGATTTTGTTTGTGGAACCCATCTTCCATTATTCACTAAAAGGCTAACCTAAAGCCGTGTCTAATATCAAAGTATTGCTTTGGAGCCTTTTTGTAGATTTTAGATGCCAAGGAACTATGTTGAAATGAGGACAGGAGCTTCATTTAGTCAGGTGATAGCCCAGTCAATAGAAAAGTAGTTCTTTACTGCCATTTTGTGGCATCTAGATGCAATTAAATTAATTACTCATGGATGTTTGCTATTCAGAGCAGGGTTAGCTTCTTATACCCTTAAAAAAAAAAAGAAGGAAAAAAAATGAGTACTGGGACAGTACTGTACAGTTAAACACGGGTAAAATAATTTTGGGGCTTTTTTTTTTTTAACACAACCTTGCCGATTTGTGTATTTGTTTCCGCTTCCTTCATCTCCCTACAAGATGGCACCACAGCCCAGGCCAATAGGAACATAGTAACTGGTGTCAAAAAATTATGATGTATGAATTTGAGCTTTTATAGCAGGGAGGAGAATGTGAATGTTTTTGCTAGTGCAGTTTGTTTTAATATGTCATCATTAAAAGCAATGTTTGTGATATATTTACAATTTAAAGAAGTAATATAGGCAAATATGTATGAACATTTTCGGGGGCATCAATTACTCAAGTTTTTTTGTGTGTGCAATTTATGGCAGGCTAAGGCCGTTTCCCTCGTGAATAGCAGAGGATTACTCTACAACAAAAACATGTACCCACCAAAGCCTGAGATGAAAAGAAGGTTCTGAACTCCACGTCGAACAGATTCGGCCAAGGTGAGGTTAACAAAGGCTTTAATGTTCAAATGGTCCACCAAAGACAGCCAGGAGTCGTAATAGCTCTGCAAAGGATCAGACGGCCTCTCATCTACAGAAATGGACACAAAGTCAAATGATGATTGCATCCCCAGGTTCAATCCATGTGTGTAAATGTGAATATGGTGAAGAAGGCATCACTGAAATGCAGCAAGAGCGCCAATAAAAACGTTGAAAACAATACCTAGCAATCCCAGTTTGACATGACCCAGTACGTAGAGGCCACTCTTCTTGAGGTCATTAATGAAAGTCAGCAAGCCCACACAACTACGAGGGTTGGCCACCATTAGCAGCACCTGAGGCCTCCAGAACTTGACGTGGTCCTTGCGCACATCCAGCATTAAGAGGTACTTGCGGACCTGAGCAAGAACAAGTGGTGAGTAAAGGCTAGAAATGACAGTCAATCATGCATCTTGGTGTCCTGATAATGACAGGGTTGATAAAAATACCTTTTTTTTTCAAATAAAAAAAACTAACTTGAAAACAAAATAAACCAGACTTTAAAAAGTATTGTTTCCATTCATCTAAACTAAATAATACATTTTTACAAACAAACAAACCTTTTTTTTTAAATGAATGTCTGATTTTCTTTTGTAAGTAATCTCAATTTTACAATTTACAATTCTACAAACTACAATATTGTACACCAATACAAATATGTTAATTTTTGGCGAGCATTAAGAAAATATAAGGGTGTTAATTTATGTGGTACCAGTATATTATCATATGCAACTTTAAGTATTTTATTTTTTACATGTATTAAGCGTACCAGGTTAGCATTTACAACATTTTGACGCCTTTTTAAAAATAATTGTCCAAGTCATTTTTTCAGATTCTTCAGGAAACACAAAAAAGTAACCATTTGCATAATGAGATGATTTCTGCAAAAAAAATTTTTTTTGAAAAATAATAATAATTATTATATATATATATATATATATATATATATATATATATATATATATATTTTTTTTAAGAGGGCGGTGATTTATCAAATGGAACAGGTTTTGACGAATTTAAGATTTTTTTTCTTTCTTCACAGGAAAAAAAAGGTAAATGTGAAGGCTATTTTAATTTTAAATATGACTATGAGGCAATGCCTGGTTCAGGCCATGATGGTAGATAGTAGTGTAATAGTATTACATTTACATATGCATATTTAAATTTCTTAGCATTTTATAAATGACTTATTACTTTTCAAACAACTTTTCAATGGGATTGATGTGAATTGTGTGTGTGTGTGTGTGTCCAGAGTTAGACTCAAATTAAATGTGAATCAAATAAACCTGATGATTCAAAATAGAGTTTGTGTACCTGGTGGAAGATGAGAGCCTGGCTAATGTAGCCCCAGTTACTGATGGGGCCGAGATAATGAATGAGCATCAGGAGCAGCAGCATAAATGCTATGCTGGCAAAAGCATAGATGGCATTGATCAGGAACATCATAACCAGGCAGCCAAAAATGCCCAGGGTGCAGGTGTGCCACGTGAAACAACGGAAGGAGGGCCTTAATGCATACAACAAAAAAAGAGAGACATTTTCAACATCCAATGTGAAAAAAAAAGTAGAAAGACTACTCTGTATTCCAAATTATTTACACACATAGGATTTTTGTTTTCCAGTTTCAAGAGTTTTATCAATTCGCCCATTTAAAGGAAAATGTAAAAATGTACAGAAACACAACGGTAAATAATCATTCGGAAGAGTGTCGACTACATCAAGTCAGTGCTTAGTCCTGCACCTTACCTAAAGTTTGGCGCAGACGCCCACTCTAAAGCCAAACAGGCCAGGTTGACAGTGGCATAGACCAACAAGAAGAAGACGGTCACAATTCCAGCAATGGTGTTCAATTTCCCAGCAAACAGCACCAGCTAGTGGCAAACAAAGCACCTTATTCACCTGACACTTCATTCATTACTTTTGTGATGAAGGTGGACAGATGTACATGCTAAAACACATTAGAATAATGGGTCAGAAATCGTATTTGTTTACACGGCAACATTATACAATTGCAATGAATTTAGGCAAGAACACTGCTCCATTGTGAATAAGAAAAAGACAAGCATGCTACTCATGGACAAGTCACGAGTCAAACGATGTGTCAGCGATGACAGTTTCATAATTTATTCACATTATTACTTGAATCTCATCCTGATTTTAGTGTTACTTTTAATACTGTGAGTGGATACCAGTGAGCCGAAGAGCTTTAAGTTACAAGTCATCGTTTGGCTGGATTTTACTTTGCGTTTGTTATGGAGTGACACCCCGCCCCCCAATAGCTTCAAGCCATTTAATGCCTGCATTACCAGTTGAAATTTACTTTCAAAAATGTAACTTCAAACAAAGAATTACACGTTATGCGTTTCAAACAGCTTTGCATTACAGCAGTCTGTTTGGCTAAATGCACCATAGATGGTTATGTTGCTGTGCTACAGCACAAATGGTGGAGCAACATGTACACAGACAATAGAGCAATAATCACAGGCATATATTCTTTATCCTGTGTGAAGATTGTCTAATACTGCAGTTTACTGAGTCAGTTGTGAAAGTCTTTGTGTCTGTATTATAGCCCCACCTGGTGGCCAAGGTAAGGACACCAGAAGGAGCAGCACAATGTGCATTGAAGAAAAAAAAAAAAAAAGTAAAATTAATATCTTTAAAGGCTATTGAATTATGTAATTACTGTATACTTTTTTAAAAACTTTTCCTATTGAAAAATTTTTACAAAATATTGTCTTTTTTTGGAGAGTCTGGAATGGATTAATGGCATTCTCACTTATACTACTCACAAAAAGTTAGGGATATTTGGCTTTTGTGTGAAATTTCAGGACGAGCCTAAAATGCATTCAAACCTTTACAGGTGAAGTTAATGTGACTTTCTCAAAGCTTTTGAATGCACATGTCCAACTGTTAAATGTTTCAGTACTTTTTGCATATGTTGCTGTTCTCTAACGAGGAGCTTAACGGCAAAAAACGATATGGGACGTGCGTTGAACGGCAGCATATTGGCTTCATAACTGAATCGCTTTGTGCTTAAAAAGACTTGTTATCCCCTCCGGCTCGAGCTCCAACACGAAAGCAAGTGGCCCTGTACTTCCTACAAGTTATTGAGACGTTGGCATTTTTAGTTGTGGTTTACCCAGCATTGTTAACTTTTCTTCCAATTAATTGTTTGAGATGATGAAATCACCAGTGCATCCTTCCACTTAAATGTCCTACTTTCATGAAATGATATCACCATAGCGTGAACTTTCATTTTCCATAGATTTCCCCTAAAAGCCAAATATCCCTAACTTTTTCCGAGTCGTGTATTTCAATAGGGAAAGATGACTTGAGCTTGTGAGACTGTTTTGACTTACAAGGTCTGAGGAGGAGTTCAACTGTTATCTCAAGGCACAAGTGTCTTTGGTCGCTGTTAGGCAGATTCCTCCAAAACCAATATTTTTCAGGGGAAAAACAGCATAAAAAAAAAAAAACGGTTAAATACTGTATCATTAACAGCAAACCATGTGGGGACTGACCAATAAATTTGTGGGAAAAAATATGAAATCTGGATATATAATTGACATATTTTTCTAACTAAATTTCTCTATAGTGTAATTGCACAAGTCAAAAAAATCATCATGCAATTAAGAAGAAAAACAAAAACTATTATATCTATATGCTGTAAACCCACAAAGGGAAGAGTAGCATTGTTGCCAGAAACAAAACTGTTTACCTGTACAAGCAACCAAGAGACAAGCACTGAGGCCCAGGGGTTGCCACTGCGGGACGTCTTCCTCGCCAGAGCCAGGACACCACCTGTAGTCATGTTTTAAAAAGCACAGTCAAAAAGAACGGCTGTCTGTTGCCTGCTCATTTGGTTGTCAATGAGACAAACAACTGAGTCATCCCGCGGTGGTGGTTAAACAAAACACATGGTGATGGGATTTGTGTCTGCAGAGAAAGTCAACACCGCCAGCCATCTGTTGTCAAATGACGCATTCCAAATGAACACGGCACTATCAGGAAAACAACACAAATTAATAACTCGGGTCCATTTCCCACAGATGGCCAGCTATTAAAATGCTGACTGTTTTACACAGGGGTCGGCTGGGATGGAACCGTCGCATTGAGCAACGCCTCAACTATCAACGGGTCATTTGATCCTTTCACACTTCTCAAAACTGCCAGAGGATGAATCAACTCGTGTCAAAATAACATTTTGCTTCCACTTGCATGCGGTACCAAATCTTACGGAAAATCTAGGACAATGTTTCTCAAACATTTTGAGTGCAAGTGAGCCCTTCTGGGCAAGATTTTTTTCTGAGGACCAGAGGCAAATTTTAGGATCAGAGGTTTAGGCGTGCTATAAAGACTAACTGTGCTTGGTTGCTACAAAGAGCATTTTTTACAAAACAAATTGACTTTAGTTTGTCCCCGCGTTTTTACATCTTGTCTTTAATACAAATATATAAATAAAAAATACACTTCAAAATGGAGGTTTTGTTTGCTGAAAAACAATCTTGTGTCCATGAGAAGACTTTCTTTCTTTGCAGATACACACATGCAAGCACGCCACACACATGAGTTAAGATAGCCAATAGCAACACAACAGAGACATTAATATTAACACTTGTTTCCTTCATTCCACTCAAAAATGACAGTGAGGGGCATACACCTTCAGTCTGACCACCTGCAACATCTCCTAGCTTTGCTGGAAACTTCAGCTAACTACCTACCTATCAAGTAGCATGACTACAAGAACAAAAAAAAAAAAAGAAGCAGACTAGTAATGAGAATAATATGTCGGTAGAGTAATAAACCTTTCCCATATGCTGGTGGAAGTAAGGCACTTACAATTTCACTCGACTAGACAGACACACTAGGGATGAACCGCTAGAGGAGTGCTCTGCTTGTACACGTCGCAACAGCGGGATTGGGAGGGAGCGGAGGGCTTAGGTGGATCAAACAGTTTTCTAATCAAATGGGGATGTACTGTATTTTTGCTGTTTAAATATTACTTTTAAACTCTAAGGTTTATATACATACTATATAATTTCCTAGCTTGTTAAAAAGAACACAGTAAAAATATACCTATATACTCTATACTATAATAATTTTGGGGGCCAAGCACCCCCAAAATTCAAGTCCAAAAATGAATCATGTAACAAAGAAGAAAAAATAAACACAAGTCAAAAAAAAGAAGAAAAAATACAAAACACAAGTCAAATAATTAATCATGCAATAAGGAAGAAAAAATACAAACCGCTCTGGAGTATAGTATGTCACATTGTTGGGGGAAATGTATTTGATAAAAACCCAGACCAACAACAGTAACGCTCAGACTCTCATACAAACATTGTGTTCTCTAATCATGAATGCATTCAGAAATACATTCTGAGCGTACATTGCATCACTCCGACCGTCTGGAAACTCAGAGTGTTCTTCAAATGTGCTGTTTGGTCATTCAGTGTCCCAAACAATGAGTGCTGGAGCCCACTACAGTGTGACGGCGTCAGAGTGAATTTGTGAAAGCACCCCATGTTGACGGCAGTGAATACGTTCAATTTTTGGTGCTGTAAATCCTCAAGGCACACGTATGCTAAACTAGCGATGGATCACACATTCGTTGCCATGACTACTACCACTACTTCCATTTATTCTTACACTTTCATTTGGAGGTTGGAAAATACTTCTGGTGTATTACCGCCACCTGCTAGCCACTGACGGTAATGCACCAAAAGTATTTACAAACTGCCAAATAGAAAGCCAACACAATAAGGGAACGGGGATTTTGGATGCCAGTCCAGCTTAGTCACCCCGAGTACAAGTCGCACGAACAGACAAACTACCACTAGAATTAAAAAAGTTGCCTATTTAAGGAAAGAAAGTACAAATTTTACATTTTGACTTTTTCCATGTTGCAGCTGTACTGGCACCCAAAATCCCTGTTTACAAGTCACATTTTTTTTGAGAGGAAAACATGTAAAGTTGAAAAGTCAATCATAAGAAAAAAGCTGTATTTTCCCCAAAAGTCATATTATGCACAAAAAAAAGTTTAACAAGGGAAGTCATATTTTAATATGAATTCCAAAAAAAATGTTTGTTTGTTTTTTTTAACTTAATATTGTTTATGTGATATATCACAATCAAACCAGGGCTTTTGATTACCCCAAAGCTAAATTAGGGAAATGACTAACATTTTATTCTGGTCCCCATATTTATGTATACATATTTATAAACGATACGATGATTGCCCAGTATTTTGCAGACCCTCAAGTTCCAGCTCAAGGACACCCTAGTTTGAGAGCTACTGACCTAGGACCCAAACAATGGCTGTCTTACCAAACAGGTTGTCTTTAGATAGCGCATACAGGACTCTGGAGGCTCCGATGAGGTTGCTCATGGCGGCGGACATGGCCGAGGAGTAGATACCAACAGTGACCAGAGGAGGCCAAACATTGATGGTCCCAAGGAAACTGTAGTCTCTTTGCAGAATGGGACTAAAGATGGATGGATAGAATTCTCAGTGTGAAATTAAGGACAAATAATTATGTATATACACAAATATACAACAACAAAAAGGCAAAGAGGCGCACCCGCCCACCAAAACCCCACCCACCCCACCGGGACCCCGGCGGGGCTCGCCCCCCGGATACCGGGGCCCGCCCGAAGTGCCCGGAGGCCCACCGGAGCGGGGCGGGCACAACACCAATCCCGCCCACTCCCCCGGCCCCCGGAGTGCCGAGACCCGGGCCACGGATGGAACCCCCGGCCTAGGGGAGGGGGAGGAGGGCGGACAGGGGAGGAGGAGGGGACGGGGGAAGGAGACGACAGGAAGGGCAGGAGGCAGCGGCAGGGCCGCAGAGAGAGGGGGAGAGGAGGAGGAAGGGCGACGAGGGAGAAGGGACAGGGAGGCGGAGGACGGGCGGGGAGAAGTGAAGAGGGAGAGGAAGCAAGGGGGAGCAAGGGGGAGGGGAGAGGGAACCACGGGGCACCCCGGCGGCCCACAGGCCCCGACCCGCGTCGCCGGACCCAGAGCGACGGACCGCGCCGGGGCGGCGCCGCCCCGGACACCAGGGAGAGCCCCGCAACACAGCACCCCCCACGAGACCCAGGGAACGACCAAGACGCAGCCGCCACCCAGCAGCCAACAGAGGGGCAGACCCGCCCAGGCCCAGCCAGGGGGGACAGCACCTGTAGAGTTAGTCCCCTGGCATGCAGTGAATCCGAATATTAGCCCTTAGTGCCCATTGGAGGTGAATCTGCTCGATCCTGTTGGCAGCAACTGGGTTCCTGACTATAAAAACACAACCATTAGTTACAAACTGCCAAATGCAGAGACATCAATGTAAGTTATCACGATGTAGTGGCTCTCGCTAACAGGCAGAATTAAATAACCAGAATTAGGTTAAAATATTCTATATACGTAGACCATATTTCTATGAATTTTGATATTTGTTTTTTATTTGAGGCCGATATTTTTTCCATTAAAATGTGATTTATGAGGAGGTTAGACCATTGGTCGATATTCAGAGTTTGTTTATTTTTCCAGTTAACAAGAATTGTTTTTTTAGCGATAGTAAGGGCTACAAGTGTAGATTGAAATTGTTTATGTGGTAGGTCAGTTGTTGTTAGGTCACCTAGCAAACACAAGTTTGGAGATAAAGGTATCCTATAGTCCAAGATAGCGGAAAGTTTTTCTAAGACTTTAGTCCAGAAATACATAACCGGAGTGCATAACCATAAAGCATGAAAATAAGTGTCTGTAGTGTTTTGTAAACACTGGAGACAAATGTCGGAGTCGGAGAGCCCCATTTTCTTCATCATATATTGAGTAATGTATGTTCTATGGATAATTTTGTATTGGATAAATTGTAAATTTGTGTGTTTTGTCATTTTAAATGCATTTTCACAAACTTGAATCCAAAAGTCAGATTCCGGAGCTATAGACAAGTCTGTCTCCCATTTTAAGATGGGTAAAGACATTTTATCCGCATATGAAAGTAACTTATATATTTTTGAAAGTTTTTTTGTTGTTGTCGGAGAAAGCTTGGTAATATCTTTAGCTAAGCCAGGCGGTTGGAGCGTACCCTGAAGTGTTGGAATTTGTTTCTTTATCATATTTTTAACTTGCAGATAATGTAAAAAATTTCCGTTTGTTATTTTGTATTTTTGGAGCAAAGATGTATATGATATAAACATATTATCTGAGAAGAGATGGTGAAGATGTGTGATTCCTTTCTGCTCCCACACACCTAAATAAAACGTTTGGTTGTTAATTCGAAAGTCAGGGTTATGCCATAGGGGAGAAAGCCCACAGGGCTCCACTTGGGCTTTTGTAATTTCTAATGCCTTCCACCAAGCAGTCAGGGTGGCGGAAATCATTGGGTTTTTAAAACAATTATGTCGCTTAATCGATGTTGTAATAAAGAGTAAATCTATAAGTCTGAGGTTATTACAATCCTTCTGTTCTAGTTCCAGCCAACAGTTAGTATCTCTGTTGGGTTGTGCCCATAGAACGATATATTGTAGCTGGTTAGCTATATAGTAGTACATAAAATTTGGTGCCTCTAAACCACCTTTGGATTTACTTTTCTGAAGAGTAGATAGACTAATCTTTGCTTTTTTTTTTTTTCCCCCAGTAAAATTTTGTAACGGCTGAGTCCAACAACTGGAACCATTTAGCCGTAGGTTTAAATGGAATCATTGAGAAAAAATAGTTTATTTTAGGTAAAACTTTCATTTTAATGGTGGCTATTCGTCCTATTAAAGAAATAGGAAGATTATTCCAGCGTTCCAAGTCACTATGAATGTTATCCAGAAGTGGAGAAAAGTTTAAATGAATTAAATCAGTTAATTTAGGTGAGATTTTTATGCCTAAGTATTTTAAATTACCTATAGGAAATGAGTAATGTGGGTCCTGGCTTGCAGGGTTCCATGAATTTTCTGTAATAGGTAGAAGTGTTGATTTTGTCCAGTTAATAGAATAATCTGACAACTGTGAGAATTTAGTTATTAAGTTAAATACTTCCCCTAACGAAATCGCCGGGTTTTCTAAATAAAGTAAAATATCATCGGCATATAGATTAATTTTATGTTCTGTTACCCCAGAGTGAATTCCTTGAATCCTTCTTTCCTGGCGTATGGCTATTGCAAGTGGCTCGATAAATATTGCAAATAATAAAGGGGATAGTGGGCATCCCTGTCTTGTGCCTCTCTGTAAAATAAAGCTCTTAGATATAATCCCGTTAGTAGTAACTGTAGCTTTGGGAGAATCATATAATACTGATACCCAGTGGATAAATGATTTCCCAAAAATCATTGTTCTAATGTGAATGTAGAATTCTTGACTATTAGCACAAGTATAACTTTATAATCTTACTCTCTCTTCAGCAATCAGCACTGGGATTTTTTTTGTTTCTACTTCCTTTCTTGATGATTTTCTATATATGATTAATACGAGTGTACATGCTTGAATATTGCAGTTTCCTCACAAGAAGAATAAGATGTATTTTGCCCATTGTGAAACAAAAGCTCAATTGAATTGCCAAATGGGCTCCTTAGAAGTCAGCCCCCTTACAGTAGAAATGGCCTGAATTGATTTCCTATTTATAGATGAAACTGTTTACTAACCGTGATAAAATAAATAAATAAAAATAATTATATATTAAGACTACCAGGTTTAAATTTGGAATGGTCTTGCCATAACATGGCATTTCATTTAGGATGTTGCTGGGGTTTTTTTCTAACATGAAAAAAAGTGTGCAGGGTTGTTGCTTTTACATTTGCTAGTATTCAAACAAAAACTTGTTGAAATGCTTTGGATGAAAGCATTTAATTTCCCCTTTTCACCATTATCTTGATATCCAATTTTCATACAGCTTCATCTCATCATCTAGTAGCAGTCACCGTTGGCAATCAGTGTATCCACGACTTTGCATACAAATGACGCAGACAATTTCTTAGAGATACTTCTGAACTACCTTTGTGTTGATGTTTTCAAAGTGAAGGATTTATGGACGTGATTTGTTTCATGTCTCGAGTTAAAATGTCAAAGACGTCAAAAAAGGAAGAAGGACTTGTGACTCACAGTCGCCTCAACACTCTTGGCTCTCTCCTGGGGAAGAGTTGAGTTTCATCCCTTGTTATGGTTAAATCTGTTTGAAATGGACCTTAAGACACCCTTTGGCACTCTTTTCCCTTGACTACGGTCTTCAGACTCAGAATAGGACTCCTGATTTTAGCATAGATATCCTGATAGTCATATACTAACCGTTCACAAGACGATGCAGCCAGCAGACTTAACAGGTTGTATGTGACAAATGTTGTAAAAACTGCCGTCAAGGTTCCTCTGGGGATAGAATAACTTGGGTTCTTCAAGTCACCTGGTGACAAAAAAAACAGAAGTTGTTGCAATCAAACCTCTTTTTATTGGCACCAGGTCTAGGCGAGCAATCAGCAAGTTTATCATGTTAAACATTGCCAAAGACATGGCGCTCATTTATATGTTACAAAAGCAGAGGATTTAATGCCAGTACTGTATGTCGAAAGTCAGACAGGGTTTAGGCACCTTGAGCACTCAAAATTGAGTACGTAAATATACACAGCGGTAGGAAGGGTCCACGTGGTGAGTAAGTCACATTAGTCATAGTTATATATGGGTAAATACATTTTGATTTTGGAATCAAAATTCGTGTCTGTCTTTTTTTTTTTTTTTTTGTTGCTTTGTGGTTTGAGGCGTCACAAAAGCAAAACATAAGTTCTGCTTGACAAGTTTCTTTTCACAAAAAGGTCACTTTTGGTCAATAACAGGTGTTTTCAGTAAAACCAACCCATGCTCAACTGTTAATTACTACAAAATCAAAAAAGGTAAAAACTAATTTCTATTTACTTTTTCTTTGGTAGTTTAATGACACGCCTTACCAGACATGTTTGATCCAGCCATGATTCCGGTGCAACCGTTGAACATGACCGCAAATACCGTGGCAAAATTCATCATGGCTCCAGTGGTGTAGTCGACTGTGTAACTAGCTGTAAGAAAATAGGAGACACCACTCGTCCAGTTGTGTTGGTACTATAAAACAAATAACAGTCCTGGACAGGCTTTGAAGTCATTTTTGCATATCACTGCAAAGTATTACATTCAACATTATGACAACGTTGCAGGGACATACCCCAAAGGTTGCCCTCCAAGGTGTGGAGTCGGAGGCCAGTGTAGTTGGCAGTGGTGTGGCTGGAACCGTTCATAAAGGAGGAATCTGGAAGTGTGATCATCCTGGGCTCCACAGAGAAGAAGCTGCAGAAGATGGATGCTAGGACAGTTGTGACAATGAGGAAGATGACAAAAGTGGCTTTGGCGTAGATGTGGGCGCCTACCTGCAAATCACAAGCAGCTTGGCCTGAGAGGCAAGTTCAACATAGTACAGTTATGACATAATGATCAATTAAACAATCAATAAATATAATAATCATAATAACAATTGAAAGCAGGAGATGTTTTTATCCCCATTTTCATTTTTCTTAGATTTTCCAACTTCGCTTTGACCAGCCGCAATATAACCGGAGGGTTAATGAAATTAAAAAGTACATCAAGCATGAAGTCAACACAGTGGTTAACTTATTCCACAACTGCATGAAGTCGACCACCCCCATTCCCACCTTCCACCAAAAATTATTGACAATAATATGTTCTATGCAGCCCCCACTAGTCTAAATACGGTATTCTTGTTAATATTGCGTTAGTGGGATTAGAGTTAAGCATCAATATCAGAGGGCGGCCATTTTGTCACTTGCTGTTGAGTGAAAATTACATCACAGTTGCTCAGGTAACAAATAATCACAACTCAGCTTCAGAAAATGGGCGATCTGTGATTGGTCGTTACCCGTTACCAGCAACTGTGTTGTCATCTTCAGTCGACAGCAAGTGGCAAAATGGCCACCCCCTGAAATGGGTCAAAACGGCTGTATTTTGCTGCATAAGTCCTATTCCACAAAGGTAATATTAATCAGAATGTCATGTTTAGACTAGTGAGGTCACATATGGTGAAGAAATGTTTAAGGTTGACTTCCCCTTTAAGTTTGTTAAAAAGTTATCATGAAACAGTGATAAACGTTTTAATATTACAATTTTCTTTGTTTCCAATGTAAAAAATTGTTTTGCAATGCAAATTATTCCAGTCAGCCAGCATCCCACTGGATTGCAGTTAACCTTCAAGATTCTACTTAAGTGACTGAATGAAATTACATGGCATGTTGTTGTCTCTCACCAAGCAAACAATAAAACAAATTAAAAGCAGCACAGTGCTGTAAAGCAAAGACCACCAGTATCCTGAAGGCAGCACCCGATGGACGGCTCCAATAACCCTCACAGCCTCTGAAGCTGGAACGAATATTAAACGATGGGTTAGCAGAGCCAAACATTGATATGCCCCCTGAATGTGATATTATGACAAGCAACCTTCTGGGATGCCAAAGGCAGACATGATCGCTTCAACCAGACCTAAAATGTATAGCGCACTGCCACACACGTTGGCAAAGAAAAACATGATTCCAATGCTGCCACCAAACTCTGGACCCAGGGCTCGACTGATCATGTCTGAAGGCCATCATTAAAGAACTGTATGGGGGCATACTTTGGAAAATTGGTTGTTTAAAGTGGTTGTATATAAATAGCTGTGTCTCTGGCGTGCATGTCCAGCCATCAAGGGTGAAATTAAACAACCTAGTAAGTATTTTGTTAGGTGTCCATTTACGAAAATGTATGTGTGTGCAAACCACTCAAAATGTTGTCAGTGTAAAGCTAAATGGGTTAAAAAGCTATTAAAGTTTCTTGTCCAATACTTGGTAACTAGGCTCGGCGAATTTCTGCCATTTCCAAGCCACCGAAATACAGGGAGACACTATAATTTCAAAGCCTAAGGGTAAGCAGAGCGTTAGCCAACAGCGGTATCATTATCTTCTATACTCTGCACATAATAGAATGTTCAAAAAAGTTGGGGAAGAAGTTTTAGTTTGTCAATGTGTCTGCTGTTGTGCACGGGTGTAATTTGGCGGCTGAATGAAAATACTTTTCTCTTCAGACTCTGGGTGGTTTGAGTTGCCACTCACCTAGTTGCAGGGCTCGTCCCCAGTCATGACAATAAAAGATTTGTAGAACAAGGGGGTGGGGTGTGAGCAGTGTCTCAAAAGGCAATAGACAAAATTGACACCCAGTTATTGATGTAATCTGACAGAGACCTTTATGACTCTCTCTGAAAATATATGCATTATATGTCAACAAGGAGACTTAAACTCCTGAATAGAGAGCAAAGCCTGACAATCATCAGCAGCACCCACTATATGTTACAGTTACCCTCGAAATGCAGATCAACTGAAGGATACAGTAGGCACCCCCCGCATCCAAGGCTCCATTAGTTGAGATGGCGCAGACGGAAAAGACTGTCATTGTGATAATGATGTAGGCCACCAAGAACATTGCGATTGCTTGGTACAGCCCTGCTTGACCCACAACAAATCCTGCAGACAAATAAACTGTTTTGACTGTACAGTGAATAGCAGCAGAGGTAGCGGTCCAACAAGCAGTAAAGCTTCCTTGTGGGGTTGACGCTGGAGTAATCAGGGTGGTAAACCTCTCAAGGTGACGCAGAAAAAGGAGATGCTAATTACAGCAAATGCCCAAGATAAAGCTTAGTATTCCCCCAGAAACCCCCACTAATAGCAAGGGTTCATTGTAATGTTGTTAGATGGTTTATTTATCTATTTTTGTTCCACAAATTATTTCCATCCTGCCATCATTTCAGACTAATTAGTGTAAAATCATTAGCTCTACAGGGGCAATTGATTAATTTTGTTGAGACCATAAATCACATCTGTCAAGTGTAATTTATCATCTGGCTTTAATTACTCCACAGGAAACAACAGAAGGCATAATTACTTTGGACAAAACGTATTAAATACCACCACTAGGCATCAAACAAACAAAATAAAAAGACGGATGACAATTAATAAAAAAGAAAGAAAAAAAATATGTTGACTCAAATTGGTTTGACCGACCATCTGCCCCCCAAACTCCATATATGTTAAATAGTACCCGACAAGACATTGCTGATTTTTATTATTTTTTTAATCCAGTAGTTTTTTAGCCTCTTTGTTATTGTCTTGTTTTGTTTACTCACCAATACGGAGGAACACGACGACGCTAAACATAGACAGCAACGTCGGAATAACAACTCCGAAAAGGACGCCGAGTTTTCGTTCACTTTTGGTGGTGGCTGACCGACGCCGGCCTCGGGCTTCGCCATCAGGCGTCCGGTTTACGGGCTCATTCTTCGACTCCGAGCCGCCGACGCCGCCTGTGCTAGTAGTGAGTCGATAGTTGAGAAGCGGAGCCTTTTCGGACATTCCAACGGTTAATTGTCCCTCTATTGACTACAACAACATAGTGGGTAAATTTTAATTTCTCCGATATGGTGGAATTGTGCTGCTAATCTCGCAAACCAAAATTGATGACCTCGACAGCAGCAGGTGGGCAAGGTGTGCTAATGCTAATGAGGCCGGAAATGTGACGTAGCTTCCTTTTAATGGATTATTTTTATTTCTATTTTTTTGTATTAGTTTTGTGTTAAGCTTCATTATACGAACATGAGTGTTTCTAATATTTTGTTAGTAGCTAACAAGGAAAATGTCTCAGTTGCCTATATTATACAGTTTAAATACCACAAACTACAACCACTAAGAATCCATTATTAAATGCCCAGTCATTTTTAAACTGAGTGACTATCTTGTTAGTGGAAACACAACAAATTAACCGGATCAAGCAACCAGTATGATTGAGCACTAGTGGTTGCATCTTTGCCTTACAGTCTGGTGGTTCAGAGTTGAAATCTCTGGCTTCCTTGAACCCTCCAAAAATAGCATCAAACTGTCCATTTTGTATATTGTCTTCATTAGGGTCCCGCGAGAACCATTTCCAGCTGATTTAGTGAAAAAGCTGACTGCACCGTGGTCTGGTCGCCAGTCAGTCACACGGCACACATAGAGACAGGCAGTCATTCACGCCAACCATCATTGAGTGCAAGAAGCTGAACCTACACTGAAGTCAGGCGAGGGGACCACTAAACCCTCAAACGATCTAAAAACATGCATGCTACGTTAATTGAAAACACGTGTCTATCTATATGTGCTCTGCGATTGGATGGCGACCAATCCAGGGTGTATCCGGCTTCTCTCAAGAAAAGTCAGGTGAGATAGCCTCCAGCTCCCCTGCAACCTTAGTCAGTGCCATGAAAAATAAATGTGTGGATGGTATGGTATTGCATCAATATTTCTTTCTTTCTTTTCTTATAAATGATGTACTGCAACCAGTCCAAACCGGCTTTTCTAATCCAAAATCAGATGAAATATGATACAGTCCAATCCACCTAATGGGGTTGATTTTTCAACCAGCTAGTTTTTGTTAAAAGACAGCCTTATGTAAGGATAAAATGAAACAACAGACAGAACTGAATGTCTACATGCTGAAAAATGCTTTATTGATTGTAAATGTGATATTGTTAAATTTTCACGCATTTTATTTAATAAAGGAATTGTTGTTTTGAATCCACAAGAGAGCATAAGGAAAAAAACAGCATGACTCATGTAAACATAAATCAGAAGTGCAACAGCAATACAATATACCAGAAACAATCCCTTATTCTCTTGGTTAATTTAGCTCATAGTCTGCTAAATATCAATCCAGTAATAAGTACTAGAGAAAAAAAATAAAGCCAGACCACATTTGCCTGCTTTGTGATCAGTAACTTTTCAGTGTAACAACATGGTTGATTTCTGACATGATGAAAAAAATTATAAATGATCTCACCATCGACATGGGGCCTGCAGGCTGTCAACATTTTTTTGTATTTGTGCATTTGACATGCCCATTAAATTCAGTGAAAGTGCCAGTCTTATGAAAGATGAGGTTAGCCTTCATATATTCAGATTTTGCCTCAGTTTTGACAGTGTCATTTATGTGGTTCATTTCATTCATATTTCCTCTTATTCTGTCTGCAGTTGTGCAAAACGGAGACTTTCAGAAACTACCAGATGGGCATAATGATTGACGCATTGATTGTTAACAATTCTATCGTTTGTGGAATTTATTGATTGTGGATTAATTTTGTTTTATGGAAAATTGACCTTTTAATGACTCGTATGCAAATATTTGGGTCTCTGGAATGCCTGCCCACATCTAGTGTAAAATGAAACAAGTCTTTTTTAATCAGAACATTTCTAAAAATGTGTCCAAGAGCGAGACTTTTTTTTATGTTAATTGATGTGTGACATCACAAATTGGCTTGTTTATGTAATAGCGTCCCTTCACTGAATTTCTCCCTACATGACATGATCAGCTAAACTGGGTGAAGATCCAGAGCCACTTTCAAACAACCTCCTGCTGAACTACACTGTCATGCGGAAACACCAACATCTTCACAGGTGCAACACCACTGCTATCACGTCAAAGCCCAAAGGTAAGCAGAGCTGCATTGTTGGATGCACAGATTAGCATTAGCTAACACCGATAGCTTCTGATAAGCGGCACATACATGGTTGATTAGTGAAGTTATCAAGTCAGTGATGGCGGTGGTGTGATATTTGTGTTTGGTGATGTGTCCATGCGCCACATACTGTACATTCATTTTCAGACTCTACCATCGGTTGTCATGGTAAAAAAAAAAAGTAATAATCCACTCTCACAATGTTATTAAAACACGTGGGAGCTGTTTTAAAAAATATTGCATAAAATAGCTCAAAAAAAGTTGAAAAAAATGGAGTGCACTAGAAGGGCTGTTGATTTTGCGATCCAGTTAACTCATTGAGATAGTGGTCCAAAGAAGAACATCATGACAGCTGTTTGATGAACTACATCCTCACAGTCTTCCAATTCTGGACAAAGCTCCATATTTTGCGGTGTTTGTCATTGGGCCTTCATGGACCATTTTTGTGATGAAAATTAGCTTTATTGAAGATGCTCCTCTTGTAACTGGGAAGTGCATCTGCTTTCCAAGCTCATCATCAACCGCTCCAGTTTGCCCGTGATTAGCCGCCTGTAGTTCAGCAGGACCGTGCTCAGACTGAGGGTGCTTCGAGGAACACAAGATAATTCTGCACTTTCCACTGGCCCCTGCTGGTCCTAACAGAATACACAACAGTCACAGTGAAGCGTTGAAATTGGGGTACAGACTCTTTTAGTCAACCTTAAACATTTCTTGACAATAATATGTTATATGTGACCTCACTCATCTGAACATGACATTTGTGGAATATGTGTTATGCAGCAAAATCCAGCCGTTTTTACCCATCTCAGGCGGCGGCCATTTTGCCACTTGCTGTCGAATGAAGTTGACATCACAGTTACTCAGGGCTCAGGCTTCAACCAATCACAGCTCACCTATTTTCTAAAACAGAGCTGTGATTGGTTGTTATGAGACCTGAGCAACTGTGATGTCATTTTCACTCAACAGCAAGTGGCAAAATGGCCGCCTTCTGATATCGATAAAAACTGCTGGATTATTGTCAAGAATTTTTTGGGGGGTTGACTTCCTTAACCAATTTTTAAACTCACACACACAACCGACCAAAGTATAATCACTTAATATAATCTTTTAAAGATATCTGATATTCTGGGTTTTGCTGACTTTGATCACAAGGAAGGAAAAATCATACCCATACCACAGGATAATCGCTCACGATAATCTTTCAGAGACACATGATAATCTGACACTTGCTGACGGAAGGGAGGGAAAATGTTCAGTCGAGCAGATTGTCAGTATGTTTTTTTTTTTTTTTAGTATTGGCTTTTAAAACCTCTGAATTCAAGCAAGTGGTACAATTTACATGCATACAGTTAAGAAGAAGTCAACCTTTGGAGCATATTTTGTAGGGGTGGGAATCTTTGAATGTCTCTTGATTCGATTCAGAATCGATTTTCGTTTAAGAACGTTTTTTGATTGAAAATAATTGGATTGACAATGATTTTTGCTTCAATCTATACAGTAGATGTGCAAGGAATTGTAATAATCTACCCCAGTTTGATTCGCTAATGCTAATTAGTGCGCTACTCGCAGCACTTTTATCACTCAAAAGAACGGCTCCACACTGCAAAAAAACAACTTTTATTGGAATAACTTGATGGTGACTTTTTCCTTCTACTCTCTAATGTGGCAACGACTTAACAGTGTATTAGACTGCGTGGAACCACACTGCCCCTCAGTGGCCAAACCGGGTACATTATGAACAGCGCTCCAAATAAAGGCACACACAGACAAAGGCAAGACTTATATAATTTAAATAAAATCGATTTTGGGACATTTTAAATCGATTCAGAATCGTACTAAATGAGAATCATGATTCTTATTAGAATCGATTTTTTGGCACACCCCTAATATTTTGTTAGACTTTGGAGACACCACTTAAGCAGATTTTCGACTACATAAAAAACATAATAGAGGACATTTGTTCCAGCCTTTCAAGAGGTCTCATGTGGAAAGTATGCTCTCCTATCTTCTTCTTGTCCTGAGGAAGGAAGTCTTTGGGGTCAGAAAACGTTCCCTGCATCATTCCCGGAGAACCAGTAATTCTAAAAGCCTTACGAGAAGCCCGGATGTTTCCACACTTCATGAGACTGATAATGCTTCTGAATTCTTTGCGGGTGCACAAAGAGAAACCCATTAACACTCAGTGACTCAGTGATTTGATATTACAGAAAAGTATGAAGGTTGCTAGTGGAAGGATTTTTTTTTTGGTAACACGTTTAGAAATAACATCATAGTTAATATTGTAAACATCATGTCACAATCTGGACAATGTGATTGCACTTGACCAACAAATCATAGAATGAGCGCTTACTGCTTTTCTCTACTGTAATTGTGTCACCTTGACAGCCTCTTACACTCAATTGAAGATGTGTGAGGATGAGGAGGTAGCTGTTGACGTTGTGCTCCAATCTCTGCAAAAGCACTGAACCACATTCTGCCTGGTTGAGGGGCCTCGCAACCTTGACACCGTCGAAAAGAAGCCTCAAGGAAGCACTGATGTCTTGTCTCCTCTCATGGTGCTGTGAAATGCAGACAAGTGAAATGTGGTCGTTGGAGGAAATTATCGATTGTAAGTAAAATAATTGAATGATCATTGGACTCATGGGTGCACTAACATACTGATTTTCTTTCCCAAGATGCTACGTGGAGCTCGGTGCAGGGTAGCTGAACTGGCGTTGGCAGGATGGCGGAACTGTTGCAGTTGTTCTGCAAGGATAGAGTTTTGGAAGTGGAAATACGAACCAGTGAGTTTGAGATTACATACAATTGTGCCCCCAATGTTCAACGCCATATTTGGTCAGTTGCAGTGTTTTTTTTTAGCCTATTCTCTTTTATTCACCCCTATGGTCTGTGTTTATGCCCAGGTGTTATCTGCATACAATTAACAGCAATTATAAATTCACTGAATTATTTTTGTTTTCCATTTTGTTTTTTCAAAGCCCAAAAATTCATTTAAAAAAATGGGGATAAATCTCCAATAACTGTTTTGTACGAAAACCGGAGATTGCCAGTACCCCCACAAAAATATGAATTAAATAAAATTAAAGAAAAATATCCATCCTTCCATTGTATTTTTTGAAATAAATTATTGAAAAATAATTTGTTATAGGTAAATACACAGGTGCCGAACCGTGAGTAGACAGGGGTCCCCTTCACAGTATTTGAAATTTAACCAGAACATTCTGAAAACATCTACCTCTAAAATTGCTTAAAAAAAGGTCAAGGTCACTAACGTCAGGCAATTAAAGGGTCTACTTCATCTTCAGTGATGGATTAATTTATTCTTTTTAGTTTGGCAGAAAACCTGTACGGAAATTGCAATTTTTCTTCACTTTGACCAGTTTTACAAGCATTTATGTTCACCAAATGCCTTATTAACATAAAATTGTAAATAGTTGTAGGTGCTTGCCACTTTGTTGTTAAAAAATATAATACAATATAATTAAATGTGAATGAATAAATACCCAATGTGAGAGCATTTGTGTAATGTATGATGAGGTGGTTACAGTTTCATAATGGCCCTATGAGCGGTTTTGCTACAAAAAAGGTTTGGTTATAAAGTGAACACACTTTACATTTTTAGTGCAGATTTGATCAGAAAACACAAAGTAGACTCACATGATTTTTTTTTTTTAAAGAGAGCTCACTCAGTATTGTTCATTCGGTAATCTTACCGATTCAACATGTCATCATCATTGCTCTCTCTCTTTTGTGTGTGTGTGTGCGTTCATGTGAGTTTGCGCTCATTAATTCACCTGAAACCTATTAAAATTCCCATACCCGACACCTAAACCGAATACTTCAGAATCCCTATAGTCGTGAAGTTGTCAGGAGACCAGAGGAAGGATCAAAGAAAAGAAAGAAAAGTGAAATCCAGCACCGACCAGACACCACCTACTACGCACAGGGTTACAAACCAGAATCTTTCACCAACCCCAGAAACATCTAAATTCCAACAAATGAGGGAGACCTCAAGAGACCAAAGGAAAGACTGAAGAAAGGAAGAAAGGAAGGAAGGATAGATGAAGCAGAGTGAGATCCACTGACATCAGCCTCCTCCGATTCAGCGCCTAGAGGAAGTAGCAGATTGTGTTTGAATTTCAGTATATGCTGATGTGGTGAACCTGGCATACATGAAAACCTCCACCAAAAAAGGGAGCCGTCGACCCCCGGGCCCCGTGGGGGCCACCGGCCGGAGAGCAAACCCAGGAGCCCGGAGCGCCCCCCACCCAAACACGGCCCGCGCCCCAAGCCTAACGTAGCAGAACGGGGCACGGCAGGCCCACCAGGCACCCCACTGGCCCACAGCCCCGCTCCCCCCCCCACCCACACCCGCCACCCACCACAACCAACCCCCCGCCGCCCACGGCCCCACCCATGCCACTGTACCTTAAAGAAGTATGTACAGTAAATGTGAGAAAGTTCAACTTGAAGCCTCACCAGCGCCGTCTGCATCTCTGCCACAATATTCATTGCTCTCCTTGCTGATCTGCTGCACACAAAGTCAATGGGCTTGGTTTCGGCATACAGCACTTCAGAGGCTAGCATACATATCAGCAGGAGTCCTGGATGAACACATCAACACACACTGAAGTCGAGTCACAGCAAAACCCTGAGTCCTGTTCAGCCCGTAAAGTACATCTCCTGCTACTCACTGCTTAAATCCATGCCCTGCGTTGCCACGCTCGATAAGTCCACATTTGTTCCATTAAGAAGACAAGCCAGGTGGAAAATGTCCCATGTCCACAGCGTGGTCTCACCGAGAGGAGCCGTGTTTCCTTTTGTGTTCTCCCCTCTTGCTTTCCAGTCTTTTTATTCAGCGGAGGGGAAGCGCTATCTAGCCTGAGAGCAGGCTGTGCTCCAACTTTCCAGCATACTTAAACCCGTATAGAAGCAAAACTGGATTTCATTGATACGGTGTTTACTTTCGCCACCCACGGAGCTTTTGGTGCTCATGGGACAGCTTCCTGGCTGACTGAAAGGTTAATGATTTATGATTGTGAAAGACTCCATTTGCACAAGTGACATCAAATCATCAATGCTGGAGGCTATTTACCTTTTGTCAAAGTGGCCAGAAGAGGTAGCCCTTCTGGTTCATATCACCAAACCAGAATAGAGGGAGCAACTTGTGGGTGGGGGTGTATTCCATATATGTGGACATTTATCGAGTTGATCCAATGCACATACTTTTAAGATTACAACCTGTGACCAATAGTTTTCAGTCCCTTGACTGTCATTCAAAGTTATATAGCGAACTCCTCTCATTGCTCCATGGTGCTGTTGCATCCCAATAAGGAGGTTCGATATCATCAAGTCTTTCTGTCTTTGGCTTTGTACCTTCTCTTTGTGCTGCTTTTTATCGTGGCAAATGACTTGTGAGAAACTTACTTACTATACAAACAGCCAGCCAATTGATCCTCTATTTATGTTTGGTAACGGACATCATGCTAATTGGCTAGCATTTTGTTTCACGTCACAATCAAACAAAAGGACCCACACACACACACACACACACACACACAAGAATTTGCGATTGTAAATGCTTTTACAATAGTTGCTCTGATTGGCGAGACAAAAAAACATAAACAAACAAACACTTTTTTCACCCTCACAACAGCATAATCTTTCAGAAATGGTGATTGCAAGCTGCAAGTAATGAAAAATTCTCAAATTTGGCCCATTTGTCCGAATGTAAAACCTTGCTATGTTGGCTACCATTGTTCCGTTTCATGTCACACTCACGGACTAGGCCTACATGCATCGTCAAAACTTGGTGTTGACTGCACACAATCATTTTTCAGTCATAAATATCAAACAAGTTGAACTTTTACATTAGTTTTCACCAACTGTTTTCCGAGTAAATTAGGGAGGGAGAAATCCCAAAATATTTTATTTTAAAGGGCGGAAAATTCTTAAATTTCCCACTTAAGGCTGAACTTATCAGTTCCAGGACAGCGGTTGACCTCTTATTGTTTCCCGATATTGACATCATTTTTTCCATAGGCTTAAATGGAATACACCAATTTGTCACCATTTTAAACCTCTGCTAATTGTTCAGTCGGCTTTATTGACAGTCCCGTCATAAGTGCGAGGATCTACTTTGCGCATGGTGTAAAAATATGTGGTCACGCGGCCCAAGATGCTCTTACCGCCATACTTAATGTTGTTCATTTGATTGCTTGACATTCATGGCCTAGAAGTGTTCTTCATAAAAATCTTTACTGTTGTCATTTAACAACTGAATTTGTGTATAGTTGAGTGGTAGACTACAACTCATTTTGACTTGGGACGATTTTGGCTTGTAAACCATGGTCCAAAATCTGGTTAGACCACCTTGGTGTGGTCACTGCTGTGTTGTACCCTAACTCTTGCCCGCAGTCATGTATGGGCTCCGGATCACCAACCACTGTAACGAAGGCCTGAGGTATACAAAAAGGATGGATGAATGCTTCATCTGTATCCAGATCACACAATTCCTGCCATGTTGTGTCTTCTATGTATTTACTCCATCAATTTATCAGTCAGCATCCTTTAGTTTGTATGTTTGGAGGCCTCAGCTGGAAGACGACTAAGATGCAATGTGATTGTCAGGTTGAGGGAGCTATAACAGCTGTCAAAAAGCACACAGCCAGGAGAAAGCACTTCGGGATGTGCCATCCATTCTCATTTTGGACAGCTGTGTTTGTCCTATCATTAGTTTGGACGTTGACTGAGCTCCCCTGTATGGTCCAGGCTGTTTGTGGAGGTCATTATCGAAATGGATAACGCCTAGATTTAGACCCCATTGCAGTGGTTGGAGGCAATGGTCAGGAAGGCTTTCACTGCTGGCCTGGAGACTGTCAGAATCACTGACCTACATGTACAACTTAAATTCTTCCATCTTTTCCATGGAATTGCATTAATTTATTCTTAATAGTCTATTATTATCTGTACACAGTAAATTCTGTAGAGTAAATTTGACTCAATTTAGAGTAAGTTTGACTCTATTTTGAGTGGGATCAAATATACTCTGTTTTATAGTAGGCTAATATTTACACTTGGAGGAGAGTAAAATAAAGAATTGAGGGAGAAAAAATACAAGTCACTCAAGGGTTGAGAAAGGAACTCACGACCTTCAGCTTGAGCTTGGGAGACTGCCACACTACCGCCTAAGCTATGCCTGACTGTTTGCTTATCTCTAAGAGGAGACCAAAAATGATGTTTTTGAAGTAGATTGACAGTCTGAAGGTCGTGAGCTCGTTCCTCAACCCTTGAGTGACTTTTATCTAAAAAAAAAAAAATTTAATTCTTTATTTTACTCTCTTCCAAGTCTAAATATCACTCTAAAACTGAGTCTATTTGGGCCCACTCTAAATAGAGTCAAATTTACTCTACATAATTTACTGTGTACAGTATGTGTTATATTTTTTGTCCAATCAGATTTCAGCCTCTGTCTGTCAATCTAATTCAGTGATTCCCAAACAGTGTTGTGTTGTGTTGTGAAAAAATATGTTGGTTGTTGAGAGTGATGGATATAAACATTCGATCCTGTGTGCATGACTGACATGGAAAACATTTAGTGAATAGTGAAAGGGTTTTACTTTTCGATGTGAAAGGGATCTTTAACCAATAAGATTTCACATCTTTCCTCTCATCTGATAATGCCAGCATTTTTCTGTCGTCTTGATTGTTTGGTCAGAGCAAAACTTGTTGCAGCCAACTGCGATGATACCAAAAGACATCTGTAGCGATCTGCACACATCAATACATTTAATAACCAGCATATGATGTATTTATTGTTAGATCAAAATATTGAAGTAGAAACGGTATGGTGTTTGCTTATAGTTTATATTATATAAATGTGACGTGATAAGGGGTGCATTAATTTATTAATTCCCCACTGAAGAAAACCTATAGGTACCTAGTGCACTCCATCCCCATACACCACTCTCCACACACTTCCCCAATGACATTGTGTGTGCATCGGGGAGAGAATGGGGAGATCAGCGAGGGAAAATATACACATAGTTTCCCACCTCCTCCTCCTCCCCTCCCTTGTCTCTGCAGACAATGCAGAAATTAAGACAAATGCACGCAAGTGCTCCCCAGCGAATGACCGGGGTGACAGCATTGCTACACGCATGGAGAAAGCTGCAGGACGCGGCACCGGCGCTACCCGCATTGCATCACGGACACGACTCCCGGAACCCCGCTGTCTTCTTCCTCCTACATCAGCCGTAGCCGGCCTAATAGGACGACTTTCTGTCTTCGCCTGGGAGGCTCATTACAGCACACAAACGCATAATCGCCGTTGCTGATATAGATCCAAGCTGCTCGCTTGTGTGCGCCAAACCCGCTAATTGCGCGCCGCGCGGGCAACTTTTGTTTTTTTTTTGGACCCAGTGAATGGATTGCACATCTGCGTGGGGCCAGCGGGTGGCATCCACCCAGACCTCCCACGCGTGTCATTTGCAGCCGAGTCACGTTATCGATTAAGGAGAGCGGCAGCCACACACAACCTGTGGCTGCGCGCGTCCTTGGCTCAACTTCTTCCTGCGAGGTGCAATGGAGCGACGCAGCTGACGATTTGGAAGCGCCTGGAGGAGAAAAGTCACCCAGGGTAAAGGTGAGTATGTTACGTCCGACTCCTTTCTATATCTCTAAACTGTCAAAAATTCGGTCTCTGCTCAACTGTCCACATTTTTGCTCAAGGGCAAATGCTGCCAGAAGGTCTTATTGGATGCGAGTGTGATATTTTTGCTTCTTTGGTTACTTCCATCCCCTCTGGGTGCTTATTCTTACTTTGATTTAGATAAACTTGCAGACTTTCTGTCATGGTGTAAACCAGTGGTGTCCAAACTCGGTCCTCGGGGGCCGGTAGTCCCGCAGGTTTTGGATATTTCTCTCCTCCAACACAGCTGAAGCTCATCAGCAAGCTCTGCATAAGCATGATAACGACCTTGTTGATTGGAACAGGTGCGTTGGAGCAGGGAAACCTCAAAAACCTGCAGGACTACCGGCCCTCGAGGACCGAGTTTGGACACCACTGGTGTAAACAAAAGACACAGGTGGTTGCTGTGTATATATAAAAAGCGAACATTGCTGCCTCCTGTCTGGCATGCAACCCAAGAAAATGCCAATGACCCCGAGATGAAGGGAGCCATGAGAAACAACTGACATTGGTCCTGATCAATAACAAAACAATGGCACTGCTTTAGACACTGCAAAAATGTGCTGGGCATCCCCCCACATAAGGCCCCAATCTCGTGGATTCTGGCTGGTCCAAAGTAATGGGCCCCTGAGAGACAGTTGATATTGGTTTGTGTAAACAAGACATAAGGAAATCCCTTTCAGACACAGCAGTAACACATCAGGATTTGTGAATCTCCCTAATGAGGCCGCCTACTAGCATGCTGTAGTACCTTTCGGTGAAATGCTTCAGAACGCCAATCCTGGCTGTCATGGTTATGCAGATGACACACAACTGTATTTATTGATGTTCCAAAATGGCAGCAGTTCAATTAATGTATAGTGTCACTGTCTAGAGAACTGACATTTCCTTCAGCTCAACCAAAACAAAACAGAAGTACTTGTTTTCTGCAATAAAGAAAAGAGGATTGCTGTTAGAAAACACCTAAAGTACCTATCTTTAGAAACCAGAGACCGAGTTTGAAATCTTGGAGTTCTGATAGACTCAGACCTGACTTTCAGCATCTGGACTCTCTCAAAAGAGGATCAGACAGTTGCAGCTCATTCAGAACGCTGCAGCTCAGGCTCTGACCAAAACAAAGAGATCAGAACATATCACTCCAGTCCTAAAGGCTTTCCACTGGCTCACAGTCAGCTATAGTATAGATTTCAAAATTATGCTACTGGTCTAAAAGTCACTAAATAATTTGGGTCCTGAATGCACGAAAGAAATGCTGATTAAATATAAACCCAATAGGGTTTTGGTATCTGCAGACTTGGGTCAATTCGTAGAACCCAGAGTTCAAAGTAAACATGGTGAAGCTGTATTTAGCTGTTATGTTGCACACACATGGAATGAGCTGCCAACAAAAGTGAAGTCAGCCCAAAGTGTAAATGCTTTTAAATCTCGGTTACAAACTTTGCTTTTTTCCCTACTGTATACCTTTTAAGGTCTTCGAAACATTCGTAATAAATCAAAACATTTAAAGGGAAAACAACTCTTATTTCTTTACTCTTAAATACTTTTAAAGTTTTCTGTTCATTTGTTTTAACGTCTATGTATGTTCTTTTAGTCATTTTTTGTAAGGTACTTTTGCTTTCTCTACTTTGCTTCTGAATGTCATTAAGTGATGTTTTCGTTAATGTTTGTAGTTCTGTTTATGAAATGTGCTATAGAAATAAAACTGCCTTGTCTTGCTTATTGTCAAAAACACGGACAATAAAATGAAGCAAGCTTATGATTCACAAATAGAAAAATAAAAAAGTGGATGCAAAAAAAAATCTGATATTGTTCATTAACTTATTTGTTCATTTAATAAAATATATCTCTTATACATTCAAGTATGAACAATTGAAACACTCACCTCAGGTAGGCAGATGCAGTTTAATTTTCTGCCATCTAGCGGAAGGAGCATTTCATCCCCCCCGTCACTATATATCGCTGGCATAGATAGAAGAACAAAGAAACATTATTTTTGGGAAATAATAATTTTTGGTCCATTAAGTAAAATTGATTAATATTAATGTTTTGCAAAACACTGGTTGGGAATCACTGCAATAGTGTATGACATGGCGCCTTGTATATGTAGCACAACATTGACAGTGTCCAAGTAATATATTAATGATAATCAGATATTCACTTCAATTTCTCCCATCAGAGAACTACTGATTTGTGTTGGACTTTGTAGATTTCACTGAAAATAATTATTTTAAAATAAATTATTTTATGATTGTAGATTAATTTCCAATTTAGCTAGAACGCTAGCAGGGGGTCACCTTCATGGTTTTCCTGTTCATGTGGTCATGGTGCTTACTGGCAAACAAAACTTATTGATCTTTGTTGTTATACACTAAGTATAGACATAACAGGTGACACTATCAGACAGTGGCTCTTCATGTGGATTGTACAACTCTACAGGGTTCTGCGGGGATGTTGAGATGTGGGTCAGTGTTCTGGTGCTCGGGGCTACAGAGCACCTAGTTCCTTGGCTGTCATGGCCACAATATTTCAGTCAAGCCGTTAGGGGCTAAAACGAAATCGGTGGCATTCCTCTAGGCAAAAAATAAATAAAAATGACGCAACCTGCTTTAAAGGGGACATAATATGGAATACCGTATTGACTTTTTAATGGATTGCATAAAACTAGGTCTCTGGAATTCCTTCCTCACAAGTGTGAAATTGAACTGCTACTAAATCTTTTGTCAGCTCTGGATTTCTAAAAATGTGTGCGTGAGTGAGCCTTTCTGAATATCCCTGATTTACATAATATCCACCGTCACATTTGAGTTTCTCTCTCCACGACTTGGGTGCTAGACTGTCTGAAGATCCAAAGCCACTTTACAGCAATGTTTGGATGACACCGTGTGAAACACGAACCCATGTCAATTGTACACTTGATACATGAATACATGAGGGGGTGCTTGACGACTTGTCTGCTGAAGCGTAGTGTATGATGTGCTGCCTCCATGAGTGAAAATTAGTTAGATTATTTTTCACTTCACGTCACAATCTGAGCTCAGCTTCCGCCAATAGAAGTCGCTTGCCCCGTTCAACTCGGCTTAAGTAGTGGCGTGTAAAGTGGCCTGTTATTTTACTCCATATAATTCTTGATCGATGGGGTATGTTAAATTGGTAAATTGTTTAATGTAATGCCATTTTCTCAGTTCTCCTCAACAGTTTTCAGTGACTTTATCTAACTGTAAGTGTATGAAAAGCCCGCAATGATGAGCTGACGATATGTGCAGAAAATGACATGGCCTTTAAGCGTTACGTCCTAAAGTGTGAGCTTTTACCTGCCAGATACAAGCTCCCTTGATGCGTTCATGTGCAAGAATGGGCAACCTTGACCTTGTGTGTGCTCAAGGGCTGCTACCAATGAGCAGGGCATTTGTTTATAAAATATTGCCAAAGCGGAGGAACACATACCCATTTAAACATTTTTTAGTATATGAAAGACACAACACATTATATAGAAAATGTTTTTTGGGGCTTTATTCTCCTGTTTACGTGTACGTCTTATTTGTTTTTTTTACACATCTGTGCACTTTTCATCTATGTTGTCTTGATATCTGACACCCAAGTATGTTGTGAATGGGGGTGCAAACACAAGAGTGACATGATTCAAGGAGATTTGAGGCTGGCTGTAAATCATGGAGCGTGGCATTTCCTGAGACTTGTGAATGTTATGAAGTCTGTGAGAGAAAAACGTCACACTTAATTGTGAAATTACCACAGACTGAGCGAGTCACATTAACATAGACATTTTTTTTATGATTGACATAGAAGCAAATCAAAAGAAATAATTAATTGCATATCTAACTCACCATTGCACCATTATGATGATTGGTATTGTTGAAATAGTGGGAGGGGGATCCCTGCGCTTTCAAAAAACTCCGAAGGCTTGTCCTTTAATGCTGATCGCTGGTACCACATTTGAAGTGGAATTGCTTGCTTGTAAGGGATAACCCGGCTAATACACTGATAGCCGACCCACACTGCCTTTTAGTTCAGCTCAATAAATAAATATCTTTTTCCTATACACATTTGACAGCTTGCTGGAAGTCACTTACCGTACTACATATGGCGATGCATGTTTATCTTTTAGAGACATGTGTCCCACTTTACGAGAAGCCCAAAAAATATCAATTAGGATAGATTACTTTTGGATTACTCCAATATTGAGTATGTTCATGAAGACAAAATAAAAATAAATATTACCACAATATGTATTCTATGCAATGTGCCCCTGCTATTTGCAGGTGATAAGGACCCGGGCAGACTACAAATAGCAAAAATCCTTGTGTAATTAAAAAGCATGTAGGCTATTGATTGATTGATTGATTGAAGGCCATATGCTGTTTTCGAACTGTCACTCAAAGCAACCACACCTCACAGTTTGATAGATAGATAGATAGATAGATAGATAGATAGATAGATAGATAGATAGATAGATAGATAGATAGATAGATAGATAGATAGATAGATAGATAGATAGATAGTCATCCAATGAGGATGACGATGTGTGACATCAACTGCAAAATGAACTTTTATCCCAGTCACAAGTTTAGCCGTGTATGTGTTGTGTATGATGTTTAAATAGTGAATTGGTGGGAGGAAGATTTGTTTGTTTGGTGTAACTCACATTATGGTTGTAGGCTAGCAGGCTAGCTAGCAGGAAGCTACAGCGCGTAGCATGCTGCTGGACTCTCAGCTCAATCTTTCGCTCCGAGTAAGTTCCAGTGAATACCGGTCGCCATTTCTTCCTCCCGTCCGTGAAGCTTTTTCAAACTGCCCGCGTGTGGAAGACACGACTAGTCAGTTTGTTCGTTCTCACCTAACCCGACATGTAGCAACGGTCCCACTCACACGGGCGTGCACGCGCTCTTTCTCGCTCTGTCCTTCTCTCTCTCTCTCTCGCTCTCTCTCGCCCTCTTTCACACTCTCTCTCATCGTAATTGTAATCCCTCAAAGTAATCTCCATTTTTAATAAATGTACATGTAATCTAATGACATGTTTTTTTCCTGTAACTGTGATGGAATACAGTTAAAAAAAAAATTGCAATCTGATTACGTACCGGCGGTACATGTATTCCGTTACTCCCCAAGCCTGCTTCTGAGCATTCTTCCAACAACAAACCCTTATTTAGTGTTTTGTTATCGTCAAATAGTATCTAATAATAATAATAATGCATCAGATTCATATAGCGCTTCTCTAGACACTCAAGGACGCTTCACAATGGAACGGATACATTATTCATGCCCTCACACATTGACACTGTGGTGGCGGTAAGCTACTTAAGTAGCTACAGCTGCCCTTGGGCAGGCTGACGGAAGCGTGGCTGCCAGTGTGCGCCTACGGCCCCTCCGACCACCGCCAAACATTCGCACCTTCCCTACACCAGTGTGAGTAGCACTGGAGGCAATGTGTGTGAAGTGCCTTGCCAAAGGACACAACGACACATGACTTAGGGAGAGGGGGGATCGAACAGCCCACCTTCTGGACCTACTGAACGACCGTCTCTACACCCTGAGCCACGGCCGCCATCTAAGATAATTGTAAGACTCAGCATATTAATCGATTCACTGACCCAGAAAAGACATTAATATTCATTGTGAATCGCTCCATCCAGGAAGCTAACAACTGGGCTGAGACCCATGAATTTAATGATCTTAACAATGCAATTTCCCATACATTTAGCCAAGAATAGATAGTTGATTTTTCCAAAAAGTAGCAATTTACTCCATTTTGAAGGAGCTCCACTTCTCTGTCTTTCTCTGACTCTTCCAGTCTCTCTGGATCTTGCCATTCTGCAGCTTGTTAAACAACAGCTCAGTGGTGCAAAAAGTAATAAAACATTGAACAAATTGACATGAGTTAAAAAAAAGTTCAGAGAAGGTCCAATTGGATCCAATGAAATTTCACCCGAAAGCTGAATATCCCTAACTTTTTGTCGGTAGCATATACATATATCCTAGCAAGAATATACAATGTATGTATACCCACCCCATTTTCCTTTCACAGTGATTGAATATTCTTGACTATTTCCTGGGTTGTTACCAAGGTCCAATGTGTGAACTGACGGGATGTGTTAAATTAATCGTTACAATTGCCAGAAAGACTTACTCAAAAATGCAGATGAGCAAGAAAATAAAGTAGCTGGAACATATTCCTACCATCCGTCACAGCCACTGTTTACTTTCCCTCAATTTTAGAGTGTTTACAAATGGATATACTCCATTGGCTTTAGTCATGAGGCCGGGATGATTCATCAGGGGGAGTACTCAGCCAGCGAGAACAGTTTTATTCTATTTGACTTTGGGAGAGAGATGAATTGGGATGAATTTATATTGCTGAATTTGAAATGAAACAACCATCCATTCTTTAAACCTGTACACAATTGACGATCGCAAATCCTTTTATGTGTGGTCACCACCGAGTCTTGCTGAGATTCACTTTGCGCTGCTTTCCTCATTTCTTACCGCCAGTCCCGCCGCCACTGGTATGAATTTGTTCTCAGTAGGTGAAGCAAGCGAGGCTAACTGCTGTTCGTATGAAGACTGTCGCCTTATTGGCCGGACATTTCTCTGCTACATAAAGCGTGATAGTCCGGTCAATTACAGTATCTTTCTTTTTTTTTTTTGACCATAGCAACGGATGAAAATGTCCTCACTGGCATGCGCGTTGTTTTGACCAGTGGGCAATTTTGAGGGAACAGGATAAATTGTAGCTTCCATGCATTTGTCCAACGGTGTCACCATGTTTGGTTTGTTTATTTCACCTGGCCTCAGCGCTTCTTGTTTTCTTCACAGTCGCAAATTCTACCCCCAAACACACTGTTACTGTATTTTGTGTTTGGGCCGCTCAAGCAGTGGTGCGTCTCGGAGCATGGTTAACAATAATTAATAATAATTAATATCAATATGAAATACTGCATTTCTTTAAACCTCTGCCTCTGTTGACATTTTGTAATGATCACTACTACAACGTTTCTATACAATTACATGTCCCATCACCGGTGAGCTATTTTTAGAACAGACCCGCGGGATTCTCATGTGCTCCTTGGTTGCCGACCTCTGCTTTAGAATTATATGACTTGAGTCGAAGTACAAAGTAGTCCCAATATAATTACTCATGCTACTCAAATACTGAGAAACTAGTGAGTAACTTCTAATTTACTTTTGAATGAAAGCATAAACTATCAAAAATTACTTAAGTAAATGTAACACCGTAAATGTAGTATGTTACTATCCACCTCATTTGATTAGTGATTAGTTTAGGGCTGCTCGATTAATCGATTTTGAACCGTAACAGGCTTTTCTGGTTAAAACAATTTTAAAAACGTTCAAATCGGTACCTTCGATTTTCAAAACCGCATCGTTTTTGTTTTATCTAAGCCACCATAGTTTCCTCTGCATTTCCGCTTCCTCCCGCGAGTCTTAAACAACAAGGCGATTCTGCTACGTTTGCCCATGCAAGTGAACATTTTAGTTGATAAATTGGGCAAAAGTAGATCGGTAATGTGGAAATGGTATGGTTTCAATGAAATGGACACAGACCAAAACAATCCCCAGTGCAAAGTGTGCTTGTGTGTACCATTTTTGTTTTTATGATGCCGATTGTAAAGATGAGATGCTCATAATCCCAATGGATCATTCTGTGTTTGTTACTTTCACTGGCATTAGGGATGCATATTTGTGTTTGTTTAGACAAGGTGATTGTCACCTTGCATATTATTATTTGCGCTAATCATTGAGTGCAATCAGTAAACTGTTTAAGTAAGACCAGAGAGAAATGTGACTGTAGCACATCACCCTGAGCCAGGCTTCCGACCTACCACACCTGACTGACTGAATTGGCTGGCTGACTGACTGGCTAGTTGCTTGGCAGACTGACTTGCTGACAGACTGTTTGGTTTACAGACTGACTGACTGACTGACTACCTTTTCTCATGTTTAATTTGGTTTTAAATGGTATATGCACTTTCTTCTTTCATTATTTGTTTAATTAAGAACACAGTTGAAGTCTGTTGTATAAGTAAATTGCTCTTAATCCCACGGGATTGTTCTGTGTGTATTAACGGTTAAATTCACTGGTACTTTGAGTTCAAAGAAAAATTCAGTTTAAATGAATTATATTCAAAATACTTTATTTGTCATTTTTATTTGACAAAGAAATCGTAATTGTTATCGGAATATCGAGTTTGAGGGAAAATCCAGATTTTCTTGTTGCAAAATCGAACATCCCTCGAGTAGTTGACTTCAAGCTTTAAATTTGACTCATCGGTTCAGTTTATACTTTGGATCATGCATATGCAATACACATAGCTAATGTGTCATCTGTGTGCCTAAATTCAACATCTACAGTATCCCTATCTCGCCTCGAATACATCTTATCCAAAACAGTAGCCAGCAAGTGCATAAAGCGCACACATATTGCCACTTGTGTAGCACAACACCGAGGCTGAGTGGTGGAGGGGGAGGCGATGTTAGGCAGTGGAGCTGCAGGACCCGAGTGTGTGTAGCCTCTCACGCGCGGACTACGGCAGCTCGACGTCGCCTGGCATCATGATCCGCGGTGAGGATTCGCTGTGCGTGAGACCTGTTACTCCAAGCTCACGGCATGTCGGCCGGACGCGTGCGTTAATGAACTAACAGACTCCTCGCGCTCCGGAGGGGTCTCTGGGTGCTTTGTCCTAATGAGGATACCGCGGCCATGGTGAAGGGCAAGACAGAGAACCGGACGTTGCAGTACCAGCAAACTTTGGTGAGTTGGCGATGAGGTAACGCACGGTGTTTTTCTGTCATGCGTGCAGATTGAAGCTTTTATTGCATAGGTGGGAGTGTGTGTTTATTAGAGGTGGGAGCCTCTGCCTTCTGCCATCTTCTGAATGATCATTGCTCTAAAATATGTGTTTCTACTTTTATTGTCCTCTTCCTGCTTGCAATTCACCTTGAGCCACAGGTGTCGTGTCCCTACGCCACCCTATCGATGTGATTAATTCCTCTTCATTTAGATTGCAGCCTTCCATGTCAAATGAGTTTTCTGGCCTTAAATTAAAGGCAATTGGAGGAGGGTGATTACTTTACCTAATGGCCCATTGATTGAAATATCGCCGAAGTATTAAGAGCAGAGTCTGACACCAACCGTTTTATAACCTTTTTATCCATCTTCGGACCCCCCCCCCCCCCCCATCCACTGTATTTCTCTGCCCTCCTTCCTTTTTTTTAACCCAAAGAGGAGTGTTTCTGAATATTAATTGACTCATGCACCAGTTCCCCCCCCCCCCCCCCACTCGTATAGTAGGACTGACAGCCATGCCCTGGAGCACAGCAAGGGGGGATCGAACCTATGGAGATGTGGAGGCAGACTGTCACTCATTAGTGGATTCATTCTAATCTAGACTGCAGTTGTGTTTCTACATTTAGACATCCGTAGTCCATGCGTTGCATTGCGCTTTATTTCTTGCATGAGTTTGGCGCGTGTGGCACAGCGGTGTTTCTTCAGCTCATACTGGCGTCAAAGAAATCGATGGCGCGGCCGGTATCTCTGCGTTCAAAATCAATAGTAATGTAAGATTGGTCTCTCTGTGGATTGGAAAGCGCCGTCTGCGACATTGTCACCTCCTTTTCTGGCCGCAACACTCGGATCAATGACTCTATCGTTTTGCTTGTAGCATCCGAGTCCATTAAAACCCGAGGATAGATGCATGAGTTTGGATGTGAAGGTGTTTGTACTGGACTGAGACCAGGCTGGGAAAATCAATAATCGTATCTATTTTTTATCTTTACACTAAAAATATGTTTATACACAACAGTGAACCTCCGTTTATTGCGGGGGATACATTTCAGACCTACGCATATAGAAAGACCTTATTATGTCATACAATATCACTCTAAAAACTGCTGGGTCAAAAGGAACCCCAAATGGTGAAATAGCTAATCCAACGCTTGATCCAATAGAGACTAAGATGTTGCTGGCTTATTTATATCTAGCGCTTTGGGTGGCCAGCACATTGGGTCAAGATTTTGATCCAACAAGGGGCAAAAAACTTCCCATAATGATGAGATAAAGCTACCAAGAAATGGGTTGCCAGGTTATCAGTACAGCTTTTCTTCAAAATGGAGCCATTACCAATGTTTTTAAGAGGAAGAATTTTCCCCTGTCTGGGGTCACCACAATATGTCACTCGTATGATGTCTTTAGCACAGGCTTTACATTGAATGCTCTTTCTGACACAATGATTCCAGGGATGTGCCATCTGTCCTGACCGGGATTTGAACCCTGATCCCTCTGTCCACATTCAGCGGCGTTACTTGTTGAATTCCGTCCGAACTTTTGCTGGATCTTTTTCTTGAATGTCTACTCTACTACACATGAACTATCAGAAGACTGTTTATTCTCTTGGAGCCTCAACTTCAGTACTTCAGTGCACAAAATGCTGACCAGCTTTAGTTCTTCAGCCCACCCAAATTCAATCTTCAACCCTAATCTTCTGGGTCAAAAATAGTGAACAGAATAGCCTAACTGAGATACTTTTTTCAGATGTTTACTGTTCCCCACCCTTATAGGCCTTGAGGGTGCTCCAAAGGTTCTTAATAGGGTTGAAATCAAAGGAGGACGGGAACCACACCATGAGCTTCTCATCTTTGATACCCATAGCAGACGATAATGCAGCGGTAGTCCTCCCCTCATAAGGTTGTTCAATGATTAGTGCCGTTCAACACTGGATGGTCCAGAAGGATGGAGTAGTGTCCAAACATTTTCTTTCAAAGGTCGCATACAGAGAAATTGAAAGAAGTAAAGGCCATTTAGACATTCTTCACCTCAATTTGTAAAAACAAAAACAAAACAAAAAAACTGTGTAAGAAAAGTTTTCAACACGCTCTTTAATAATGTGAAGAAGGAAAATAAAAGAAATCGACTTGAGCTCTTTTTCTTTCTTTTTTTTTGGTCTGGGTTCATTCAAACACCAAACACCAACACCAAACATTCAGCACAACAGTTTTAATGTTTTCTCTTGTCACGACAACAAGTTCGAATTTTCCTGCGACAAGAAAAAACCTTTAAACTGTTGGCAAAAGTCTGGCCTTGAAGAAACCGTGATGAAAAATCAACATTTGCTACCTTCACAAAACTTTGCCCCCTCAGTGGGATACGGGGAGGTTCACTAGAAAACAATCAAATTCTACACTATACGTACATGTCATACGTTTGATACATTTTTACTGTCATGATCCACTATTTAAGAAAACCTAATTTGAGTGCAATTTAAGGTTTTTCTTTTTCAAAAAATACTGTTGTAATTGGTAGAGCCATTGGAAAACAATCAAATTCTACATTATACATATTTACATGTCAAACGTTTGATTTACATCTTAAGGCCTACTGTCATCGACTTTTTAGGAAAATCTGAGAAAAACAGTAAAAATAAATAAATCATTTTACCATTGTACTTAATTGCATTTCAGTGTTACAAAAATATCTGTACTTGTGCTAAAGTAGAGAGCGTGAAACCAAAGCAATTACATCACCTAACCTTCCGAACCTTTTTGATAACCAAACTAGATCAATCACCTTCCACATGGTCCACAAAGTTCTTAATTAATCCAAAATCAATGGAATTGATGCATATGCCCAAGCCTAGACCTTATGCTTTCAAGGTTGTGGCAGTAGTCATCAAATGTCCTCCCTCGGGCGAGACAAAGCATGTGTGTTTTCCCTCTTAGGAATCTGAGCGAAATGCACAGGTAGATAACACATTTAAATCAGATAAGTGCAAGCCCACGCCGGCGGCCTCACCTTTTTCACAGTCTAAAATTGGATTGTAGTGTTGACAAAGCATCCTCAGAGTTTTGCTGTTTGCCATCAAGATTCACAGCATTTTCAAGCTTGTATAACTTGGAATGGCCATGCTGAAACTATCACTGCAGTTGGGCAGAAGGCATATACAAAAAACAAAACAAAAAAAGATCCGTTTTGATGTGTAATCCTGGAGGAAATCTCGTCTATCGAATCTGATGTGTGATAGTGCGCCGCATCACTCCAGTATGTTTACAGGAATCTTAAAAATAGAAGCAGCATCTGTTGGACAGCAGTGTTTGTTTACACTAGGAAAAATGCACTCAGGCCATTTTAGCACAAATTTGATCGGCTTTGCTGAGATATGAAGTACATTATAAACAGAATTTCCAACTTAAGAAAGTAATTAATATATTAATTATGGGTGTCAAAATTAGTGTGTTAATTTAAAATTCCTTAAACACCACAAAAAAAAAATGCGCGTCAAAATTAGTGCGTTAATTTAAAATTCCTTAAACACCACTAAAAAAAAATGCGCGCGATTAAGGACCTTATTTGGAAAGCCTGTAAATTCCAGTCGCAACGCAGCAGACACGTCCACGTCAAAATTTTGCTGTAATAATAATAATAATAATAATAATAATAGTTAATAATAATGCATATATCTGTTATATATATATATATGTATATATATTTTACACTTATTAAAAATGTACAGAATTTCGCAAGTTACTTCTTGTTAAAGATTAGGTAGCCCTTAATGAAAAGAAAAATGCACTGAGCTGTCACCAACGTCTTACAAATGCAATTATGCCATCTAGTGGCAGAAAAATGACCTCAACACAAATCTATATCATACTCGTTTTTTACAGTACAGGACATCTTTTTAATTATAACTCAATTTTATGACTTATGATGAAATTACTCTATTAATGACTAAAAGATGCAACCATATTTCAATTAGTTTAGCATTTTCCCCTCTTTTATGTTAACAATTGTATGAAAACTTTGGAAGAAATATTTTACTGTACATTTTAATGGACATTTAGAAAATATATAAAATTTGTGATTAATTGTGAGTTAACTATTGAAGTCATGCGATTGATTATGATTAAAACATTTAATTGCCTGACAACCCAAATATTAATATTTCTATGGCTCCTTATACACTGCAGGTCCAAATTCCGAATTAATGCCTGGATTATTTATTTATTTATTTACATTCAAGTGACATACATCTGAATGTTATACATTGATGGAAAACATGAAACTGATTAAATTGCATGTAAATAGCTACACAGGTGCCAACCCGGACGTACACATTAATACATTATTAATACAATATTAAATGTTACATAGCATTCAGTTATTCATTTAGCCTGTGCCAACTCATTTCCAATTGTTTTAATTGAGCTCAAAATTAATTCTACGATTTGTTTTGAAATACAATATGCATGTTTGAAGATAATTGTACTGTAATTGTGGAGATACTGTATAACGTTAATTGCTTTTCACCATTTCGGTTTTCCAGATTTTTTTGATTTTTTTCACGTGGTTAAAGCAGGGCCTAGTGACGGACTATGGAACCTGGACTCACACCAGGCTCCATAGTAAGAACTGATTGTCTGTTTGCATCAGTGGTTGCAATTTACATTTAGCTAGCTAGCTATTCTTTGGGCGACAGCGGGAAGTAGCATCCCTTTATTTTTAAGCAAGGCAGGATTTCGTGAATTCAGCGAGCATGGCCACAGCGGAGTGGAGAAAACTGCTTGATTTTAACATTATGGCAGAGATACTGGACGAGTCACAGAAAGGCAGAAATGTGGACAGTGTTTAAACACCTGTTGTGAATTTTGCCATTCACCTGCTTGTTAGAGAACAGCAATTTGTGCAAAAAGTGCTGAAATATAAAGAGTTGGACTTGTGCACTCAAAAGTTTAACAAAGGTCAAATTCAGTTCACTTGTAAAGGTTATAGTGCATTTTAGGTGCATCCTGTGCCCCTTGCTTTTTGTGAGTCCTGTATACAAACCGAGACATCTGTGAGCAAAACTGGTGGTCTCAGGTTCTTTTGAGGGACCTGAGCAAGTGAGACCTTTTCCCTGTGAGTGACAGCAGGAGAGCCACCAGGGATAGCTTCACAGGTCACTGGCTTCTTCACTGCTGTCAGACGCAGTGCATGCTGGGACCGTAGGCAGTGGCGATCTGCCTTGCAAGGATTCCACGTGGGATGGGACAGGTGGGCAGAGATTGGGACTTGGTGTCAAAACACTGCTGCTGCCTTCAATCTGATTTTTTTTTCTCTCCAGAAGTGTGGGAGGTATAACCGTGTCCTGTTTTGTTACATTTTTGACATGTGTGGGAATGTATGCTCTATATGTATTTACTTGTGTACTTTAAATGCACCATCCACAGCATTAAGCGTGATGGGATTAAATATAAAGATGACAATGCCAAGTTTTCATTGAGACTCAGATAAATATCAATTTATGGTATTGTGTTTATTATTTTTGCTTCAGGTTTTCCATCTTTTTTATATTTTTCATGTACAGTATATCGCTGGCATCAGGCTGAAACCTCAAAAGTCAAAATTTCGTGAATTTAATATTTTTTTTTCAAGAATCTATACTATTGGTCAGTCCATGTGTGGGTGCTATTTACAAATTGATGACAAATCTTAAGTGTTGAAAATTTCTCACTCTCTTTTCTTGGATGATGCAGTGTTAAAGGCTGAACAAATATGCAGTTTTTGGGGTCTTGTGAGAAGTGAGTATTTACAAGGTACAAGGTTTCAGCCCGACGCCAGCGATATATGTGTATATATTGTGACACCTCAAATTATAAAACAACAAAAACAAGATGGAGGCTTCCATCCCATAACACAGGGGTCGGCAACCCGCAGTTCTCGAGCCACATGCTGCTCTTTAGCACCACCCTAATGCTTTTTTTTTTTTTTTTGGTCTGAAAATGGAAAAAAGTTTGGGCGGGAGAACATATATTTTGTGTTAATATGGTTTCTGTCGGAGGACAAACCTTTTCCAGTGCTGTAAAAATATATGAAATGAATAATACATTTCCATATTTCTGCCAACGAAGATTTGTGTCATAGCCTGCGACCCACATTTCTATCAGCTCGGCATTGTGCCGGGCAGGTTCAAACTCTCCACAAAGACAGTGAAGGAAAAGGCCACTAAAATGGCAGACAACATCACCAATCTGCATTTTTTTCTGAAATGAACAAAAGAAGTAAACATAAATGACATTCTTGATGCAAAACAGCGTCAACAATGTCCGTGGTTGTGCGCTGTTGGGATGACTATGTATGATGGTAACACGCGGTGAGAAGGCGAATTTCAAAATGAACCTTCAAGTACCAAAGAATACATGGACATTAATGCCTTGGTTTGATTTTATTTTGAAGGTGTTTCCGGCAGCGCATGGTGGCATGGCGGCTGTCTTGACACTTTTCCTGTAGTTTGGGGAAATATACTGTATATCATTGTCACAAACTGTTGTTATTATCAATTCCATCCTGAAATCATGTTCAACTGCTAATTAAGGACACTCAAAATAATAATAATAATAATTACGTCGACATTCAACCGAGTGTCTTGTGGCAGAGAGCCGCTCTAATATGATGTCATCTCATGGCGCCGTCTCAGCTCCACTCAATATTCGCAAAATGATAAATCTCTGTAAGATCTCTATTTATCGTAATAAGAATGTGTTTACACTGTATTTTATTTACTTTATTGTAATATTTTCAATTAAAACAAATTCATTATTTCTGTATGTAGGTATATGTAGTATACAGGTAATTCCTCCTCGCAATGCATTGTGGTCTATATTAACCAGTTGAGTAACTCATCAATGTTCACTACATTTCCAAGTGCATTGTGGGTAGCTTTGAGTGCACGATGTTTTTTTTTTTTCTTTTGGAGAACCCTACAAAATGGCGTGACCCTTAGTAGTGCACTATATGGGGAGTGGTGTGCACATTCGGACACAGCTGAAGAAAGGGCTTTAGATGACAAAATAATTTATTTCGAGATTCACAACTATGAAATGCACTGTGTATGGCTCAAGTTGAATGTCAGTGCCATTTTTATTTTATTTTTTACATGGTGTTTGCTATTCACTCAATGAACTGCATTTTCTCACGATCAAGACAAGTGCTACTTGCCGCAACGCATACTCTGTTAATACCATACATATAGAAAATCAGTTTGAGTGAGAGGTGTCTAAATTTGTCCAACTTAAAATATAATCAAGCCAGGATTCACTGCCTAATTTTTATCTTCCACTCAGAAGCTGTTTTGGTCTTAAATCCAAAGGGGAAACAAATATAAGCGAATGAGATTATAACATGTCTGTGACATGCTTTTGTCAAAATAGCCCAAGGATAAAGACTTGTACACTTTACAAACTTTGTTTCTTGAGTTTACCTGAATTTAGCCCATTTTTATGCCCTGGCCAATAGTGAGTCCGGCTTTTGTTGCAATGAAACTGACTTTTGTGCCTGCTGGAAAAATAGAGCGTTCGAAAAAAATAAAAGCATTTTCCCTCTTGGATGCAGAACTTCATATGCCACATTGTGTGTATGTGGCACATTCCATATGAATACTGATTATTGTGCATATGCAGGACTCAAGAGGTTGGTATAAGTCCTTCCATGAGGTGTCAAGAGTGTTGACACGTGTAGGTGGGCGGGATCGAGCATATGTTTTCACCTTCACATACATGCCAGGGTGTGGTGCGTCTCAGTCAGAGCAGATGTTTGGAGGTGGCACGCTCATGTCCTTCTAACACCAGGGAGCTCAAGAATTGGCAACTGCAGGGATCAAAGTCACAAACCAGTCAGCGCGCACACACATTCACTGGCGACCTAGATTTACAACCTACATTATCTTAACATGATAATTCTGTTAAAACATGAAAGTTGTCACGTACAAACATGAAACTTATCATGTTAAAATATGAATCTTATGTAAAAACGGGAAAATTATCATGTAAATACGTGAAACATCGCGTTGAAGCAGTAGTGTTAGCGAGAGGAACGGCGTCTGCAGAATGGATAACGCAGTTCATTTCAATGATTTGATTAAGTTCTATTTCATGCTTGGGTTAAGACATGGCGAGATTGTACAATTATTAAGCACTGTTGATGGCGTTTTAATACGTATGCGTACTCTCAGACGGAATTGAAAGTGCATGGGACTGTACAGGAGGAAGAATAAGTTTGGAGGTAGCGTCATTTATCATGGATCAGCTGGAGGGGCATGGACGTTTTTATATGATAAGTTTCATGTTTTAGTTGTTATAATTATCTGTTAAAATGTGAAATTATCAATGTTAAAAAAAAAAAAAAATTTTAATGTTAAAATGTGATTTGGGTCTTATTTTTGTTTTTTTCCTGGTGTGGCAGCAACACGCTTCCGTAACTTTGTACTGCTTTCAGTACATGTATGTGAATGTTGGATTTTTCATTTTTGATCCAATCAGATGTCAGCCTCTATGTGTTGCCATGGCAATCTAATGTGCCCAGAACCTTGAGAATCAGTAGAGCTGGTAGTGTAACTTAAGCTATATTAGCAATGAGGCTGTTTCTTCAACCTATCAGATTTCAAAGTCATCCTCACAGGGCCAGAACCCTGGCCTTTAATGACGACATTTTTCTGTGCAGCAAGCTAAGTTAGACTAGCAAAACACACCTGCAGCAATCTGCACACGCTAATACATTAGTAAGAGTGAGTGCGATGTATTTTATTTACATTTCTTCAGTTTTTGTCATGTATTGGTTGTGAAGTGCTGCAGATAATGTCAGATAACGTATGTAGCACAGTTGCATACTGTTATATGGGGGGGTTGTATCGCATTAATGGTTTTGATAATTACGATGTGATGCTATTAAGAGGCAATTAAGATGGTCTCTAATGAAGGCCCACGTACCAAATGCACAAACCCCTACTGTGTAAGCACACACACATTTACACACTCCACTGCAGCACCACTGGAATGCCGCAAAGTCTACAGGTTGGTAGTTATTATAAAATCCAGCCAATGTGTGCGCATAGATTTCTATCATGACATTTCAGCACTGAGAAGATCTTCTCCCGATCCTCCAGTATGGCCCGGGCTGATTAATATTTAAAGCCACACTGCCGCAACATCTTTATGTAAAACATGCTATAGTGGTGCAGTGGGACACGCGCACAAGTCCCACTTAATATTCTCTTATCTACCTCGGACAATGCACGGGAAAGATAGACGCAAGACAAATTGAATGTTTAGTATGACAAATGGTATGATCTCTTCCTGATTGTACTGGGACCGCATGTGCTGCAATCTCTCCATCCGCACTCACAAGCGTGAGATTAGCTGCTTTTGGTTTTTGTTTGTTTCAAACAGTCACAGCAGCCAGCCGGGTGCTTTGCAGCTTTCTTCCAGGTGTCAAAGTGAAGCTTCGGTTTAGGTGGACCAAGCATGCTACAAATTTTCCTGCACTGCTACTATATGAAAATTAAAAGAAAATGTAGTAGATATAAACAAAAGTGCAGTTTGCTTATCCCCAGTGCAAATAAATCATCCCTTGGATTGTTCATATTTTCAGCTACCAGTGCTTATTTGCACTTCTTCATACGGCACTCTTCGTATAGTCATTGTCTATTTATGGTAGAGCTCAGGACTGAACATTAGTCAGCAATTTGGGGTACGAGTATATTGTCATTGTGCACCTTGTCCTTTCCGTGCGCCTGCTGCAACACCAATTTCCCCTGTAAGGGACAATAAGATTCTGATTCTAACTGCCTTGCACCCTGGCCACATGCTTGTAGACAAACACATTGCAGCTCAGCCTCTGGCAAGTATGATTAGAAATGCAATTTCCAGGGTTTTTTAAACAGCCTCTACCAGGCTCATCAGATGGAGCCAAATGTCATTATCAGGGTTTTTAATATAACACATTTGAATCTGTTACTTGTTGTCTACACTGTTAATTTCCTAAAATGAATCCAAACTATTGACGTTGTGGCTAATTAAAGATTCAAAAATTCCATTGGTGCAAAAGTGGGAATGTGCTCTGTTATTATGTGTCTCGTGTCTACTCCACCTCTTGCCTTAAAGTCAACTGTGATAGGCTCGAGCTCGCATGTAACCATAATGAGGAGTGGAATGCAAAATAGATGGATGTGCGCTTCATTTCAAATGTCAGTAAGTGTATTCATGTTTACACAGCAGATAAGCAGTTTGTTTTGTCCGGTGGCTGAAACGGCAGCACTTGTCCTTGTCAAGGTTGTTGTTGTTTTACAATCTTGACGCATGTACATGGTATGTCCATCTCGTGCACCGAAGCCTTCTCTTGTGGTGACCTTCCGTTCTTTATCCAAAGACACTCAAGGTAAAAGTGCTGTCTCTTTGCATTCCCCCCAGTCAGCACTCCTGTCCTTTTTCCCACACCGCTGATGGCTCGGGTCCATTCCAGGTGCTGTCACTGCCAAATTGGACCCTTACCTGTGCACCTCTGCAGAAGGAATCACTGCATAGCCTGCAGAGTGTGTGTGTGTGTGTGGGGGTGGGGGGGGGGGGGATGTGAATCTCAATATCACTCCTAAAATAGATTTGGAAACTTACACTGGAAAATTACCATGAAATTGTAAATAATGGAAGCTCTGGTGTTTGAGTTTAACATTCACCATTGACGCCCCAACCATATCAGAGAGGGGGAAATTTCACCTTAACACACCACACCACATGATAATCACTCAGGATGAAACATGAGATACTTGATGATCGGGCCTGTGCTGACTTCTAATTCATCCCATTTATCAGTATGTGTGTTGGGAAAAAATCAATATTGCAATATTGTTGCGCTCTCTGTTGCAATAAATATATTGATACACTGACGGCAGTATCGATATTTTATGACAGCACACCAACGCGACGCAGATAATGGATTTACCCCGTCATTCAGACATGCCAATAAAGCTAGAAACGTACTCACTGTAACACACCGCCTACGCTAAGGATAACTTAAAAAAATAAAGCTGAAATAATACATTGACCAATGTAACAGCCTTGGTGAGCTTTTACTTTGAAGTCAGCCTGCGCGGCGACGTGACCGCCAGCTTGACTTCCCTTTTCAACATCTTATATGTCAACGTTTTTATTGAAATTACATATTTTTTACCAACATTATCACGATGCCATCTCAAAAGTATATTTAAAAACTTGTTGTTGTTTTCGCTAAGAAACCGCTATTTAATCACACCGTCATTGTATGATACGGCGCAAGTCTCCAACGTTAGTGGCTAGCAGCTAGTGTTAGCATGAATGCCTGGCTGGTACGGTGGCCCTGAAGCGCAATACGCAAAAAATGGCTAGCAACAGTAATGAGTGACCTGACTTGCTTCCTTTGCTTCTTTTTCAATATCCTTGACCTAGGCTACTTTGTAATTCACTCTACACGTTTAAAGGAAGGGAATGTGCCTTAAATTGCACTTTGTCTTTTTCATTGTTAAAAAAAAGAGAAGAAGAAAATAGGACGTTGTCTTCATTTATTTTATAAAACACCTTTGCCAATAAATAAAAACATTTAACTCAAAATTTCAAATATTGGGGTTTAGATTTTAGAAAAATAGCTTCAATCCATTCATACCTTGTTATTTTATACAGGTACTAGGTATAAAATAAGAATATATCTGCCTCCTATTGCCCTTAAAGTTGTGTACCTAGATCCTAAACGACCATATTAGACATTTTGAGTTTATTGTTTTGTTTTTTATTTAATTGGCTTTTTTTCTTTTTTCTTTTAATAAATAAATTTATCTTGTTTTGCTTTGTTTTCTGATCCAAAAATGATTCGATCTGCAACTCAAATCTGTGAACTGATCCGAACCGTGACTTTTGTGATTCTTTGCTGTCACCGTCAGTACTTTATTTCTCCTGTCCTGTTTGTGGGGGCGCTAATCCCTTAAATGGCGGTAAAGTAGGCAGAAGCAGTGGCACATGGAGTGAACGAGTTTCTAGACACTATTTGCAAAGAAGAACAGTCGGCAAGTTTTCACTGTCACTCACATACTGAATAGCACGATATATCGCTGAGAAAACTTCTGACAATATATCGAATACCGTAGATATCGTGCATCGTGATATCATCGTTATCGTGGGCCACATATCGTCACAGTATCAAATCGTGAGTTATCCGTAATGTCCCACCCCTAGTGTGTACCCCGTTTAATCGTTCTGTTCAACGTCACAATGGATAATCGGTACATCTGAACCCCGTGTGAGCGACTATTGTTCTGTTTTACGTGACAAACGACAATTGGTATATGTGTACCCCATTTAATCGACTATCATTCTGTTTAACGTCACAATCATGAAATCGGTGGATGGGTCAAACTCGCTGTTTACATAAGAATTTGTGATTATAAATCAGGTTTGCCATTTTTTATTTTCTGAGCTGATTGGGGAAGGAAAATTGCTATTAACAAACCCCACATCAATAATTGATGAGACAATCAGTAGAAAACAGTTCTAAAAAATGATTGGTATCTGCAGCCCTAATTCTGAGCAGTTATACTGTACTGTAGTGTGGGTGTCTTAAAGGGACAGTCAGTGATCTCTAGAGCCATCTAGTGGTAAACTAAAAATTCATTCATTTTAAAAGACAACTAGTTTGCAAAAAAAAAAATGTTGTATCGCATAAACATATCTTTATTTATAAATATAATTGTAGATCTAGTACTCACTAACTATATTACACGGCTGTCGTCTCACCTTACTAGAGCTGCCATGTTTCGCAGCCATCTTACTGCTACAGATGCCCAAAGGACAACTTCGCAAATATAGTTAACCCGGGTGGTGCTTGCATGGAGTGTCGGACCCAATGGATCACACAAAATAAGAATTGGTGGTAGGTTTGTGAAATGTGGACTCTCTGAGCCACCGTAGTGTGCATGCTCCTGTGTGCTTTTAATGCTATTCCTTGACCACTATATGGCGCTAAGTACTACACACTGGGTCTTTAGGAGTGATTTTATTCTCTCCGTGATCCACTTAATGGACGTTAAGGCGGGTACATACACACATATATACACTTTGTAGATCTGGAGAAAGCTTCTGACAGGGTGCCCAGAGAGTAACTGTGGTTTTGTATGAGGAAGACTGGAGTGGCAGAGAAGTATGTTCAAGCGGTGTAGGACATGCGTGAGGACTGTAAGACAGTGGTGAGGTGTGCTGTAGGTGTGATGGAGGAGTTCAAAGTGGAAGTAGGACTACATCAGGGATCAGCTCTAAGCCCCTTCTTGTTCTCTATGGTAATGGACAGGGTGATAGACGAGGTGAGACAGGAATCTCCATGGACTTTGAGAAGGTCTAGAGGAAGACCAAAGAGGAGGTGTTAAAGAAGACATGAAGGTAGTTGGTGTGAGAGCAGAGGATGCAGAGGACAGGCTTAGATGGAGGCAACTGATTCGCTGCGGCGACCCTTGAAGGGAAAAGCCGAAAGGAAAAGAAGAATACACACACATTGATTGAATTTGATTATTTTTTTACCCCAATCAGATTCAGCAAAGGCCCAATTATCGGATGTCTTTGAAAGATTAGTCTGATTGATAATCCTGTGGTGTGGCCGGGGTGTGATAAGTGTGATGTTTTCTCCCCGATCTGTTAGGGAAATGTTGGGGGCTGAAGGCTTGATTATCGGATGTCTGCTAAAGATTATCCCTCTCCGATCTGCTCGGAAAATGATCCAGGCTGATAATCATAAATATTAAATGGGGTACAGACTTACAGATAATTAGGACGAATTTGAATTTTTAAACAAAGTGAGCATAGGCCTGTTTCTCAGCGGATTCTGAGATTGTGGTGTGAAACGGAACGATCAACTTTACAGTTGAGAAAATTCAGCAAATGCTTGATTATTTGATGTCTCTAAAAGATTATCCTGAGAGATTATGTTTTGATGTGGGGTGTGGTAAAATTGATTTTTTAGCCCCTCCCCAGTCTGCTTGGAAAAAGGTGCAGGCCAATAATGATCAATTTTAAGATGGGTTCACGCTTAGAGATAATCGAGGAGAATATGAAAATTGTCCCGATTATCATGTTTTGCTAAATATATATATATATATATTCTGAATGATTATCATGTGGAAATGTTGAGCCTGGTACACAACTACAGATATCAAGCGGAATTTAAGATTTTTTTCCCCCTCACCACTTCTGATCAATTATTGAATGATTATTCTGTGGTGTAGGGTGTTAAAAAGTGATTTTTTTTGTTTGTTTGTTTGTAACAGCAAACTTTTTGTTGCATCTCATTTGATTGAGGTGCTTGATAACTTGTACGGTGATTGTTGTTTTGCCTTTCTTGTTAGAATGCCACGTGTGTTTGACTACACGTAATTGCCCTTTGAAACCCGTTGCCAATGTCACATTGGCAGGTTGCGAGCAACAAGCAGCCCTGACCCTTCCAGTTTTTTTCTGACAGGCTATCGTTCTCCCAGACTGATCCCTCAGCCCCCGCGTCACTCTCCAGCCCCCTCCTCCATTCTTCAGCCATCGTGCTAACAAGATTGCATGTCGGCGCGTCTCCTTTTCGCTCTCTCGGCGTCGCATTGCTGTCGCATTTGGTCTGTTCAACAGCAGCGAGGTCCTTCTGTCTTTAACCCCCCTTAGGAGCTGTGAGTCACTGGTAACTATTCAGAGCTGTAATGATGCAAATGTTGATGGTGAGATGAGTCCGATTTGCTTCTCTTGCACTGATTGAATTTTCTTACTCATCCCAGGAGAGTTTAGGGCCTAATTAATCTTGTTTCCATCACAGTCACGCCGCTATCATATGGAACGTCTGTTGTTGTAATAATAGCACGACAAAAAAGGACTCAAATGAACAAGATAAAAGTAATGCCTTGACATGAGGAATACAGTGATGCCCTGACTAGATACGTTTAATATGTTCTATGAATGACTAAGCCTTTATCAAATGACTACCAAAATATATATATAAAAAACAAAAAAACATTTGAAAAAAGGAGTAAGTCGCAAATATGTAGTGCCGAACGGTGAATCTGCGGGGCCCACTCTAGTTCTTATTTTAAATCAAACTCATAACCATATTTTGCCCTGATTTGAGATGTTTAATCTTGGTTAGATTGTGTTGTTTTGCAGCATTAGTCCTTTAAAAATGGTTGAGAATCACACTTTGATAACATTGTGAAAATGTAATGAAAAAATATCCCTATTTCTTATATGAGATGGAAATCACAAATTTTGTAACGTATGTTGCAATCAGTCATATTTGATATTATTCACATGTAGGTATGGGCGAGTACCGATACCTACCGATAACTGGTATTGGTATCGGTGCTCATACCAGCCTTATTTTAAGGTATCGGTACTCATGACGGAGGCCAATACCAGTATCGTCGCCCTCTTGTGGCTGTTTTACAATCAGGAACTAGAAATTAGAGGAATAGAAAATTGCCATTAATTTGAATTATTTTGTCGGAAAAATACTATATTCGAATATATAAGTCTTTCTTTAAAATGTATGTAGTAGTGATATCGGTATCAGTGACTACGCAAGAGTTGAGTATCGTATCGGTCTGAAGATAAGTGGTATCAAACATCACTATTCGCATGTAATACTGATGAAAAATAAATGTGATTAGATGCTTATATCTGTCAAATATTCACAAGGTGTTTTCAGATTAGTTTATTTATACTTTTTTGTGTGCATTTTTTTTCAGTGGGAAAAAATGCTCTACTACAAAAACTGCCTGATAAGAGGAAAAATTTTAGCAGTCAAATAAAAACATACAGTATCCCACCTTGCTTTGAGACATTAAATCTTGATTCAATTTTAGTCTTTGCAATTATGTTTTTGTCCTCATGTATCATCAACATTTTTTATGAGCAGTCCTGCAAGCACACACAATGCTTTGGTCATTAGAATGTCAAATATTTGTCCTTTACGCCGCCTCCATCTCCTCACAGCGAATTCATTACTCTGCAGCGCCTTGGGATTTACTGAATAATGAACAAGTTTAATCTCATCTGTTGTGTGATGCCCGCACATGGCCAGGCTTGAAAATGTGTCCGAGAGAGGCATGCACCACTTGAGCGGGGAGGCTGTTTCACGGGGGGAAACTTGTCATTGTTGTTGGGAAAGTTCTTTCACGAGAGGGATACGTTTCATACTCACAGTTAAAACCAACAAGGTAGGGAAGGAGTGCAAAACAGCATAATGTTAAGCCAGGGACACTCATACAATCAGGGCAATTCTGCCATGGCCTGATTTTTGCATGCTATGAAACATTATTCTGAATGATTATCCTGTGGTGTGAAGTTATTGAGTGGTTTTGTTTTGAACTCATTCACTGCCCTGGACATTTCTATCCATGAGCTGTCATGACGAATATATTCGTGAAGTACCGGTAGTATTTAATGCGGCAAAATAGCACTCCATATAGATGCTCAATGCTTGTTAGCATTGAGCTAGCGGACCGACAGACTAAGCTTTGTGTGCATTCACAGTGGACACCATTCAAACATGTCAAGAAAGCTGAAACATACTCAACGTAACATGCCGCTTTTACGCTCAGGCTAACTTCAAAATAAAATTTGTTTACATTGATGGCAATGCAAATAGCCTTAGTGGACATTTGCGTACTTTAAACGTGGCCCACATCGTGGCATGATGGCTGGCTTGACTTCACTTTTAGTTTGTAGTTTTGATTGACATTCAAGTTGCGACCAACATCAACACAACGCTATCCCAAACTCATATTCAATCGCTAATTTCGGACGCTAAGAAACCGCTAATTAATTGATGAGGCAGAAGTCTCCGACGTAAGTGGCTACTGGGTAGCATGCGGCTAGTTGTTAGCATCAACTACGGGTGCCTGGTTGGTAGCTGTAAATTAGTTTGACAGCTGGTAACTGGCTGACTTGAATTATTTTTCAATATTCTGGACCAAGGCTACTTTGTAATTCACTCTCTATGTTTAAAGGATGGGAATGTGCCTTAAATTACACTTTGAGGTCTTTTCATTATTTATATTTAAAAATAAATAAAATAAATAGCACTTTGTCATTTATTTTATAAAAACACTTTTGTCCATTAAAAAACAAAAACATTCAACTCCCAATGTCAATCATAGTCGTTTAGATTATAGGAACACAACTTTAATCCATTAGTACCTTGTTATTTTAAACATGGACTATGTATAAAATTGGAATGTTTCTGGTTGATCCGAAAAATGACCCAATCCATGGCTCAACTCCATGATCCAATCCAAACCGTGACTTTTGTGGTCCGTTGCAACACTACTTTTTAGTGAGTGTTTTACGCCAGGATCCCTGTATGGGATAAGAGAGCTTCATAACTTCACTGTTTGCATCATCAATTCAGAGTGTATTACCTCTGTAACGTGAACTGTGACTTGCAGAAGTTAGATTAACATTTTGCAGCAATTTTTTTTCTTGATGGGCTTTGCGTTCATTTGATTGTTGATGGTTCTGACAAGTGTTGGGAATAACGGTGTTTAAACTAACAGCGTTCGGTAACTGTTTTTTTTTTCATAAACAGACAAATCTAACTAATTATTCTCCCTATATTTGTAACGCCGTTATCGTTATTGTATGAGAAATGCGTTGCGTTACAATTTATTTATTAGTTTCAAGGCTCGCAATAAGCTTACAAGACGTTGTGCGGTGACTGGCTCCACAAATGTAATTTGCGCATAGTTAGAGGCACTGTTGTTGTCGGACCTCGTCACAATAAAAGTGTCTTGACAGCTGAAATGTAGAGTGACTTTTACTTTGGAGGTGCCGCAGGCAGCGTGTAACGACGTGACGGACGTGTCGTCCTTCTTCCTTCTGTACCTTAAGGCTTAGCATATTTGAGCATTTTATCAAAGAGTCCACGTCCTCGCCTAGAACTTTTTTGACAACTTTGACAAGAGTGACATCAATCAAAAATAACAGTAGAGATTTGCCGAAAAACAGCCGCCCTGAGGAGCGATTTGTTGATCATTCTGCTCCACCAAGAACCATATTGCGCCTCCACAAGCACCAGAACAGCGATAAAGATACCGGTAAGTCATAGCAACACGCACGCCTAGTATAATTAATAGCGCCAACAATTGTATTTCTCTTATTTCACGAGTGCTAAACACGTGAAAAATGTTGAAAGAAATATGCTCACACTCATGGAGTCGATGGAGTGACATTTGTATGCAAATGATGCACGTTAAGCCTAGAGTTGGGCAGTTTTCTGACGTAAACCAATCATTAAAGTCTTTAAGCCTTTAAATGTGTAGAATTTTAAGCTGAAGATATATCGCCATATTGAAAGTGTACAAAAGTATGTTTTTCAGAGAGATCAAGTGGAAGCTGATGAATTTGAGGAGTAGTAGTTGCAGTTATGGCAATGATTTTGGCTATGATAGCATTAAGCGTCGTATATTTTAATATCATTGGCAATTTATTTGATCTATTATTGATTACTTTAGCCAGCAACAATCAAAAAATGCCCGCAAAATCCTGGAGGGACTGGCTAGGACTGTCTACAAATGACCTATAGATGACATATGTGCCACAAATCACCATATATCTAGTATTTATTTTATTTTATTTGTATTATTATTATTATTATTATTATTATTATTATTATTATATAGTAGTAACTAGCAGTAGTAGAACATACATCACCACTCCAAATTTAATGAATTATTATTAATAATATTATATGTCATATTATGGAGTGAGGCATTTGTGTGACATAAATACTCACAAAAATAAATGAAAACACCCTGTATAGCCTGGACATAATTTTAATTCCTTGTAAACAAATATAATAATAATAATAATATAAAAACTAAATAAAAATCCAAATTGTTTGATGTATTTTTTTTTTTAAAGTAGTAGTGAAAATAGTTACTTTGCCTGGTAATGAGGTACTTTTATTATGAAGTAATTCAATTGCTAACTTTTTTAAGCAAGTAATGATATAACTAATTGATGATACATGATACAGACCAGTCTTTGAGTAGTACTCAGAAAAATACCTTATGAGAGAGTCGTACAGCTAGCATCACGTTTACAGCAAGCGGCTTGAATGACGCACGCACGTTTCTCTCGTAAAGCACAGCTGTGTGCGTATTGGAGTCTCGGCAAGATGACGTAATAAGCGTGCGCTCGGTGATGTGATGAGCAGTGCAGCGGAGCGGGTTTTACGAGAACGCTGACAGTACCTTCTTTGCACGTTGAAAAGTGCCTGGACCCCCCAAGGGATATTTTTAGAAGTGCCGGAGCTCTGTACTGGTGCGTTCCGGCCCAGTTAAAACACTGAGTTTGACAGTAAATCTGAAGCTTTTTTGGATGAATTATTTGCCAAAAGTGATGCTCACCCAGGGAAGCTTAGCACATCAGACTTGGATAGAGGTTATATTTGTATAGTATAAACAAAGTGTGTGTCGCGACTGTGAGAAAAGATGACGCAGTTCATGGTGTGAATGCCATGCCATGTAAAAAAGTCACACTCCAGCTATGCAGTGATTCAGTGTCACTTACAGTTTCTTTCTTACTTTCATAAATGTAAATAAAGTCATCAAAGCCATTTCTCAGTCTTGCGTTTGTTTCATGATTTGAAATGTCACAAAAGCAAAATATATTGGTATCAAAGTCACTATTCTGCTTGGCATTTTTTTTCTCCCACAAATAGCTCATTTTCTCAGCTTTTTGGTCAGAAATTGGTGTTTTGGTGAAACCAACCAATGTTCTGCTGCCTATCGCTAAGAACATAAAACGCTAGAAACAATTTTTTTCTATTCTTTTGGTATAGGTCCAGTGCTTAAATTTTCACAGAACATAACATTCTGTGGGTCTTGAATCCAGTTCAGTAAAAAGCTGACCGTAAATGAGTTAAAAACTATTAGTGTATTGGAGTTGTTTTGATGGTGTATGTTTTGTCAGTTTCTTGTGTGTGATTGTGCTTAATATTGTACTGCTAATCAAGGTGGATTTGAGCATTTTTCCCGCTTTCCAATCAAAGTCACCTGGGATTCAGCTCCAGCGTCTCACAATCGACAGAAACAGTAGAGAATAAATAAATGATTGCATCTCTTCTCAATTATCACAAAACTGCTTCACAAGAAGGCTTCAGAATGCAAAGCAGTGGGAAATAAAACCTAATAACAATGTAGGCAGGGCACTATAAAAAGTAAACAACACTATAAAATACTGAGCAATGAAACGGCTAATAAAGTGAACGACTGGAATGATTAGATCTTTTGTGAATATCTATTTTGTATTTTTCTCTTGTTGACTTTGACACAGTTCACACTGCGACAATAATCCCTTTGCCCAATGCACCCCTCTGAAAAAAAATACTACTGTCTCCCTTCAATGCAGTCATAAAGCATCCAACAGCAAACAGATGGGAGGCGCGGGAGCTGAACTGGTGTCCAGGGTTCAGTGTGGGAGTTAAACTGACTAATTCTGCTTCTGAAGTTGCTCTCGTGGGAGGTGAACCAGTTAGAGATGGCAGCTCTGGTAACACACCTGCTGCTCTTGTAAGGGCGCCGCTAGCCAGATGGCCAGGTACTGCCCCCCCCCCCCCATGTCTCTCGCACCAGGGAGGCCAATAGAGAACCACTAACATGCCCCAATTAAACACTTTATGGGCCTAAATATGTGAGTGCAAGCTGTCTGCCGTGACTGAGTCATCATCACAACGGATCAAGTCGCTGGTCTCAATTGCAGGGCACGGAGAAAGCAATCTATGGACAATGTAGACTCTACATTGTAGAGTCTTCAATGAACCGGAAGGCACAAAAATCAACCTGATTTTGTTCCTTCCCAGCCAAGGATAACAATCGCCAAATTATTTCGTTTGATAGGATTATTTCAGAAGATTATCCTGTGGTCTGAAGTGTGCTGAGAGTGAAATTATCCCTATAATAGGGTTGGACATTCCTATTTTATATTTTTGTATACTGTGTTCCCTCTTTTTCCCGCTAGGGTTAACTTCCCAAAAATACCCGCAATTAATGAAATCTGCAAAGTAGTTAGCGTTATGTTTTACATTTATTATAAATGTTTCAAGGATCTAAAACCCCTCACCACACAGTTTATACACTTTTCTAATCGAGGCATTAACATTTTCTCACATTCTCAATGTTCAAACCTTCATAAATAAAAAAAAAAATAGGTACACGACTGTAAAAAAAATGCATGCAAAATTGCACCCAAAAAATCCACGATACAGCAAGGCCGCGAAAAATGAACCGTGTTATAGCGAGCGAACCCTGGATGTTCATGTTGTGGTTAAGAAAAAAATGAATCAGAAGTTATTCATTATTCAGCACAGTAAACCTCCTCTCCATCGCAGGTTCCAGACTCGTGGTCCCGTTATTTCATGGATTTATTTATTTTTGTACAGTTATTACAGTACAGTTATGTGGCGTGGTACCGTTATTTTGGTCGAACTCTCATTTATATTATGTGGAATTTTACAATTAAGTAATTCTGCTATTGACACACTTATTTAATTTGAGACAGGTTTAATTTGAAGGAATGGAACGGTATGTATTTCAAGTTACACAGCCTTAAAGGTCCCATAGTATGAAAATACACTTTAGTGGGGTTTTCTATCAATAATATGCATCCCCGGCCTGTCTACAATCCAACCAGGAATGTAAAAAGCTCGTCCGCGACTTCTTTAGCTTTCTCCTCCTTTCTAAAATGTGTGCTTCAAACAGGCAGATTAAACTTCCGTGACTTAGTGACGTCAAAAAAACACGGAAGTGCACTCGACCCAGCCCCCTCGGGTTAGTGGCATCACCTCTGGTAAAGGTTTGACACGCCCACTGAAATTCGAGAAGCTGGCTACGCCTTTCTTTTTCTCCCCATGCTCACAAATGCTCCGGGAAAATTAGACGATGTCGTCTGCTAAAGATGACGTCATGTCATTGACGTGCATCACAAATCCAACATCGGCTAGTTGCATTCAAGGTTTTGATGGGCGAGGAGCTACTGTCGGACATTTGACATTTAGAGACTTGAAAATTATTGAATGCCATCCACTGGAATCCTGCTTTTTACGCATACAGAAAGTGACAACTGTAGGTTCATTTTATAATTTATGACAAGGGGGCTCAACACGTCGATCACGATTTACAAGTTGATCACAGAGGTCGCATTGGTAGATCATATGACATAAAAAGAAAAACATCATCCAGTTAAGCACTCAAATGAGGTGCTGATCTGTGTGGACAGCCCAGAATTTTAGCTCACTGCTAGTGCTCTGCGCTCCCAACTGGCGGGTACAGGTTTGAACACAGAGTGGACCCCCCCGGAAAAAAAAAAGAAAAGGGGCTGATTGCGGGAGGTTGGGGGGGGGGCCTGATTTACTGAATCTTTGGGCATGATTATTGTTGCATGTGTTGAGATAAGTTTGTTAGTTTGGGGGGATTTCTTTTTTTTACTTTAAACATATATAGGGATCAGTACACGGTTACATTATTTTTATAATATTTTGTGTTGCTCTTACTTTTTCTCAAGATGTGTTTAAATGTCTCTGCCTGCAACTCTAAGCAGGCTAAGCAATAGAAACTAACCGAATGATTGAAGGTCTTCTCAATATCCCATAAAAGCTTTTACAAGACAAGTACAGAATGCGAAGCGGCAGAAAACAAGAACTTATAACAGTGAAGGCAGGACACTATAAAAAGTCAGAGACACTATAAAACAAAGAGCAGTGAAACAGCTAATAAAATACACAGCCGCCATTAACCAGCCAGACAGACCCCAATTAAATCTTTCTTGATCATTTTGGCTCAAGGACAACTTCTCTCGTTAATCACATCTCATCATCTCTCATCATTGCAATTTCTTGTTAACCCTGTCCTGATGAACATAACACACAAACATACAATCTCACTAATCGATTGTGCTTAGAGTGACAACATTTTCCTTGTCATGTTTTATTGATCTGCAATCGATGTGAAAATGCTCTACACTATATAAAACAATTTACAGTATTATTGTGGCACCTATTTTTTTATTATACTTTTCTTCTTTTTTCAACCAGCCTTGCGGGCCATGTCAAACGATATTTTTAATATATGCCGCGGGTCGCTGAAAATGGTGGGCCGCAAATGGCCCCGGTCCGTAGTTTGGATACCACTGGTTTAGTGTTGACCATATTATTGATTTCCAAAACAAAAAAAGACACAAAGGCCCTGCCTCAGGATACTTAAATTCTACTTGAAGTTTACTCAAAGATGCCTCCTTTGTATGGATAAAAAAAGAAGCTATTTTCAAGTTTTGAAAAATATAATATATCTTACTATTCATTTGAGTGTAATACAATAAATAAATTAGTAGCATCACAAGGATGCTAATTTAACAAACAAAAAAATGCTGTTTAGTTTTTCTCTCTCATCCTTGTTTTATTCATCCTTCTTTAACACAGTCAACTTTGCAGATTAGCATTCACCTCGCACATCTCTGTGTTTTTCTTTGTCCTCCTGAGCTTTGAAATCTCCGGCAGCTTTATTAGAACCCTGAAACATAAATGCCAACATTGCGCATGGGGCACGCCACCTCTCATTTGTGGCAATCAGGAAGGTAAGCGGGGATTTGTATTTTTTTCCTGCACTTCATCTATAAAGCGGCATGTGCGCATTGCCATTTTGTGAGAAGCAATGCTGCTCCCTCTATTCCTGAGCACAGCACAGCCATCCACTAGGCAGGCTCTCGGGGATTACGTCACAGGCAACATTGTACTGTAGTATCCTGTGCAAAACGTCAATATCAAATGCTAGTGAAAAACAATGAAAATTGAGCATTTTCATAAATGTGTTTTTAAATTACTTTTTTTTTTTTTATAACTGGGGAGAAACAGGGCAGAGAAAATAAGACAACTTTTTTCTGCTCCTTTTCATTCTCACATCGAATTTTTTTTTTTTTGTCCTTTTACAAATGATTGAAATGAAACATGTAGAACACCTCCAGGTGCTCCAAACAGGGTGTAAACAGTAGACGTGTCCAGGTAAGAGGAGTTTAACACCCGGTTTATAATCTGCCATCGCAAGTCAGAACCTACTGTTAGCCTAGCAACACTAGTTGGGATGTACTGTATATGGTGGTTGGAGATATGTAAAGATGGGAATGGAAAAAAGTGAAACTAAGTGTATACAGCAATTCTGTCCAATTGATGACATTGATTATAAAAGGATTTGATATTGAGTCCCACTCTGTACTGATCTAGTAACATCTAATTGGAAGGGTGGGAAAATGCCTAAATTTGGCCTGATTGTCAGCATCCAAGCAGAACAGGGAGATGGTTGAATCACTCAACATCCAATGTGGCTTTTGCTGACTAAGTGTCCAAATCTGATATTCAGGCCGAAGCCATCTTCTGTAGCTCCAAAACATCTTCCAGCAAGGTTTGATTTTAGGCCAATGTACAGGGAAACCATCACAGTGCTCTTTGCCTTTCTGTCAAGAGTGAACCCACATAGAGCTGCACTGCTTTTTCATCTGCAACCCTCCACCCTCTGTTCATAAGAGCAGAACAGGCAAGTCTGGAAGAGTCGTGATGCCCATTTCAATGAAAAGAGGGGGTGGAGGAGCGAGGAAAGAGGCGTGCAGAGCAGTGCAGGAGAATGATGCACTAGTTGCAGCATTGAGAAAACTAGAAAGCTCACAGGGAGACCGGGGGATGCGCATCTTTAAATTGATAGCCAACATTAATGCAAATGGACATTTTTTATGACTGGGAGATGTCAAACTGGAAATTGATATCTTGTGCAACAGCTCTAGTAGCCATTTGAAGCCTGCTGTCGTACTTTGACATTCTAGGCTATCCTGTGCCAACATGCCATAGATATGGTCATTTTATGCCCTGCGGTCAAAGACTAAAAACCTTTTGTTCTAGTCAACAGCACTCAAATGACAAGTCAAGGGCAGTGTCAAGACTTTAAGCAATCTATTTACCACATTTCACAATGTGACCATAAATGAGTTCAAGTCAAGGTTGTGACAACAGTGATTTTAACAAGCCTTTATTAAAAGTCAAGACTGGCTTTAGTGGTCATCGGTTCCATTTCTTCAGGCCACCAGTAGCGAAGCCTCTCATTGGAGTCAGAATCACCGGCCTGCTTGAGACCACATCCTGGCTTTGAGACTTACGGGCTGAAGTCACAGGTTTACTGGCATATTCTGGAGAGGGAAACAATATAAAAGAATGAAGTCAAGCATGAAGCGCAGCCGTCTTTCAAAGTGGCAAGCAGTTACTCACGGTGTCTATGATGGCATAGTTGGTCACAGGAGTTTGTGCTGCTGGGATGGCACACCGTTGTAGCACAGTGGATGAAAACCTGAAACGTCAATAGTTTAGTCAGTTGGATTGTGCATACAGCCAAGTAACAAATCAGATTTAACTCTTCAATGATTCACAATTTCAAATTGCTTAATGACTAGACCATGGGTGGGAAAACTTGGGCCTCAGTCCTGCATGTTTGAGGTTTCTCTGCACCAACACAAGCAGATTCCAATCAACAGGATCGTCATGCTTATGAGCTGATCATACAGCAAAACCTGCAGGACTCTGGCCCTCAAGGACTGAGTTTGCCCACCCCTTGGACTAGACCCAGTCACAAACAAGGCAACTAATGGCCAAAGTGGGGTAAATGCATACTGATCAGGCCAGATTTGACAAATTACCCCTCCCCTGCAATCCAAATTAGTTTTCTATGGATTCTATCCTGTGGAGTGTGGTTTCTGTCTGCACCCTAGGCTTTAAAAAATAAACATAAAAAGTCTGAAAATAAACATTGCTCAGTGTACACTAAAATTTTGTCTGATTAAACAGCTTCTAAAAAAAATAATAATTCTCATGTGGTGTGTTCAAAACAGGCCGATAGGGGCTCTTTGCAACATGAAAGAGGATAAGTAGTTAAGCAGATAGCACTCTTGTGCATAATCAGGCCCAATTTAGATAATTTTCATTCCTTGATCAAAATCAGCGCAAAGGCCTAATTATTCAATGTCTGAAGGGTTACTAACCTGAAGTTAGAGCTTTTATCAAGTTTACACGATGAATTTCACAAGTCAGGTAACCAGATAAAACCAGTTTGCCTTGCATCAATTATTAAAAGCAAGGCACGTCAGCGGTTCATTATACCCCCATCTCAAAAGATGTTTGAGTGAAGTTTTGAGACGTACCCTGTCCCTCTGGGGACTGATGTTGTTTGGATCGACAAAGGAGAACATCCTGAAGATGAAACGCTTGTAGTGTGTCGGGTAATGTATGCTAGAGGACTCCTGCACAGGCACCAAGATGGTCTGGTAGCGATCATCTTTGTAGGGACACCTGCAACAGCACAAAAAAAAATAATAATTAAACTAGAAGGCAAAATTTGGTGGTGGGGTAAATCATTTTCAGATCAGCAGAAGCATTTACCCATCAACTAGAAGATCCCACTGAGGGATACTGTTCAGATTGGGCGTGGTGGTGGCCCAGCAGTGCTCCAGATTCAAAACAATGCTGGGATCAGACCTGTCGAGAATGCGGACCTCAACATACACCGGTTGCTTGAGAACTTTGGTGACTGGGTAGTCTGCTGCAGCGTAGAACGAGTTATACGCCACCTCTTCTGCAAGTAGACTTCCTTTTAGAAACAACACAACTACTGCATTGCAAGACCGCACTGCGATACGCACCTTCAACGCAACCCTTGGAGAAACACTCGCCATTGCCCAGTCGGAGCTCCACTCTGAGGGGTCCCCCGGCAGCTACTGGCACAGGTGGAGGAAGGGCATTGACCTCCATGACCAACGCTTCCACACCTGTGCCTGAATATCTACACTGGAACAGCAACCTGGGGAACGAAAACATTAGGACGTTCCAAACACTATCAAATTAAATGACTGTTACTTTATGGAAAAGTGAGAAATTCAGTGCAATAAATTACACTTGAGACATGCTGTGATTTCAGCCCACAGGGGAGTACTTTTAATCTGTGAAAATACTGTTGCGTGACAAGTAAACTACAGTAATTTACTCATGTTGGTATTAGGTCATTTTAAATGACCGTTTAAGCCTCCAATTTAACCATCTAGTATATAATGCAAGACATGTTTAATACCTCAATGACAGATATTCGTTTTCACTAACTTACTCAAAATGGCTGTCCCTGGTGATAGAGCCTCTGGGTCCAATTCCCACTTCATACGCTGACGACATGTGGTTCTCATATACCACAAAACTGTCTTCCTCCTGCCGTATATTGTAGCAATTAAAAAAAAAAACATTAGTCATAAACTCCCTTGAGTGCCCTTAGACCAGCAGTAGTTTTAGAAGCAAAGTTTAATAAAAAAAAAGAAAAGAAAAATAAATTTAAAAAAACACATCAACCACCCACCTTGACCGTAGTGCCACACAGGGTCATGGGGAACTGAAAGATGGCGAATGTTTCGGTAGTGTCGACTGCATTGCAAGTGGGATCGTTCATTTCCATCAGGCTGACCGAAGTCACGTCCACTGGGGGCAATGTGGAGTCACGAGCCACCACCACCACAAATTGGCCATCTCTTGTACACTGCACAGTCACTGACGAGATTTATGGAAAGGTGTTAGCCGAACAGCATCATGGCATCATTTTTTAATTACCACCACTAAAAATAATTTTGCTTGTAAAAACTGTCAATTTGTAACCCATGTGACATAATTAGCAATGGTTGAATAAAACTGATCCTCATTTGACAGTTTATGAATGGTTAAGTGACTTGCGCTATTATGCAAAAAAATGTCAGTGCCAATTTTAAAGACAAAGTCAATTCAAAAAGTGGCTCTACAATAATGTCCTGTGGTACCACTGATTTAAACACTATTGTGATATATGAATAAAATCCATCAGTTTAGCCATCTTGCTGTCGACAGTGTGACATCAGTGGCTCAACACAGCTTTTGATCACATGACCAAACAAAAGTTACAGTGATTGGTCATTTTCAGTCAACAGGAAGTGGCAAAATGGACACCCTTTGAGATGGATAAAATGGGTGGATTCTACAAATGTAATGTTAAATCAGTGCCTTGTTTAGACTCGGAGGCGCATAAAACTTTATTTGCTCTTTAAGCCGAAGCACTGGCCACAGTCTAAAAAAATAAATAAAGTGTAGTGAAATTTAAACTTTTATAACCATAAACCCCAGTCTGCTGTATTCGATTTTTTTGAAAGTCAGATAAGTACCTACATGGCTTGATCAAATTTAAAGTTTCTTAAAACAAAACAAAAAAAAAACAAATGACCCTTTCCCTTTACTGTGCAATATTTATTCTACTATGAGAGCTTGTTCATTCTGGTCTTATTTGTTTTAGAGTACCAAATGTTCCAATTTAACATTAGATAAGAGTTTAGCAGTATCAACATTATGAAAGCTTCAATAGTTTAGTAATTTAGCACAAAGGAATGTAGCACTTACCACTTGAACTACATTTCAAAATACTCATCTGATAATGCTGGTCTCATGTAAACCAATTTTAGAAATTTTACACATCCCTACATAATGTAAAGTTACCTGCTTTGCCGTAGTAGCACTGGCGTCCATTGTGGCAGCAGTTGATGGCGCCGCATTGCTCTCTGGTGATGTCGCGGGTGCCGCACTGGATCATCTCATGGTGCTCCACTTGACATTTGTCAACATGAGTCACAGGGAAAGGGACCCCTGACTGCTTCTGTGGCAGGGACGCGAGATGCTTATTGTTGATGTGCAGAGCCTCCATCCAGTTCTGGGCCACAGCGTCACCAGCCAAAAGTCCGACAATCACCAACAAAACGCCAAAAAGGCTCCTGGAACGCTCCATGACGGTGCTTGAGAGTGCAGGGACAAATCGTAAAAGTCACACGCAGGCTTTATACTTGATGGATGGCAGCGGGGTTGGCTGCGGGTTCCGCCTCTTGTCATCAGGAGTCAATTGAATGCCAGCGGTGTGGAGTTAATCAGCTTGGCGCTGACAGGTGGAGATTATTGGCTGGGAGGGGGGCAGTTTGTGAGTGCTGGGTTCAAAACAAGTGGATTTGTGGGTTGTTGTTTTTGTTTTTTTTAGAGGTGATAGAGGTTGCGTTTTTTGCGTTTTTTTTTTTTTTTTTACATGTTTACTACTGCCAGTCCATGATTGTCCTCAGTGATTTTCCTGTTGTGTGGGGTGTGTTAAAAGTGCTTTTTCAACACATGGTCGACAATTATATTAAGGTTGTTTAATAATATCTCAAATTCTTATATGTACTGAGTTTGACAACATGATTTTCTTATGTATATATATATTTTTTTAATTTCCTGGATTGTCTGGATCATGCATGGGCAACTTAAATGCTGGAAGGGGCCACACTTTTTCATAAGGGCTACTACGCTAAAATTACTATTCAAGTAGAATGGCACAAAACTGCTGAACAGCACTGTGAAAACTCATTTTTGTTTTCACATGAATCAACTCGCAAAAAAAATATATATATATATTATTAGGCCTACTCATGTTATCGTATATAGGGGCAGTATAAAAATCTGGTGGAAGTGCAGCTAAGCCATGTTTGCCATCTAGTGGTTCATGGTGATATTACAAGTTTAAGCTACAGTCGATGCATATTTGCAATTCAGAACCTGTGAATTTGCATATTTGCATATGGGTCCCCCTCACCACAGTTTTTTAATAAATATTTTGTGTTTTTTGTTTCAGGGGCTTTAAGGATTTGTATTTACCTCCCGCTTTGTCGGCGTTTTCCTTTTTTGGGGGGAAGAATTTTCGGGGTTTGTTAAATAAATAGGAAAAATATGAATTAATTGATTTTTAATTAATCTGGGGGCCACTCAGTGGGCCGTCATGTGGCCCGTGGGCCACCAGCTGGTCCTCCCTGGTCTGCATGATGGGCCTACTACTTGGCAAGTGGGGTACTCACATACTGAGAATTGCATTCATTTTGACTTTAAACCCAGGTCCCCCTCTTTTTCAGTCAGTAAACGCCATATTGTCAAACGTCTTTGATTCATATTATCCCGAGTGATTTTCATGTGGTGTTTTTTTTTCTTTTCTTTTTTTCTCGATCTGCTTGTAAAATGTTCAGGAACAAACTATTGTAAATGTTTAACCTGTTCAATATATAGTCTACAATTGCAAATACTTACAGTATTAGCCTACAGTATGTGGTCAACGCCAAATTTGAATATACTGTAATTACAATCTTTCTTTTTCTTTTTTTACTTTATGGATTACATTTGAGTTGGTAGTGATTAGGGCAGGAATAAGTAAATATTCTAGTACAATTACTGTTAATTGCTATGACTGACCAGGAATACCCCCCACCGCCCACACCCCTCCCCCCATGTATTAATATATGTGAAAAACTGTTGTGACACATGCAGATGTATGGGCGGTACACTCAGGAGCTGGGTGTCTACGCCAAGGCGGAAGCGGCCCGCCTACGGGCTGGCGACGTGCGGAACGGCGGAGGACTACGGCGGAACACGAGCGTCCGAAGTCGTGCCGCAGATCTGCAAGAGTACCAGAAAGATCCGTGTGCCAAGTGCCAGTGTAAGTGCTTTCGTGTTTTGTCCTGTTGACCTTTCTTTTCACTGCCATTCTATAGAAAGCAAAGACAAAATATGGCAATTACACGATTAAGAATCTTGTAGTATTAATATTTGGTTGGTTTATTGTCAATAATAACACTTAAATAATATGTCAACAATTTGTCAAAAATACATTACAGCTATACCTTAATTAATAAAATTTATTTTAATAAGTAAATGGTTAATTATTTACAATTAAATTCATTGATTATATGGAAAACAAATTCATTGTTTTATTTTTAAAATAGCCTATTTCTCAGAAGTAAGTAACGTCTTTTAAAATGTATTTTATTAAATAATTGTGTAATTTATCATTTGAATTCATTATGAATAATATAAAATGATAAAAATGAGAATGAATTATATCATTATTAAAATACACAATTTTACACATGTAGAAAACATTTCATTAATGTATTTTATCAAATATTTGGTTAATTCAGTATAGCTATAAGTAGTAAAATTTTGAGTGACTATTTTATGCATATGATGAACAATTTTACACATACAGTTACCATTTTTTTAGACTGTATTATGTTATATATTTGGTTATTTGAATATTGATTACAAATTGTGAAATTAAATATGGCACTGAATAATTTTGGTAATTCTAAACTATTTTACAAAGACAAAAAAGTATTTTTATTATTTTTTTGCGGGGAATATTTGAATTTAACATAATTAAAATATGAATGAGTTATTTGATTATTAAAATCATTTTACATACTTTATATAGTTGACATGTTTTACACATGTATTTTATAAAACAATTGATTAAATTGTTATATTGAAATGAACCAAAATTAGTCTAATTTAAAAATGAAAGATGTATGTCCTTTTTTTGTTGCTGTGAGGAGGAGGAAACATTTTGAAAAATTAAAAAGTAAAGTAGAGCAAAGGGTCTACCTGAGTTCCGAGGTGACGAGACGTGACCATGATTCCTTGAGACTGATCTGAGCAATGACCTCCAGCCAAGCAAGCTGTCTCAATGTCAAACACAAGTGCTCAGTCTTTGTGTGTGTGTGCGTGTGAGGGATATTTTTTTTGTGCTGGTTCAAGCGTGTTGTTTCCTTGTTGGTTCAGTCTCATCTGTTAGATTATCTTGCGTCTTGTCTTGTGAGTAGACAAAAGAGTGGCACCTGAGGAGGCGTGCTCCACTGCAATATGCAGGAAGACAGAGAAGGGGACACACAAAACAATTGGGGGACGGGGGGATATTTGAACTATTTTCCTTCATCTTTGGGGGGTTACATAATAATTGAAAAGGACTGAAAGTGGCTAGCTAATTAGCTAGTGATCTACCAATTTACTTACAGTGTCTGTCTGTCTATCTATCTATCTATGATAGCAGCTAGCTTAGCTATCTACTGTATCTATGTAACGCTATCTCCCCACCTATCTATCCATCATCCATCTATCTTTACAATGTGTCACTATACCTGTCTGAAGTGCACCATTCAATAACGGCAATAACGATGCATTCCCCCCGCGCATATTCGTCTGTTTGCCCTTGTGACCATTGATCTGATTAAATCGGAGATGGATAGACACAGGTGAAAGCGCCTTTAAATTCAAGCTCGCTCAATTTTTATTGGAGCCCTTTAAACCCCACACAAAGCAACCTAACTGATTTGTGTTCTGGCTGCCTGCTTACTTGTAGATCAAGAGACTTTTTTTGTTGTTTTTTTATGCCGGTCATTCAATTACACAACAAGTGTGCTGCAGAAATGAACCAGGTTAGTGGCCAAGCCACACACCAGAAGGAGCCACACAATGAATGTATGAAATGACGCACAAAATTCTTTACATAGTACCTCATTATGTCATCAATGTATGTTAAAACACATTACAGTTTACAGTAATCCCCCCTCCATCACAGAGTTTGCGTTACGCTCTAGACCAGGGGTGGCCAAGTTCGGTCCTCGATAGCCCCTATACAGCCAAATTTTCCATGTTTCTCTCCACTAACACACCTGATTCATGATCAGGATCGTTATCTGGCTCCTGCAAAGCTTGCTGATGAGCTGATCATTAGATTCAGCTGCGCTGAAGCAGGGAAACATGGAAAACAGGCTGGATAGTGGCTCTCGAGGACCGAACTTGGCCACCCCTGCTGTAGACCAACCCCACAATAAGTAAAATCCATGATATAGAAAGACCCAATTTAAATACTGCTGAGGCATCTTTTTTTAATGACATTTAAGATCTTTAAACACACTTTTAAAATAAATACTGAGTTATAGATAACACAAAATTATTGCACCGTGTAAAAGTGTACTGGTGCCTGTATGTGTTTACAGTAACTCACAATGTGCATCAATAATCATGCCCAAAGATTATATATTATCATAAAATGAGCTTGGAGTCGTCATTTTCTGTAGGCGTAAAAAGCAGGATTACAGAGGATTTGACATGATTCATTAATCTTCAGCAAAAACTAGACTGGGCTTGAAATACTTTCTGTTTTCATTCTTCTTCTTTCCAATTTACACCATGTCAAACACAATAGTGTGCTGCTATCCAGTGGTCGACAGTTTCATTACACCCAAAATAAACAGGAGGCAGAACAAAATACTTACAAACTGTAACAAAACAATCTGCAAAGAGGCCTCACTGTACATTGTGTACAACATATTCATGTGCATATTTATTTGCACATAATTGGATTCATGGCATTTACATAAATTTCAATTGGGAAAGATCATTTGAGAGAGAAGTTAAACGTGGTAACAGAACAAACTAAACTGGCACCACCACACTCTTTTTTTTTTTTTTTTGGATTTTCTGTTGGTGTGCCTTGAGGTTTTTCTAATGTGGAATAATTATCTCCCTTTGCTCAATAAAGGTTGGGAAACAGTTTTTAAACACCGTGGCTGGACAGCCCTCATCTGTTGTGTCTTGTTAGGTAAGAGTTTAACAAATTCCACAGCGGGAGTTTTAGTGATTCCCTCGTGTGTGTGTCACATCATGGGGACAATTTTCTGGGTTTTAACTATCATCGTGGGGACCACGTGTCCTTGTGAGGACATTTTGGTGGTCCCCATGAGTCCAAACCTCTTTTTGAGGGTTAAGACTTGGTTTTAGAGTTTAGGTTTGAATTGGATTATGGTTGAGGTTAGGGTAAGGAATAGGGGTAGGCAATCATTTGTGATGGTTGGGGTTAGGGGGAGGGGCTAGGAAATGCGTTATGTCAATGAGATGGCCCCACAAAAATAGTAAAACAAATGTGTGTGTGTGTGTGTGTGTGTGTGTGTGTGTGTGTGTGTGTGTGTGTGTGTGTGTGTGTGTGTGTGTGTGTGTGTGTGTGTGTTTGTGTGTGTGGTGGGCTGCACTACATTTGTGTGTTTTTGATGATGAGTAACCAGAGCTGTAGCTTTTTGGACGAAGGTAGCCCACGCATGCAGCAAAAGGCGATGCTTTTTTTGTGTGGCCCAGCGCTAAAAACAAGCCTTGGATCCGTGTGTGTGTGTGTGTGTGTGTGTGTGTGTGTGTATGTGTGCGTTTTTAAACCTCGAGCAGTAAGGCTTTCTGAGACTTGTTACACATATCTCCGTCTGCCAGGCAGTGTCCAGTGAAGTGTGAATAACCCTCCACAAAACTATCAAAGGAACATCACCGCCGCAAAAGAAATGTTTCACTTTTTAATCTCGTCTTTGTCCACGCAGTGTCTTTACAAGTGTGTGTGAATGACGGATTAAACAGTTTATGGTGGAGTTTTTGAGAAAAAATCATTTGGTACAAAAATATTTTTTGAAGTGAAGCCAGGCTTTCAAAAGAAATGTTGAATTTTTGAGAAAGAATTTTAGCGTCCGTCAAGTTTAATAGCATTTCATATGCTTAGCATTACCGCTCTATTGATTAATTACTAATTCTGGTTTTTATATTAAAATTATCGTTGATGCATTATTTAGCGTCTCTCTTAATGCTGTCAGAGGCTCTTTATATTCTGTGATGTGACCTGATTAATTGATTTGATCACCCTTTGATTTCTTATGTGTTAATGCTGTAACTTGTTGCAATAAATTAGGTGAATGTATGTGATTTTTTTGTTTCCATTTCTCTTAGCAAGATCCCGATAATACAAATAATGCTAAGCGTTCACTTGAGACAACCTGTCAGTTTTTTGTTTTTCTCAATTATGGCTCTGGCAAATGTGTCAGTAGCACATGTGCACATCTACCAATGCTCTGGATCACTCAAGTGGATTCCAGGCTTTGGCCGTGTCCGCAGACAAGAGAGATAAAATGAGTCCAGCGATGCTCCTTTTAGCTGACCTACCTCTCAGTTATTTTGTGTAATGTAACGACGCAATTAAAACCCTGACCCAGCTTTGTTGTGTCTGTTATTTTTCAAATATTCCCCGATTAATTGACTCTTTTTCTGCCACCTGTGCCTGGCAAATTCACTATTAAAATATATAGAATTGAATTTGACATTTATTGTCCCGCTTTATTGTAGCTCTATTATTCTGTCAAGTTGACATGAATATGATGAGGACTTTTGCACATTTCATTATTTCCCCAAGCAGGTTTACAAAAGCAGACGCCTTCTCATTAAAAGTGGATGTACAAAAGCCTCTCCACAAACATTCCACATAATGAGGTTATTTACTAAGCTTTGCCACTGATTGCCATTTGGATCTTGGAGTTAGTTTTTTCTTGTTTCGACAAATGATTATTCTCTCCATTCGAATGGAATTGCTACACAAAGAGAAAAGTTGCCCACCCCAGATACATTCCCAGATGGAACAAAAAGTACACCGGGGGTACAATACAGTAGATTGCGTGTGGTACATTTAAGGTAATGCTTTTGTTCTCTTGTAGAGATGAAATGCTATGAACATTTTGTATCACGACCATAGTGACTTAACTGATCCCCATTTTTTTGATATCATAATCATAACGCCGTATTGAATACATGCACCTAAATCATAGCGTTAAGTAAAATTGGCGATCGCGTGTACTTTTTACACATTAGAAACCAGCAAGGAAAATAAACTTCAAAATTCCCAGATTCTTCCCATAAACTACATGACACAGATGTCTTCTCTTAAGAACATAAACAGAAAGACGTTTTGCTTTCATGCCCGAATAAAGCAGCACAAACAATTCGCTACATTATCAACCCTGGACAATTGATCATGGTATACTTTTTTCATCCCTATGATAGTACCTTTTTTGTCTTGATAAGACTTTATGAGATAGAAAAAGTCTGCTTTTGTTTTCTGTTGACAGCAGAACTCACTGTTGCATTTTGGTCTTTTTTTCCCCTCCCTCTCCTAATGAACACGTTTGCTTGTTTCCCAAAGTGTTTTCCTGACGACGTAACCTTTAAAACGCTCCGTTTGTTTTGTCCTTGTGATGCATCTCAGCATGTAAAGTTTGACTTTCTTGCCACCTTCTTACATTATTTGTGCATCAGGCCCCTTCTGCTGATTTATATCTCAAATGTATTAGTTTCTTTCTTTTTTTTCCCCCTGTCCACATTTAAGCATGCGCATCCAGCTGTCAGAAGTTCCTGATCTCGCGGGTGGGTGAGGACTGGATTTTCCTCATCCTGCTGGGGTTGCTGATGGCACTGGTCAGCTGGGTCATGGACTACGCCATTGCCTTTTGCCAAGAAGGTAGGAAAGAGGCACAGAGCAGACAGAAAAGCTTGTAGAGATCTCACACTCGTTTTCATCACAGGGCGCATCTCAGAGAAGAACTAAATGCAGAACAAACTGTTTTGTTGACAGACAGATGGAATTGTATTTAAAATGAAACGTCAACAGCTTAAGCCGAAGTGCAACGTCAATAATTTGTCTTCTTTTTAGGAAATGGCGGATAGAGACAAGTGTTAAGATTATTATGATAAAAAGATAATGAAATGACTTTACCATTAGAAATTGCATTTGAACCACCGCACTGATATTAACTCTTTCACTGCCAGACGTTTTCAGAAACGGGTTGTCCCCACTGCCAGCCGATTTAAGCATTTTGAGTGATCTTTCAAGGTCCACAGAAAATGTTGTGTTTGGACTATGGAAACACACATACTACCAAATGAAAGATTGGACTCTCAGCTTTCATCAGAAAAAAAAAGTTTGTTTCTACCTTATTCCGTTCTTCAGTAATCAACAATAGAAAATGGTTACTTTCACCGAAATGCTCTCTTTTGAAACAAAAAACGGAGAAAAAGAGCTTTTTGTGAAACGATGTTATTTCATGCACTCTAGTGAATTGTACACTTCTTTTTGTCCATGAATGATGCCACAAACACCTAAATAGTGCTTTACTTCTGTAAAACGCTTTCACCAACAATGAAAAAGTGTTTTTTGATTGCAAAATACGTTTATTTCCATTCAACAGTGTAACAATTTGACAAAACAATTTCGCAAACTATTTCCAAATGTGTGCAACTGTGGTACTACTTACAATTATGTGGATGTTTCAAATACAGTTTTTCCTTTTGTAACGCTCCCCTGCGTGCAAGGAGACGCCGCTGGACTCGTACAACAGTTTACTTTCACTTTCACATTGGTCCGTTTTGCGTGCAAACGTTACACTTTCTTGACGGCCTTTTTTTCCGGGGAATAAAAAGCAAGTAGCAGACTGTACACACTCCTCCGATGAATATGCATTGGACTCGGGGCACTCTCCGTCGTCCGATCGAACGTCCGCCTGTGCGTGCTCGGTTGCGCTCCGCGTTACGACACCGTAATAGCCGCCGCGTCAGCGGTTCCAATTTCGCCGTCAAGCTCGGATTCACCTTCATCATCATCGAGTATGATCACCGTCGTCATCAATGCACTATTTTAGCGTTGGTCGATGCCTTTCGTCTTGTAAGTGTAGAGCTGCTTGCAAACGCTCGCCATTGCCCGTTCCCTCCTCCATCTAGCTCCATCTAACGTCTTCTACTGCCGCGTCAATGCTTTCCAACCACGGAGTCACCCTCATCTTCATCATCTATGATGATCATCGTCAACAATGTGCTTTTTCAGCGATGCTTTTGGTCTTTGAAAAAAACGTCTCGGGTGTGAGATCCTCGCGACCGGCCGCCATTTTTCCTTTGTCTTCCATTCTCATCTCCTGCTCGACGCTCTAGCTCCGCCTCTACTGACGCCCACCCGATCTTGTCAAAAGAGAGTCATCGCTGCCCTCTAGGGGCCAAAAATAGTCCTTAGGCACAACAGACAGACTTGAAACTTTGACCAGACATGCGGGAGGGTTTCCTCTACCCGTTTCAAAAAAAAAAAAAAAAATCATTGGATGACGTCTTTTGACGTCATTGGCAGTGAAGCGTAGGTTTTTACTTGACGTCTTTAAACGTCAGTGGCAGTGAAAGAGTTAACATTCATGTGATGCCATTTTAGTAAGTTTGACATTCTGCCAAAAGCATGTCATTAGCGGGAATGGTCATACCTGACTTGAGTCAAGGCCAAACAATGTGTCGCCTTTCGCTCACCCTAAATATTGTGGCCTTGTTGTGCACTATAATCCTGTTATGGCAAAAGCACCATATGTTCCATGAAGTAGTGACATAAATATTCACAAAAATCAATGAAAACACTCTTTATAGCCTGGACATAATTTGAATTCCTTGTATAAAAATATAATAAAAATAATAATAATAATAATAATTATTATTATTATTATATAAAATGTAAAAAAAAAAATCTAAATTATTTGATACAAAGCTTTTTTTAAGTAGTGAAAATAGTTACTTTGCCTGGTAACTAGAGTTACTTTTATTATGAAGTAATTCAATTATTAACTCAGTTACTTTTTTGAAAAAGTAACGAGTAACTATGACTAATTACTTTTATAAAGTAATGTTTCCAACATTGCCTTGTAGTGGGATTATTTCATGTATAATAACAATTCAGAGGGTTTGATGCTGCTATTTGATGTTCACATATGAACAAAATATGTTGCTTTAGATGAGCTGTCCACCCTGTTCCGGTGCGAGGCGTGGTCTGAACAGGCATGTACTTTGGATCGACTTTCTGCCCCAAAAAAGCTCATAGGTTTTTGAATACTTCAGCAAGATGCAAGAATTTCACTGACACTGATATGTGTGTGTGTGTGCGCGTGTGTGCAGTACAGAAGTGGATGTACGGCGGCCTGGACAGTAATCTTCTGCTGCAGTACATCGCCTGGGTCAGCTACCCCGTGGTGCTCATCACATTCTCGGCAGGATTCACCCAGATCCTGGCTCCTCAGGCCGTGGGTGGGTGAGGCGCACCTTTAAAGACTTAATTCGCCAACACGTGTTTCAGGCCGGCCGATTGGCAGTCGCTGTTGCGTGTTTGAATAACGTAATTGCCTCTGTAATGCACCGTAAGGCCTCCAAGGACGTGGACCAACATCCCCTTCAAACTCGCGTCGGTGGAAAATCCATAAAATATTGCTCTGATGAGATGTGCATACAGAAGATTAGATGAATATCAATCAGCCCCCCCCCCCTCGCTCCCCCTCGACCCTCCTTTTTGTTGCTGGTTTATTCCTCTATAATTGCTTTCTTTCAACTCCTCTTTTGGCTCTACTCCATCATGGCAACACCTGACATATTGTCCTTCCTCAGGCTCGGGCATTCCGGAGATGAAGACCATCCTGAGGGGCGTGGTCCTCAAGGAGTACTTGACTTTTAAGACGTTTGTGGCCAAGGTCATCGGGCTCACCTGCGCCCTGGGCAGCGGGATGCCTCTGGGGAAGGAGGTAGAGGATCTGTTGCCACCTTTGATGTTTGACAGCTTCCCGTTGGGATGGAATATGATTCTGAAAAGCTCATTCTTGTCTCTCAAACATCACATTGCTTGTAATCAAATCTTTCTATAGCATTTGAAAATTGGTACATTCACTGCGATAGAATTCATACCGACAGAAGTTATCTCAAGTCATTTCTCATCTGGTCACTGTCGGGGAGAAACCTCCAATGTCCAAATATGGTCAATTTGAATATTTTTTTCACAAATTGATTTTGTTGGTCAGTCACCCCGACGTCTGTTATTTTTACTAACCAATTTAAAGAGTTGAAAATATCTTGATAACGATATTTTGAGAAATGTTGAAAAATTCCGCCTCTTCTCTCACTCTGCGGGAGCCATGCAACATTTTGTTGATTGAAGATTGAAAGTGGATTTTTTACACATTGAGTGAAAATAGTTAGGTTTTTGTTACAAATGGATAGTTGTAAAGTAGCGGTGCAACCATTAATTGATCACCAAAAAATTAATAATCAAATTTTGATAATGGATTAATCATTTAAAGACCTTGTTTATTTTAAAATTAGCCAAATGTTTGCATGTCGGCTTCTCAACGTAAATCTTCTCTGATTTCTGTTACCCACCATGCAAGCAAACTTAATCGTAAACTTTTGTCAATAAAATTCATTGATTAACCAAAGTAAAATAAACTAATCAATAATTAATCAATTGAAGTAATCATTATTTGCAGCCCTACTGTAAAGTTTGCAGAAGGAAGCAGTCATTCATGAAGGTAAGTTGCATGCAGCTTCATTTCTGTCTATGACATTTCTCAGCCAGCTCATAGTTTTATTTATTGCATTACTCGTGGCTTTAAGAACTTTGAAAAGGAGTTTGGGATGTAACCAGTAGTGCAGACTTTTATGTGCACAGCTGATTGCGGTGTCTATTACATACTGTATTGATACATAACATAACCATTTTTTTATGTATTAAATTAGCGATTTAACATAACAACAACTTTGGGGTGGTCTTTTGTTGATGTTGCTGTGCAACGATAAATGATATCAATACTGTATAATACCAAATTGAATCAAATTGTGGTGTTTGATCACTTGAGCATAAAGAGTTGTCTTTTTAGAGATGGGAATATTCGGTCCGGCTGCTTCATTATCGTTTTGGACCACACTGTGACACTGAGGTTAAAAACAAATAACAAAAACATTGGATTATTTGAGTTCATTGAGTAGTTTCTCCTGTCAGAAGATTCCCTTTAACAAGACAAAATGTGTCATCTGCTCTGCAAGTAGTTCGCCCCTGGTGCAATCAAAAGACATTAGTCAAGATAAACAAATGATATACTGCAAAGTACACACATACGGATATTCAAAGCTAATTTGAGTCTGATTTGACCCCTTTCAGCTCAAAGTCATCAACGTCCAAAAAAGAAACATTATACATACAGACAAGAATTCACCATGCACTCCATGATTGTTCATTGAAACGGATCGATAGTCACTTAGGCAGGGTTGGGAGGGTTACTTTTAAAATGTAATCCATTACAGTTACAAGTTACCTGCTTAGTAACGTAATCTGAGTACCATAATATTAAAGTAATGTAACTGGATTACTTTTGGATTACTCCAATATTGAGTATGCTCATGAAGATAAAATAAAAATAAATATCACCACAATATATATTCTATGCAATGTGCTCCTGCTATTTGCGGGTGATAGCGACCTGGGCAGCCTACAAATAGCAAAAATCCTTGTGTAATTAAAAAACATGTAGGCTATTCGTTGATTCATTGATTGATCGATTGATTGAAGGCCATGTGCTTCACTGTGAAGGAATTATGTCCTACTATATTAAGTGTAATCTTTGCGTGTCCAAATAATTGTATTCAGGATCTGATGAAGAAGTTTTCTTGCAAGAATTTATTTAGAAGCTTCTAAAGACACCGTTAGGACATCCACATCTGAATGCGATGTAGACCCCCCAAGAGTGTGACAATTTACAGAACATCGACTCATTTATACTCAAAAGATAAAAGGTTCCTCCTCCCGGCTCTTGATTGAACAAGGGGCAGACATGTCATCTCCTAGATTGAACAAAGGTGTAAGGTTGATGGTAAACAGACATCTTTATACAGTTCCCCTTCTTGATTGGGGGAACAGAAGTAATCAAAATCTGACCCCAGACCTTCAGTCCCTAAGTGACAAGAGACTCTGACAACATCATGCACATTGCCCCTCCAACAGCATTTGAGGGTACAAAGATCAAATAAAGTTCACAAAATCACCATCCCACTGTATTCTTTTAAACACTCATGATTATATCACATTGATATGCCTATAAGTAAATTCAAAAACAGTAAAACATCAAATTGAAAATATTAAATGTCTTCAACTGAAAGCAACCACAACTCACAGTTTGATAGATAGATAGATAGATAGATAGATAGATAGATAGATAGATAGATAGATAGATAGATAGATAGATAGATAGATAGATAGATAGATAGATAGATAGATAGATAGATAGATAGATAGCCGTGTATATGTTGTGTATGATGTTTAAATAGTGAATTGGTGCGAGGAAGATTTGTTTGGAAGGTGTAACTCACATTATGGTTGTAGGCTAGCAAGCTAGCTAGCAAGAAGCTACAGCGCGTAGCATGCCACTGGACTCTCAACTCAAACTTTTGCTCCGAGTAAAGTTCCAGTTGATACCGGTCGCCATTTCCTCCTCCCGTCCGTGAAGCTTTTTCAAACTGGCCGCGTGTGGAGGACACGACTAGTCAGTTCGTTCTATCCCACCTCCCCGACATGTAGCAACGGTCCCACTCGCGCAGGAGTGCACGCGCTCTCTCTCGCTCTGTCCTTCTCTCTCTCTTGCCCTCTTTCGCGCTCTCTCTCATCGTAATTGTAATCCCTCAAAGTAATCCCCATTTTTAATAAATGTACCTGTTACCTGATTACATGTTTTTCCTGTAATGAAATACAGTTTAGGCAAACTGATTACGTAACGGCGGTACATGTATTCCGTTACTCCCCAAGCCTGCACTTAGGCAGCAACTTACAGCTCGCACACACTACAGGATAATCACTCAGGATAATCGACATCCGTTAGTTGGGTCGAAATCTGCTCTAAACAGTCCGATTGTTGGTATGTGTGTTTCTGTACCACCGCTGATGATGTTTAGCTGTCATACAAGATTTTAAATGCAGTTCTTAAAAGCAGTTAGTGGTCCACTAACGTCCCATTCTTCTCCATCCTGCTCTTCAGGGACCTTTTGTCCATGTTGCCAGCCTGTGCGCCGCCCTTCTCAGCAAATTTATGGCCGCTCTTTTTGGTGGAATCTACATGGTGAGAATGGACGTACGTCATACATTCATACATACAACTTTTTATCAAACCCTGATGAATGTTTTATTACCCATTAACGATTGACTTAAGAACAATAATAATGACACTACACATTTTATTAGTGAGACATGCCATTTAGGTCTAGTTTGGAAATCGGATAATGGTTGAGGTCATTTTGAATAAACACTATTTTTTGTCATATCAGATTTGACATATCAGCTCCTACTTTTTTTATGTCAGTAAGGACAGATTTCACATAGTTTGGATTGACACTGCAGGTTCAAGTGCCTAATTCTGATTTAATGCCTATTTCCGAAATGCCATATGACTGTGTTTGCAATGATAGCGCACCAGAAATTATGGAAATGTATCAATCCACCTGTCGACAGTTTTCTGAGTTTTTTCCTGTATACTTGCTTACTGTTAGAACGGGGAGCCACTGTTGCTGATGTTCTTTTCAGCCATTTATTGAATTTTTTTTTAAACATATGAACACAATGAGATCACTCAAGCAGTAGCTGCTGTCGGCCACTGCTCACGCCCATACTCTCACATGCAGATTTGCCGGAGTCTCACGCCGACTTAAAAACAGTATTGCTTTGGTTCCATCTGGTGGCATCTTACTGCAATTTACTTTGACGTAAGAGGAATTTCGTTGGTAGAAAAGTGGTCATTTGCTGCCATCTAGAGGCAACTCCGGGTAACAGTTCAGTATGCTTGAAGCGAATTGGAGGGGTAAAACTATTTTTAAAAAGTTTTTATATAATCTCTGTATCTTGTGAATAATCATGTATTGCAGGTGGTACTGGAACGTACCAAATATGTATGAGATTTTTATCCCTTTTCGGAAGAGGCCTGATTCCAATCTCAAGATATCCGTTTTGTTTTTTTTAAGCTGCCAACTGTGCTACTTGAGAACAAAAAAATCAGGATTGTATCACTTGAACCATGCAGTGAAAATCCAGCCTCCGTCAATCTACTCTTCCGAAATGCATCATGTCTCTGGTCCTTGATGTCGGCTCTCTACCACTCAACAGGACGCACTTTTAAAGACGGACGCCGGCGATGCGGAGGAGGCAAAACATCGCTTTCAGTTAGACTGAAATAGTCCAAGGAGGTCGAGCTCCCATTAAAAGATAATCAGTCCGGGGAGATGTTGATTCAGTCCAACCCAGACCGTTTGCAGGAGTTCATTTGCTGCTTGTTTCAGAGGGAAAAGGTAACTTGTGCACACTTCCACCACTCAAACATCTCTCTCTTTCCCCCTCGCTGCTATTACCAATAAAGGAAGAGCCCTTTGAGGGAAGCAAGGTATGAGTTGTGGCCACTTCCATCAACATTCAGCAAAAGCAGTTTGAGCATCTATTTCATATCTTTGCTATTCAGCTAATAGGGACAGGTTTTAGTGTGCTTTTTGTCCTGACGAGTAAGACAAGTCAGTATATTAGTACAACGGCTGTGTCTCACTAGTGAAGTTTTTTCCCCCCCCGGCACACTTTTCTAGTAAGACATGTTTGTTCCACCAGTGCTTATAATTAATGAAAACTAAAAAAATAACCGAACTTAAAATTTAAACATGTTTGCTAACAAAATAAAATACAAACTAAAATGATTTAAAAACAAAAACAAATAAATAATGATAATAAAATAACTGAAACTACAGCTTACATTTATAAAACTAACTATAAGTAGCGAAATTGTCCTTCGTTTTTGTCAGTTAATATACATATGCTTTTGGGGTTAATTTTAAATGTATTTATTGTGGTATTGCTGTACATCCGTACAGAAGAAGGAAGACCAAACAATCAGTTTAAAAATGATAGTTTTGTTTTTTTAAAACTTCATTACATAATCATTAGTGACTTTCTTTTTATCTTGTACTGGACAATGCGCCATACTTTTAAAAAAATAATAAAGTAAAATACAACTAACACTAAAACTAATCTAAACTAAAACTAATAAAAACTCAACTAAAACACTCTTGTAAAAATATAAACGAACAAACCTGCTCTAAAAACTAATTAAACTAGCTGAATTAAAAATAAGAGCTAACGCCAATGAAAAATCCAAATCTATTATGTATGACCTTGCTTACTAGTGAGGACAGACAACATGCTTGTCCGTAGATCCTTCAGCTGGGTATGGACTAAATGCTCAAACTGCTTTCCATACGCCACGTCCATTTGCGGGCATGATAGATGGATGCTTTTCCATTTGTCTGCAGTGTGTCATGCATCCGCGTCGCCCATCATGGTGTGCAAACGCGTCCTTTCAACATCTCTCATTCGGAACCTCATGCAATGTGGAAAGATGACAGCAGCTTTGTAGTGCAGCATTTTGCTTTTAAAACCTGTACGTATTTGCTTGAATGTACAAGGGGTTCCTCAGCTTTTGAATTTACAAACATACAATGCATATTTTCAAGAAATTACATTTTCAACATCGTTTATGGATTTCCAATTTTTTTGTTGCAAAGGTTGATGCGTTGTTCTTTGAGGAACACGATTGAAAAACATGTTATTCGTGTTATTTAACCTTTTCATGTGATAAATGTAATAAAGTAGAAAGTGAAGTCAGTGAAAATCACACTTGACAGAACGTGTAACGAGTGAATGGGCTTAAATTGCTGTCAATGTGCATCGCATCAAGTTAATGGGAATCTTGCAAAAAAGCCAGTGGCGGTAATTGGCACGTGCGAAGTGTGCGATCACACGGAGCCGCATGGAGGCGGGGCCGCAGAAATGTTTGCAATATTTGGCAAATATGTACGTATTTGTAAATTAGATGAGCACACTAACAGCGAAGGAGGGACATTTTTGGAAAGGTCAATATGTGATACATTACAATGTCAATCTTCAGAGTTAGCGCCCCCTATTGGAGAAATTCGATTTTTCAGAATTGAGAATTTCTGTACAAATAAAGGAGTAAAACTTTTTTGTTGTTGTTTTGTTTTATGACCTTATAGCCTTTTTTGGTATTTTGTATTTTTAGGTTTCATTGCATGTGCAATAATGACCTTTTATTAGCCTTAGTCTGAGCCAGTTCACAGCGAGAACACAGCCTGTACATATAGTACACACCTGTAGCAATACGCATTCATTATGACACACTGCATATTATTTCATACCTTGCATTCTGTACATATCTGTACTTTTACAGTATACAGATTTTTTTTAACTATAATATAATATAATAAAAAGAAATGTTCATGTTATTTATTCCTAATTTGTGGGAAAATGGAGAGTGTTTGTGCCACCTTACACTGCCATTAGCAATGATGTAGAGGAGGAAGTTGATGTGGTGGGCATTAGGGTGTGTGTGTGGGGGGGGGACATTCAAGCTAGCACCGCCACTGCAAACAATATTGACCTTTGCATCACAAATGTTGGAGATGCTATTTGTAAACATTCTAACTGAATAAAATGTGACTACAAATTGTATTTCTTGAAAATATCGTCAGCCTAATAGCATGATTGCCTAAGTCATGTTTTTATTTATTTTTTTCTGAAAAACAAGTAAAAACACAACAAAGTCAGCAAACAAGAGGAGTCCAGTTGTCCTGATTCAGCTGAGAATGTTCACAGACATACAGGGGGAAAATTAAGAAAACCATTTTTAGTAAACACATTGGTATTTGATATTGCTATTTGTGACTTGTGATTTGTGAATTTTAAAACGACTTGGGCAATTATGCTATAAGGTTAACCATTTATGTATTTTTTGTACATGTCCACACATCAGAGACACCCTTTTTTTTCAATTACGGTAATTATGATCTTGCAAAGACTATGGAATGTTCCAAAATAATCTGGGTTCAGTCATTGCGGTAGGAGTCGAACTCTGTCACAAACCAAGGACTACCTGTATATGTCTTTTTATTTTTGTTGTATATCTGACGCCGATCGTACAGAACGAGTTGAGAAACACGGAAATGCTATCGGCTGCTTGCGCAGTGGGCGTGGGATGCTGCTTTGCTGCACCTATCGGAGGTAAGATGACATCTATGGAAAGCCGTCGGAACATTTTTTCCATATTCTTGATCAATAGTGTCTTACCAGCAATGTTTTTTACACTACTAGTGACACTTTTAGCCTACCAGTATTATGTAATTAATTAAACCTTATTGGTAAATTAATCTGCTTGCACTAGTAACACTACAACAGAATCCTACTAGTAACACCACAATGCCAACTAGTAATTTTGCCTCGCTACTAGTGTAGTTGTACTACTAGTGTGCAGAAATGTCATTCAGTAGTGAAAGGCCGTAGTGGTAAATATGTTACTAGTAAGTCAGTCGTTCTACTATTAGGTAGTTTAAGGAATAGATTAAAGCATTTCTTTAATATTCTTGTTTGTAGCTAAAGGTCCACGTCCTAGTATGCTCTTGCCATGTCATACCTTGTCAACGTCGGACAATGGTGTAAAAAAAAAATAATAATAATAATAAAAGAAGCAGAAAAAACAAACATTCCTTCTTTTTTTTTTTCTTTTTTTTTTGGGGGGAGAGCTCAGTATTGTTCATTCGGTAATTTTACCGATTTGACATGTTATCATCATTGCTCTCTCCTTTTTAATTTTGTATGTGAGTGTATGTGCATGTGCGTGTGTGTGTGTATTCATTAGTTCACCTAAAACCTATTAAAAAATCCCATACCGTTCACCTAAACCGAACACTTCCAGCCAGAGTCGTGAGGCCGTCAGGAGACCCGAGGAAGGACCAAAGAAAAGAAAGGAAAGTGAAATCCAGCACCGACCAGACAAACAAACATTACTAATAAGACGATAGTTCTACCAGGGGACGAAATGGTTTTACTAGTGAGGACAAAGAGCCTACTAGCACCGGACCTCAAAATGGATTTATTGAATAATAGCTTAAATGGTCTTCTTTATACAGTACAAGCAATTTAAACCAATATGCTACATATTTAGTTTTTTTTTTAAGTTGGGCTGTTTAGACTCACAATGTCAATGAAACAATTCGCTGACTTCATTAAAAATGCACATTGACCACTACACATTCGATTTCACACCTGTAGGGGCAATCTTATACTTTTGCTGTATCAATGATTGCTGTGCGAGAACGTCAGAGGTGTGTGTGTGTATTTGTGTGTGTTCGCCAAAGGGGTGTTGTTCAGCATCGAGGTCACGTCGACGTTTTTTGCCGTGAGGAACTACTGGAGGGGCTTCTTCGCTGCTACCTTCAGTGCCTTCATCTTCCGAGTGCTGGCCGTGTTGAACCAGGAGGAAGGTAAACGAGCGCAAAGAATCAATTCTTATTATCTCGTGAACCATTTGTGTCTGGAACGTTGCACGGGGCCTGTTGGTCACGACTGTCAATATTGTTTCAAAACAATCGCTTCTTGTACTGACTTGAGCGATTTCTTTTCGGCATTGATTCTGAAAAAAAAAAACACGGAATCAATCATGGACTGTGGCTAAATTAGGCAATGTAAATATTTAGGACCTCTGACGCTGTGAGCAACAAACTGGTCTGTTAAAACTGTGTAATATAGAACAAGGGTTGGAAAAAAAAAAGTGTTTCCTCTACTGAGCCAAGGTACACGTCTGACATTAGAAAGTGCGTCAAAAAGTTGATACACAGGTTAATCGGGATTTTCTTTCTTTCTTTCTTTTTTCTTTCTTTCTTTTTGGTTTTTCTTTCTTTCTATTTATTATTTTAGTTTCAAGCTGTTTAATGCCACTTCCAGCTGAAATGTACTGTCAAACTAAACATAAAACAATCAAAATAATGCATTCTGAAATTAAAACAAACCCATAACTTTGCGTAAAAGCCTGCTAGAGTAATGCTGCTGACCCATAATGGAAAACACTGTAGACGGGCTAACGAATACAGTAGCTTTAATATTGCAGTTTTATAACCACTTAAACAACAAAGAAGTGGTTCGGAGAACGAATGAATGAATACTCCAGCACAAACGCAAGAGCAACACTTGTAGACTCAGACAATATAACAATACTTACAACTAGCATATATTCCTTATCCTCTGCAAAGAACGACTATGTTTTTATGAAGTACAATAAAGTGGAAGGCTTTTTAAAGCATAATACAGTTTTTTTATAATTATAGCTTGATTACATAAATTACATTTGTTGAATAAATAAATGCATGAACATTGTTGTGATACAGATAATCATAATCATCGTGGTCATGATCATTGTGATGGGACATTACATAGTGTTTCATTTCTATTTAAACAATTTATTTTACTTGACAGTGAAGCAGTGCTTTCGCAATCATTTTTATTTTACTCACTCTTAGAAAGAGAAAAACATTTTGCACCACTGCAACTCTCTGCCACGACTATGAATATTATTTGTATATGAAATGGTTCTACATACATCTGGGCATAACACTGTATCCTTGTTAACATTCAGGAAAACCAAAAAAGATCGACATTGTTTTTTGTCTGTACCAGAAAAGATTTGAAGTGCATCAAAAAAAAGAAAGAAAAGAAAATGTGAGCACTACAGCCACCTACTGTAGTGGATGTGCAATTACACTTTATTCCAGCAAAACAGGGTCACACCTTAATATTGCACAGCCCACTCCACTACAGTATTTGAGAAGGTCTGCTTTGGAGTCAAATTATTTCACCAACTTGAACTGAATTTCATTATGAAGTAGCTGATGTGCGTCTGTCACATTTGTTAACCAACCTCATTTGTTTCCCCTCAGAGACCATCACTGCTCTCTTTAAGACTCGCTTCCGTCTAGACTTCCCCTTCGACCTTCAGGAGCTGCCGGCCTTCGCCATCCTGGGGTGAGTGTTTGCCTTCGGAGACGTGTGCTGGCCTTAGCAGATCCCCGAGCTCTTTGCCGCTTGGGCTGCCGAAGGACGTTTCCTTCCTTTCAGCGTCCTCATTTGTATTCCTGTCGAGTTGACTGGATTTGTGTTTGATGAGCCGGGCGTGAAATGAACTTTTTTCCCCGATGGTTTACTCCATTTTACACAGTTGTCTTTTTCAATACAGTGTTCCTCCACTATATCACGGTTTGCTGTTTACGACCTTTCTCGATCACAAATTTTTAAGAAACTTTTTTTTTTGTATTCGTTTCGACTACTACCACTATGCGACTTCAGTGTAGTTGCACATTATGCTGCATCGAGCCAAATGACACTGAAGTGTGCGGCAGAAAATGCAACGTAGTTAAGAGGATGAACAAGAGAATGTGCGTGTGTTAAAAGTTACCGTATCATCTCTGCTCATTTCCTTTAGTCTGTCAAAGGCGTTTTGCATTCCATGTTAGCATTAAGCTAGTGGAAGTTTGTTAGATGAAAATATAAAGTTTGGTTGAACATTTGGCTGTTTAATTATATAAAATTTAATTCTCCTTTTTTATGCGTCAGTTTTACAGAAAACTTCCACTTAGAGCAGTCAAATAGTAAGAAGAGTGGAAGAGTGGTCATCTCCCAACCGTGAGCTTGTTGCATCAATCCTCTTGTGACCATGTTGAAGTGTCCTTGAGCAAGACACTGAACCCCGATTTGCTCCCAGCCAACCACTTGTGTGTGAATGGGTGAATGTGAGGCATTGTAAAGCACTTAGGGCACCATATGGTGTAGATGAAAGCGCTATATAAAAAGCCGTCCATTTACCATTTACCATGCGGTGTGACGACAGCATAAAAGACAAGTTTTGTATGTCGGGGAGGAGCTAAGTTTAGCCTGGGTTGTTAGTGAAAGTCAGGAGAGTCTTGTAAATGTAGATGCATATTTTCAAAAAAAAAAATCATTTGTCAGCCATTTGTAATGTAATTAATGTAGTAAGATTCATTTTAAATTATATTAAAATGTTTTGGGATTATAGTTGTTGTTTTTTACTAGCAGCAGGGTTCAGTACCAATCCCTGTATATCAATAAATAATATGAAATAGTAAAACTCATGGGATGAACACAAAGACGAGTCAACAAGTTTCTGGAGTGTCCGATATCATTTGTGTTGTGTTTCAGGATCGCCTGCGGTTTCGGCGGCGCCCTTTTTGTCTACCTGAACCGGCTCATCGTGGAGTGCATGAGGAAGCAGAAGACCATTAACAAGCTCTTGCTGAGGAAGTAAGTATCTCATCCTTTACACGCAATTGAGTGTCACCCTCACACTAGCCCTTTTAATTGTTTAATCGGCACAAAGCAGCATGGCTAACAGTATGACGTCCAGACCCCAGGGATCACTCAGCTTTATCAGAGAGAGAACCTAATTGTTTTCTAACAAGATCATCAATCAGCGTAACAACATTTTTCAAATTGGGTACCCACACACTGATTTTAACCATCTTAACTCGGGGTGTCAAAATTAGTGCATTCATTTTGAGTTAATATAAATTTCCTTTAACGCCACAAATTTTTTTAACGTGCGGTGAATGACCGCCCCTTACTTGGAAAGCCTGTACTGGGGGAATTCCAGTCGCAATGCAACAGACACGTCCACATCAAAACTCTGCAGTAATAAATGTAATAATAATGCATATATTTTTGGAGACTGGAGTCAAGTTGTATTTTACAATTTTAAAAATGTGCAGAATTCCACAAGTTACTTCATGTTAAATATTCAATAGCTCTTATTATGAAAAGAAAAACGCACTGAGCGGTCACCAATGTCTTACAAATGTAATTATGCCATCTAGGGGCAGAAAAATGACCTGAACACAAATCAATATCACTCTCGTTTTTTTACAGCACAATACATCTTTTTAATTTAAATTCAATTTTATGAAATTACTGTATCAATGAATAAAGAAACTTTAAAAACTTTTATTGCATATTTTATTGTACATTTAGAACAGATATAAACTTTGTGTTTAATCATGAGTTAACTATTGAAGTCGATTAAAAATTTTAATCACCTGACACCCCTAATCTTAACTCTTTTATTGCCAAACAATATCCAAAAAAACAACACCGACAGTGCCAGCCAATTTTGAGCATTTTCACTCATCTTTCAAGGCAAACAGAATATTGTGTGCTATGAGTACATAAACATGGATACCATATGAAAGATTTGATTCCATTCTTTCATTAGGAAAAATAAATAAATTCTACCTTATTTCGTTCTTTAGTAATCACCATTTGAAAATAGGTAATTTGAGTGACATAAGAGAAAATAGAAAAAAAAAAAAGAGAAAACAAGCCCTTTGTAAAAAGATACATTTTGAGCGCAACAGAGACTTTGACACTAATATATTTTTTTTAGTGACGCTCTGAATTAGATTTAATGTAACAAAGGCTTTGATCATCCTTGAAAACGTTTCATCACATTCATCATGTTCCATTGTAATTTGATACACCGGGAGCCCATTGAAAAGAGATACTATGCTGCCATCTGTTGGCCATTATTAGTGGGTGTTTTTGATTTCACAACCGCATTGACAAGACAAGAAGTTGCACTGCCCATTGTGAAAAAAAACATAAACGTCGATTAACGTTTATGGCGGCATTCATTGGGATTTTATCATACGTCATTAAACGTTTTTGGCGGTAAAAGAGTTAACAGATTTTTAACGCAAATCACTCTTAACACAGCACACACCACAGGATAATCTTTTAGAAATATCTGATCTATCTAATCCGTCCTCTGGTGACTTTAATTGGACATTGATTAATTCTCATCAAAGTCAGCAAAAATCAGCAAAAATCTGATTATCAGATGTCTCTAAAAGATAATCCTGAGTGATTATCATGTGGTGTGGGTTGTGTTAAGTGATGTTCTTTTCCCTCCCTTCCTGATATGCTCAAAAACCGCTTGGGCTAATAATCGTAAATGTTAAACATGTTCAACATTTATGATTATGTGAGTGGAGATTTATGTGTGTGGTGTGCTGTGCTAGTCACGTCGAGTCCTAAACACCACTTGACTTGAATTATATTATACTTAATTATTATAATTACTTAAAATAAGAGCAGTAAAAACGTGTGCCCTTTTTTTACTCATCGCGTGGTGTCTCCCACATTTAAAAATCTGTGAAATGTTCCAAATCGGTATCTGACTTGATTTTTTAAATATTTTTTCTGAAGCTGCAGGTCCAATTTGGAGTGGCATGAAGCCACATTGAAATCGATTGAGGTTTAAATATGCTGCTGAGGGCTAAAAATTGCGCTCAGTGGCCCCAAACTTGTGCTTAAAATTGGCCTGGCGGCGTTTTAATTGGGTCAGATAGTCTCACACATCACACAGACGCTATTTGCGGACGCTGCTCCCTCACCACCTGAGCTTGAAAAATAAAAATCTCACCCTGTCTGGATGCTGAGCGGACCCATTAATGACCCCGCAGTCCGTCTCTTCCTGTCAGGCGTTTGGCGTATCCGGCGCTTGTCACCCTGCTGGTGTCCACACTCACGTTCCCGCCGGGCTTTGGGCAGTTCATGGCGGGCCAGGTGAGGATGCCGTTTTTTTTTCTTTTTCTTTTTCTTTTTTGAATGATTGATTACTAATTTAATTTAATTTGCACTGTCAATTTTACAGACGTTTGTGCTAAAGGGTCTAATGTTTGATTTATAAAATGGAAACTTGTTACAAGTCACCGATTGGTAAAAAAAAAAAAAAAAAAAAAGGTCAAATAATAATAATAATAATTCCGTCTGCAGCAAAATCAGAAATTGCCATAAAGGTTATATAAATTAATAAAATAAGATAATTCATTATCCAATTATTCATTAAATACTGTTTTATGAAATAGAGTTAATTAACTCACTACTTAACAGAATTAGTTCAATTGTTACCTGTGTATAAAATAGTTTATATTGATGAAATATCAATTCATTTTCTTTCTTAATCATTGTAGTTAATTTACATATGCATGAATAAAGTTTTTATTCAATTATGAAAAATGCTTTTAATGATCAATAAAAATGCATCCTAATTTTATTTTTTGCTATAAATTAGTTGGAACAAATTAACTAATTATTTAGGAAAACCAATTACAGACATTTAACACGGTTGGAAACTTCAAATGGTTTATTTGATTATAAAATGATATTGCATCTTTATTTTTTATTTATCAGTTACATTTGTAAATAATCATTTTAATAATATTTTTGCCATTCTTTCTATGTGAATTTAACATTTTTTTAATCAAATCAGTGAATAAAATTGTGTTAAAAATGTTGAATTTTTAATTTAATAATAAAATAGTTTATTACCATTTTACTGATAATCAATATATAATACAAAAAAATATGAAGAATTAGCCAATTATGTAATCTTTTTTTTTTTTTTTAATGTTTCCCTTACAATCTTCCTTTAATGAAAACATAAGGGAAAAAAATTGTATTTTTTTTTTTTTTTAATGCTCAATGTTGTCATTATTGGCTGTTGTGTTGAATTTGAAGAGCAAAATTGACTTCATTCCATTTTGGATTGAGTTTGTGAGATTACAGAAAATGTGCACGAATGTGTTTGTGACCTCGCTCAGCTGACGCAGCACGAGTCGTTAACGGCGCTGTTCGACAACCGCACGTGGTGCCGCCAAGGTGTGGCCGAGGAGTTCGATTACATCAGCCACCACCACGCCTGGAAGCACCCCCAGGTCAACGTCTTCATCACGCTCGTCCTCTTCATCGTCATGAAGGTGCGTTCCAGACAAACTCTTTTATGCCGTTTTTCACAATTTAAAACAGTTCTTATGTCATTTAAAGGGGAACTCAAGGCAAAACTGTTTGCTATAATATGCTACATATTTTCCCCCTCTAGTCTAAAGATGGTATTCTGATTAGTGTTGCATTTGTGGAATAAGATTTAAGAAGATTAATCCATCTGTTTTCATCCATCTGAAATTTTTCAGTTGCGAACCACAAATCAAGTGAACAGTTTCAGCGCTCTCAAAAAACACCAACAACATTTTTTATGACATGTTTTTAAATTTTAAAAAAATAGAGCTGCATTATTATGATTGTACAATCATAATAAACACACACAAATAGCATAAATAAATCGGGGATTATTAAAGTCTGTGCATTATTGTCGTGGGGGCTTTGGCCACCAGAGGGCAGAATATTACTTACAGACTTACATCAATGAAACAGAAGAAGAGAAGTTTTTGGCAGAGGATAGAGAACATGCATTTGCCTAAATGTTTTGTCTACTTGAGTTGCTTTTGCTCAAATACAAGTTGTTTAAAGGTTCATTTACATTTAACATCTAGTTTTGTTAGCCTGCCTATTGCATTTTGCATTGTGTGTTAGCATTCAGCTAGCGGACTATGGAAACGTGGTTTGGATAAATACAGAAAGTAAAAATAAAATAAAGTAAAATAAAAAAACTAACAAAAGTAAAATAACAAATGTAAAAAATAAAATAAAATAATAATAATATTAAATATATATTTAAAAAAATCTAAAAATAAATACAATTTAAAAACAAAGTAAAATAAAGAAAATTCTTTATTTTATGTTTATTTTGACTGTGAGTGGCAATGAGCTGACAAAAACTCTCAATCTGAAAGCGGTTAAAATGTCAAATTTTCCATATGTCCACTCTCAGTTCTGGATGTCGGCCGTGGCCACCACCATGCCCGTCCCATGTGGGGCCTTCATGCCAGTTTTCCTCATTGGTGAGTCCAACCTTGCATAAATGATTTTTCTTCATAACATCCTTTTGAAATACATCCTGTTGTGCACGTGTGCGGTTTTTAGGTGCAGCATTTGGCAGGCTGGTTGGGGAGATCATGGCTGCCATGTTTCCTGATGGTATCCATGCCGACGGCAGCGTCTATCCCATAGTTCCCGGCGGTTATGCCGTAGTGGGTGAGCATCTCCAGCATCTTGGAGCTAATTTGGCTTCATAGACAATTTTCAGGAATCCATTCGCAATCTGCTGCCATTTTTATCACTTCATCGCAGCTTATGAGATGTGACTGATTAAAATTGATCCCGCTTAGGTTCAACATTACATCACAGGCAGACCAGAAAGTGGAAAATGGTTTGTAGATAAAATCGCTATGGTCTCGGCACAAGGCTGTCTGTCTTTCCCATTTGACGAAGAAAATGGAAAAACAAACGTGTTACTTCCCCGTTTGTGTTAGCCCACCGTACAGAGAGAAAGAAATGCAAACAGAGAGTGAGGATATTTTGAGAAGCTGTTGGCAATGAGCAAACACCTCATTCACTGTACGGCAACAGAGACTCTCCACACTTTGCTTTCTAGCCGCAGGTACATATGAAATTGTAAATATAGTTGAGTATTCTTGCAAAATATAACATACACTTGTCTTGTATGTACTGTATTTTGCAATTTTTGATTGACTAACATCTGCAACATTGCGCCACCGTTCCCAACTTTCGAATCTCAGCAAAACCACCAGCTGATAGTCGGCCACTCATGAAAAATAGTAGTCAGTCACGTGGTGTGCAGCAGACATTAAAATAGCAGTTGTTTGAAAATTTATATTGAACCTTTATGCTCATTTCCATTAGCCTGTCAATGGAATTTTATATTTTATGTTAGCATAAAGCTAACAGATTTTGTTAGATGAAATTACACGGCTTGGTTGTACATTTTGATATACAATATTATAATTATAATTCTTTTGTTTATGTTTTAGAGTCCAACTTTCTTTCTTTCTTTTTTCTTATTTTCCCCCTCCTTGGGCAGGTGCTGCGGCGCTGTCCGGGGCCGTCACCCACACCGTGTCCACGGCGGTCATCGTCTTTGAGCTGACCGGTCAGATCTCGCACATCCTGCCCGTGATGATCGCGGTGATCCTGGCCAACGCCGTGGCCCAGTCGCTCCAGCCGTCTCTGTACGATTCCATCATCCGCATCAAGAAGCTGCCCTATCTTCCCGAGTTAGGCATGGGCCATCACGAGTGAGTCTCCAGGCTGACTTGTATAAAGTGGCCATTTTGCATTGCTGTTTGGATGTACGGTATCAAACTCCGGTCCTGGAGGGCCGAAGTCCTGCAGGTTTTGGATGTTTCCCTTCTCCAACACAGCTGATATATGATCAGCTCATCAGCAACGATCCTTCTGATTGGAATCAGCTGGTGTTGGAAGAGGGAAACCTCCAAAACATGCAGGACTGCGGCCCTCCAGGACCGGAGTTTGACACCTATGGTTTCCCATGCATCTCGAAAAAGTAGTAAACAATCGGTGGTCACTAGAAAAGTAGTACAGTACAATTTATAAGTCAATTAAGTAGCAAAGTAGAAGTGCAGCAACAACTAATTGATTATCAAATTAATCAATTATTTTGATCATCAACAAATCATTTAGAGACCTTGTTTAATTTCAAATGGGTTATATATCCCCTTTACCAGGGTTCACCAAATTTCGATCGTTTTAAAAGTTTCCACGCACTAGCACACCTGATTCATATAATCAGCTAGTATCAGGTGTGTTGGTAGGCGAAAACATTTAAAACCTGCAGGACTCTGAACCTCGAGGCCCGGAATTGGTGAACTCTGCCCTGTACCCTAACTTTCTCACCGGGAAATATTCTCAAATTTCTGCAGTCTTCCAGGAACAAAATTCCAATAACTAATTCAATGGCTGATTAATTTAAAAAATATATAATTACTAAAATACAGTAATTATTTTTTTGGGCCCCTGAATGTTTAAACTACAAAGATATGAATTACAGGACTGTTTTACTTTTTAATTTTATTTAACTTGCAACAGGGCGAAAAATCTGCAAAAAAAAATCATCTGATTTGAAAAGGGCTAATATTGTCCGATTCATTGGTCTCTTCCCCTCCATGTTGCAGGAAGTATAATATCCGCGTGGAGGACATCATGGTGCGGGACGTGCGCTTCATCACACTCACCTCGTCCTATCGGGAGCTGCAGGAGATGCTGCTGAGCGGTCAGCTCAAGACGCTCGCCTTGGTTGAATCTCGAGGTAAGGAAGGATGATAATATTATGCATTTTCTTTTTCTTTTTTCACAATTTAAATCAGTTGTAGGTGTTTGATAACTTTCGGCAAAATACCCCAGGGATCAAAATACAAATAATGTTGTTAGAAGACAACAAAATGTGATGAAATAAATTGATATGTGGCGTTTTGGACGTGATGAGGGTGTGAGGGTGTGATGTCAAACTCATTTGGTTAAATAAATGATACACGACAACTGTACTGATGCACATTTTCTGTAATCTCACAGGCTCAATCCCAAATGGAATGAAGTCAATTTTGCCCTTCAAATTCAACACAACAGTCAATAATGACAACATTGGGCATTCCAAAAAATTTTATTTTTTTTTTGAAAATCAAAAAATAATAATTCATGTTTTCATTATAGGAAGACTGTAAGGGGATAACATTTTAAAAAAGATTACATAATTGGCTAATTCTTCATATTTTTGTGTATTATATATTGATAATCAGACATCAAGTATAAGACTGTAGTTTATTCAACAATTCCATTGTTCAAGTTACTGTAAAAAAAAAAAAAGCTTAGTAAAGGAAATTGCTTGCAATGTCTCTATGTTACTATTTCTACATATTTGGTTGGATTTGTTTACATGTCAACAGTTAAAACCTCAACATGGAGCGAGCAGTGATTGGAAACTTTTTTTTAAAGTCCAACTTTTGCTTGACAGCCAGAATGTGGACCAGAGCTTTAGGCTTGCATTACTGCTTTAGAGCGTCCCGTTGTTGGCTGTGAGTGCATGCACGACATGCAGAGAAATGCGGGATAGTGGGGAATGGGAGTTTTGTTTTGTTTTTGAAGTACAATTTGACGGCCATAATATGGGCCGTATCTTCTTCAGGCGTAAGTAGCCGCTTTAGAGCGCCTCATTGTTGCAACTTGCAAGTGTGTAAAAGTACCACAATGACCTATATATGGAATATATTCCAGTCACAGGAGGTTTTAAGTGGGAATATTTTCGAGGCTCAAACATATTGTGTAGCACTTTTAAATACTTGTTTTGTAAACATTCAAGTTAGACATAATTGTTAACAACTCACTTCTATGTGGTGTATCAAATTAGACGACGTACAGTATTTATTGTCACTTTCCAGGGACTGTAAATGTTAATGTCATGCAAGCCCATGTGACATCCCCTTGGCCAATTTCCATCCAGACTCCATGATCCTCCTGGGCTCCATCGAGAAGCTTCAGCTGCAGTCTCTGCTCTCGCTGCAGCTGAGTCGCCAGCGCCGCCTGACCCACCTGCGCCAGCTGCTCCTGGACAGCGACGCCAACGACAACCTGACCAGCCTCACCAGCCTGACGAGCGACAGCGCCCCCGCTTCCCCGTGCGACGCCAACGCTCATCAAGGGGTTCGCTTCCTGGTGAGCACCCAAGAGGTGTGGAAGCGAGGGTTCGAGAGTGAGGGCGGGTCCGGGGCGGAGCCTGACTCCTGACGCGGGTTGGGGAGTAGACTTAAGACACAGCATGTGAGCTGCATGTAGCAGGAGGTAAAGGCACAGATGGAGCATGTGCAACACGGTGGTGGTAAGTGCTTTGGATTTGAACTAGATATGAAAATTATTTATCACGATTATCATCCCCAAAACGATCGCGATTATCGGTGTGGTTGTCACTTAGACGGGAAATTCACTTTGTTCTCAGCTTGGTATCTTTGTACCACAAGATTAATACAATATCAGTTCCAAGATCGAAACGAATAATAGTGACACATATTTTTATCCTCTTGCCAAGTGAGCTAATCTAAGATTTGGTCTGTCTTGGACTTTGTCTTGAGATTTACAACATTATGGAAGGATGTAAAAACAAAACAAAATAACAAGCATAACTTTGCTGTAAAACCGCTAGCTCAATGCTAACGCGGTCGCATTTTTCAAACCAATTTAGCAAAAAGTCCAATATTCCTGCAGAAAGCTAATTACGTCGTGATGAAACTCTTCTTTGCTCGCTTTTACGTCTGTGTTGTAGTGCCCCCAGGTGGCCAAGGTGTGCACACCATAAGGAGCAGCACAATGTCCATAGAAGTGATGCAAAAAATGTGGCGAAAACAATCCTTTACATTCTATTTATTATTTTGTAAAGTACAATATTATAGAATTATATTTTTGTGATTTAAAAAAAACACATTACAACCATTTTTGTTGCGTTTTTGGGGAGGCTTAAATGGATGTGTAGCATTTCCATTCACTTCAAAGAGGAAGGATGATTTGAGATACAAGTGTTTTGGGTTACGAGGAAGGCCCGTCAGATAAATTGGGCGATGTTAGTCAGCCCTTTTTTCTTTTTTTTTACACATTAAACTCAGTCAAAAATAAGAACGTTTAAATATCAGTGTTTCCCACAGGGTTATCTACTTGGGTGGGCGTACTCCGGGGGCGGGGTGGGGGTGTAGGGGTGGATTTTCCCATTCCTGCTACTTGCGTCTCCTATAACCTCATGATCCACAAGTGAGTGACGGCAAACTAATGTTACATGCGATATATCTGGTCACGACACTTTTTTTTTAAATATATTTTTGATTGAAATTTTTTGAAATCTACTTGGGTGGTGGCCACTTTACTTGGGAAACACTGAATATTCCCTCCACCCAATTAAATGTCCTCTCTGTTGTAAAGTTGAACAAATACTAAAGGGCAAAGTATTGTAAAATATTTAAATGTTCGAGCTGTAATTCATATCTTGACTGTTGCAAGCTTCAAGGGACCAAAAATGAAGTTATTTCATGTATTTTTTTAATGAATTGGCCGGGACCCGGGTTACTTTCATCGTATTGTAAAGTGTTCAAATGTCGTGCCAGTTGACATTAACGCGCTTGTCTTGTATGTCTCTTGTGGTCTGTGCCCTTACCTGTGCTGTCTCCCTCCCATTTGCATGTCCTCCTTTTTCATGTGTGCATGTGCATGTCGTGGGTGTGTGCGTTTCCCTTTTGTTAATTCGTCTTTCGTCCAGATCTCCACAGAGGAGTCGTCCTCCTTCGGCCCGGCCGTCTCCAACGTTCGCCGTCCTCTCAAATCGGCGCTCAAAAGCGCGTCGGCCGTCGGCGACGCCAACACACCTGATGGTACGTCACGGCCATGTGATTCACATCAAATGGGAAAATCTGATTTTGTCTTTTTCCTCAAAGGCTCTCAGATGCTTTCCTGTGCTGACCGAGACAAGGAGATGCAAGAGGTGAGAACAAACTGTGACAGCAACTCACTTGTTCCACATTTAATACATGTAGTAAATGTATGCCATTATTTGCCACAACAACCCTACTTGAAAGCCTAACTTTACTTTGAATCCCTAACCCAAATTTTAAACCCTATTTTGAAACCTTAAGCCTTCTTTAAAAACCCTGCTCCTGATTTGAAACCCTTACCCCACTTTGAAACACTAATTAAAAAGCTTAATCCTAATTTGAAACCCACATTTGAAACCCTAGCCCTACTTTGAAACACTAATTTCAAACCGTACTCCTATTTTTAAACTCAAATTTCAAACCTATTTTAAACCCCAATTTGAGACCCTAACCCTGATTTCAAACACCAATTTGAAACCTTACTCATCTTTTAAACCTAACTTGAAGCCCCACTCCAAAATAAAAAATATATATATTTGAAACCCTAACCCTACTAATTTGAAATCTGATGGTTTACCCTAAGGTTAATTTGAAACCCTAGCCCTACTTTGAAACACTAATTTCAAACCGTACTCTTATTTTTAAATTCAAATTTCAAACCTATTTTAAACCCCAATTTGAAACCCTACTCATCTTTTAAACACTAACTTGAAACCCCACTCCAATTTAAAAAAAAAAAAACAATTTGAAACCCTAACCCTACTTTTAAACCCTAATTTGAAATCTGATGGTTTACCCTAATGTTAATTTGAAATCCTAACCCTAATTTGAACCCCCAACACTAGTTTAAAAACCCCCAAACCCTACATTGAAATCCTAGCCCTAATTCAAGCCTTAATTTAAAACACTAACTCTGGTTTAAAACCCTACTTTAAAACTTTGAGGTCACACACTGTGAGCTGTGGGCAGGTCACTTTTGACCGCATAAGATCTAAGTGAGTTCAGCTCGAAGTGAGCGGATGTCAGAGTGAATATTTTTGGCTATTGATATCAGTAGCTCCTTTTTGTTTCCTTCAAGCTGTCAGCAACACTTCCCTCACCTAAGGAGATTTTTTTTTTTCCCGCCTCAAACTGTACTTTGTCCCTCATGTTGTCTTTGTCTTGTCATGCGTCCACTATCCTTTGGACCCTCTTTCCCGATGGAAAGAGCCCGTCTGGGGCGGCCCCTTGTGAAAGAAGGAAGCCCAAACGCGTGAGGATCTCCATGGCGGTAAGATTGTCTTGTCTGTTGCCTGGTAACCGTTGCCTTGCGACACACCCGGCCGGCTACTGGAGGACCAAAGTACTTGTGGCGCATGAGCAAAATGTGCGTGCGTGCGTGTGTGTATTCTGCAAGGTGTCTGATCATTCCGATCATTCCATGAACAATGAACAGCACTCATATTGAGCTATCATTTATGATAGCATGTCTGGAGTTGAGTTTTTAGAGACTTTAATTCATCTTAAAATTCCCCAAAAAACACATTTTACAATTTGGATTTGCTAGTTCTGTTTCTTATTATTATTCCAGTAATCCTCACTCCTTTGTGGGGGTTCCCTCCAGACCACCCCCGCACCAAGTGGATTCCGCCATATAGAAATACACTATTTGAATACTCCCTAGACATGTTTTTATAGCGTTTATGACCCTTAATTTATTTTTAACAAGCACACATTTTAAATTTGTATAAACACATAATATACTGAGAGAGAGCAAGAGCAGTGGAAAAGCAATATTGCACAGTGTAACAAATATTGTTGTTGTTTTTTTAAACAAACTTCATTTATCATCCCATAATATTTATCAAAAATCATCCCGAAAATATACATTATAAACTGCTGTTCACTTTTTGTAGACATAAAAAGTGGGATTGAAGAGGATTTGACATTCAGTAATCATCAGCAAAAACTGAGACAATACTTTCTGTTTTAATTCTTCTTCTTTCCAATGTACATCGTGTCAAACAAAATAGCCTGTCACCAACTACTGGTCAACAGTGGTAATGCGTGCAATAGTTACAAACTGAACCATGAAACTGCAACCTGCGATGGAGGGGGATTGCTTTATTAGTAATAGTATGTTTGTAATGTGAATATAGTATTTCCTTTTGTTTCATCAGGACTCAACTGAAGTAGAAGACTGTATGAGCCCAACTGAGGTGAGACCCAAAGAAACAGAATACTTTTGTAAGTATCAGTAGTACCGATATGTCCTTTCTGGTTTTAGATCGCCGAGTGGCAAGAACAGCAGCTGGACCAGCCGCTAGATTTTAAGAACTCCAAGATCGACCCCGCTCCATTCCAGCTAGTGGAGCAAACCTCGCTTCATAAGGTGAAACCAGCCCACCTAAACTGTGTGGGACTGAGCTGGTTATGTTTCCAACATCATTCCTGTATCTTGTACCCTCTGCAGACCCACACCATCTTCTCTCTTCTGGGTCTGGATCACGCCTACGTGACCAGCATGGGCCGTCTGGTCGGTGTTGTCTCTCTCAAAGAGGTTTGTGCTTCTCTTTGGCTGGGTACACACCTAACGATCTTTAGCATCAAAATCGATTTTTGAAGTGTGAGAGTCCCCATACCTACGTAAAAAAGGACATTAGACTGGGTAAACATTTACAATTGGTTGCCCATGGCAATTTTCAAGCTGATTGGGGATGAAAATGTCACCCTTGACACACACCACACCACAGAATAATCACTCCAGATGATCTTTTAGACATCCGATAAAGTGTGAAAGGACCCACACATGAAAAGCTGTACAATGAATCCACTGACACACCTAAGGATTTGCTATCATAAATATTGAACAAGTTTAACATTTACGATTGTCAGATCACCTTTTTGGTGACTTTCATCAGAAGGGAAATAAAATGCTCAAATTACATTTAGGATTTTCAGTCAAAAACATTTAGTGAACAGACTGGGGAGGAAAAATCCCTCTTGACACACCACGCACCACAAAATAATCACTCAAGGTTATCTCTCAGAGACATCCAATAAAATGTGAAAGACCCCACACACAAGAAAAAAAAATTCACTGACAAACCTAAAGATTTGCGATCGTAAATATTGAACAGGTTTAACATTTACGATTTCCGGATCACCTTTTTTAGACACAATCAAATCTTGATCAGAAGGGGATTTAAAATGTTCAAATTACATTTAAGACTCTCAGCCACAATCACTTCGCGAGCAAATTGGAAAAGAAAAATTAAACACCACAGGATGATCATTCAGGATAATCTCATACAGAAAAACAATAATTGGGTCTTTTCTGAAAATCGGGCTGCTCGTCAGTATGTGTGTGCCTCAGCCTTGTTGTCATGTGACTAAAACCCCTGTCCAGCTACGTAAGGCCATCGAGGGCTCGGTGACGGTGACCGGCGTGAAAGTGCGCCCCCCCCTGGCCAGTTTCCGCGACAGCGGCAACACCAGCAGCATCTCCGAGGTCACGGAGCTCCACAAGCTATGCATCCGCCACCGGGGGCTCTCGTTGCCGCGGGAACCCAGACCCCCGGACCAAGTGGAGGACCAGCCGGACGTGGCATACCAGGATATGCCCGTCGACGTGTCGAACCCGACCGGCCCGGGCGAGGCCGAGCTCCTGGAGAGCCCCTCGTTCACCGAGGATCAATCGGACTTTACTTTTGACTGCAGCCCCTCCCACACCGAGGAGTCCCAGCTGGGTTGTGACTTTGAGCCACCGCCGGGACAAATTCCTGAGCCGGACCAAGCGGCACGAGGATGTGTGAGTCCTCTTCTGAGTGGCGACCAATCACAACCAGCGTCGGTGAGACAAATCAGTGACGACCAATCAGAGTGATGAATGTTGACATTTCTTCCGTTTGTAGACATGCAGTATCTGTCATGTATAAAATCAGTGGTTCTTAAACTTTTTATCTACGGGTGTCGTTTTGTCACTACAGGTATGTTGAAGTGGGAATTTTTTTGTGTGAGTGAGACACTCTTCCTTGCCTGCCCGTTGAAGAACATACTTGATGAATATATTCGTAAACGGTTCGATTTCAGTTGGCAAAAACATTAAAAAAACGATGACACATCATTTATTTCACATTATTTATTAGACGCGCCGGCATCCCGAACCCCAGTTTGAGAATCACTGATTTTGCCAATGTACTCCAAGTGCCATCCTTATTTGCACACCAGACCAATAGGGGGCAGCGTATTATATTTTGTTATTATACGGGGATACCTCATGTGGATATGTTTTTTCATAAAGTAGGAATGGGGAACCCATATGGCATAATATTTAACCTACAAATACGCATAATAAATAATTCAATTTAAAAGGTGAAATTCATACAAAACTGATTTGAAAGTACTTTTCGTTCCCACACAAAAGCTTTTTTTTTTCCTTTTAAATCAATTTTCTTAAAATGTCTTGACAGGGTGAACTTTCATAAATTTTTGTTTTCTGTGAGTTATAAAATTCAAGATTCTTTTTTAAATTAGGACAAATTGCACTCTGACTAGTAAACATGTGAGTTTCACTTTTTAAATTAATCTGTATTCCAATTTATTACGATGCAGCTGTAGATATTTTTGGGACCAAATGCTTCAAATAGATTGACATTTATGCAACTTGAAATTTTAACAATAATAAATTCCTACCAGTATAAAAATTGCATGAAAGGAATTACATCTTCGCATCATATTTACATAAATGGTATGACTTAATTCAGCATTAAAAAAGGTTCCCCACGCCTGCTTCAAATCACTGACATGAACGTTGAAATATATTCCAGTAGGTCACACGGCTCATGGATGATGTCATCATCCCCGTAGTCAACCAACGTTGTCTCGGGCGTGTTATGGACGCCAAAGGTGGTGCATGTTGCTTATGAATGATTGTCGTATCACCAGCCCGCGTCTTTGAATATTTCCTCGTGCGTGTTCTTTCCTTCTGTACAGACAAATGAATCGCGTGCGCCCAAATCGAGAGGAAAGCACATGCAGCTGTTAACTACCTATTCCCCATAATGGGCTCACCTATGACAGCTTCTATATTATATCGTATACTGTATAGAATACAGTACGTATATATTTGTAAAGCGGTGTTGGCTCATTCATCACCGGATATGCAATAAACAGACAGTAATAATGCGGTAAAAAGGATTTCACAAATTTCACCCAGGCTGTGTTGTCTTGGGTGACTTTTATGAGACGATGTTAACATTTTTTGAAACTTATGTTTGTACACTGAAGGTGTTTTAGGGCCACAACGATAAGAACATTACTTTATGACACTAATGTCCTATTTTCGAGATTAATGTTGTAATACTGGGAGAAAGTAACCACATTGGGGAAAACAATGGCAAAATTAATGTAATATATTTTTTATTTGTATTACTTTGTGCTATGAATTTAATTATTTTTAAATGCGTGTTTTTTTCAAAAAGTACAATGTTTTAGCTAAAAAGTGGTACTTTTGAGATTAAAGTATTGTTATGAGAGTAAAATATATTATTAAGAAAATAGGATGTTTTTGAGAAAAAAAAGTTTAATATTTTCAAGAACAAAAAAAGTTGCAATTTCAAGATTTTAATTATAATATTGCCATGATAATGCACATTTTCCAGATTAAAAGTCATATTTGAACAAAATTAATCTTTCCATCTAAAAAAATATTTTATAAAATCTTTTTTTCCCATAAAAAATGGCATTCCTCAAATATTGTGACTTTAATCTGAAAAAGATCTATATTTTTATTTTGGAAAATATACAACTTTTTCTTGAAAGTCTATGACTTTGACTTTATTATGGATTATGGTCATATTACACTTATCTTGAAAATATATTATTTACTATCGAGAAAATATAAAAATGTATTCTTGTAATATTTAATTTTTTTTTTTTTTTCCCCTTGAAATCTCAAAAACCTGCTCCCTGATTCTGGTATTTGTACGACTTTAATCCAAATGAAATGCAACTTTTTGGGATAAAACTAGATAAAACTGACTAATCTTGAAAATAGATGACTTTTGTCTATAAAGGGTTTTTTTTGTTACTATTAGCACGTTAATCTTGAAAATTTATATTTTTTCTCAAATATACAATTTTATTCAGGTAATAATAACACTTTTATTGAAAAATTTTTTTTTTCATGAAAATATAAGCCTATTCTCAATATGACAACTGTTACAAAAAAAACTTATATGATTATCAAGTTTGTTTTAAAAAGTATATATATATATATATATATATATATTCTGGTAGTTTTACCATGTTTATTGCGCAATTTTACGACTTACACAACACTAAGGAACTTTCAGTTTACAGTGATTATGGCGGCGCCATATGGACAAAAGCGGTAATGTTATGCCTGAAGGAAGACCATATTTCCCATGAGGACAAGCGCATTGCGTTGTTTTTGAGCTCCCGCCAGCGAGTGAAAGCGGGCCAATGTTGATCCTTGGTGTCTTTTTATCCGGGTAGCTTCCCTTTTTCTTTTTTGTCTCCTCAGACAAATCTTTTTAGTTGTTTTGCAGCTTCTACCATGTAGGCAATAATCGTGCGTCGACATTTAAATTGACTTCCATGTTTGTAACGAATGGAGAAAGGGGGAAGGGACATATGCCATAAAGCAGTCAGCACTTTTGTAGTTTTTTGTGTGGCAGTTTTCCTACCATCCTGCTCTTTTTTTTTTTTTTGTGCCAGTAAAAATTATACCGACCCCCTCAGGCCATGGCAAAGGTACCATTCAACTAGTTTTAAGTCGATGTTTCATCAGAAGAGTTATGAACATATTTTATTAAGGTTGAAAAGTTCCTTAGTCCTACTTTAAGTCACTTAATATTACATTGCTTGAAAATATAACACTTCATTTCATAATATTACAACAGGTCTAAAAAAATATGCATGACTATTTTCTCTAAAAATAAATGCCCCCCCCCCAAAAAAAATCCAACTTTATTTTGGTAATATTACCACAATCATTTTGAAAATGTTTTTTTTTTCTCAAAAATATACAACTTTTTGCTTGAGAATATATAACATATATATATATAACTCTTAAAAATTTTCTCATGAAAAAATATTTTTAAAAATCACTAAAATATTAAACTTAATTTCAGTAAAACTATAGCTATAATTTTGAATGTATGACTTTTTTTCTCAAAAGTCAACAGGCCTTTATTCTAACACTGATCGAGGAAAAAATACGTTTACCCCAAAAATGTATACCGTAAATATAAAAATCTTCTCTCAATATTTTGACTGATGTTAAAAAAAGAAAATCTTACATATATTTCAGATGTAGCCTAGATGATAAAAAACACTGTCCGTGACGTTATCTGATAATATTAACATTATAATCTCGAAAATATCCGACTTATAAAATCTTATAAAATTATAAATTTATAACTTATAAAATCATAACTTTAATCCACGTGTATTTCATTCTTTTCAGTGTGGCCCTTATACTCCTTATACCTCCCAAAAATCCACCGCGGTCTCTCTCTCCTTATTACTGACAAAGGCAGCTTTTAAAAGGTCCGTCGGGCTGAGCAGACAACTGCCGCTCCAAGTACAAGTACAAGTGCAGGGCTTGGAATACGCATGAAGCACACTGTAAATATCACTCTGGCTTTCCAGCGGCCGCCTCTTATAAGGGCATCCACATATAACGACCGTTGTAAACTGCCACTGTATCGCCACACAAACATATGGCGACGTGCACACGATTATATTCTGTGATATGACCAAGAATATACGTCTATAATCCAGCCTGGTTTTGAATGCAGCGTTGACATTATGTAACCAAGAAGCACAGAAAATATTGTCGAGTGGCGAATGTGTGTTTTGGAGCCATATTTTTGTTCTCATGTGTGTAAACGTGTGCCACGAATCTCTTTGCTTCGTACAATGTGACGTAGTGCTCGGCCTATAAAAGAACACGCACACAATTCAATGTAAGCTGGTTTGCAGCGTATCTAGTTCAGCAATAAGTCTGTAGTACACGGTCTCCCTTTATATGGCCTGGACATGCTTTTGTACATACCACATACATGCAAGTGTAAATAGATCCAGGATGAATTCAGAGTCAAACAGCCATTGTTCTTTTTCAGACATGAAATATGTTTTTGTACATGAGCCACTGATTTTGGTTTCAGCAAAAAGCACCTTGGGAAGAAAAATCAACTTGTCTCGGCTCTTTTTTTGTCGTCATTTCATTACCAGGCTGGGATTGTGGTTTATTATTATTCCTTTAGCAAATTATTCTGCTTTTGGGGGCCTCAACATGGCCGAAAAAACCCGCAACAAACATTAGTGAGAGTTTTAGGGGTCCTCGATCACAATGCCTTTAAATTCACTCAAGTAGTTACCCATGGAAAGTTTGAAAAATTAGCGCCTGACACCAGTTTGACAAATCGACAGGAAATCGGGTGGAGTCTCAAAGACCAGGAAGTCGTCCATTTTGATTTGAAGCAGCCATTTCACATTCTGTGGCACCCCTGAGAAAGTTTGGGAAAAGTAGTAACAAGAAAAAGACAAGAAAAATTGAAGAGGAAAATGTTTATCATAACAGGACGTACGAAAAAGTCTTAGGGACTAACACCTCGAATTCAACAGGAAGTCGGCCATTTTACAGTAGTTTGAATCACATATTTTTGGGTCACTTTGGCAATTTTCACCAGTGTGAAAACGTAACCCTCAACACCAGTTTGATAAATTGACACAAAAGTGGATAGACATGTCTGTCGTAACAAGGCACAAAAAAACAACAACAAACAAAACCAGTGCCTTAAATTCAACAGAATGTCGGCCATTTTAGTTTGAAGCAGCCATGTCCATATGACCATTTACACACGTTTGAAAAATTGGTAACTGACAGTAGTTTTACCGATTGGCACTGAATTGGGAGGACTTGAAAAGTTTCAAAAACCCATGCATGAAATCGAGCAGGAAGTCAGCCATTTTTGTTTGAAGCGGCCATTTTGGAGTCACTGTAACCATTTATGTGAATTTGAAAAATAAGCTTGTGACACCAGTTTGACCAATCAACATTAAATTTGGTGGACACGTCTTATCAAAACAGGAGACACCAAGAAGTTTCAACGCCCATTGCTCCGTCAACAGGAAGTCGGCCATTTTAGTTTCAAGTAGTATTGGTCAATTTAACCATTTATATTTGAAAAATTACTAGTCACCGACACTAGTTTAACTGATGAGCACTAAATTGGGACAATTTGTCAATCCTATCAGGGCATGTAAAAAAAAAAAAAGACTCAAAAACCCATTCATGAAGTCCAACAGGAAGTCAGACATTTTTGTTTGAAGTCACCATTTTGGAGTCAATTTGACCATTTATACAATTTGAAAAATTTGCCCCCAGCACCAAATTTGGTTAGTATGACTAGGATAATGGGATGCATGAAAAAGTCATAAGGACCAATGCCTTAAATCTAACAGGAAGTTGACCATTTTAATTTGAAGAAGACATTTTTGTATCAATTTGACCATTTACACACGTTTGAAAAATTAGCTCCTGACACCAGTTTCACCAATTGACACTAGTAAATTGTGTGGACAAACTGGACATGTCTACCATAACAATATGCATTAAAAAGTCTCAAACCTATGCATGAAATTAATTAGATAATTATTATAATTTATTATTTATATTATATATACATTTATATTCTTTTTTATATATAATTATTAATTACTAATTAATTATAATATTAATTAATTATTCTGAAGTCCAATTTGACCAATTGTGCAAATTTGAAAAATGAACCCCTGACACCAGATCCAGCAATTTGACATGATATTTGATGGACATGTCTATCATAACTGGACACACAAATATATCCATAAGGACCCATGCCCGGAAATGAACAGGAAGTTGCCTATTTTTGTTTTGAAGAAGCTATTTTTGGTCACATTGTCCACTAACACAAGTTTGTCCAATCGACAAGAAATTGGATCAACGTGTCTAGCATAACAATACGCAAAAAAATAAAGTGTCAAGGGCCCTGTTGGTTTTGAAGCTTCCTGGAAATAAACGACAAGACTCGTGCGCTCCAGAAATAGTCACCTTATATTTTGACGTGTGCAAGGACATTCAGTATCAACATCCACGTGACACAGCATGAACCCCGATAAAATACAACACTACAAAATATTCCATAGAAAAACAACGCCATAGCAACACTTGACACCAAAAAATGTACAAAACTGACAGCGTTACATTCCGCTCGCAATTCTCCTGTGGTGCTTTTGGCCTGAAAAGAGACTTAAGAGAGAAGAGAAGAAGAAGGACACGAGGCAAAGCAGAACAGATGACGTCATATCCACCATCAACGACACGGACCACACATCACATCAAATATTCTTTCTCCTCCTTCTTGTCTCCTCCTTGGTCCTGGTTCTCTTGGTCTTCCTCGTCCAGGGACGCCACCCCGGAGGACGCCTGGTCAAACGGGAAGTGGCCGCAGCTCCACGCCCGAGCTTCGTGGAACACCTCATCCTCGTCTTCCTCTTCCTCCTCTCCGGGAGATTCCGAGTGCGAGGTAGAGTAGCAGGAATCGAAACGGGCGGGCCTCCACTCAGGTTTGTGGTGGACGCACACCTCGTCGCCGCCGCCGTCGCCGCCGTCGTCCTCCTCGGAAATCCTCTCAGACGGGACCGGAGCTGCGCGTGTAAGATCGGACGTGGTGGAGTCTAAAGGAGGAGGAAAGAGTCAGAAAATCTACGTGGATGGATGGGAAAGATGGGAATGTGGGTTTTGGTCAGTGACGGTGGCGGAATGACGGCAGATGACGTGGAAATGGTTTGGGGGTACCTGCTGTGCTGTGAGGGGGGAAGTCGGCGTGAGAGCCCGTTTTGGCGTCCACGTCGTTGAAGTCTTCCTCGTCCGCGTTGTCCTCGTCCACCGACGCCCACGCTCGCAGCTTGGCCTCGGCGATGGCGAACTGCTCGGCCACGCCTTTTGGGAGAGCCAATGGAGCCAAGTTGGTGCAGATTAGACCTACTATGGGTCAAATTGACCCACGTTTGAAGCTGGTTAAGTTGACGAGCTGTCAAAAAAATCTATAAAATGTTTGTTTTTTTCTATGTACAAAGAAATCCAATGGAGTCACGCTGCTCCTTTCCCATAACTTAACCCTCTGGTTATATAGTGGCTTAAATTGACCCATTTTAAAGTTTAAAGCAGGTCAATCTGATACATTTCAAGTTTAAAACTCTCCAAAATACATGTTATCAAAAACAATTGTCTTTGTATCCACTGCAGGTCAAATTGACCCACAAGTGTGAAACACGTCATTCTGACCCCAAATTAGTTTAAGTTTAAAACTCTAAAAATACATATTTTAAAAATGAACCAAAAAAAAAATCCAATCAATTCACATTGAGGCTCTATACGAGTTTAGTCCTGTTGTTATATTGTGCATGGGTTAAATTGACCCACTGTCAAGTTTATAACTCTTGAAAATATTTTTGTATTTTTTTAAATAATACATTTAATTAAGTCCTACAGAATTATGTTGCTCCTTTAGCAAAACGTAACCCTGTTGTAATGCAATGGGGCAGATTGTCTTGAAAATGTTTTGTTTTTTTTGTATTTTGTTTTTGTTTTTTTAATTAAGAAAATCATACAGTCATGTTGCTCCTTTAGCAACACTTAACCCCAATATATAATACAGTGGGTCAAATGGACCTTTTTTAAAGGTTGAATCTGTTTAAATAGACCTGTTTTAAAGTTTGTAGTACAACTTGACACACTTTTAAGTTCAAAACTCACAATTTATATATATATATATTTATTAGTTTATTTTTTAATACAATAGTGTCTCTGTCACTACCTGAGGTTAGTTAGCCCTGCTGTTATGCTGTGGGTCAAATGAGCCCATTTTAAAGTCACACTGAGCCATTTTAAAGTTTAATAATATCTAAAAACACATTTCTAAAATGTACCCAAAAAATATCCCAGAGTCCTTTTACTTCTCTATAAAAATTTAGTCCTGCCGTTTTTAAAGTTTTAATCTCTTGATATAACATGATTTAAAAAGTGCAAATATTTTGTGTATAAACTTTCTGCTTCAGGCATTATTCTTTTATTGTTGTAATTATATGAACATTTTATTTTTAAAAGCGTTTACTGTATAATAATATAATAAATGTATCTAATTGAACAGAGTGAAACCGCAATATGCGGACCCCGATATCGCGGGGGATTACTGTATACTTTTGCGGAGAGGTTTTATTTGGCGTGCCTCGGCTCAGTCACCGTTGGGGAAACACTGTCAAGTGTTTTGATTGTAGATAAGCAGTAGCATTTTCCTCGAAGCGGAGAACGTCACGGATGAGGGTGAGTCATGGCACAAAAACAACAAGTGTTTTTTCGCAGAGCTGCCGCCGCCATCTGCTCAACGCCAAGATCTGCCGTTCTGCTCCAGCAGACTTTTATGGGATTAGGTGCTTGACAGAAGGTCCCAGGTGCCAGATGATGTCGCTGCTAAACCCGAATAAGTCAAAGGACACGCATGTGCAGTAGGCTGCTACTTTCATGCTACAGGCATTGCAGCATATTTAAAAAAAAAAATATTCTGCATATTTAATTGCATTGCAACAACTTTGTAATATAAAGCATGAATGATTTCACATCACCATTAAAGTGCTATTGACTTGACCTAAAGTGCTACTTTTAAAGACTCCTGGTAGGAAGGAAACATGGCATTATCGGAATTTTAATAATCATGAAATATATTTAATTTTAGAAATGGAAAATGTAGATAAATGGATATTAACATAATTAAAATATTGCTTAAAAGTATTTCTTGCATTACGTTTTTCATTTTATAATCATTTATTTTAATATTATTGATATGATTATTTTGTTAAATATTGAAAAATATTGTGTCTAATAATTGTGTATTTAATGCATTAAAATTAAAATACAATAAAAAAATATATATATAGACAGTAGAATGTTTAATACATTATTGAAATGTGCAAATATGTTAGATTTGTTCAAATTTTACTACTTTAAAAATACTAGTACTAACTACTAATACAAACATTGTATAGCCTGTAATGAATAATCAAAATAAATGAATGCTTGTATTTAAAATTATTTTCAGACATATAATTTAATGCATTGAATAGGCATATTCACAAATAAAAATGTCTAACATAAATAGGTTATCGATTACAAACAATATTACAATTAATTTATTCCAAATTGAACAGAAATATTACGCATGTTGTGAAAAAATAACACATATAAAAATATTGTACAAAATGCATTCCTAATTGCAAATATTAACAATTCTGTATTACATACAATTTCTTCTAATTTTATTGGAACATATGGAAACACTTGTATTTACAATCTTTTATAAATACAGTAAATAAATAATAACTTGTGAAAGCTAAAAATGTGTCAAACTAAAACCAATGAATAAATTGTTGCAAATATGAGCAATAATGTAATTCATTTATTTATTATTGAATGTTCATGTGAATGCTTGGAGAAGGGGGGTAAAAGTGTTGTTTTTTTTCCATTTACAATAGTCTCTAGCCACGTTTTTTACTTCAATTTATCTGAGCACAATAAAATCAGTCAATCAAGAAATTGCATGTAATTTTTACACTAAGTTGTGGCTTTTTTTTGGTTTCTTTGAAAAACTACTACTTGGCTATATGTGCAGTTTCATTTTTCATCAGCAGGTGGCAGTAGCGATTCAAAATTAAATTTTCTACGTTCAGTAGCCGTAAGTATATGCTGCGGACCGCTTACAATTGGATAGCGGACCACAAATGGCCCCCGGGTCATAGTTTGGACACCCCTGCTCTAAACCTTTGCATGAAATTAAACGTGTGTGTTGTACCTGCAGCGAAGCGGGCCTCCTTCTCGCCTTCGCTCAGGTGGCAGTAGGAGCTGAAGTGTGCGGCCTGTGGAGGGTCCATGGGTTTGGGCCAACCTTTCCATTCAATGAGGTGGGCCACTCGGCCCTGAGCCAGCGAGGTGGGCTTGGTCACATGGTCCCTCATCGCCTGAGAGATGCCTGTGTGCGGACAGCCGTGTCACAAAATACAGCGCTGCCTCCAGACACAAGTTTAGCTTAATGCTCACACATAATGCAAAACACTATTGTCGGGCTAACAAAACTAGCACTGATGTCGCGTATGTATTAAACCTTTCAGCAATGGATATTTGACACGGAATCACGGGAAAAAAAATCTCCTTTATGAAGAATGACTAAATATTACCGCGACTTACTGAGTTTGAACTGTACATCTTCATGTCTGTATTATACAGCCTCGGATAAAAGAAGCAAAACGTGGCAAAAACAGTAACATTTTGTAAATTTTATGTAACGATGTTATTACTATATGTTTTTACAAAATAAATTATTATAAAACTCTCTTTATCATTAAAAAAAAACACAATACAAGCATTTTTGTTCATTTTTTTGGCGGCTGAAACGGATTGATAGTATTTCCATTCATTCCAATGGGCATAGATGATTCGAGATACGTGTGGTTAGAGAATGAAATCACCTTTTATCTCAAGGCATCACTGTATATATATCTTTATTACATTAAAAGCACATATAGTATCATTTAAAATGTATATATATGTAAATACAGTATTTAATGTGATCAATTAATTAAAAAAAAAAATAATAATAAAAAATAATCAACACGTGTGAATTAACCAATTGTAGGGAAATACAAAATCATCAATTTGACACCATTTAACATCAATCTTATATAATAATTTGGAAGACCGCGTATATCACAGTATTTCTCCGAGCTGCTTGTTTACCAAATATGGCGCCATGTTTACAAACGTTTGAGAATTTTACCATTCAGGGAGGATCGAGCTAGCGCCGCAAACTCATGGATGCCCACACTTTTCCGCGAGTCCGCCGGAGATTTTCCTGACTTTGGAATCATGTCACTCTCTTCGAATTTCACCTGCCAAGTCACAACAGTGCATGGTTAATATCAAAAATACACTCAAAAGAAACTTTCTGCTGTTTACCTCTGCTTCCTCCTGCCACCTCGTTTGCCTCCTTTCGCTACTCCCGGACCTCAACCTCATGGCGTACATGCAAACTAACAACTAACCACAAACGGCTGGTGTATTTTCAAAGCTTTGCCCTTGCCCTACATTTCCTTGTTAAGCCAGCCAAATGGTTGCCCAAAGGTCATAGTGCAGCGAGGAGGTGAGGTTCAAGCATATGGCTTGTAGTAAGCAGCTCAGGCGCAGAGCGCAGCTGCTAATCCTAAAAGCGATAGTGCCACCTAACCCAACAATCACATCAGGCGCAATCCTTATGATGGGACGCGCTCGTGTCAATTTCTGTCAAATGATCCCAAATACTCGTGCGAAATGATCTATTTAAAAGAACTGAATTGGTCTGAAAAAATAGCATTTATTTACAACAAATAATGCATTTTTGTTTATAACACACCTTCATCATTACGTATAGAAATGCCTTATTTAAAAAAAATTGGATGTTTTTATAGCATTTCCAGCACTTATTTTCTTTAAGGTCTTAAAACACACTTTTCAAATAATACTGTACATCCATGTTTAAAAACATATTGCGAGAGAAAATTGCACAGGCTATTTTGTTACAGTCCCTCAATGCCTTTAAGTGTTTACAGTCAACAAAATCTATTTTTTCCAATGCAACAAATTTATCATCTCACAATCCACAAAACTGAATCTGGCCATGATAAAAATGAAGCTACAGTTGTTGCTTTCTGTTGGTGTAACAAGCAGGACTGAAGAGGATTTGACGAGGATTTGACATTCAGTGAACTTTAGCAAAAACAAGGCTGAGCTTGAAAAACTTCCTGTTTTTTCTTTTTCTTTCAATTGTACAGTGTGGCCAACAAAAGTGTGCCGCCATCCTGTGGCCAAAAGTTGAATTACATCCAAAATAAACTGGAGGCAGAACAAAAATTGTTATTGAACAAAAAAATAAATAACATAGCAGACATAAGTGACAAAAATTTTGACTTGTTTCATTTCTGTTATTTGTTGGAGAAGAGTGTTTGAGATGATAATGGAAAATGACAAATAAAGTGTTCAAAACACATTTTTGACACTATCACTGAAGCAGTGATTCCCAATCAGTGAGCCGTGAACGCTCTTAGTGTGTGCAATGGGAAATGACCAGAATCATAATCCTTTTATCGTCATCATATACATGACATAACGAGATTACAGCAACTACCACTGAAAATGGCGTCTGAAGTTGTAACAACAATTTAAATCTTAGAATCTACACCCCCCCCAAAAAAATTGGGGGAAGAAATGTCACTTAATTGGTCACAAAAACTGTGCCATGATACTTATAGTGACAGACAGAACAAATAAATGATCTTCTATTAGATGACAGAAATTATATTGACTTTTTGTGACATTTTTGTTTAGTGGTGTTTCATTAAGATTTTGTGCCTTGGTTCAATTCAGGTTGCGAATGACTGCTCGAGATGAGCTTCATGCGTAGAACTGGTAGCACACAGATGTCAACTAGTGCAATTGTGCTCACTTCTAACATATACTGTACTTGTCCTGTGCTTGCCAGATAATTCACTAGGACTATAAGACTATAAGTTGTTCGATGAACATTGAAGCACTAATAATAGACAACAATGGTACGAATGAAGAAATAACTGCGTGCTACTAGCGCCATTTGTGGCATTTGACTAGTTAACGTATATGTACTAGTAGCGCCCATATTCAACTAGTGCAATTTTTCTCACTAGTAGCATATTCTATTAATATACTAGTGCAGTCCGCAACCTCAAACAGTAGTTGAAAAAAAAAAACATGTATGTTTAGCAGACGTTCTACTTTAGCGCCCTAATTCTAGTGCACTTAAATTGGATATCAAGGAATCGAACATGAGACGCAATATCAGGCACAGCGCTCATTATAATGCACTGCAACCCCAATAATACATTTGGAAATGAACATCTTAAATTGAAAGGGGGAAAAAAAACCAGCGCTGTTGTCGCAATGGGTGTCATAGTGGATAGTGCAGGTGTACCTAATAAAATGTCCTGGAAATAAGACGCACACACACGCGGCTGACCATGGCGGAGGACCAACAAGTGGGCTCCAGATGAGCCTGCCTGGGCAGCTTCGTTGCGGGGGCGAGTCAGAGACGGTTGCAGGGGGAGCTGGCCGGCTCGTATGTTAAGAAATGGTGCGTTCAAGTACCGCAGCACTGCACACGCGTGACGTCAGGGCCTGCAAATGATGCCGTTACATGGCAAAAACAAGGCAGGGGGACGCAGGGATGGCGCGTGTGCTGCACTCCCCCCATGTCAACCTCCACCCCCGCACCCCGCATCGGTCTCTGCCCCTGCGTCCATCCGTGCACCACTTACCTGTAAATCACATCGCTCATCATAATGCTCAGCGCGTCGTCCAACCCAAAGCCGATCAACAGATTCGAAGAAAGGGAGAAAGCGCGTTCGTCCTCGCGCTGTCACGCCGACCCCACGCCGAGCATCTTCAGCCACTCCGGCGTCCGATTTCCGCCACGAAAGGAGGATGATGACGAGGAGGCAGCATGGATCGCTCGGCTGGCCAAATGTCTCCCGATATGGCGAGCGTCATCAAGGCGGCGGCACACCCCGCCCCTCCCCTCCGGTACCCCTTCTTTTGCAGCTCCCTGTTTGCCCCCACCTACACCCCCCCACCACAGGCCCCAACCTGCAGCCAATATTATTATTTTATTAATTAAGCAGACTCTTCAAAAATGCATTCAACAGGAGGCAAAAAAAAAACAAAAAAAAAACGCAACAACAAAAAAAAAAGTCCAAACACATACGCACGGCAAAGTTAACTTTACCCATTGAAAACTGACAAACAAAAAACCCCACTGAATTCTGTTTTTAACGACCCCCCTGCAGTTGTTGAATTAGAAATGACCAGGATGCCCACATGTGAGGATGATGAACCATCCACCAACCCATAAACCAAAATGCTTTATTTTTTAAAATTCAATTTAATCTAAAATTTCCGGTTTAAAGGAAGCAAAACAGGCATTTGAGGCCGAGAGCTATGAGCTACATGCCAGCAGCCCCTAAGGCAGAGGTGGGCAATCTCGGTCCTCGAGGGCCGGAGTCCTGCAGGTTTTAGAGGTTTCTCACTTCCAACACAAGCTGATTCCAATCAGCAGGATCGTTATCAGGCTTATGCAGAGCTTGCTGATGAGCTGATCATATATCAGCTGTGTTGAAGAAGGGCAACATGCAAAACCTGCAGGACTCCGGCCCTCGATGCCCACCTCTGCCTAAGGACTAATATTTTATGTTAAAGTTTGCACAATGACTAGAGTAAATTTTCAAGATCAATGACAATTTCTCTGGCTGTAAAAACAAACGAAGATAATTTTGTCTTTGTTTTTTTTATTAGTTGCAAAATCCAGTGTGACATCTTACCCCATATAGTGTGACAACATACCCATTACCCATGTCACTCCCCCTATTTGATGGCTTATAGCTAACTCTGCTCTGACACAAAGTAAGAAAATGACATGAATACCAAATATATACCGAAGACGTTGGGCTTTCATCTGGTATACATTTTGTTTATATATGATGTATTTATTCCACGATAAATATAAAAGTATAAAAAGTGATACAATTAGCCCTGGTCTCCTTACTATATTAAGCCCCCCCCCCCCTTTAAAAATAATAAAGATGATGTCATAAGTGAACGTGATACATTTTCCATTAAGATAAATTCTACATAATGTGGTAAATTTCATGTAATGTAACAAATCTGTAACAAAAAATAAATCGTACATTGAGATAGAAACATTCCACATCATAAAGTGGTAATTTTCGCAGTGATAACTTTCACATTTTAACGTGATAAATCTCACAATGTGAAAAAGGCTATGTCAGAACATGATACATTTTACATAGAGAAATTTCATCCAATGTGATACATTTCACATTTAAATGTTATAAAATATTACGTTTCAATGTGATAAATTTCAAATTGTGTTAAGTTTCATGCTGTAACATGACAACATTGCTGGCAAATGTTCGCACATGTCAAAGTGCGGTTGTATAGACGAGCAGGTTTAAACTTCTTTTTTTCTTTCATTGAAATATATGAACCTATTATTGTATAAAAAAATAAAATAAGACAAAACGTACAAAGAAGATTGGGTAGGACTAGAAACGTTTTCAACTTCTTCCTACTCCCTTTTGAACATTTAAACCGTGATGACTGTATAAGGTTTTTCTTTCTTTTACATTTTTTTTAAACTTTTCTGCTACTTGTTTATATGTTCAATAAAAACATTTAAAAAAAAACAAGATAAAACTTGCATTGGTAGATACTGTATGTATAAAACATGAAACTTTTCATAATGTTAAACTTACGTTTATAACCACATAATTTTTTTTAAATTAGGTATAGCAGCAATAATAATAATAATAAATAAAACTGTAGTATTTGCGCTGTTCAAAAACCAGCAAACAAAAAACGCAGCACAAACCACCATTGTATCAAATGTATTGTTCTTCTGTGGTGTGGTTTGGAGGCACATTAGCGCCACCAACTGGTATTGTACATCTACTGCAAGGAAACCAGTCACAGAACAAACTCAACTTGGACTTTATGGCATCTTGTTGACGAGAACGTATACGATGGAAATGAGTTACGGGAGCTTCCTGTGGGACTTGAGCTGGCATCCTGGTGCCAAGTAAGGAACTATATTTGTACAAATGAACTGAGACGCTTCATTTAGGCTAAAGCAGCATCTTGGAAGGAACTATATGTTGAGCTTATTTGGAGTAAATCATCTTGCAGCATGTATGAAGGAACTAAGTTGAAGTGAGTTGAGCTTCATTAATATTTGCCGCCATCTTGGCAAGCAATTTAAACCTTTTCTTAGGTGGTCAATTACGAAAAAGTCAGAGGATTACAACAATATTTTGTTTTTTTAATCAAGAATTTTTTTTTTGTTATTTTTGTAAAATTCAGATTTTAAAAAATATCTTATTTTTGAAATACATATTTTTGATGACTTTAGCCAGATTCGTCATTGAAAAAAGATTTTCTGAAAGAAACTAAATAAAAATGAGTATTTTTGATAGTCATATATTTCTCAGTAATATTTTATATTATTTTTGAATATTTATGAGACAAGTCGTTTTAGAAGAAGTCATATATTTGAGAAAAACCTTACACCTTTATTAGTCCTTACACAAGATTAAAGTTGTAAATCTTCAATAAATTGTATATTTTGTAAATTAGAAAAATGTTACATATTTTTGAAGGTCATTTTCAATTGATAGATTTTCTAGAAAAAGCTGTATTTTCACAAGCTCATCTTCTTTCAAAAGCATACTTTATTCTTGAAATGTATTTATCTTAAAAACAAATTTCTTCTGAAGTATACAATTTAAAATCTTAATCCTTAACTATACACATTTTTATCTTGAAAATATGCAACTACTCTTGTCAAACTATGAATATACATACAACCCCAAAGAGACCTTTGGGAAAGAATGAGAGCCTGCGACTCAAAATTTCTCCCACACGTTGAACGTATCGTACAGTCGCGTACAAGACGAATGGCTGTTCGGGGTCGGAAAAAAAAAAGTTCATCACTGCAACTTAATAAGTCCTTTATTTGCAATGTTCCTCATCTTTCCAGTTTCCGATGCAAAAAAGCCATAATTTCTTAAATAAAGAAAGCAAAAAAATATATTTACAAAATTCCAATAAAACTAATAATCAAAGGATTATCTAAAGCACCTCTCTGCATCCGGACAACTGCATTATTTCAAAAATAACCACAAAAAAAAAGAAAAGAAAAAAAGTTTGTAATTAGTATATATTTACAGAATGCTCCAGAAAGGAGTTTCCCACTTGATGTAGAAAAAGGCTTCCGGATATTTTCTGCTTTAACTTTCTATAATGCATCAAGTCCAATTTCTGTCGATTTCAAGTTTTAATGGCGATTGGGTGGTGAAGTGGCCTCCGCAGCGGAGGTAAAAAAAAAGAAAAAAAAAAAAGTCCAAGAGTCAGTCGGCGTGATGATGAGGGAAGCATTGAGATCACACCGCATTTCTGTGCGTCTGTCCTCTTAAAATCCCAGCAAGAAAAAGCGCACCTCTCGAGAGAAAAAGAAAAAAAGAAAAAAGGAGGTCAGCAGACGTCGCTTTTTAGAAACGCACTTCAGTCATGCTGGGCGACCCACTACCGACAATCATTTCATAGATCAGCCAAAGAACCACCAAAAAAACTAAACAAAAAACAGGCCGTCTGTCTGCAGTGTGGCGAACTTTCATGTTGATGTGGCGGAAATATGTCACAACCTGCATGAGCCATCCTGCTAAATTACTTTTCAAGTTTATTTCATGGGGAGCAGGTTGGTGAGTGGGGAACAGTGAAGAAGGAAGGGGGAAAGAGAAATGATTGTTTTCTGAGTTCATACCTCCACAAAAAAAAAGAAGAAAAAAAAAAGAAAGAAGAATAAAGATATTTCTCCTCATTGAGGATTTTGATTTTGAGTCTGCCTCGCCGGCAAGATCGTCCTTTGAATCTCTACCTACTCGTCCCCCAGGCCAACAGAGGGCGGCGGTGTTTAGTCTTTGTCGGACTCTTTGTCGGACTCTTCCTCGGGCTCGCGCAGCCAAGTGAAGAAGGCGGTGGCGGACTTGAGGGCCACGCCTTTGCCGCTCTGCTCCGCCGCGTCTTTGCTGGACTCCCACTTGTAGAAGGCCTCGTCCTTGATGACGTCGGCGTCGTACAGCGCGTCGAAGAACATGCGCAGGAGGTCTGCGTGGCACAACCGACGCAATGTCAACATCCATCCGGCAACCTGGCCTGACAGTTGAATTGTGGCGCTACTCACTTGCAGGCTGCTCCATTTGCACCATGAGCGCCTGCAGGGCGTAGAGCGCCTGCAGCTCCTTCTCCTCGTCGCTCAGGAAGCCCCGCAGCAGGGCGGCTCTGTTGTTGAACAGCAGTACATCCAACTTGTACGGGACCCCTGGAAGCCAGACGCCGTTGAAAGGAGGGCATTTTCAAACTAAAAAAGCATGAGCCAAGAAGGCGGACGTCTTACCTGTGATGGCCAACTGGCACACGGCGGTCATGAGCGCGCGTACGAACTGGTTCGAGGAGCTCTGCTGCTCATCCAGGTTGGCCTGACAGGAGGTGGTGGAAAGTCCATTCAGTTATACTGTTCTTTTTTTTTTTCACATTTGACTGGAATCGTACATTAGAGTTAAAGACGTGAGTACGCACCTCCACCCAGTCTTTGACCCGCTGATCGCTGGCCTTGTCGCGGAAGAGGCGGTCCAGCTCTTGCCTGAGCTCGTCCCCGCTTAGCGGCTTCTTAGTGCTCTCCTTGGACTCCTGCTCCTCTCCGGTTGTGAACTCCACTTTCTGAAAGACAAACAAAAACTCAGCTCAGAACTGTACTCTGTATGTCATCATTGAGCACAAACTGAGAAGCAATAAAATAAGTGGGCATGCATAAAAGTGAGTTTTTTCTGCCACTAAATGGTATAAATTGCATTTGTTCATCATTGGCGACAGGCTCTGCAGTTTTCTTTTCATATTAACTCATTAACTTTCATTGACGGCTATTAAGGTCAAAAATTCATTTGAACTATTTGTATGTAACATTTTTTCCCCACTTTTGTTGAAAATTTAGATTTTTTTTATTGTACATTTAGTTTTGCACATTAAATTTGTGATTAATCGCGGGTGAACTAGTGAAGCCATGCGATTAATTACGATTAAAAACTTTAATCGCCTGATGCCCCGAACTTTTAATAATATTTTCTTTCTTCTTTTTTTTTTTATTCATTCACTGTGCCGTTGTCGGCTATGAACGTCAAAAATTCATTTAAATTATTTCTATTAGTTTAACATTTTTTCCCACTTTTGTTAACAAGAGTATGAAAATCTAGAATTTATTTATTGTACATTTAGAACATAGAATTTGTGATTAATCGTGAGTTAACGAGTGAAGTCATGTGATTAATTACAATTAAAAACATTTAATCGCCTCTTGCCCCTAATTTTTAATAATCTTTTTTTTTATGAATTTATGGCAGTGAATGAGTTAAGAGCTGTCTAATTTTGAACATGAAGTAACTTGTAAACTCCTGCACATTTTTTAAATTGTAAAATACAACTTGAAACCCATTCCCCACAAATATATGCATTATTGTTACGTTTATTACTGCCAAATGGTGTTATAGTGACGCATTTGCACTACACAGTTCCTCCACTCTTAACCTTCTGCTCCTTAAACATCGTGTATTATAGCTCCAGTGCAGTAAAGTTCATTTTGGGAGGGTAATATTGACATGGCCGTCCTGCAACTGGAATTCCCCCTGGACAGGCGTTAAAAAAAAAAATTGTGCTCTTTAAACTAATGAACTCGCCAATTATGACAACTGATTTTTCACACAAAAAAAAAAGAAAAGTAACATATCTTTGTATTTTATATTTATATAGAAATAATACATTCATACAAATAATCTCCTGCAACACACCTGCTCGGTCACAAACTTGTTGACGTCTTCATTCTTGGACAGGAAATCGCTCCAGTTCAGTCCCGCCTCTTTCCACAAGGCACCGACTTTACTGCGAGTCTAGCAACGGGGAAAAGTCCAAATTAGAATCGTGTTCCCTCAAAACACAAGAAAAGCAGCAGTGATGCAAGAGCATACCATCCCTTTGCAGAGCAGGTGGAGGATCTGCACCAGCAGCGTGCCGGCCTTCCCAATAGGTAAGAGAGGCTTGGCGATCTCCCTGGAGGAGCAATTAAGACAGTCAAGATTTGCACTTCATCCTTGCTTGCTTAGTGTGACGCGCAGAAAGTGAAAGCAACAATTTAAAAGAGGACATAATGTTAAACTGTCTTTATAATTGCTTGTAAACAAATAAGTGTTGTCTCTGAATGCCTTCCCACACCAAGTGTGAAATTAAAACAACCTCGTGAACATTCTATTTGCTTTATTTCAGGGACAGACCAATAATTGGCGACGATATTCAGCATTTTATGAATATCGACATCGAACTCTTTTTTGTTTTGATGGCCGATATATTAAAAATCTCCTCCGTCTGCTCTGAGTCAGCGGCTGTTGACTCTGTAGCATTGGCCCGCTCGTGCAGTGCTAACAGCAAATAAGCCGCAATTAGCGGCTATTAGCCCGCGAGCTAACGGCTAACCCAATAGCCATTTTTTAGCGGCTATTTGCGAGTTATCCCGGGGTTAGCGTGTGGGAGAACGGTTAGCCCACGAGCTAACAGTCAGCTTGCGAATTAACAGCTATTTGCGAGTTAGCATGCGGGTGAACGGTTAGCTCGCAGGCTAACCCAATAGCCGTTTTTTAGCGGCTATTATCCCGGGGTTGGCGTGCGGGTGAATTGTTAGCCCGCGAATTAGCGGCTATTTGGGATTTAGCGTGCGGGTGAATAGTTCGCCTGCGAGCTAACAGTTAGCTCGCAAATTAGCGGCTATTTGTGAGTTAGCGTGTGGGTAAACTGTTAGCCCGCAATCTAACCGGCTAGCTCGCGAATTAACAGCTATTAGGTTAGCTTGCGGGCTAAACTAATAGCCGTTTTTTAGCGGCTATTTGGGAGCTACCCCGGGGTTAGCGTGTGGGTGAATGGTTAGTCCGCGAGATAACAGTTAGCCCGCGAATTAGCGGCTATTTGGGAGTTAGCGTGTGGAAGCCACATTATAGTTGGTGCAAAAGCTGATGGCAAACAAAAAACCTTTAACGTTGCAAATCACAAAAGCTGTTTAATAAACATGTCCTTGAAGGCATTCAAGCAGTCAAGTGCGTTTTTTAAAATTATTTTATTATAAAAAACTTTGACACCAACTTTTTTTTTCTTTTTTCTGCAAATGTCTATCAATTATCGGCCTCCCTGACTACTGATAATCAGTATTGGCCTTGAAAAAAAAAGCATATCGGTCCATCTCTACTTTAAACAAAAAAAAAACAATAATTTGGCAAGTTCAGAATTTTGACAAGAGGTCAGTGGCATGTCTATTCAAACATTTCGAGAAGGTCAAATTAAGTTAAAAAATTCCTCTTGAACATCCACCTCAGAGCTAGATACCCCCTGACTGATTGCAACTTGTTTTGATGACACTATGTGATGAAAAACAAATGCAAATATTTTTCATGGTAGACTTTCGCCCTCCTTGAGCTCACCTGAAGAGCTGCGCCATCGGGATGCCGCCCTCAAGAAGCATGGGGGTGATGATTTCAGCTAGGTAGAGCCAGATGTGAGGTATGTCTATGGCCATGTCTTCTGCAATCTCCAGGATCTCAAGAAGCCTGCGATAGCAAAAGCACAACTCAAGTCTTGATGTTACTTTCTTTGTGGGGTTTAACAGCAATTCGGGGCCTCACCCTTTGAAATACTGCGGAACAGGCATGGTCCCCAAATGGATGAGTTTGTGCAGCAACATGCCAATGTGCTCTCGAGCACTGGTGCTGCGTTCCAGGGTCGACTCCATGCCCTGCCGCACGAACACGTAGAGCAACGCGGTGCTGTTGAGCTCCGACACGCAGTCGAGCGCCTCCTATAGCGCCACATGAGGACAAATAGGTGTTGAGCTGTACAATAATGTCCAAGAATGGCACCGAGTGGGGTTTCGAACCTTCAACTCATTGATGTGGAGGTACTCTTCGATGATGGCGGTGGACTTCTTCTCGACCTCCTCTTCCGTCAATGCTGGTTTAGGAAGAGAGGGAGGAGCGGGGGCACTCTCGCGCTTTGCTAAAAATGAGGTGGTAAAAAAAAAAAAAACACTTTGAAGCAAGCCATTAAAAAGTATTCAAGACCAGTTTTGTCCGTAGCAGCAAGTACTTGTGACATTTACAGTTATGTAAACATCTGTGGACCACTGTTTTGACGCAACCCTTTTTTAATTTTATTTTTTTAGAAGGGTCGAACACTAACCTACGCTAAGGCAGATCATGTAAAGGCATAATTATAGTAAATACAGAGCATTTAAAACAGTCAATGGCTGTAAAAGACTTGCTGCAGGAATGCCAAGTCATTTCGCCATTTATGTAGAGTGGTTCAGGTATTAAGACTTTTATAACACCACTAGTTTTCCACTGTAGCCTGAGGCAAATTTGACATTTTGACATGTGCTGGAAGAAAAAGTCGACTTCAAAGGGTTGTTTGACTCAGTGAGCCATTTCCAGCAGTAAAAAGTTATTTTGTCCAGAATGAACTTCATTATTTTTCATGTACAACTAATACCTTTAAAAACAAATTTTTACACTTGCTGTCAACTCAAGATGACGTCACCTGTGTTGAGGAAGTGTAACGACCAATCATTGCTCAGTTTGCGGACCAAAACCCAGAAAACAGGTGAGCCATGATTGGTCTGTTACCTACTTCCTCATCTTCAATCGACATCAAGTGTAAAAAATTGGTTTTTAAAAGTATTAATTGTACATGAAAAATAATGAAGTTATCAGATTCATTCTAGACAAAATATCTTTTTACTGCTGAAAATAGCTCAATGAGTCAAATATCCCTTTAAAAATAGGTTGACTGAAAATGTCTGCCTCGAAGCTCCACTAAAAACTTAGTTTGCACCCGCGTCCATGTTTCTACACGGACCTTTTATGCAGACGCACGCAGTGGACAGGAAGTTATTGAGCTCATAAAGAGGCACCCCCACTCGTTACGCATGGACTATTGTTGAAGTATCGACTTTTAAGACACTATTACATGTGTATTGTATAAATAGTAGTTAGTTGTTTACCTTAATGGTAATCGCTAGCACGCTAATGCTAATCACGATTGCTAACAGTTTAGCATAGGCTAAAGGGATATATGCCACGGAGGAGGCGGGACTTCTAAAGCACTCTGAGACGCACTCGGAGAATTGAGACAACCCTACACTCGCACCAATCAATGGGAACGCGCAATTGAGTGGCACAAGGGTGGAAGTGCGAGTATTGGGACGTGGCCTATATGTCGCAACAGTAACCGGAAACAGCGTTGGTGTGTGACTTACGGAAGTCCGTACCCCATTGTGTAAAATGAAAATAAAGGGGGTGGTCAGATTTTTTATTTTTCCATTCCTACGACAGCAATGCAACCCGAATTTGTAAGCAAGTCAACAGACTGCTTGTACCTGGGAGGTCTTTGCTTGGACCTCTGTCCCGGCTTCCCCTGTCTCTGCTGCCTCGGTCCCGGCTGCCTCGATCTCTGCTGCCCCGATCGCGGCTGTCCGTCATGCTGGCCACGCGGCGCACGGGCTCATTGGACGGCCTGTTGTCGCCGCCCCTTCCGCCACGCTCCTCCGTTTCTCTGCTGAAGCTCCGCTTGGTGACTTGGCTCCGGCTGCTTCGATCGTCGCGGTCGAAGCGGTCAAAGCGATCTCGGTCCCGATCGGCCCGGTCTCTGTCGCCACCTCGCTCGCGGCTGGAGCTCGACCTGCGGATGTCAGCAAACGTAAGAGGAGTGATTAATTCAACTGTTTTCTGGGTGCATACAAACGAGGAGAAGGAACCAAGAACGCTGCTGACCTCTGAGGAGCTCTGCGATCTGAATCTGAAGACAAGGAGCTTGAGTGCTGCAGGGCACCGAAGCGGTTGACGGTGCTGGTAGTTGGCCGACCAGAGTCTAAATCAAGAGGAAAAAGGCTTGTTGACAATCTTCACGGTCAAGAAAACAAACAAACATTTTGAGAGTAAAGTATGCTTTGAAGAAGGGCCTGTACCTTGGTCTGCAGTTGCAGTTTTGACTCCCATTCCTCCGCTGCTGCCTTTGCCCCAGCCTTTGCCTGACGGAGCCAACCGTTGATTGTTGAGATCCGGATTGTCGGGCTGCACGCACAGGACATGAAAGTGATTGAATGAAAACGCTGGCTGTAAAAAAAAAAAAAAAAAAAGCTGACAGGGCTAGTTATTTCTGCATATGAAATATGGAGGTGGCCACCTCAACTGGCTCAAAAACCTCAGACTTCATGACATCTTAACTGATCAAGTTGTGTTTTTTTGAACTGCAACTGCCGTAGTAATGCAATGCTGTTTCAATCTTAAAACCATCAAAGAAGAGGCAATTTTCATGAAGGCTGCACAATTTGGAAAATAACCTTATTACTATTTCCCTCCCTCAATATTGCGATTTAACATGCAGTTATTTTTTTTCCCCAAGCGCTTCCTATGTATTTTTTCTAACAAACACAATGATTAATATGTATCACAATTTGACCAAGCAGAAATTTAAGCGGTTACTACGATAACTTCACAAAATCCGACTAAACAAGTGTGGCATAAACAAAAGTCAATAATTAATCAATTAGACTACAACAATAATGCAAACGAATCTGTGGCTTTATAACTTTTCATGAAACAAGGATATGGAAATAAATGTGGACTGCACTCGCCAGGAAATCCTTCTTCTTACCTTTGTGATCTTGAGGCGGGCGGTGTCGTAGGGTCTCTTAGTGATGGGCACCGTGTTCCAGCCCTCATCCTGGGGTTGGCTGCCCCGGCCACCTCCTGGTGTGTGAGGGCCCCCCCGGCCGCCCATACCTCCACCCATCCTTTCGCCTCTTCCTCCTCCTCCCGTGTCCTTTTTAGACATGAGCTGCTGCTGGACTTTAATCTGCTCCCTGTGCTCCTCCATCTCCGCGTCCTTGTGGATCTGGTCGATGGTTTTAGGACCTTGGTCTCCTCTACGGGGCACCCAGTTACACTGCGGAACAGATGACAGAGGACGATTGGTTAGAATACAAGAGACTTGAAAGTATTTTTTTGATTAATGTCGCACGACAGGATTTAACATTTACCCGTCTGAGGTCCAAGACATCTAGTAGCATGAAACGGATCCGGGATGACGTTTTTTTTTCTTTGATTATCTTTTCCATTTGATGAAAATACTGATCCATACGTGGCTGAGTTGGACGGAGACAAAAAATTCAGTCATGAATCCCAACAACATATCAAAATGGGTGCAACGAGCAAGAGACTGCACAATTTAATGGCTAATTGACAGCATATAGTAGACAGTTTATTTACATTCAGTTCATATAAGAAATGGTTCAACTGGTGGAAGGACAGCCCTGTGTGTTCAAGGACATTTTATTTTTTTAAATGAGCAGATGGGCGAGGTCAATTGAAAAAAATGTTAACAAATAAATAAAACACCTGCATATGTAAAATAGTTTTGAAAAAGGATTCCCTTTTTTAAAGTACATTATTTAAGACTAACATGTTTCATAAAATGTTGAACAGTCATGTAATTTGTGTCACTTTTTTTTAAAGTATTAAAATAACATTTCAATCTTATTTCCAAATTGCAACTTTGAGTTTTACTAATATTTTGTATTTATTTCCACTACATCAAAGATTGACTTGTAATGCACATTGTCTCCATATTTTAATTGTATTTTTCATAATTATTTTGTTTTTTTTATGCTATTGGATACATAATAACGAATGCGTATATTAAAAAAACATGCAACTTATGTTTTTAATTTACATTCACACAGTAAAAAAATCAATACATCAATTGCACAGTAAATAATTTAAATTGTTTTATTTTTATTATTTTTATTCTAATTAACAAATTATTTTTTCACATTAAATATTCAAATGTATTTTACTCGTAAGTTTTAATATTAGATAGAAAGTCTTTACTGTCATTATACAAACACATGTACAGTGAAATTTTAAGTGTCTCCTTTTAGTGCAGCCTATATGTAAAATAGGGGGAAGCAAAAAAAAAAACCTAAACATAAATATCAAATATGAATCAAATATAAATATTGAAAAAACACTAACAAAAGGAACAAGATGATTACACAGCATTTTGTGTGTGTGTGTGTGTGTGTCTGTGTGTGTGTGTGAGAGAGAGGGTAGGGGGGGTGGCTGTTCTTAAGTCTATATAAATACATTTGAATTAACCACTTTTAAGGGAAAACAATGCAGGACTCTTGATATGGTAGATGCTTGGTTACAAAAGTGTATGTGTCATACTTGGCCCAACATAAGAATTTGGGATAACTTTTCAATAAAATGCTTGTGATGGTAGTTTACATGAATATAAATAAGGGCTGCGTGTGTTGTTTTAAAACCTTGGCTTTCTCGAAGTCCAGGTCCTTGCCAATGGTGGAGAGCAGCCTGCAGAGACACTCCAGAGACTCTTCGTCATGATTCTTCAGTAGTTTGACCACACAGTCGTGCATGATGGCCTCCGTTAGCATCTTGAGCTTGAAGAGTTCACCGATGAACTTGATGTTGCCTAGCGAGCGCCGTCTGGCCTTGTCTCGGGATTCCTCCAGCTCCAGGCGCATGCGCTCGCGCTCTTCCTCCTGTAAGTACAGCACAAAGTGGGTGAAAATGGCACACAGAAGCGGGTGAGATGATTTCTTACGTCTTTGGAGGCCTCCATCTCTTTTTGCTTTTTGTCAAAGAACTCGTCATCATCCTGGTCCTTCTCAAACTCTTTCTGGCAGCGGTTGAGCAGCAGTTTGCGGAAGGTCACAATGTATCCTGGTTTGTCCGTGGTGGGGACTTTCAACTGAAGACAAGTGAATTTGAATTTTAATGAGTCTCCACCCATTCATGCACAGCTCTTGTAGAGACGTATCACTCTAACATACTTCCGTGACACCAATTATTACTTTTAGGGCTTTGGTTAAGATTAAAAGTGACATCATCAGTGGAGAAAATGAATCCAAGAACCACAGCACACTTACCCCTGAAAGGCAGCGGCACATGTTGGCGTAGGCCACAGAGAAGCTGGGCTCCAAGATGGCTTTCTCAAAGATGAGGTCGATGGCGCCCTTCAGCCTCTCCTCCGTGTCTATGGTCAGCTCCTTCACCCGATTCATCAGGTCCTGGAACTTCTGCGGGGTCAGTTTGTTGAGGATACTGCGCAGTCGCTTCAAGATCTCTTGCGTTTGGGCTTGCTCGGTGGTGAGCTCTTCGTCAGTCACCACCGGCACGTCCTCCTCGCCGCGGACACGGCCGCCGCCCTTCTTAGTCGAGGGCTTCCAGGCTTTCTCTGCCTTATTGAGCTGCACGTCATCATTTAGCGACATGCTGGTGATGATTTTGCGTGGCTCCTTGCGCTGACCCTGCTGGGAACGCCGTGGCCCGGGGGGCTAAAGAGGTAGAGCAGCAGGAGAGTTTTTCTGTTTGTTTTTTTCTCTATCCACTTGAGTTATTTGAATGCAACAACAACAACAACAACAACAAAAACTTACTGGTCCGCGTGGTCCTCCAACTGATCTGCTGCCCAGGTTGCCCAAATACGAGGGGGTGAAATCTGGCCCAACATTCATCGTTCGAACTGGTTCTGTAGGCCGCAGTGGAGTCTTGTTTACCTAAAATGAAAATAATTTTTCCTTCCTGAATGAAATGGATCAAACTAGGTCATAATCAGCAGGAACTCTTTTCATACATAAAAATGGGTTGATAATCTCACTTTGCATATTTTTTAAGAGCCCTTGTGTGGATTCTGCTTTGTAAGGCAAGTCCACATAAATTCTTACCAGGTCATTGAGATGTGAATATACAGTGGTACTTCGGCTCACGAACGCTTCAGCTCACAAACTTTTCGCCTCACGAACATTAAATTCGCGAGCATTTTGTCTCGGCTGACGAACTAGTTTTCGGCGGACGAACCAAATCACGCGACACGAGAAATCATGAGAAGCTGACGCACGCTCACGGCGTCCCAGTTCGTCACCCCCTTTGTTTGAGTACGGACGTGATTTGTGTTTGGTAGACATTTTGGATCATTTTGGAGTACTTTTGGAGTGTACTTTTGCTACCATGGGACCGAAAAAGACCCCACCACAGGCTAGTGTTAAACCTAAGAAGACATTGAAGAAAATTAGGGTCGAGCAGAAGAAGGAGATCATCTACAAACACGAACGAGGTGCGCGTTTGTGTGACTTAGCGTCCCAGTACCAGTACGCTAAGTCTACCATTGCTACCATCCTTAAGAACAAGGAAGCTATTAAGGGTGCGTGTGTGGCTAAGGGTGTCAGAGGATTTGATTCGCCTTCAAGAGGACAAGCATATTGAAGCCATTCAGGAGTTGTCATGTGAGGACGAGGAGGGGAGATGGCTGCAGCATCAAGTTAATGTCAATGTTAACTAAGTGGAGTGATGTGCAGGCTTTTATCGAACGGTACATTCAGAAAAGACTGTGGCTATGAGAATCATCAACATGATGAATGATAATGTGATGCCTCAGTTTCGTAAGACCTTACAACTCAGAAAGCAACAGGTGTCAATTAAGAGGTTTTTAGTCAGCAACAAGGATAAAGAGTCTCCTAAGAAGCAAAGAAGAGAAGCCACACAGGAGGACTCTCCTTCCAAACAGTAACTCCCTCCCTCCTCCTCCCACTCCATTCCATCAAGCCTTCAACTACTGTACCATCACAAAGGCAAGATGCAAGTTTTGCAAATAAAAACACTTTATTATACAGTACAGTGTATTTCTTTAATTATAATACAATAGCACATTTATTATACATAAAATAAGGTATATTTTGTGTAGTTTTAAGGCTTTTTTAGTAGAAAATTGTGTTTTATGGGGACCTGGGAACGGATTATTCTCATTTCAATGGTTTCCTATGGGAAATACTTGTTTGGAAGACAAACTTTTCAGCTCACATACTCTCTGTGGGAACCAATTAAGTTCGTGAGCCAAGGTACCACTGTATGACACATATCAAGTGTTGAAGCGATTATGTTCTGTACCAGTGGGCCATTTAACTCATTCACTGCCACAAATTAATTTGAACTATTTCTATTAGTTAATTTTTTTCCCCCACTTTTGTTAACAAGATGAAATTAAAACCTAGAATTTTTTTTTTATTGTACATTTAGAACAGAAATAAATTTTGTGATTAATCGTGAGTTAACTAGTGAAGTCATGCGATTAGTTACAATTACAAATTTTAATCGCCTGACGGCCCTAATTTTTGGTAGTCTTTTTTTTAATCACGTCAGGCAATTAAAAACTGTAATTAATCACATGACTTCACTAGTTAACTCACAATTTTTATATCTGTTCTAAATGCACAATAAAAAAAATCTAGGTTTTAATACTCTTGTAAAAAAAAAAGTGGAAAAATGTTAAACTAATAGAAATAGTTCAAATGAATTTTTGACATTTATAACCGTCAATGGCAGTGAATGAGATAAATTAGAGCAAACTTGATTATCTAAATGATTGTGCGTCAACTTGTTGATTTGGCTCAACTTGTTCAGGCATATTCAGCCACTGAATGTCATCCTGTGTAGACCAGAATAAAATCGGAATGCACCGACCTTGTCCAGAACCACGTCGTTGATGACAGGCAGGCCTTCAGGTTTGTTCATGCTGGCACTGATGAACTGGAAGCCCAACAGGAACTTTCGGTCGTAGCATTTTTTCTCTTCGGGGTTTATTGGCTTCCATTGTTCTGGGTGATGAATGAAGACAGATTTAATGGAACGAGGGGGAAATTTAAGTGCAATGTATGTGTTCCGTGTCTTGTTGCCACAGAGGCACCAGTGCAAAAAACGAGAGCCGTATATACAGAGTTGGTCACAGCCTGGTAGAGCAGAAACTACAGTACGAGCCTTGAATCCTGAGTAGGACCTTGAATGGGGCGGATGCTTTTTTGGAGGTGTGTGCTGAATTTTGAGCAGGTCACCATTTCCACACAGAATGTTGTTAATGCAGATTTATGTTATTTTTAAGAGAATGGTGATATTTGTATTGTCTGTATGTAGGGCTGTGCAGTAAACAAAATGAATTCAATTAATCGTCATTGTAAAAATCCAATCGTTGAAATATAATGAATCATGAAACCGAGTTTTGTCTTCTGGATTATTAAAAGATGATGTTTTTATGTTCTGTTAAATCCAAATGTTATTGTGTGTTGTAATTTTGCACAAGTGGCAGAATGCTGGATGAGTGGTTTACAAGACATGTTTACAATAGCTACCAACTATTTAATTGTGGCATTTAAGCGCGACTTAAGCGCAAAATATGAATGTTAGGTTTGTGTTAAATTGATTTAGACTCAGTATAAATTATTGTTGTCTGAACATTTAGCACAGGAATTAATTATTTTGGAATAAATGAAATCTTTTAAATAAATGTTTGTTGGGTTTATTAGATTAAAATTGTTTTAAGTCATAATCGTGCTGAATGACTGAAGAAGAAAAAAAAAATCAAGGTTTTACTTTTTGGCCATATCACCCAGCCCTATCTGTACGGCAAATATTTGTTTACATCACTGATGAGCATGTGTTCATTACAATGTACAAAACAGTGTACACTTCTTGAAAACACTTTTCCAAACAGATTCTTGGGAAACACTGCTGTCAAGCTCAATATCATAATAGTAATAAGCTCTCAAGCGGACTGATCCTTAATTGTTATTTAACTCAGTGGTCCTCAACCCTGATCCTCAGGGACCGGTATCATGTCTCCCACAGCCAACACAGGTGGAGATCGTTATCAGCCTTCTCCAGAGATGGCTGATTAGCTGATGATATGAATCACCTGTGTTGGCTGTGGGAGGCATGGAAAACAGGCTGGATACCGGTCCCTGAGGACCAGGGTTGGGGACCTCTGATTTAACTAACAACTCTTCTCTTTTCTCAACTAGAAATGTTGAATGTCTTAGCCTTTTAAACTGGGAGTACATTTCATTTAGTTATTGAATAGAAACAATGGACGGCATGTCATGTTGTGCAACAAAAGTTGGGCTCCAGGGACACAATAATGGCACTCTTTGCCACTACAGTGCAGTTGTAACATACCTTCTTTGTACTGGTATTTTTTGTCAGTGGACTCAGCTTTGGATTCCGGTTCTGCATTCTGCTTGTCCTCCTTTTCCTCCCAGGTCTCATCAGCTACCTCGGCGGGAGGTTCAGCTGGAGCAACAGGGACAGGGTCGGCCTGAGTGGACGAGGGCTCAGAGGCAGGCTTGGCATCCTGCTCCTGGGGTGAACAAAACAAGGACCAGACAAGAGAACGCGGTGTTTTGAAAGCAAGCCAAGCAAAAAAATATTGATGATGTTGGGGTGGGCTTGTTGCGATCTTTTTGTTCTATGTCCTGCTGATACAAACCTCTGTGAAGGCATCGAGGAGGTCTCCAATGGCCTCCTTCTTGTTGATTTCCTTCATGTTCCTCTTCTTCTTTGGCACAGACGTAGCAGCTTTAAGAGGAGGAGAACGTGGTGTCAACAATTGCAATTTTACCCGAGGCAAGGTTTTAAAAACGCTGCAAGCAAGCGTCTGTTTGACTTAAACAGCGAATGTGGGGTGAGTGCCCGCCTCGCTTCTCGCTGGCTTTTCACTGTGTGTATGTATGTATATATATATATATATAGATATATATATATATATATATATATATATATAGATATATATATATATATATATATATATATATATATATATAGATATATATATATATATATAGATATATATATATATATATATATATATATATATATATATATATATATATATATATATATAGATATATATATATATATATATATATATATATATATATATATATATAGATAGATATAGATATATATATATATATATATAGATAGATATAGATATATAGGAGCACCTTGAACGCTTCCACTTTTTCACCGGCATCCCGGTAGCCGTGCTAAATACTTTAGCTAATGCTAGCACTATTGCTATCAACAGTTTTAAACACGGAAACACTTACCGCTATCTCTGGGTGGCGACAGACCTGTACAGGACGCCGTGTGTGACTTTGTAGTCCGTTCCCAAAGCCGATTGGCTGGCGCGAAGAAATGTCTTTATTTTTAAAATGTTGGTGAATACGTGAATGTGTGGATTTTAAGTGCGCTGCACCGTGTCCCGCACACACGCGCCCGCCAGTGCGTACTACTGTACATTGACTATAAAGTGCAATGGCACCGCCCAAAAATGATCACCCTATGTTTGGCATTTAATGTACCATTCGCCAACAAGTATGTGGTGTGGACGCATTTCAATTCATATTGTGCTTTGTTAAAATGCCAGTGCTAAATATTTTATAATAATATTATAATTTTAATTAATTATAATAAATGACTTGATTTTTTGTCGGCGTTTCGGTTTTCGGCCAAGCATTTCTCGCTTTCGAACAAAAATTTTCATTTTGGTAAATCCCTAATTTGAACATTGAGAATTTTTAAATAAGAGAGAAATATGAGAAAATGTATACGCCCCGATGAGAAAAGTGTATAATCTGTGTGGTGAGGAGGTTTCGAGCCTTAAAACATTGATAATAAATGTAAAACATAAAACTAACTATTTTGGGGATTTCATTTATTGCGGGTAATTTTTGGAACCGAACCTCAGCGGAAAACTAGGGAACACTGTACACCATTATAATTTTGAAGAACACCCTATATATATATCCCAATATAGCATTTTTACTGGAAATTTCATGACATTAACAGCAATTTTTTGCTATTCTTATTTCTGCTTTCTAATTCCTGATTGTAAAAAAGCCACAAGAGAGCAGTCAATTAATTTCATACCTTGAAATGAGGGTGTGTATCGAGACTAAAGAACACACCAGTAATGTTTGTATGATCTCGAGATCACAGATGTTCACTTAGGTGGTCTGTTTGGGTTTGTAGCGTACATCTGTGATAATCAAGGATGCGCTGAGCTAACTCACGCTTACCTTGCATAGCAGATTCCGCTGTGGGACAGTTTACAGCGACAGAAGGGACTTCCTCACTTTTTGCCACCTTCACTAATTCCTCTTTCTTCTCTTCCACCACCACCACCTCCTTCTCCCTCTCCTTCTCTTCTACCTCTACCTCCACCTCCACAACTGGCACTGCAGTTTTCGCCACAGGTGTGGATTCCTGAGATTGAGAAGCATCTGGCTGGTCGCAGGGTGTAGTGTCTTCTTCACAGAGTTCCTCCACGTCCTGAGGAAGGCCGTTGGAGAGAGGAGGCTCTGCTGGCTCTGCCTGTGCGAGCTTGGGCTCGGGTTCCGGCTCGGGTTCAGGAGCAGCATTATGGGTCAGCGAAGCAGCGGGCTCCTGCACCGATACTGGAGGCTGAGACGCTTCAGTTGCCATCTTTGTAGGCATTTCCTCTGTTTCCGTACCGACAGCAGTTGCTATTTCTGCAAGTTCAGCAGCAGGCTCTACTGGGGAAACCTCTGTGAGTTCTTTCTTTTCTTCCGCCACCTGCACTTCCTCAACTTGCTGCTTTTCTGGCGCCTTCTCGCACGGAGCTGGAGCAGCCTGCGGTTGCTCCTCTTGTGCCGTCGAAGGAGACGGGCAGACGGGAGCGTCTACCGTGTCACTGACGTTAGTGTCGACTTCAACTTCCACCACGGAAGAGGCTATTGTGACGGGAGGAAGGAGAGCGGGAACTGGTTGGTCCTCCGCCAGTTGGGCCGGCACATCAGGAGCCAGGTCAGGGGCTACAGGTTCCAATTCCGCAGCCGGCACATTCTGGATGTCTCCTTCCTGTGTGGCCTCAGATGCAGGCTCGGGGTTCGCAGTGGGAGGGGGTGGTGGGGTCTCAACATTAGCATCATGCTCCATGTTGTCATCTGGGTAGGGAGAAAAATTGAGATTAGTACTAAACAACCATGTTTCATTATTATCCAAGAACTGAGAAAAAGCATGCACCTTGTTTTGTGACTTCCGTAACAGGCGGAATGACTTCACCGTTAGTCTGTGCGGCTCCAGCTTCTGTGATGTTGGCCTACAATCACACAACGGTACCATTTAAATACTCACAAGAAGGAAAGAGACAGTTTTAAAGGGATACTTGACTCATTCAGCCATTTTCGGCATTGATAATATTTTAACGGCATTATTTCTCAGGTACAAAAACCTTTTGCTACTTGCTGTTGAATGAAGATGACATCACGCATGCTTAGGAAACAATCATGGCTCAGTTTGCTAACATCACATGCTCAAACCCAGATTTGATTCTTACCTGTGGTGGAGTTGGTGTAGTGGTGGACCTTCCACCAGACATAATCTCCTCCGTGATATCTCGACCGCCCCGGGTGGGGTCACGTATTCTGATCTGTTGTTAAAAAAGGGGTAAATGTTGGTTAGGGTTCTATATGCCTCCATTAATGGTATGTAAACATCATGCCTCTACAGATCAATAGCAGCTGACTACCAGAGTTTAAAAAAAGAAAAACTTGTTGTTTTTTTTATGTAAAATGGGAAAGTTCCACATTGAACAAACAATACACTTTTGCTCTCCATTCAGTTAGTGACCTCAGACAAGAGGTCCGTTGCCCTTTTGTTGGGACACACTACCGGTTTACGTTCCCTCTTTGGTGGGCCTTGTGCCGGTGCTGGTGGCTGCTGAGGAGGGGGGGCTGGTTGCTGTTGCTGGGCAGGGTTGATAATGACCTGTGCGGGCTGGACAGACGTAGAGTAGGGTGGCTGAGCCGGGTAGTATGCTGCTGCTGCAAATGGAATTCAACAACAACAACAAAAGGTTAAACAATGAGCAAAATACACATTTTCTGCAGTACAGCGCACTTTTATAGAAACATTTTCAATATTCCTTATCGCAAATGCTTGTGTGTGATCAATACGCAGATGGGAAGAGTCATAAGAAGCCCTAAAATAGACGTAGTAATTGGACATTTATTGGTCGATTCAAGTATCAAACACCTGCTGTGAATTTTGCCATTTAGCTCCTTGTTGGAGAACAGTAAAAAGTTGGACAAGTGCATTAAAAAGTTTAGTCTAAATTCACCTGTTTAAGTTATAGTGTACTTTAGGTTCATCCTGGAACTTGCCACCCCAAATCCCAATATCCCTAACTTGCAAGTATGCATTTTAACAACACAACGCTTCTTGTGAACAGTGGCAGCGTGCATGCAGGTCCATTAAAAAGTGCAATACAATGACAACAGTAGAGACAAGAGGCGCCACTGAAGCCGGCCGACACGCACGCACACACACTACTCACCGGGGTAGCGCTGGGAGGTGAGAGGAGCACCGTGGAGAGAGAGACGGCCGTTCTCTCGGCCGCCGCCTCTCCCCCCGCCACCCCGCCTCTCCCTCGCAGCAAGAGAGGGCTCTGAACCAACGCGGCAAAAGGAGGAGGAGGAGCGAGGGATGGGAGAGGGAGGGAGGAAGGAAGGAGGGAAGGAAAGAGGACAGGAAGAGACAGATGCAGAATGAGTTATTGAGAGGATTCAGAGGAAGCCGGGTGTTAAAAAGGTCCCATGAAATGAATTGTCCTTACGAGACAGTACTCGCAGTCTTTTCCAGTGAGGTTGCTTGTAACTTTCCATAAAACCGTGTTTCGGATGCTTTTCGATCATCTGATGTATTATGTGAATATCTAACTATGTATCATTGTACAGTTTGTTGGATATGTGTTTGTTTGTATTTGCTTTTATCTTACTTCGGCATTACAAATGAGAATCTGCTCTCAATTGCCTTATCTGGATAAATAAAGGTTACATATTTTTTAATTAATAATAATAATTTTCTCATTCATAAAGCAGCTGGGAGTGTTTCAGGTAAAATTTCAGGATGAACCAAAATTGCACCTTTGACAACTGAACTTCATTTAAGCTTCTCAAAACTTTTGACTGTTCACTGTTTCAGTACTTTTTCAAAACTTGCTGTTCTCTTACAACAAGCTGAATTGTAAAATTCACAAGAGGTGATTTTTTTTCTCTTCTACTTTTAAGCCTAGCAACGTGACAGCCAGGATTTTCCAAAAATGACAGTTAAAAGGTGAAGTATGGTTGTAATGCTCACTTCAACCAGAATACAAAATAATAATAATAACCAATACTTTATTGTGCAATATCACCTATAGAAAATCTGATCAAAAATGCCTTAAAATTAGAATCAAAAGTCTAGTCTAACATAATAGTTTTATTATCTCCTGGACCCTTGTTGTTTCATCTGCCTATGTGGGAATCCCTCCTCCAACTGGCTGATAAATTTCAGTAAAAAATATCTACCAAAAAGATCATACAGGCCAACATTCCCAGGGTTAGTCAAAATCTAGGGGCTGATTATTTTATTGATTTACTGTGCTCTGCTGTATTTTGTTATTAATTTACTCATGTTTATTTTATTTATTCATTCACTTACCTACTTTTCTCACCACAATGAGGGAAGCCACTTGTCTCTTTGCTACTATAAGATCAGTGGTCACATCCTATTTATTTAAGATCAGTGGCCACATCCTATTTAAAGCATAACACTGGCACAGTACTGTTGATCAATTGTTGGTGTGGTCTTGATTTCATGATGTTACCGTGTGGACTGGACAGCATGGTGAAGAGGACTGTTTAAATACCAATTCTAATTGAACCAGGAAATGTATTGGTCCATTCATGGATCACACATCTGCTGATCATTTTGCAGTTCAGATCCTTGTTAGAACAACAAATTGTGGAAAAAAGAAAGGGAAAAAAATCAACAGTTGGAAATGTAACAATAAATGTTTAGTCAAATTAAGGTCAATTGTTAATTTGTTAAATTGCATTTTAGATTCATCCTGAAATTTCATTCCAAAACCGAACATGGCTAACTTTTTTTTTGTGAGAAGTGAATCTCATGTGGACAAACACAAATCTCTGGTCTTAAAGCATTTAATGGAACCTGTGAGGTAGCGTGAGCTGAGACTGCAGATAGAAAGAACACAGGCCAAAGCAGAACAAAAAGCCACATCGCATGCACCAGTGTTCGGCTCTCCCCAAAACATTCAACACACAGACCAGCCGTGCAAAACACCCCCCCCCCCCCCCGGCCAACCCGGTGAGCGATGGGGTGATGCTAACATGGCCGCACACTAAGACTAGATGTGTTCCTCAAACATGACAGATGACTATGAATAAGTGAAGATGAGAGAGAGAATCAATTTCCGTGGGGTTAAGTCTCTTACCATAGCCAGAGTATTCAGCAGGGCTGGTTCCCGCATAGAAGCCTGCAGTACCGCTGGTCACGGGATACTGCTGAGTAGGTGGCATGTATTGGGGCCGGTACTGGACAGGCAGACAAAAAGCAGAGAGACAATTACAATTCTGAGGGCTTCCAGTACATTAATTAAGGAACAAACTATTTGGTTGAATTCACTTCAGCACTCATTGCTTTTCAACCGCTTTCAATTGGAATTTAAAGCAAATAACAATATCCAGCTTTTCAGCAAATCTATTCTTGGGGTAGCACGTGCAGAAAGAAACAAAAATGTGTCATTCATGTTACAATGGAATGTAAAAAAAAAAAAAAAAAAAGTCTGCGCTAGGGCTGGGTGTCGATTCAGATTTCCAAAATCGATTAAATTAGATTCACATTGATTATCAATTCAATTATTGATTTCATGCAGTACCAAATTTACTTTTATTTGGAAGACATTCTCAGAATTACCAATGTTGCAAACAGTAGAAACTTCTTTCTTTTACTTGGAGCATTAGTAAAAATATGAATAATTACATTTATAATTGAATCCAATACAGTTACATTAATCACGTATATTTTATTGAACATGACCTGATCAAAACAATAAGTAAGTATAAGTTTTTATGCTAAGGTTCCAGTGGTTAATAAATAAATAAAAACAAATTGACATAAGAGACAGTCATAGTGCATAATTATGCATCCACATTTTTGTGTTTTTATGTCAAATTTCTTACCTTACCTCTTTTGGGGGGTATTTGTGTTCAGTCATTTGTTTTTTTCTTTCATTTAATGTAGTTTAATTACTGCCACATGCATGAACTCCGTTTAATAAGTGGTGGTAATTCACCAAAAGCACCTGCCAACCGCGATAAGAAAGAAGAAGCCATGCAATACCGCCAATGGCCTTCTTCATAGTCATAGGTATCTATGCTAAAGAAGGGGGCGCTAATGAACCAAAAGTATTTGACATCCATCAAATGGAAGTAGAAGTAGTAGTCTGTAGTCTTGTGTAAGTTATAGTGTAGTATGCAGTATATAGTATATATAGTATATATGTAGCAGCAAGATAGATGCACAGTAAACGATCAGGATTCTACTTTTGGCTCCAATGTGAAGCAGAATTTTAGTTAAGGTAATCCATTTAAAACTACAGCAAAAAGAAACGCTTTTCCATAGTGCATCTGTCTAAACAGTGTGTGTTGTTTGCATGTGTGTATTTTTCGAGAGGGAGACCCGTGATGCGGTTATGCTTGAGCCGTTTCCTATCTTTGTAAGCACTGGGCTCCTTTTGGGATACTCTGAATAACAGAAAATTTGAACAACGCTCACATGAGGTTTTCAACGACTACATGCTCGCCTCGGACACATTCATTTACCAAAAAAAGCCATATTAAAAGTATCGATACATGGTTTTATGAATCGAGATTGGGCATTTAAGGTCTAAAATTTACGTTTCTGAATTTTAGACTTTTAAAGACTTTTTTAGAACCCGTGGGAACCCTGATTAACATTCCATCTTTAAAGAAAGAAAGAAAGCCAATTTCAACACTTTAGATTGTCTATAATTTGAAATAATAAAAATAATAATAATAATAAAATAACACCCACACGAGTGGAATGACCAATATAGTATAGATTTTTGAAAAAATATGAAATCTACAAAATTAAGACTTACAAGGTGCCAACCGGCCAAGACGGACAGTTGCCCCACAGAGCCTGGGTTCTGCTCAAAGTTTCTTCTTTAGTATAAGGTTTTTTGTTTTGTTTTTGCCTCGGTCATCAAGTGTTTGCTCATGCTGGGTTGTTACATATTAAATGGGGACTTTGGTTGTTGACGTGCTCAATGTGTAAAGTGCCTTGAGATAACATTTACTGTTAACTGGCACTATATAAATAAAACTGACTTGCTATGTGAAAAAAACTGCTTACTTTTTACATAGTAAGACATAGAAAGTTAAAAAAAAAAAAAAAAAGTACTTGTACAGATATCTGAAAAATCTACTTCAGTGCCATCATGCCCCTTGATACCTGACAAAAACACGGCTCGTGTGAACCAACCTGTCCAGGGGGAAGGAAGTAACCCTGAGGGGAGCCGGCAAACGAGAGCTGCTGCTGGGGAATCATCATCATCTGGGAGCTCGGCGGGTAGACATGGGGGGGTCCAACGGTTCGAGGGCCACTGCTTGCTTGAACCCTCGGCGCATTGGTGGCCATTGCCGGACGGTTCGAATAATAACCCTGAAGACATTGGAGGAAAATGTATGATTAACAAAACTGCTTGCCTTGGATTTCTGATTAACCCACGAGTGCATGGATCCAGTTTCGCAGACAAACGATACCTGAGGTGGATGGCATACATCACAACAAATGCAAATTGTACATGGCACATTTAGAGTGCACAGTACAGCGTTCCCCTGTTGTATCATGGCTCATCGTTCTTGTCCCTGCTTGAAGGTGAATTCGAGAAAACTGTTTGCTCCCCCCACTCATCTAAACATTGTATTTTGGTTAATGGGGTAAATTATAACTACATCACTGCTCGCCTGCTTTCTGGGTTTGGTCACGTGGCATTCGCATTGTGAGCCCGAGGGTACTTTGACGTCAATTTCAGTCAACAGCAAAGCGTTTCTACATATGCAAAAGTAATCCAAATACAGCGACATATTATTGCAAAGGCGATTTTTGACTTGACCTCCACTTTAAGCCGTTATTTTTGACATATTTACAGTGCGCATGCAAGTCTGTTAGTTTTGTGTGCCTTAAGAGAAGGAGCGTAATAAAGAGACCCCAGTTTGTACGTGAATCTACGCTGCATGTGTAACAGTATCCGTTATTTGCTTTATAATTACTTAACATTAGGCGAAATTCTGTCAGCTCATCTATGGCATGTCTCATTTTTAGTTAGGTTCGACATTTTGGTGCTTAAATTTACAATATTTAATTCTCTTTTGTTTAATGTGTCAGTTTTACAGAAAATCTCAATTGATGAATAGACAACTTATTTGGACAACTGCATGCATGTATGAAATGTAACGCATATAAAATCTATCTATATCCCGTATTTTCCCGTTTTTGTTGGTGGGTCTAGAACACATTAACCTGCAATAAACAGGGGCTCACTGTACTGAAGTTTCAGCACTGGCTGCAGGGAGAGAAATGCCGTTACCTGTAGCGCTCTGTATCCACCCTTCAGCCGCACAACACACAAGCAGAAAGCAAGAGAGGGAGTGAGATTAACGTGAAAATGGAGACAGTGTGAACGACAGACTGCGAGACGTTGACGAGGAAGGGAAGGGGGGAACAAGCAGGGGTGTGGAGCTCTTGGGCCAAGTACAGAAAAGCCTGGCAATGGTGTCTACGCATGCAAGTTTTTACAGATCCGGAGTTGAGTGAGAACCTGGCAAATTGAGCAGAATCCATTTTTAAGTTAGTAGGCGCATGCAGGCGGAAGAGGGGAAAAGGGGCAGGGGGTGCCAACAACTATATGTTAATGACTTAGGCAACTTCTCAATCATGCTGAGGACGATTACATTGAACAATGACAACATTTTAAAATGGACAGTTATTAGATACTTTCTGATGAGATTGTGAAAGGTACGAGAACATTCTCAAGTCACATTTATTTTACCTTTAAGAAACCAAATCATTTGGTACTGTTTTCATATATATGATATATAGAAGATAATTTTCTGATAAACAAATACACTAGGTTTAACACTTTGGTGGCAAGGGAGTTTGAGGCAAGCTGTGTTTGCATGTTTGAAAAAGTCTTGCCAAGTCAGATATTCCCATTCTACTGGCAATTTTGCATACATCGTGTAATTTATACTCATCTCATGACTTTTTCTCCCCCCTTTTAAGAGCAGTTTTTGCAGTGTAGGTAGTGAGTGAATTACTCTAGCCATCACACTTTGTCAGAGGATTTCCACAGATCCAATCAAATGGAAATGAGATGTGGGGGAGAGCCTCACATTTGTCTGGTGGGGGAGGTTGTTTTTTGTTTTTTTTGTAGTGGTTGGGATATTCTGAGTGTGAAAGTTTCAACAATTGATTCAGGAAATGGTCTTGACTAGTTCACAGAATGGAAATAAAACATTCTGTTGGTTTAACGCTGCACATACATTTTCCACAAACAAAGCCACTAAGATCATCAAGTCCTTGTCATGTGGGTGTTAATGATGTGATGAGCATGTCATTGTGTAGAAAAAAAATATGAGTACCCTGATTATGTCAGCGTTCTAAAATATTCTCATTTTACAATGTTTATTTTGATTTTTAAAAATCACGAGCATGGTGCTTCTAAGTGTTGGGTGCATTGGTAAAGTGTTACACAAAATGTGGCTTTTATTTACACAAATTAATTAGAAATTAAATTAATGCCCAAACTGAAAATCAATTACAATAGCCGACATGAGACCTGATTGACAGGCTCTCAAAAGGTTAATGAGACTTTTCCTGTCCCCCCTGCGTCAAACTGACAGGAGCCGACGAGAGGTCGACTCTTTCCACTAGACAGAGCATTCTCGGCTACATCGCGAACAACATGCGCAGCGCTAAAGTACACAGGGGAGGCAGGATGCGACTGTGCGGGTGGTGTTAGTACCTGTTGGTGTAACGTACGGGGCCCTGCGGCAAACTGGGAGAACAGCAGAACAGAGGAAAGAAGTAAAGATCACGGGCAGAGAAATAAGCAGTGACACGCACACAACAACAACACACAAGCAAGTTTAGCTCAAGTAGCATAGAAGTAGCTGCAAAGGGGTGGGAAATTTCCAGGAAATTTCCATGGAAAGTTAAGACAGGGAATTTTGGAAACCGTCCAAATAGGAAACTTTCCATGGGAATTTATGGGAATTGAAATTAATTAAATAGAAACGTCTCATGTGAACATTTTGTGATGAGCAGACATCCATGCAAAATAAATCTCTCCTTGCCCACATATAAGGGCACTAGGGGAATATCATTGCTCCATTTTATTCAATTCCCTTGAGTAGCGCCGTAATTTGCTTGATTGCCAAATTTGGGCTTGCAAAGCGGGGCAAATAAAAACATCTAAAGAATGGCTGTGGTAACTTGTTTTACTAAAAATTATGCGCAAATATACATACACTCAGGTCAAACGTTTTAGAGCAACCCAAAAATGTCAGCTTTTATTTGAAATTCATGCTGTTTGATGTCCCAATGTACTCTGAAATGAGAGCACAGAAAAGTTACAAAAGAAAAAAATTGACTCAAACTATAAGCAAAAATGGTTGCTAAAACTTTGATTCATGAAACAGTTGATCGAAAGTTTACTTATATTAGTTTGTACCATATCAAGCTACTTGTTGGACTTGAATTGCTTGAAGATCATCAACAAAGAATAAAATCTGTAAAATGAGGAGGCTCCAAAGCGTTTTCCCAGAATATATTTTCCACAACTATATCTAAGATCCCTATTAAGAGCCAACTTTATTTTTCGTAAAATCCTGGTATGTAAATTCCCAAGTGTCCAAATTTGAAAAAGACTTGAATGCCTCTCAAAAACAGCCTGCAATGGACCATACCTGTCTTGGCTGAGGAGCGGAGTTCATCTGTGGGGGTGGAGGTGTGGCGAAAACAAGAGACGGTGGCTGCCCAGGTCCGTAGGCCTTAAGAAGCAGGGAAAAAAAAAAAAAAGAGGACATGATCATTCAACAATGTCTCCCCAAAATACACCGAATCAAGATGGGGTCACTTACCTGTGTCAATCCGGGGGAGGGGGCGGGGTTTGGGACAGAGGTGGGTCCCGGTATAGGCTGCGGTGGTTTATTCATTTCACGTTCTTTTATGGTTCTGCATTAGGGTGGCGATGTGTTGCCAACCTTTTTTTTGGGGGGGGGGGGGGGGCACACAAACACACAATTATTAGTAACAATTTGCACCATAAGTGTAAGGTTGAAATTTAAATTACATTCATGATTTGAAAATACAAATTAGTTTGACAGCATGTATTGGTGTATGGGTGTGGTCTGCGGTTTCGCCCATGATAACGCCACCACCGTCAGCACCACCTCCTCCTCCTCCTTCTTCTACCCAGTATGTCTCACGTTAATTTGCATGGCTTTTGGGGGCCATAGGATGAGTACTTGAGTCCTAATCACATTTGCAAATGATTTTGAGTCGTTGAATTTTCACCTACGGTAATCGCAAGGTATTCCATTCACCATTGTTTTAAGACCCTTAGCCAAGCACATACCACTTCCTGTACAGTAGGTAGTAAGCAGTGCAAAGATGCAGTCTATTCACAATTTAAAACATTACAAAGGGAAAATGGATAGACAGATCCATGGAAAATGACTAAACGAACAGATGTTTAAATTTTGTTTGCCTCATTTAATACACCTCTTGAGAGGTCAGAACAATTAATGAAATTCAGGTCGACATTGCGGTGTAGCAGAATGTAATTTTCAAATGGCAAAGGCTGCAATTTGAGTGAAAAAAGTACCTCTGCACCATTTTGGTCAGTCAGCATTATTTTATTCTATAACTACAATTATAATTTTATTTCTAAGTTCAGTGCTTAAGTGCATTCCTCATTTACTATCAATGATTCATGAAGAGTTGAAGTGATAAAGGCCATAGATTTGTTTGCATCATTGTTGTAATCTGACTTCTAATTTACTGATTTATGTTTACGCCACAGTTGTTTGGTAGAATTTTGTGACATTGTCGTAGTGAACGTTTTAAAGACTGCAAGTCGAAGTGTTTAGTAAGTGAACACCACCAATTTCCTAACTTATACCAAAACATTCATGTATAACAAATCTGACTGATACCGTTTATTGTAATGTATTGTTAGCGTTAAAAAACCCATGGAAAGAGGGAGGACCTTGAACAAACCATTTCATACGAAATCGCAACCGCAATATTAGGGGAAAAAAAATGCTAATATAATTTAATACCCTTAGTTGCACAAACCGCATCAAGACTGTACTCCATTTCAATGGAGGCAATGGCATTGGTTAGGTTTTCATTCAGATCAACCTCACGTACAATGGCCCCACAGACATTGTCTTTAAAACACCACGTACAAAGTTCAGGGAAGTTACATCTGGTGAACAAGGTGGCCTGGGAATAGGGCCACCTCTTTTAATCCCCCAACCAGCCGGGAAATGTTTGATTTGGGAAGCCACCCACATGCAGTAACCTCACTGAGTACATAAGAAACACATGCAATCATTCAACAGAGCTCAATTCACTTTCATAAAACATCTATTAAATGTAAGGAGACTGTGAACACACCATAGTTGACTGTGAGCAAATTCCTCTCAAGGTTTTTAATATTTTTTTTGTCAGCTGTAAAAAGACTTTGTGGTCATCCTGTAGTTTATACTTTGTTCAAGTGCACACAAATTGAACATTATTAAAACCTGACAGCCACTGATATTAATATTCACCACTTAATACTTTTTTATTTTAATTATAAAGAGAATTTGTTGACTCTGTAGTTGAAATTGTTATGTCATCAGTGGTCTGGTGGAGGGGAACTGGAGAAAATGGACACCTGAGGTCAAAGCTCATTTTCAGTGTCACTGACTTGTGCTTAAAAACAGCATCCCAAAAAAAAAGCCTAACAACCAGTGTGTGTACTTTATAGAAAGGAAATACGATACCTTAACAAGAACGCAGTTTCCCATTTACTTCTCGAATAGTCTTGCCATCACTTGCTAACACGACGACTGACGTTAGCATTAGCTAGCGCCATGCTCTTATCAAGGAAACTCACGGTTAATTTTCACTCGGTTACTCTGTATTGCGAACAAAAGGAAGGTTGTATGAAGCCCACGGTGGAGTTCAAACAAAAAATGGGGGCTGCTTCAAAGAATAGGCCAAAAGTCCCAGTGAAATCTGGGGGAGAAAGTAGCAGCCGGGCCAATGATACGTGTCCCACTGTCAAGAGACATATTTGCTTGGGTTATACTACGTGGCCGGTCGATGTGCCCGCATTATTTGGCTGAAAGGTGTTTCCCAATCGCAGCTAATATTGATCTAATATTGCTTTTAACCAACAACAAAACAAGACAGAAATCGAAATAGTGCTCCAACCGTCGACATTGAGTGAAACTATCGTGGGTCAACGTTAGCCTTCAGCGTTAGCGCCGCAACTGTGTGTCAAGTGGATTTCATTACAGGCCCCGGCCGGCTCCATGAGCACACTGAATACGGGGCTTTTTTTTTTTTTTGTCGTTTTCAAATATAACATCTACACCCTACAAGACGAATTCGAGCGAGAAACTCAATTATAACAAGTCAGTTCACGTCAAAAGGGGCGATTAATCGTCGTATCGACGTAGGAAAAGAGCGAAAGTACATGGCGTGGAGCCTAAAGGGTGGCAACCATTTGAAGATTAGCAAGGAGAACCCCGTGGCTGTAATGCGGCTAATGGTGGTCGCGATTAGCTCAAAACTGCCCTGCAATCCGCACATCGAAAGCGGCTGGAACACAAACTACAAGCACAACACATTTGGACATTTTCACACGATCACTTTTTTAAAAGCTTTTCCGGCTTAGGTCGTAAAATTCACGCCGGGCTGACAGCCGGCACGGGGCCTTGTTCGAACGCGGCTACAAAATGAAGCCCAAGCGAACATTTCCATTTCGAATGGAATTCTTACCGGGATAACGTGTGAAGGCGCGGCTGGGTTGCAACCCGGGAGTCTGCCTCTCGTCGGGTCCTCTGTGGGATTTGTGATACTGTCACTCCCCGGTGCTCTTTTTCCCAGTCCAACACAAACCAAGATGCCCTTCTTTGGCTACTGACTTCGCGAGCTAGCTACGGCTAACCGGCTCTAGTCCTGTCACTTGACGAAACCCGGGGCGTGTGACAGTGATGAAAAATCAAACAATTTCGTCCTTGACGAGCACTACTGTTGATTCCGATGGCCCCTAAAAAAGCCCCTGGACCGGAGGTCCATTATCAAGGCGCAGATGGTGACGGATTGCCGGTTAGGTATGTACACAACTGCCGTGTGTGAACTCAGAGCGACGCCATGGCGCGCGATGTTGCGTGCCGAGGAAGCCGGTGCAGCCGTGCCCTGCTGCCTGGGTGCGTGCGCCGCCTAGCCGCCCGGATCACTTCCGGGGTAAATGCACGGAGGAGGCCGGCGCCTCCGTCACGTGACGAGGGCTCAGCAGCTGAGCCTGCAAATTCGTATAATAATCTTTTTATGAAGTTCCAAATAAATTAAAGAGTTTAGTTTGCGATTATATATGTATAAAAAAACACTTCTAGTCGTACAGTAGTGCATTGAGGTACAAGTTTAGTTTGTTTCTGGACCACTCTATCACTGAAAACATCTCAAGTCGTCTTTACCTATTAAAATAAATGGGCATGCCATGAATCTGTTCCAGCTTCTCCCAAAAAAACAACCTTAATGTGTTTATAATGAGAAAATTATGCTGTATAATATAGTTATAAAAAGCATTCAGTAATGTACGGAAGCGTATTGTTGCCACACCAGGGGGAAAAATAGCTCGGTATCACATTGTGTGATACATTCGTTTTACCAAGTTTCACGTTTTTGATGATTGATGATTATAATACACGAGTATGACATCTGCATTTGGCAAAACAGAGCAACTCAGCAGCACAAATGTATAAAGCAAGACAATTGCCATCAAGTATCCAAAATAGATTTAATGAGAAAAATGGGGGATATGAATTAAGAGGGACAATGAATTTTAAGCAGACTACAATCCACACCACACTTGTATGTGCATATCGGTCCAGGGCGTGAGGTTGTGGAATGGTCTACCTGCCTTACCAATTTAATAAAACAGCTGTACAATTTCAAAGAGGTTTGTTTGAAACATAAGATACTAGAGCAATAGAGTGAATGATAAATATCTTTGAATGGTGCATTTTGTTCACCCATACACCCTATATCTACCTATATGTCTTGGAAGTGGGAAAAAAAAAACTTTGAGTATAGGGTTCTGTCACACATCACACCTGACACTTTTTTCCACCCGTCAGAGCTGATCCCTGATGTAGTCCCACCACCACTTTGAACTCCTTCGTCACCCCTACAGCACACCTCACCACTGTCTTACAGTCCTCATACATGTCCTGCACCACTCGAGCATACTTCTCTGCCACTCCAAACTTCCTCAAACAAAACCACAGTTCCTCCCTGGGCACCCTGTCATAAGCTTTCTCCAGATCTACAAAGACACAATGCAGCTCCTTCTGACCTTGATCAACATACTCAAAGCAAATACTGCATCTATGGGACTTTTTGGCACAAAACCACTGTTGCTCACCTCTGCCCTCAGTCTAACTTCAACTACTCTTTCCCATATCTTGATTGTGTGGCTCAGCTTTATTCCTCTGTAGTTGCCACAACTCTGCACGTCTCCCTTGTTCTTAAAAATCGGCACCAGCACACTTCTCCATTCCTCAGGCATCTTCTCACAAAGATCCTGTTGAACAACCCAGTCAGAAATTCTACCTCTTAGACACTTCCATACCGCCACAAGTATATCAGGACCGAGTGCCTTTACACTCTTAATCCTCTTGTATGCCCTTCTCACTTCATCCTTAATCTTTGCTACTTCCTGGTCCACAACAGTCACCTCTTCTATTCTTCAACTCTTTAAAGTACTCTTTCCATCACACTACTGGCCTCTGTCAACAGCACAGATGGCAGTCATTAACCCGGGCCGATTCGGTATGGAAGGCATAGTTTGATTCGGCCAAAGTTTTAAGTCAGAGTCCTCTCCCCAACAACCCTCTGTATTTATCTGGGCTTGGGACTGGTGCATGCACTAGCAGTACCTCCAATTTTTATTTATTTTTTAATCAAAACGTTAAACACCTCTTCAGGTTCTAAAGTAGTCTACTCAAATGCTAAAAAAAAACTCAGATGGTGCAAGGAAACACAAAAAAAGAAAAAAAAAAACATATTTTGAACTTTCCTGGTCAGAGCAAGTCATTGATAATGCTTTTATTTTGCAAGAGGTACATGATGTACAGACAGTTCGTAAAATGCTTTCAAAGTAGCTGCTGTGACATCAGTATGCATTTTGGAGAAGTAGTTGGAGCCATCTAGTTGCTCTGACAGGTGTGGGAAGTGCACAGTTTCTCCAGATCTGTGGAAGACAAAATACAAATTAGATAATGTGGATGTGTTGCTCGTACAAGATCAGACATTTAAGCCCCCAAACCTGGTGTGGAGTCCGTGCACTGCCTCAGTGAGGTCATGGCATCCATGTAATCTGGTCCCAAGAAGGTCTTATAACTGCATCCGCTTGGCACCACTTTGTGGAGTCTTTGAAAAGGAGGTTCTTCTCAGGTGCCGACTCAAACAATGCAAAACTGGGGTCACTGCCACCTCTGCCGAACCGGGTCTAGAAATGAAAGATTTATAGAAAATGAAAACTAAGCTTCTGCACGACAATTATGAGGCAATAGAGCACTTCGTACCTGAAGAATGGTGACAACAGTTTGGTGGGTTGTAATTTATTTTTCCTAGATGGTATAATTCTGGTTTGTACTGCTGCCAATCATTTGCCAGGTACTCCAACTTGTGCCCTCATTCAAAATGCATGCTATCTTAGCTTGAAAGCTAAATCATACAAGTGAAAGCTCGTTTGCCTTTGACAGAAGTGGGATAGAAAACTTTGAATAAGCCCTGGAAGTGCAGTCTTTTGTCTCCTTTTAGATTTTACCCATGGCGATGTTCCAGCCGGCGGTCCTGCCAAAGCCTGTGTGGCATGACTTCTTGCCCCTCAGAGTTGCCCAAGTCACCCCAGAGACGGCATAATAGGAGGATGCCGAGGCTAAATACACAATGGTTATTAGATTTTTTTTTTTTTATGAAATCTTTAGAAAAAAGGACTTCGCAAAGTTGTGAGAGTCAACCAAAACTCCAAAATTGTTTGTTGTAATAGAAAAATCGATTTACCTCCAGCTTGACCGCACTTTTCTGTGGCGAGAAAATGTAAAACTGTTACTTGCGAGCCACAATTACCAAACACTCCACTTTTTACCTTCATCATACTGCTCCACCATGGCTGGAACCAAACCGCACTGCCCAGCGGTGTACACCTCTCCTCCATCCACTGCCAACACATCTGCATCTTTGCTCTAAAGTGAAAAACAAAATGGCTGAAATACACTTTAATTTCAAGCATGGGCTACCAAACTTGTCCCATTATATAGGCCGACTGTAGCGATGTCCACCCAGTTTATTATTAAAAGTTAACTCTGTGGTCTTACATTATACGTTGCGAGGTTAGCATTTAGCACATTGTTTTTGATCACCAATTCGAGCTCATTTAGCAAAAGCTATGATAAGTCAAACTACATTCTGGTATTAGATATGTTAACCCAATTATTGTTTAGCATTTTTTTTTTTTTAAACACTTTACAAGGGAGCTACCATACGTTTTGTATACGCGGGTGACCACGGCGTCAGCGGGTACCCTGGCATTCCTCGTACTTGTCAATGGGTACACTGGTATTGTCCATGCACAGCAGCTCGTAGTCAGCCTTCATGTTGTCTGTAAGGGGAAAAAAACAAACAAAAGTTAGACTTAATTTCTGTTGATGAAAAATGCAACCAAAGAGTGCAGTTAGTCTTGTGCCACACAGTTATATGCCCATATGGCAAGAAAACTTTGTTTCACCCATCTCTAGATTCCCAAAAGGGTTCAGGGGCGTGATGCTAAATATGAAGGTTTTGTTTTTCTCACAGGTTTAATGAGAATGAACACAAGACAGTACATTAAAGAACTCACTTGGTACCGTCAGATGCTTGACAAACGCCACATCGCCAGCATTTGACCAGGCACCTAGTAAGAGTTATACATAAAAAAAAATAAAAAAAATCTACTTCTCGGACCAAGTGGCTATGCTTTCAGTGACCCCAGGGGGTCAATACTGGGACCCTTTTTGTTGTAAAGTTCCATTGAACCAACCACTAAAAACTAACAGCATTTAAAAATCAGTCGAGTGGGGGGGGGGGGGGGTGCACTGTGATTACTGGAATGCGCCACTGTAGTCATAGTAAGGTTCGTTGTGAGAACGTGAGCAGTCTCCCTTGCAGCTTTCACACAGTTTAGAACCCTTTTCTGCTCCTGGGAGAAGAAGTTACCCACAGCTGCACACACAGAAAAGGGGGGCTACAAAATGCAAAGTGGCTTAAATCAGGTCCAATGACCGACAGCACTCACCGGCCTCAATAGTTTCATCCTCAATGCCTCCCCAAATCAGCACACCCAACTCAAGCAGAGTTCCAATTGGGATGTTCCAGCCGGCAGATTTTCTCAAGCCAGTGTGGCAAGATCTCTTCCCTTTCATGTCTCGGATGCCGAACCCAGAGTCCTTCTTAACCACAGCGACTGCGTAGTAGCTGCTATCTGAATCTGAGCAGATTGAAGAATGATTTTATGTCATTTGAACATTTAAATAAAGCATTTCTTCGGCTACAATATGCTTTCAGGCATTCCACAAAAACCCAAAGCATGACTTAAAATGTTGTCGTTATTAAATGATTGTTGACTTACTGGCACCATAGTCCTCAGCAATTATGGGATGGAGTTTGTAGTTCTCCAGGCCAGCGGTGTAGAAGTCTCCTCCATCCAAGGTGATGGCGTCTGCTGTACCCTCCTGCCCAGAGAAAAAAATATATAATTTTTTTTTTTTTTACATCGTTGGCCACTTTCACAACAGCCAGTATTGACAACTTACTGCATTTAAGCAAATTTGCTAAAACGCAAGAAACTTTAGTTTACTTTGTACTCTCCCAGCCCTTTCGCAAGCACAGTAAGAAAAGTCAACCTCTAACGTTTGATTGTGGCATCTTGTTCAAAACAGTAGACCACCATTCTGTTTAAGATCCATTTGGGAAAGGAAAAAAAAAAAAAAAAAAAAAAATCACTCACATGAATGGCAGTGATGCATCCCAAAGAATCCAATTTCCTGACACAGGTGAAGACCAGCGCCTTGGCGGCAAGGTCCAAACACTTCTGGTGCTCATTGTCAGATATGACGCACCACCTCACGTGCTCGGTGGTGGCCGACAGCACAACAGCTACTGCAAAAAACAAAAACCAGTACAAAAAGCAAAGCAGTATTGCAGTGCAAGCATACTAGTGATGACAGTTTACAAATATGGACCTTGAAACATTTTAGTTGGCTACTATTGCAGCAAACTACTAAGGTTTAATTGTGCACTAAATGAAAAAACACTTATTTCTAGCCTTATGAGCCCTTTGCTATCCCGATTAACATCCATGTACTAGTGGCTACGAGCTAGTATGGCATTTAATGAAGACAATCTCAGCCATGGATAAAAGCTAGTGAATATAAATGTGAAATATTGGCATTTACCCAAGTAGCTGAGCAGCAGTAGCGTCGGACTCAGGTGACGAGAGATGCTTAATGGTGGACCGTCTCCAGGTCAGCAGAGTGAGCTGCAGTCAGAGTCCTCTTATAGCCACACTATGGACTGGAGGGAGCAGAAGCGATAAATGACAGTCCGCTCAGGTTTCCCCCGCTGGGTGGGTGTTTTTATGAATGCAGAATTTTAAGGGGGAAGGAAGCTGGTGTGAATCAAGACGCCCCCACAACACACCTTCACATTTGTCAGCTTTGATGTATTAGTTAAAATATACCATGCTAAATTTAAATGCCAACTAGTTGAACATTCTCATCCAAAACAAAGATTTAACATGTTTTGTTTGTAACATTTAGCATCAAGAATGAGCATTTTCCACTACAATTAACCAACAGATGACAGCAATGTTAAATACTGAAATTCAAAATAAGTAAATGCTGAAAGTTTAGTCAGTATTTACGCAAAGTCTATTTAGCATAATTAGAATAAATCTATCAATTTAAGAGTTCAATGCTAAATTAAATTGCTAATTAGCTTGGGGGGGAAAACTAGCAAACATTTACATGCAAAATAACATCATCACCTACTTTGTTCAGTTTGTGGCCTTGTTCTTTGTGCCACAAAGCAGAGAAGAGAGGACAGCAAATTTCTCACCACTCCTTTTATATCTTGGCCCACCTGAGCGCTGATTGACCTCAGGTGCTGCAACCAGCTGGTCTGCCAAAAAGGTAATATCGCTCCTAGTGGTGGCCGGCGGAAATGAAGGAGAACCATTACATTTACATTTTTTTCTCTGAGGGGCAAGAAGTCATGCCACACAGGCTTTGGCAGGACCGCCGGCTGGAACATCGCCATGGGTAAAATCTACAAGGAGACAAAAGACTGCACTTCCAGGGCTTATTCAAAGTTTTCTATCCCACTTCTGTCAAAGGCAAACGCGCTTTCGATCTAAGATGGCATGCATTTTGAATGAGGGCACAAGTTGGAGTACCTGGCAAATGATTGGCAGCAGTACAAACCAGAATTATACAATCTAGGAAAAATAAATTACAACCCACCAAACTGTTGTCACCGTTCTTCAGGAACAGCAGGTACGAAGTGCTCTATTGCCTCATAATTGTCGTGCAGAAGCTTAGTTTTCATTTTCTATAAATCTTTCATTTCTAGACCCGGTTCGGCAGAGGTGGCAGTGACCCCAGTTTTGCATTGTTTGAGTCGGCACCTGAGAAGAACCTCCTTTTCAAAGACTCCACAAAGTGGTGCCAAGCCGATGCAGTTATAAGACCTTCTTGGGACCAGATTACATGGATGCCATGACCTCACTGAGGCAGTGCACGGACTCCACACCAGGTTTGGGGGCTTAAATGTCTGATCTTGTACGAGCAACACATCCACATTATCCAATTTGTATTTTGTCTTCCACAGATCTGGAGAAACTGTGCACTTCCCACACCTGTCAGAGCAACTAGATGGCTCCAACTACTTCTCCAAAATGCATACTGATGTCACAGCAGCTACTTTGAAAGCATTTTACGAACTGTCTGTACATCATGTACCTCTTGTAAAATAAAAGCATTATCAATGACTTGCTCTGACCAGGAAAGTTCAAAATATGTTTTTTTTTTTTTCTTTTTTTGTGTTTCCTTGCACCATCTGAGTTTTTTTTTTAGCATTTGAGTAGACTACTTTAGAACCTGAAGAGGTGTTTAACGTTTTGATTAAAAAATAAATAAAAATTGGAGGTACTGCTAGTGCATGCACCAGTCCCAAGCCCAGATAAATACAGAGGGTTGTTGGGGAGGGGACTCTGACTTAAAACTTTGGCCGAATCAAACTATGCCTTTCATACCGGATCGGCCCGGGTTAATGACTGCCATCTGTGCTGTTGACAGAGGCCAGTAGTGTGATGGAAAGAGTACTTTAAAGAGTTGAAGAATAGAAGAGGTGACTGTTGTGGACCAGGAAGTAGCAAAGATTAAGGATGAAGTGAGAAGGGCATACAAGAGGATTAAGAGTGTAAAGGCACTCGGTCCTGATATACCTGTGGAGGTATGGAAGTGTCTAAGAGGTAGAATTTCTGACTGGGTTGTTCAACAGGATCTTTTTGAGAAGATGCCTGAGGAATGGAGAAGTGTGCTGGTGCCGATTTTTAAGATCTTGAACAATGTTTATTAGGCTCATATGGAGAGGTGTTTCTAATATTTGCGATGCTCAACATGAAATGATTGCTATAATCACAGAATAAAATTGGTTTAAAGAGGGAGCTGGCCATTTTAAACGTATTAGTAAGATTTAATTGTAGCCTCACTTCACTACTTCACCTTTTAGTTTTAACATGTTATCAAATTAAAATGAAAAGTTTTAACTTCCACATTGGGCAAAACTAAGCAATTCCTTACAGTTCAAGTGAGGTGTATTTTTATTTTTATTTTTTTTAATCTTATACATTGTCGTTGGCAACATACCTATACCAAGACTGTTTAAAAGCCAATTAGAGGCAAAGGAAGATATGCCATGGCTGAACGTGTACATCGGGGGTGGGAGGGGGTGATAGAAGTGGGTATACTCGTGGGTTTACCCGCGTATACCCTGGACTACATCACTGCTTTAGAAGTCTTGTGGCTTAGTCACTTACCAAAGCCTTCAGCGTACTGGGCATCACAGGAGGAGCAAGATCTAGAGCCATAAAAAATGAACTCTAAATTTCACGGTTAGCCCGACGAGAGCTGCAGGCCTATTGCTGCCACACCAGGGAAAAAAAGCTCCATGATGAAACAGTAGTTTGACTTCAGCATTGAGCAAAATTGTGGATTCTTTTTAAATCCTAAATGTTTTTAAACACTGTTTAACAATTTAAAAGATTTAAAAAAAAAGACCTCACATGAACAGGAAGGAATTACTTCATTTTGCCCAATGTGGAAGTCAAACCTCATTTAAATGTGATAACATGTTAAAACTAAAAGGTGGAGGGACTAGTGAAATTAAGCTACATTCAAATCTTACCAACAGGTTTAAAACTACAAACTCCCTCTTTGAATGAAGTTTTATCAATTTCATTCATAAAGCATTTAGGGTTAGTGGCTTGCCCAAGGAGATTTAAACAGCCAGAATTTGAACCAGCAACCCTTCAGTCAGTTGACAGTCTGCACTATCATCTGAGAACATTTCAGTAATTGCACTACAGCCAATATGTCTGCAAGGTTGACTTGATAGCAATCATTTCATGTTCAGCATCCCAAAAGTTAGAAACTCCTCCATTTGAGTCTGATAAGCATTGTTCAAGTTCCCAAAGTAGGCAACTCAAAAATCTAATAAACCATTTCACTTTATTTTATTTAACTGTGCAAGGCTACACAAGCAGGGGGTGGGTGGAGAAAAGTGACCAACTTAACCATACGTTGACTTAAACTAACATACTTTCTGGTAATAAATCAGAGCAAGTCATTGAAAAGGCTTTATTTGATAAATGAGGTACATGCGAGATAATGCGCTGAAACACTTTGCAAAATGTCTTGAAGTGATTTATGTTTGGATGTGTTGATTTCAAAATGGCTGCTGTGACATCAATATGCATTTTGTAGTAGTAGGAGGAGGAGGAGCCATCTAGTTGCTCTGACAGGTGTGGGAAGTGCACAGTTTCTCCAGATCTGTGGAGGACAAAATACAAATTAGATCATGTGGATGTGTTGCTGGTACAAGACCAGACTTTTACGCTATACTTTGAGGGATGTTTAAGCCCCAAAACATCCAAACCTGGTGTGGAGTCCGTGCACTGCCTCAGTGAGGTCATGGCATCCATGTAATCTGGTCCCAAGAAGGTCTTGTAACTGGATCCGCTTGGCACCACCTGGAGACACTTTGTGGAGTCTTTGAAAAGGAGGTTCTTCTCAGGTGCCGACTCAAACATTTTGAAAGCGGCGTCGCTGCCGACTCTGCCGAACTGGGACTGGAAATGAAAAATGAAAATCAATCTTCTACACTACTTGCAAGGACGACACTTATGAGGCAAAAGAGCACTTTGTACCTGCTGTTCCTGAAGAATTCTAACAACATTTTCGCGGATCTCGGGACGGGTCACCACAGCGTGTGCTGGGGAGACTCCCACGTGGCAAGACTCAAAGTCCGTGATTGGCACCGGACCCTTAGTGGGGCAAATCAGCTCGTAGTCGCCGCTCAAGACATTAGTGGCCCACTCAGAACCTTTTCCTGCAACGGATCACAAGTATGATGTGATAGGATATGTTGCTCATGATTTGATTTTTTTTTTTGGGGGGGGGGGTGTTGTTATTAAGGCGTCATGTTACCATCACTGTTTTCTGCAACGATTGTATGTTTAATGAAGGCCACATCGCCAGCACCCTCAACAAGACATCTGAAAAGAGAGGGGATAATTAATTCAGTAAGATCTCACTTTTCTTTCCTGATGTCAAAGTTCCAATATTTTTGTACTTTTACTTATGTAAGGGAGTGACTTCAGTACTTTTACTATTATCAGAGTAGTTTTTTGCACAAATACTGTAACAGTTCTTTGACAAAGACTGAACACTAGTACTTTTGACATCTCTGCCTGAAGAAGATTAAAATGTCCCGTCTTTGCCTGTCTCTAATATTTGTTTATTACATCCCTTTTATGCTTTAAATTTTTTTTATAATAATAATAATAATAATAAACTGATGATAGCAGTGGCTGTTGTTTTTGTGTCACAGTGAGGGACGTAGAGCAGAGTTTGACGTACAGCATCTGGCCTAGGGCCCCCATAAAGCTAGAAATGGCCACGAAGACTAAACCCATCATACAAGTGAAAGCTCGTTTGCCTTTTTGTACCCTGCAACATTTGAAAACAGTCAATTGGGATAGAACACTTTGAGGCCAAGGGCAATAGAAAGCGGACTGATGCTTTCCCAATGATTAACCGCTGCACTGTTATGACTTTACCTAAAGGCCCCAGCGTAGCCGTAGTACTTCTCTTCTGGACTTGCTTGGCACTTTGCTTTGTCATCCACAGTTTTGCCACTGCCTCCACACTGAGTGCAAAATGGTGAACCTGCCGGGGATCCGGGGGCGCAGCCGCTACTGAAGAACTTGGCTGAGGAAAAAGCACAAGGCAATGACGTTATTTTAGGTAATTAGATTTGCCTGCGATATTAGGCTCTGTGTACTTTTGGGTGTAACCAATTATACACTAGTAAGGCTGCAACCATTTTAATTGTTGCACTAGCTGACATTCATATTAGCTACCTGTAGGTGTCAGTCTGCAACAACACCTACCTTAAAAATTGCGAATTGCAATTTAGTCATGTATTGCATTTTACATTGTACTTACTGAAGTCGCAGTCTTTTGTCTCCTTGTAGATTTTACCCATGGGGATGTTCCAGCCGGCGGTCCTGCCAAAGCCTGTGTGGCATGACTTCTTGCCCCTCAGAGTTGCCCAAGTCACCCCAGAACCCTTCTTCACCACAGCGACGGCATAATAGGAGGATGCCGAGGCTAAATACACAACAGTTATTAGAATTTTTTTTAAAGAAAGCTTCAGGAAAAAGGACTTCGCAAAGTTGTGAGAGTCAACCAAAACTCCAAAATTGTGTTTTTGCTGTAATAGAAAAATCTATTTACCTCCAGCTTGACTGCACTTTTCTGTAGAGAGAAAATGTAAAACTCTTACTTGCGAGCCACAATTACCAAACACTCCACTTTTTACCTTCATCATACTGCTCCACCATGGCTGGAACCAAACCGCACTGCCCAGCGGTGTACACCTCTCCTCCATCTACTGCCATTGCATCTGCATCTTTGCTCTAAAGTGAAAAACAAAATGGCTGAAATACACTTCAATTTCGAGCATGGGAATAGGAATGTCCACCCAGTTATGTGAAAGAGTCAATTTATTCTCAAATTTTTCAAACTTGACAGTCTTCATACATTACACTTGGGGCAGTATTAGCATCGTGTTGGATACCTGCTTCTAATTGGTAACCTTGCTGGCAAGATGAATTCTCGCGGTATTTGTGAGTTCACAAATTCCGGAGAATACATCTTGTACCGCTCCCGCTCATACGTTTGCAGCCAATCTTTTCGATCTGACCAATCAGGCAGGACGAAACCAATAAGCGCCGATGGCTGGGGTAAACAAACAAACCTAACAGACGAATGGATGCTGCAATTAATTATGTTCTCGCACAATTACTCAATTTCCTTGTTGAATTTGAACAGCGAGAGGAGTTTCGTGAATTTTTAGTCTGGTAAAGATGTTTGTGACCCCCCCCAAGATGAGACGGAAGACAAGATTTTCATCCGTTGCCTTGATTGGTCAAAACAAATGTGCAAAGATGCTTCATCGTCCAATCGGCACAAAGTATTGTACAGCAAGTCCCGCCTTTCCCGAACAAGTCTGCCCAGTGAAGTACCAGATTGATTATGTGAATAACTCACCGAGTGAATCACAATGGCTTATCTAATTGGAGCTCATTTGGCAAAATGCCATCATAAACTATAGTAGCTGACTAAATGCCTATTCCATACATGTGTTCTTAAATCCTGACATCCTGTAATGTCCACCAATTTTCTGTTGATCAGTGAAACCAATTTTCTGTCCAACTTTCACAGGTTTTGCAACTTTGTGTAAAACTGCTAACCTCTTTCCAACCAAAATGGGTCAGACTTTCATGTGTGCTGATATTAGACATGTCCACCAAATTGGTGTTGATTTTAAACTAGTGGCACAGACAAATTTATTTGACTTTGCGGGGAAGATGCAATGTGTTTTGTCTACATTTTACCATGATCATCTTCATGCACTCCTCCACAGTAGATGCACTCGCACACAGAATTTGGTTTTCACCGGCCACCATGCCATTGACGCTCCATTCGTCACATTTCCGAGTCTCGCTCATGCCCACGGAACACCAAGTGATGGCATTCGATTTGGCTGCAGTCACCTCTGAAAAGCAGTGATGCAACATTTTCCTCAAAGTGCTGACTTGAGTTTGATTGAGTCTGTTACCTTTGTTGAGGGAGCGCACGATGCCCAAATAGCTGGCACCCAGATACAGGAAGGCGTTTGCATTGGCAGGCAACCTGACAATCTTTTGAGTGGAGTCTTTGAACATCAGATTCTTGGCAGGTGCGTACGCTTCAGAGGAGAACAGGTCAAATCCCTGTTCAAAAAAAACAAAACAAAATAAAGCTCCCTTCCAGGAATCTATTACAGGAGAGAGCCCTGGGCCTTACGACAAACTCATTGATTTCTCAAATCAAGTGTTCAGCCTACCTGCACTGTGGTGAGGCTATTCCAGATCAACTCTGCCAGCTGTGGGTCTTGGCGGGTGACCACGGCGTGAGCGGGTACCCTGGCAAGGTGGCATTCCTCGTACTTGTCAATGGGTGCTCTGGTGTTGTCCATGCACAGCAGCTCGTAGTCAGCCTTCATGTTGTCTGTAAGATAAAAAAAAAAGTCACATTGACTTGTGATTTATATTACTGATCAAAAACACAAAATTACAACCATACAGTGCAGTTATTCCTGTTCTACACGTTAAGATTTTTCTAGCACTGTACACACATACCAGGAAAATGTTGCAATTTCTCACTCACAGCTTTTAAATGAATGAACACAAGGCAGTGTACATTGAAGGAACTGAACTCACCTGGCACAGTCAGATGCTTGACAAACGCCACATCGCCAGCATTTTCAACCAGGCACCTAGTAAGAATTTATTTTATTTTATTAAATGAGACTGGCTGGAAAGGTACAGGAAAAACTGATTCAAGACTTATCAGTGACAAAATGTACTTTGTCATGTCTCAGATCAAGTAGCAATCACTACAGGGTTCTATTCTGGGACCTTCTATAATCTATAAATTTCCTACTACAACCAAAGTTTCCTGTATACTGCAAATATATATATACACAAGAATCACATGAGTGGGGAAGCACTGTACTTACTGGAACGCACCACCGTAGTCATAGTAAGGTTCGTTGTGAGAACGTGAGCAGTCTCCCTTGCAGCTTTCACACAGTTTGGAACCCTTTTCTGCTCCTGGAGCACAGCTCTTGGAGAAGAAGTTACCCACAGCTGCACATAAAAAAATAAATAAATAAATAAATGGGTGTGGGGGGGCTTCAAAACGCAAAATGACTTCAATCAGGTCTAACCACTAACATCACTCACCGGCCTCAATAGTTTCATCCTCAATGCCTCCCCAATTCAGCACACCCAACTTAATCAGAGTTCCAATTGGGATGTTCCAGCCGGCAGATTTTCTCAAGCCAGTGTGGCAAGATCTCTTCCCTTTCAGGTCACGGATGCCGAACCCAGAGTCCTTCTTAACCACAGCGACTGCGTAGTAGCAGCTATCTGAATCTGAGCAGATTGAAGAATGATTTGATCTCATTTGAAAAATTATGGCATGTTCCTCTGCGACAATATGCTTTCAGCCATTCTACAGGAAAGTGCATTTTTTGCAAGTTGTGTCAACACACCACTCATTAATCAATCAGTTCCGCACAACTTAAAATTCTTTGTGGTTAATGAATGATTGTTGACATTGTTTGGTGTTGACTTACTGGCACCATAGTCCTCAGCAATTATGGGATGGAGTTTGTAGTTCTCCAGGCCAGCGGTGTAGATGTCTCCTCCGTCCAATGTGATGGCATCTGCTGTACCCTCCTGTCCAGACAAGAGAGAAAAAACAAAAACATGAAAATTTAAAAAAGATGACATCATTGGTAACTTTTTGAACAGTCAGTGTTACCAACTTGCTAAATTTAGCGACTTTGCTGGCCCTCAATTTTCAAAGAAGACTAGCAACAAATCAAGCAACTTTTAGTTTGCACTCACTCAGCCCTCTACACAAGCGTAGTGAAAAAATGCAGGATTCGAACCTTGAACGTTTGACTGAGGCAGATTTTCAAAACACTAGAGCACCATTCTGTTTAAGATCCATTTGGAAAAAGTAACACTCACATGAATGGCAGTGATGCATCCCAAAGAATCCAATTTCTTGACACAGGTGAAGACCGGCGCCTTGGCGGCAAGGTCCAAACACTTCTGGTGCTCCTTGTCAGATTTGACGCACCACCTCACGTGCTCGGTGGGGGCCGACAGCACAACAGCTACTGCAAAAAAAAATAGCACAACAAAGCAAAGTAGTGCATAGGATGTAATAGTATCGCAATGCAAGTGTACTAGTGATGACAGTTTACAAATATGGACCTTGAGCTCAATTAGAGTGTACATTGAAACATTTTAGTCGGCTACTAGTGCAGTTGGGCATGTACAGTACAACACAACAGCAAATATTACCTTAAATTTTTTTAATGCTCATACACTGTACAATACATGCCTACTTAGTTGGGCTGAATAGTGTTAACCAAGATTTAATTGTAAATTGGAAAAGAAAAGCCATTACTGAAAGCCTGAACATGTCCATGTACATGTATGCCATTTAATGTGACAAAACGCATAGTAGCACATGGATGCTTGTGTATAAATGTTCGCATATGCAAAATATTAGAATTTACCCAAGTAGCTGAGCAGCAGTAGAGTAGGACTCAGAGGTGACGAAAAGAGATGCTTCATGGTGGACGGTCTTCAGGTCAGTAGAGTGAGCTGCAGTCAGAGAGTCCTTTTATAGCCACACTCTGGACTGGAGGGGAGGGAGCAGGAAGAGATAAAGGGCGCTCCTAGTGGTGGCTAGAGGAAATGAGAGAGAGCTACACGCCAATAATAAATATTTAAATTTCAAATGTAAACAGCCCCCAAAATAAATCTTATGTTTCCTAAATATTCATATTGAATTTATGTTTATGAAATAAAATATGAATCTCATATTAGTTACTATTTACATTAAGTCAGAAGTGACTGACTGATTTTTATGATTGTGACTACAAATTTTCAAATAATTTCTATAATTCTGAGGTACATTGTTAACCAAATTCATTTAAATTGACAAGATTCATCATCATCATCATCATCATCATCATCATCGTCATCTGATATATGACATTGACTCATTGTAACGAGGAGTGAAATAGAGACTGAGGAATGCATTAAAAGCATTGTGTGAGGAGATGGCAGCAGATAAATTGATACTTAACACAACTTTGTATAATTCCATTGCAATGCAGTCAACTCATGACAGGCTCTTACATTTGGCCGTGTTTACAGTGTCAACATCACCCATGAAGAGTTGAAAGGTTCACATGATTGTTGCTTTGGTGTATTGAACTAGTAACATTTAACATTTTGTTTTATATGAACAAATATTGGAAAATCCCCCAAGATACATTTCACAATAGAACTGGGTTTTCCTGACCTCCCATTAAGGTGTTTCTGTTTCAACACGGGAATGTTTGCGCCGCGATTCCGATAAAACGCTTCACAAAATAGCACTTGTGATGTTGTTGACTTATTTTGGAATGTCCACTTTGTGCATAACAAAGAGGTGAGCTCAGGATGTTGAAAACATAATAATTCCTGTTTCTCTATTAAGGAAGACCTCAAATTATATACAAATAACACAAAGTAAAACCAACTCACCTTTTGAAAAAGGTGCCGGTTATCGGATGTGGCTAAAAGATTATTTTAGCGATTATCCTGTGGCATGGAGTGTGTTTTTATCCCTTCCTGATCAGTCAGGAAAACATTTGGGCCTCCTGAGAATTTTAAATATTAAGTGGATTACACACTTAAGGACAATTGAAATCTTCAAATTTGTGACCCCCAACTTCCCCCCGTGGCATGTGGGTGTGTTAAGATTTGCATTTTCTTCCCTGATGAGTTGGAAAAACATTTGGGGCTGACAATCGTAAATAATAAAATCACACACATGCCGATAATCGGGCCTAATTTGAGATTACCCAACCCGTTCGGATTAAAGTCATCTAAGGCCTGATCACGTCTCTAAAAAAGATTATCATGCGCGATCATCCTGTGGTGTAGGGTGTGTCAAGAGTGACTTTCCCTTCTGAATTCTGAATAACATGAGCAAAAATCTATTATTGGATGTTTCTAGAAGATTATGAGCAATTATCCTGTAGTGTGGTGTGTGTGTTAAGAGTGATTTTCCACAAAAAAAATGATCGGGCCGAAAATCACACCTTAAGTAGGGTACACACATACCGATAATCACTGGGTCACTTTCCTCCCTTTTGCTTCAAATCAGCAAAGGCCTGATTATCGGATGTCTCTGAAAGATTATCACGAGTAATTATCTTGTGGTGTGGAGTGTGATTTTGTTCCTCCGCAGTCTGCTGGCAAAACATTCTGTCCTGACATTCGCAGATGTGAAAAGGCAACATGCACACCGAATACTGCAAAAGCCAGGATTTGCTGACATCTACACTATTGAACGGCATTCCTACAACTGCAGCGGAAACGTACTGTTCTGATAAACTGGAATGCTACGCAGGACTTTTGCACGTATTGTATGACTAATGGGAGTGATTGTAAAGGTTGAAGGTGAGTCATGTGCTTCAGTTCACATGTTGTTTCCCACAAAATCAATACTTGATTACGCTACTCCAAAAAAAAAGTCAGATGTTATCTTTTCTCAAGTGAGATACACACACAGGCCTACCAGCTCTCATCATTGGAACTGTTTTAAAATGTGAGCAACCCCATACATAACGAGGAAGAAAATCACCATCTTTGCTCACTGTGCTAACTTATAGTTATGTCATCTATAGTTTGGTATCAGTAGTAGTGTTAGAGTACAGAATATATCGTACAGTATAGTTACTCAAAAATATTTAATGTCATAGTACTGAGTCTGACCTGTGAGAGGCATTGTGGTGCCACAGAGCAGCCAGACTACTGGAAAATACTAAAGAAGACTAAGCTAGGCAAACTGTTAGCTTACATGCTGACCATATCGTGGTAGCAAACTTTGGAATCAGTACCGAGTCTGACCTGTGAGAGGCGTTGTGGTGCCAGAGCATCCAGACTACTGGGCAATACAAAAGAAGATTAAGATAGGCAAAGGTTTTTTTTTGGGTCACCATAACGTGGTAGCAAACTCTGGAATCAGTGTATCAGCCAATCTCAGTGTTGACTGCATTTTGTGACGTTTGTCTGTGAAAAGCACTACAGCCTATTAATAAAGTTTATTTACTTACGTCTCGGGTATCACAACATTCCATTTAACATTTACAAGTGCTGGTCTTGACTGATGGAATTTTTGACAGTGTCCCAGTGCAAGATTGCCCATATTTGGATGTGATTGTGTAGCAGCCAACTATAATTATTCAACCTGTTAAACATTGATAGTTGTCGGCCTTAAATGTTTTCTGAGCAGATCAGGGGATAGAAATCACTCTTAAAACACCCCACACAAGATAATCGTTCAGGAAAACCTTTCAGACATATGATAATCAAGTCATAGACTTCGCAATTGTGGCCATTACTGCATTGTTGGGTGGGGTTTCTCACCTTTAAAAAAGAAAGTTTCAAGTTTTTTCCCATCCCCAGAATAGATAAAAAATGTCATCAAACCAGACATGAAATGGTCACCCTTGCACAACCATGACTCTTGTGTAAAAAGTGACGGTGCATGCCTTGTAAATATTAACTTTCATTGACATGATGAGAAGCAGCCAAAAGGTCAAAAGTGGACCCCAAAATGGGGTCAACACTCGCTTACGTGACGAGACACCAGTTGAACGGGGTCTGACGCTCCTGCCTTATCAAGCCTTTCGTTTGCTTCCCTTTTGCCCCATTCAGCAACGTTTCTTCTTCTTTCTTTTATTTAAGCAAGACGTTCGCTTCGGCAATGACACTTTTGGTATGTGTAAGGCTAATGCTGCATAATGTCTGTTTCAGTAAAAAAATAAAAACCTGAGATCATGTGGTTGCATAAGTGTGCACACACTCTTACTGGGGTTTGCGACTTCAAAATTAACTAATCCAATTCAAAATGTTAAATGGTAGTCGGCTTTAAATAAATGCCTCTAATTAACCTAAAATAAACTTCAGTTGTTTCATTAGACTTTTGTTGGCATTTTTGTCATCATATCTTCAGTACGAGTCAGAAGAAACCTCACAAAATCCAAAATTTGAACAGGGGTGTGTAGCCTTTTTATATGCACTCTATGTGGTTTCAACATTATAACAGAACCACCTGAGGAAAAATAACTATGTGATGAAAACACCCTGTCCTAATTAACTTAAAAGTTCCAAATACGTTTAACCACATGCTGCATTTGAATTGTTTTGAGATTGTATTACAAAAGGTGCTGGTTGGAGGTCTCATTTGGCCTCTAGCACCTTTTGTTCACACCACAATAAAAAAAAAAACTTCATGAACAGTCATTTCTGCACAGCAAGATGTCAAGTCCTCTTCTATTTGTACAGATGCAAGTCCCCAGTTCCTAAAAAAAAAGAAACGTTTTTATCTCTTTAGCGAGATCTAAAAAGGATGACAACCTGTCTGCTGTTGGAACACAATCAAACAGGGAGTTATTGATCTAACGCAGTCCTTTGGACATGCTGTACTGTTTGTAGAGCAAAAATGGTGAGCCAATATTAGTGTGGTGAAATAATTATTCAACACTGATGAATCAGCAAGTTTGCACTCCTACAAAGAAATGAACAGTCAACAATCTAATATTTTAAGAATGTGTCATCGCAACTTGACTGATATCAATCTTCGTCTATTGCGGTAATCAACAAGCAAAAATAAAAACATTGGAGACTTGGATTTCTTTTTGAGAGCAAACCTACAAAATGTGTTTTTTGAAATTTGAAGGGTTTTCAAGCTAACTGAAGATCTGTAGCCAAGCTCATGCTGTAATTTTATTTATTTAAATAATTTAAACTGCCTACAACATTAAACTTTTAAATGTTTGGTTTGTCTTAAAGTTGTTGATTTTAAGAGACCTTAGTCTCTTCAAGTGTCACTGTTCGTTCAAAGTCCAAAATTATTTATACCCTTTTGCTCCAATGCACCTGTTCCAATCAACAGAATGGTTATCGGGCTTATGTGCAGAGCTTGCTAATGAGCTTCAGCTGTGATGGAGAAGAGAAACATCCAAAACCTGCAGGACACTGCACCGCAGTAAATTACATTTTTGAGGCTCAAACATGCTGGGATGTATTGGTATAGATAAGGAAGATGCTAAATGAGTTTCATCCCTTTTTTTTTTTTAGGTTAGGTCTGAGTACAGGTAGTCGATCTCAGAAGGCGGCCATTTTGCCACTTGCTGTTGACTGAAGATGAAGAAGAAGCTGTGATTGGTTGTTGCCTGAGCCCTGAGCAACTGTGATGTCATCTTCAGTCGACAGCAAGAAGCAAAATGGCCGTTCCCATGAGATGGATAAAATCGGCTGAATTTTGCTGCATAACTCACATTCAACAAAAGTAATATTAATCAGGAGGTCATGCTTAGACTAGTGAGGTCACATATGACATATTGTCAAGAAATGTTTAATGTTGACTTCCTGTTTGGCCGGGTTGTTAACAACAACACTTGTCCGTGGTGTAGAAAATTTGCAAGACATTTTCAATTTTTGCTTTCCAGGGACTTTAAAGTGAATTGTATTTGGTGAATGAGTAGAAGATAAACGTGGCAAAAAAATATGTTAGTGTTAGATATTAAAACATGTTTTTGGAATTAAAATGATCTGTTTTAAGAAAACAACTTTTTCTAAAAGATCCAATAACTTGCATCATAATCATAACAGAGGATTCATTTAAAATATAACATCTTGATTTCAATCAATGGCACGTGTGTCATTTCAAAAATATTTCCAAAACTTTACTGTGCTTTAAATGAGTTTTAATGATTCATCTCACTGCTTTTTTCTTCTTTTTATGTATTTATTTATTTATTGTAATCATTGATAAGCACTTCTTTGGTAACCCTGTCCCCATATGTACATTACGCATCACTGTAATTGGGGAACAATAAAATAAAATTGTGTATTCCTTGTGGAATTGTTGTCCCGAGTGAGTGAACAAGACACACACAAAAAAATATGCTCCCTTAGTTTTTTGTTGGTTATATTTTATCATGGGCATATTTTCTTGGCAGCATATAAAAAGAAAGAAAGAAGGAAAGAAAGAGAGGAAACAATGTCTAACACCATGACCTCAGTGTGTGTGTCTCTCTCACTAAACCATCTCCGTACAGCAAAGGTCCAAGCGACTGACGAGATGCGCACCGGCCTTCAGTCGTTCCGTATCAAAAGTTGGCTTTCCACAAAAAAAGTACCGGCTCGTCCATTAGTCTCTAACCGAGCAATAGAAACGCGAGTAAAAAGTTGATGGATGCACTCTTCTTTAGAAATGTCACACATCTTCAAATCGAGAGAGCACAGTTGAGTCCGAACGAATGAATGAAGAGTGAAGTCTCCCTTTTCTTGCTTCCTGGTACGGGAAATAACAAGAGCTACTAGAAAACAAACTCGGAAGTCTTCTCGAGAGTCTCTGCTAAAGCCTGACGCGTGAGGATTTGATCAGAATACGAGCCTTAGTATGGTCATTCTATTCCATTGGGCCTGGAATCCAGAAAAATAAGACCTGAACCCTATCAAGAATTAAGAGTTGTCAACATCTGGTACTGGCCAAAGGAGTTGTGAATCTGTGGGCCATGAGAAGGGAAAGGAGAGCCCCCTAAATCACCACGAGCCTCCTCCAACCCGGCCGGGCCCAGTCCCTCTTACTGTCCATGATGGTTGTTTTGAGTCCACTATGGGCTCGTTCCTAGTTCCTCTCCTGCACAAACACAGTTTCCTGCGGACAAAGCCCCGCCTCCTGCAGAGTGATGTCATAGTCCAAGTGGGTGAGCTTCCGCCGCGGGAAGTTGGTTACGAGTTCGAAGCATTCGTTGGGGTAACCTTTGGACTGGACGTGTCTCACCAGCGCCTTCAAGTCACAAAGTAATGTTAGACACAACATGAACACAAATACAATACAATGATGTCGTTTTGTTGTGCGCTCAGTTTTTGAATGGCGCAGTTAGAAAGTGCTTTTTGTTGTTGTTATGTTACAGCGTTCCGCCGCAATATTGCAGTTCATCCTTTGCACCCTTGCTATATCGTGGATTTGTAATATCACTTATGAATATTCACCTTAAAAACTTTTTGGACATACCAACACCTTCATGTTAGCAACAGCTGTCTTGAATTTTAGTAAAAGGCTGTAACATAACCAAATGTTTTGTTTCTTGTTTAGTTGTGAGTTGAGGACCACAATGGAAATAATCCCTCGAGCTTTATTGGGTTATTTTCCCTCGGTGATGCAAAGTTTTACTGTGCGGTCTTCTCTGCTAATCACCAAATAACCAAACTTAATCAAGTCAAATCAATGTGGAAAAAAGTGAAGTGCGGTTAATACTTTGCAGATGCGCTGTATTTATACACCTCTCTAAATGATAATGCAGTACAGTAATAATACATTATGCTTAAAAAGCACTTTTTCAGACAACCAAAGATGCTGAGAAGAGAATAATAGTTTTATTTCAATAAGGAGGACAATGCTTACCATAAGTTTTGCTTGAGAAGACAAGGATATTTGCTCTCTTTGTCCATCTGGATAACGAAGCATCAATCTGGCCTTGGGACCTGTGTTAAAATAAAAAAATAAACACTTAACATGGGTGAAGCATTTTGTACATTTCTTTTTTTTCTTTCTTTAACATTTTAAGTCACACACATAGTAGGGATAAGTATTAGAATAAATTAACTTTATTGAACTATGGAGAAAACTGCTTGATTGTTGCTTACTAAATATTTTAAAAGAGGCGGGAAAATGTCAATATAAACTGCCATTGAGTAATACTGCTCATATAACTGGCCATAGAGTGGAGGAGCTCAAGTTAATGTTCTCCATGCTTTTTGACACAGTGAAAAAAAGAAAAAAAAACAGCATGTGTGTATACTATCCTCCTAATGTATGGTATCTACTTTTTGACATTTAACCAGTTGAAAGAGTAAACAGCGCCTAATCATGTTATTTGGTCCCAACCAATATGGAATTTTGAACAAAATTCCACTAACTGGTAATCGGTTGATTAATTAAAAAAAATATATAATAAAATAACTTTTTTTCCCCAGTCCCTTCACACTTATAGCATTCGAAGATATGAATAACAGACAGAAGGTTTGACTGTTTTGCGATACTTTGCCTTAAGTATCCCACTGAGGTGCGAACGTGTGCAAAGGTGGCGAATGTTGACTTTTCGTCAGTGTTTGTTCAATGCCGCAATGTTTGTTAAACATTCTCTAAATGTTCGCCTATTGTTTTGATGTTTTTTCTTGTCGCAAAGAGATTTTGCACATGGCAAGCATTTAGCAAATGTCACAACCTTGAACAAACACTGGCTAGAAATCGCCATTCCTTAGAGTATTTGTTTAACTTAACAGAGAAAAGAATTGGCAATAATTGGCCCCTTTTTTTTTGTCTTTGAGTCTTTGTCTTACATTTTAATTTGCTCATGTGCAAAAAATACAAATAAATAAAAGGAAAAAATCCATAGGTGGGCATTATATTAATATTGACGGAAAGTCCATCAACCTGTTTCCCCAACGCCCATTTTGTTGCCGATTGACGGGAAACTTTGAAAAGGGTGTTCGTCCACCAATTAAATTTGGCCATCCCTCAATGACAGACGTCCCATTTTGGTGACGGATTAACAAATGACGGAGCATTGACGACTGCTCATTTTGCTGCTGAGCAATGACGAATGACGGATTGATGATTACAATGCGGTTCAGCTTGAATTATTGACGGACTGACGATGACAGAAGGACGCCTCGACTGTTGATGACTGCCAAATGACAGATGCTCAAAATTCATTGACACACCCATCGATGCAAAAATCAGTATCAGGCAATTAAAATTCGGGTCAGACAATGAATCCGTTTGGCCCTAGTTATTTTTTGGTTTAAAGTACTGTACCATTGTCTTCAGGACAGTCGTCTTCACAGGTCTTGGATGGCCCTGCACTGTCGGCTACCACTGCACAGTTAGGGTTAGAGTTTCCCTCAGGACCCGCGTCCTGGTGGGACTGACGAAGCCCAGAGAGCGAGGGCTCCAGGTGGTTCTTTTTGCTCTCCTCCTTTTTGTGACTGTGATTGTTTTCTTTGAACGGAGATTTCCGGTGACAGGAAGACGTACTATCGGGATGAAGACGATGCTGGGCGGACCCGGACGTGGGGACTGCGGGGGGATGTTTGCTGGTGGAACTTTTCTCTTTCTGGGGTTCCGGCATTTCTCCGTCCGAACCGTCGACCGAGATGGGTCCCTCGCTGTCGGAGAAGGGCTCGGCGTCCGAGTCGTCCTCCGACCTCGGGGAGTCGGGGACGTCGGGGACATTGGAGGACTCGTAGTGAGTTTCCTGTAGGGAGGCCCGGATGGCGGCCTCCAGCTGGCTGTCTTCGCTGGCATCGATCAGACTCTCCTAGAACAGAAAACAAGAGTGCAGCTGTTAAAAACAAATCAAGGAAGAATAATAGCAAGGCAGGCGGGGGGGGGCAAACTGTGTGATTCTGACCAAACACAACACTATCAAAATTATTCCAGAGAGGACTTGGTTTGTTATTGTTGCCAAAGCGCAACCAAGATTTGCCATAATGCCATACTTAAATCCCAATTAAATTAATATTTGTTTGATTAACATTTCTCAACCATAGCAGCGAAGAATACCGACAGTTTCCTCTCCAGCAGGTAAAATGCATGCGCTATAGGTTTCAAGTTTGGGGACAAACGTGGCCCAACAGTTGTAAAAGTTACTCCCTTTAGTCTCATATTTGGCAGATAAAATAAATGCTCTATAGCACGTGTCAAGATCCGGTCCTCGAGGGCCTGAGTCCTGCATGTTTTGGAGGTTTCTCTACTCCAACACACCTGACTCAATGATTAGGATCAGGATCAGGCTCCTGCAGAGCTTGCTGATGACCTCAAGTATAAATCAGCTGTGTTGAATGTGGGAAACCTCTAAAACAGGCACGACTCATGCCCTCGTGGACCGGACTTTGACACCACTGCTTTATAGGGTTTAAGTCTTGAAATAGACTTGGCCCAGAAGGTCACTGCAGGCTTTTTTCATATTAACGTTTTATGGCAACGTTAGGGGTTCACGATTTCAAATTTGAGTTCAAAGACAGCATAATGTTTTCTAATTACAGGAGATCCTTGTCAGAGTTTAGTTTGTTGATAATGCAGTAGGCAAGTCATAATTACAGGAAACATTTGTAGGAAAAACACTTCTGGGCTAAAAATATAAAATATGACTTCATTAATTTTCTGAACCAATCCAACACAAAAGGGCCTTTTCCGTTCACAAACCTGCCCAAGGCTACGTTCACACTGCAATTGGGATTTTTTTGTTAAATCTGATCTTTTTTTTTTTTTTATGTACTCATTCGTGATGCGACTCGCATGCGCAAAGAGAAGACGTCGAGTGACGTACACCCAAAACGTCGTCACATTGCAGTGTCCACGGAAGTAATCGCAACGTTTTACCGCCAACCAAGCCGCCGAGGCAAGCGACTTTTATTCGTGTCATATGTGCAAATTTAGCTGTGCCAACGCACGCTACAGATTGGTGGACTGGTGGACTCGTTTCGCGGAAGTGTTAGGAGTTCGATTCATGTGTGTTGTCTACAGACATTATGCAAATGCAACTGTGCGAACGCCTGCGCTCCTGGTTGGTGGACTGTTTTCAAGCTCGTTCCTGGTTGGCTGCCGTCCTCGGCTTCCTTGTAAGTCAGTTTTGAATGTGGTGTTTACAAACAGCAACAGAAATCCGTCTGACTTATTTTTTCACCTCATGTCGCCAGAGTAGCGAGGTTGGAAGAGGTAATAGAAATATTTGGGGGAAATGAGGGGACACTCCTCGACCTTCTTATTTCATTGAGAAGTCTACCGAAGATGACGCCGCATCACCGCCGTTCGTGATGAACCGTCTGCAGGGCTGACTTTCTACTATCGCCACACGTCAACTTTATGCTTCATGTTTCAAGTGTGATTAAATTAAAGACAAATTTAACACTTATCTAAAACAGCTTTGTATATATTCACAGACGTGCCAGTAGTCTCCCGCCCGCACAGAGCGCATATCAGGCTTTTTGATGACGTATGAATTGGATGCGTGCGGATGAGCGTTCACAGTGCAGACGCATCGCATAAATATCCGATTTAGGCTGCGTTCACACTGCAGCGCAATTTAGATTTTTTCACAAGTATCAGATTTTTTCATGCAGTGTGAACGTTTTTTTCACACCCGACCTAAGGCCACTTTCATATGTGGATCTAAATCTTGAAAAGTGTTTCACAATGTGGCAGTACATCTGACCGGCCTCACAACTACAGACCACATGTAACCACACCAGCCCAGGAGAGAAATCAAAGACGTACAGAGCGAGCCCGTTTGGCGGGTGGTGCCGGGCAGGACGGCCCGTCCAGCTGCCCGTGCTCTGCCAGGAAGCCGGTGGCCTGCTCCAGGAAGGACGCCACGTCCAGCTGGTTCCACTCCACCATTTTTTGACCTAGGGTGATACACAGGACTGTGTGTTTCAAAACAGCTTTGAATCCCGGCAAGTGTTTCCCTCACTTCTGTATACAAGGTGGTGGTAGCAAAATAAAGTTACAGTGGTACCTTGGAGTTTGAAAATAATTCACAAGTCCAAATTGTTCAACCTCCGAAACATTTTTTCCCATAGGAAATAATGTAAATGTAATTAATCCATTCCCAAGCTCCAAAAACAGAAAATTCCTATTTTAATTTCTATTTATGTTTTTTACATTGACAGTACAGTACAGTATTCAAACAATAATAAAATACCTAACCTTTTTTGTTGTGGTGTGATGGCATCAGTGGATGATAAATGCTATACTAATGCTAGCTTTAGTTCTGTGCTGAGTTTGTGTATTATACATTGGGCATATTGTTAGATTATTAAGCGGTCCTTGCGTGCATTGTTTAACGTCAGGCACATTGTTGAACTGTATTTACAGAAGTAGTCACACAACAGCGCGATAATCTCCTTCCTAATTCCACCGCGGTTTGTAGCACTGTATGTTTGTCTTTGCTGCCACTGGCACTGTTGTCTTTCTTTGGGCTCATGGCGAAGAAAATTGTCGTGGAAAAATCAAATTGCACTCGCGAGTATGGAGCACCTCTGGGAGATTTTTTACTCAGATTTTTTGGTTGAAGTCTGAATTGTACGGGTTCCGAGACGTTCAAACTCCGAGGTTGCACTGTCAACTTTTTGGCGCGTTGTGGGAAATTTAAGTGGAATTAAGTCACTGGAGTAGAATAGATTATCTGCCCCATCCTACTCTTGTGCTGCTCACAAGAACACTCACCAGTACGAGGATCCAAGATGGAAATATATGGAAATTTGTTGAGTTTATAGAACTGGATGTATCGTTGTCCCTCTTCACTATCATGATATACCTGCAACAAACATTGAGATAAAAACTTAATCCACTCCACCTCCGGAACATGGCTGGAAATAACCTACTGTAATGACAAACCGGTTTTCAGGGCTTAAAGTAAAAAATAAAATAAAATTACAAAAAAATCCTGAGCCTAAACTTTTTCCGGGGAGCGGTGGTGCAGTATCCAATGTGTCGATTCATTGTTCGACCGGCATCACGCCATTACTATTCGATTCGTCGTGTCAGCTCATCTCTTTCATTATCCATTTATATGATGTATAGTACAGTATAATAGCACTGCGGGTTGCAGTCCCTTCTAGTGCTGCAGATATCGAATATTTTGGTATTCAAATATCGTATGGAAAATTCTATTGAATAATCAGGTATTTGGATAAAAATATTATTTTCGCTTGGTGATAGAACAATTATGAATACAGAAGTCATTAAAAATATATTTCCACTTACTAATGATCGACCAACTTTAATTTCTAAATAATCAAAAATTTGTGGTTTTTTTTTAACTTAAATTTGAATTGTGCTTAACAGCACATTATTTTCTTCTCTAGAGAGTTGGGGAGATTTTAGACAAATCACTCGCCATGGATTTTGTAATGACCTTCTGTTAAATATTAGGCAACTTCCCTCTCTACCCACTCTTAAAAGACATCTTTGTTCTTTGGCGTTCGACTCGGCATGGTGCCTTCAGCATTTTATTAATTATTTATTTTATTTACTGACCTACTTGTTATTTTATTGACTTATTCATTTACCCACTTACGATATTTATTCATTTGTTTGGTGTTGTTTTGTTTTACCTGTCTTTATTCCATGACTGATTTTTACTACACGTATAGCACTTAGTATGAAATGAAGTTCCGAGTCGAGTAGTTTTTGGTCTGTGAGACAAAGTGACGTCAGAACCACAGTTGTGATTTTGCCGACTGTCAACTGCACAATTGAGTGAGCTCAGTTTATTAAACCGATCTCTAGGGACGGCAACTGTGCCCGGCCGTCAGCATCAAAGTGTGCAAACTTAGATGGGTGTGACAATCAGTGGATCTTATCTTATCTTATCTTAAATCATCACGTTGATTAGACTGCCTTTGAAAAGTAGTCCGATGGTTCTAGCTGCAGCCGCTGGCACAGTTATCACGCTCACACTGTAGACGCTCTAGTCTAAACACTGGCAACAGGCACCGTCCAATACAATGCCAACGTAATCAAGTCGTCTTTTAGTGCCCTTAATTGGCGATCGAACATGATTTCAGGGCTAAGTTGTTTTGTTGACTTTAGTCGCAATAATTTATGCAGGCAATATGAACGGCAGACACACATTTCGCAAGACGAGTCATGTCATCCATTGCGCCACGACAGGCAAAACGCTCCCGGGAACAACTCCAAAATAAAAGCGTATTGCGCTCCACATCTTACTTGGTATGGGAAGGTTTATTTAGAAGTTGGCCTTCTCTCCACATTGGTGGTGTTTTGCCAGACGTGTGAAATATTCCCCATAATGTAAACTGTTAACTCCGCTGGATTTTTCATTGCGCTCTTTCAATACAAGACCAGCCCTACTCTGCTTGTGATTGGCTAGTGGCTCTTACGCCGGAAATCCGGCACTGTACTTTAAGCCCTGTGGTTTGTTCTGACAGCCTTACAATTGCATTTCTATTAACAGCGCTGAGTGGTAACCGCAAGTAAAAGCTGTGTACCTGCCAGAATATAAAATGTTCTCGAATGATGGTCTTCACAGCGTCGTTGCTCCAAACGTCTCTGTTCAGGCACTGGCAAGCAAAATCTTGAACGTTCTGAATGTTGATCATCAACCACTTGTTCTCCAACTGGCCGCAGTCTTTTGCCTATTTGAGATAGTAACGACACAACGTAAAGTCCAAATTTAGACAACTTTATATTGTAGAACAGGGACATGATTCAAGTAACCAGTTTGCAATCTGGACGCAAAGGGGTGTGACATGTCAACCATAACAGAAATCATCATCATAACCAAAATTGTATGGGAAGTTGTCAAATTTCTAGTTGTACAACCTCATGGGGCATGTAGATGCCTGTAAGTTGCCCATTGTTTCGTTTGCAGCACACCTGCTTTCCTCTGAGTGAAGGTCAGCACACAGAATCAAGGCCTGTTTGGTGTAGATTTGTAAGCGACTCCTCACCGTCTCAAAGCTGCCTTTGTGCATCAGCTCAATGGGAGGACGAAAAAGGTCTGCCAGGGTGCTCAGTTTCTTGTCCACTGTGCCACCGTTGCGCAGCTCCTGTTCCTGGCGGACTGGAAAGAGATGGAATGCGAGTGAGGGGAATTATCATCAATGGGGGATGGAAAAATCGTGACTTCAATGTAGGAATCTGATTTAATAACGTGAACAATTAACACCTCATATGGAATTCACTAAAGTATTTTTAAACAGTGAACAATCAGTGCTACTTTAAACGGGGAAGTCAGCCTTAAACATTTCTTGACAATAATGTGTTATATGTGACCTCACACTAGTGTAACCATGACATTCTGATTAATACTGCATTTGTGGAATAATGCTACGTTCAAACTGAGCCGAAAATATTGTGACGCTACGCTGGTCTCGCACGTGTTTTATTTGCGGGGGTTCTCAAATGGGATTTGTTACGCTCCGCGCCGCAACGGAGGAAGAGGAGGGATTTCCGCTTCGGTAGGTGGTGCTAACTTTATTGTAGCATTGCTAGCTTGCTTCACACTTCGACAATTAAACAAACAAACTCACCAGGTAAGCCAACATTCACGCTTCTTCCTCCAAGCAATCTCCTTTTTGGCCCGGTCGCGGTACACGTAGCTCGCCGTGTTGTACAGCTGTCTGCAAACCGCAACGATCAAACTCTCCTCCATTGCTATGCTACACGTTCTGCAACCGCTTCCTGTGTTTTGTTTGTGACGTATTTGGTGACGTGGACTATCTCTACACCGATTGGATGTCTCTGACGCAATGGCGTCAAAAGTTAATTTCAACCAACGCCGGCGAAATGGGCAAAGTAGCAAGATGATCGCCAGAAACAGCCCAAACGCGCCGCCCGGCATACCATCGCGCCCCTCCGCGTGAAGTCCATTGACTACAATGCAATCGCGCCGCCGGAAACGCCTCCCCAACCGTTGGTCTGAACGTAGCGTAAGAGTAATGAAGCAAAATCCAGCCATTTTGATCCATCTGAGGCGGCGGCCATTTTGCCACTTGCTGTCGACTGAAGATGACATCACAGTTACTCAGAGCTCAGACCAATCACAGCACATCTGTTTTCTGAAGCTGAGCTGTGATTGGTTGTTACCTGAGACCTGAGCAACTATGATGTCGTTTTCACTCGACAGCAAGACGGCAAAATGGCCACCATCTGATATTGATAAAAAACTGCTGGATTTTGCTGCTTATCTCGTATTCCACTAACACAAATATAACACAGAAATACCGTATTTTGAATAGTGGAGCTGCTGTGAACATATTGTAATGATGGGGGGGCTTCTCCTTTAAAGAGAACCAAAAACTTGACACTCTTTGGAATAAGGAAAATCCAAAATAAGATACATTCTTGTAAACAGAATTTAGCAGTGAGAATATTGCCATGAAAGATTTTACCTGCAACTATCAAATATTTTCAAGCCTCTATTATTCCACTGCTTATTTATTAGATAGAACAGAATAATTAGATGGAAATGGTTTTGCATTTTCAAACAACAAAATGTGCATGTGAGGAGGAGCAGGTAATATTGTTGTCCACTTGAGGTCGCCATCCTCACATTCCACACTAAATTATCTGTGACTTTGTGTTTGTGTTGCTTTAAAAGGTGTGGCCTGGCCTGGTGAATGACGTGGGAGGCAGCAAATGCCAGTTTAGAGTTGGCTGTTGTGAGCTCAGGTTAGCAGCTGGCTGTTAACTGGCGAACCGTCTGCCAGTAATCATACCGTTGAGTGCCTGGGTGCCAGTTGTGGCAGCTTGTGTATAAATGTGCTTAATACGTGTTTATTTTCTTACCGTTTGTTCAATAAAAGGATTGAAAGTCACCTGTGGCTTTTCTATCCTTTATCAAATTATTCACTAAATTGTTTCAGCCCCAAAGACGACTCACTTGTTTCTGTTTGGAAGTCTCTAAAGCCATCGAATATGGATCGTGCCGGCCTCCTTCGCTTTGGCACTGAAAGTTTACAAGACGCAACAAAATTGCAATGAATGCTTGCAAGAAAGAAGCAATCAAAAAATATCAATGCAATACCTCCAAAAAGTGGCTCCGGCTCCACAAGTATGTCCTGCTTCTGAGGAATGGGTGCTCGTACTTCGCTGTGACCACACACACACAAGACAAAAAACGCTAACCATCCGATCATCAGAGTATCATTTAGAAGAAAAAAAATAGTTGGTGTATGAGCACTTACTCTGAAGGTGGAACTCTGCTGCTGGATGCTACCGAACCGGAACTCGTGCTGGGCTCCTCGGCCACCACGCCTCCGTCCAGAAACATCGTCACTGCCATTTCCAGGTTGTTGTTGCATGCTTCCAACATATGCTTCCCCACACTCTCTGTAGCCCCTAGTGGAGTATTAAAGGAGACATAGAATGCATTTTTACACAATTACAACATTTAAATCAGCTCATATATGGCTTGTTTTGTTAAAATAACCCAAAGATAGATCATTATAGATATTTTTACAGCTCATTTTTTGCTATGGAAGAATCAGCTTGTTTGCGGGGGCAGAGCTGTCTCAGAGTGTGCCAATGTTGAGCCAAGCTTTCTTGAGCCAGACAACAAGCTCTTACAAGTCACCACTGGCTAATTTAAGAATAAAACAGTGCATCATGATTTTATGCTTGATTGTGCATCTCCTTTTGGTGTTCTTGCCGAATAATGCATACATACATGTACATACATACATACTGGTACGACATTGTTATAGGCTTGAAATTAGCGGTTTCACATTCCAGGTTGCAAGACAAAATTTCAATTTTGCACGTCATTATAACACATTGAATATCAAAACTGAGAATCAACTGCGATGGCGTTCCAAAAAGCTTTGCTGGACTGCATCGCTCACATCACCTACCACAGGTAGCTGCCGGTTGACTCTCAGACCAGTGCTACCTGCGCTGCACCAGCTAGCTAGCAACCAGCTTCATAACACAAAATAAATGATCATAAGTAGGCAAGTAAAAAAAAAATAATCATAATAAATAAAATAAATAATTCTGATGAGGGACAAAGCTATGCTAATGTTAAGCTAACCTACAATTGACATGGCTAGCACATTTAAAACCGGTATTAAGTGTTTGGATGACCAAGCCCACTTTTCACAAACGTCTGGTTTGAACCGTGTTAAGCAGAGACAGTGTTTCCCACAGATTTGAAATCTACTTGGGGGCTCAGGCGGTGGGGATGGAAGGCGGGTTTGACCGGAGGTGTGTCTCAGTCCTGTTATTACATCTCCTCTAGCCTCACGATCCACAAGTGACGGCGAACTAACGTTACATGCGGCATATCCTGTTGCAACACTTTTTTTTCCTTTTTAAATGTATTTTTAATACATTTTCTTGAAAACTTCTTAGGTGGTGGCAAACCCAAGTATTAACATGGTGTGAGAAAAACTGAGAGATCATCCAATTTAAGCCTATACCCCACTAAAAGGTGAAGGAAGGTTTGTGACGCTAGAGAATGCTGATTTCTTGCCAGGCTTCGTTGAAGTTCGCAATGTTCGCCTAGAGTTGACAACAAAAAGCATTAAAACCATTGGTGGACGTTTAGTGAACGTTTGCGAACATTAAACAAACCCTAACGGGAGCATGTATTTGATACCTTCTTCAACCATACCAACACTCGCAAAGGTACCCGTTTACATACATACCCTAGGGGTATGTACAACTTTTGAGCATACTGCATGGTGAGACAAAAGCTTAATGTCCATAAAATTCAAAATACTGTGCCAATTGTTTCAGAGGTTGAAGTTGACATGAGTAGAGATGTACGTGTGAATTTGGGTAACAATTATATGCATTTTTGTGTCAATAAGTAACTTTTATACATATGCAGTGGTGTTCAAAAGTTTACACACCCCAAACTTTCAAACACAACTGTATGTGTTTAAACATGATCAGTGCCACATGAACAGACATTTTCTAAAACCATCTTCTGAAAAGAATACATTAATCAAGCGGTATAGTGCTTATTTTTCATTTTAATGCTGAAAGACAAGAATGAGTGAATTGTGAATGTTTCACTCTTAGTGACATAAGTTGCTATGACTTCACTCGTCCACTAGATGTCCCTAATGTTACTTTCACTTAAGCCCCAAAGCTCTGAATTTGTTTCGGCACAATTTGAAGGAAGGAACCACACAACTTTAATCCAACTTTGAACAGAGAAAGAGCAAGCAAATTGATAAGTATCTGGACTCTTGACAGAAAATCTACTCACTAAACAGAACCGGAAATTAATTATGGTACGCTATTCTGCATGTCAGGTGAAGTGGCCTAACTTAAAAGTATCAAGATAGTATATTATGAAAACTAACAAATAACATTGCTGATATTATTTTTAGAGTCCTGAGTTTCGATTTTTACTTTTGAGATCTGCATAGCAAATGTTCTCAAAATGACATTAATAATATATATATATATATATATATATATATATATATATATATACACACATACACAATATGTTCTATGCGCCCCCCCAGTATTCTAAACATGGCATTCTGATGAATATTGCGTTTTATGGTTTTGTCATATGATAAGTAAATATTGAGAACTTATCCAGGAAAAAACTGTAACATGGATGTGTGTTGTTATATTGGGTTTTTGAATACTAGTAATGATAGCTGTAATTGCAATCTGACAGTGATGATCTAAGATATTATGGAAGCATATTGCTGCCACACCCCAAAAAAAATTCATTGACTACATAATGGTATAGGTTGTGCGCTGTGAATTCCGGAAAAGTCGGCGATTTAATTAACTTGGGAAAAACAGCATGCAACAGAAGGTAAGGGGCTGTTTTCAAACTAGCGATCTCCATCCATCCATCCATCCATCTTCTACCACTTATTCTAGGCCGGGTCATGGGGGCAGCAGCTTTAGGAGGGATGCCCAGACTTCCCTCTTCCCAGCCACTTCAACCAGCTCCTCCGGCGAGATCCCAAGGCGTTCCCGGGCCAGCCGAGAGACACAGTCTCTCCAGCGTGTCCTGGTTCGTCCCCGGGGCATCCCGCCACGCCGGTGGGACACGCCCGGAACACCTCTCCAGGAAGGCGTCCACGAGGCATCCGAACCAGATGCTCGAGCCACCTCAGCTGGCTCCTCTCAACGCGGAGGAGTAGCGGCTCGACCCTGAGGCCCTCCCAGATGACCGAGCTTCTCACCTTATCTCTAAGGGAGAGCCCGGCTACCCTGTGGAGGAAACTCATTTCGGCCGCTTATATCCGGGATCTTGTTCTTTCGGTCACAACCCACAGCTCGTGACCATAGGTGAGGGTAGGAACGTAGATCGATTGGTAAATCGAGAGCTTCACCTTTCGGCTCAGCTCCTTCTTCACCACGACAAACCGATACAGAGTTCGCATCACTGCAGACGCAGCACCGATCCGCCTGTCGATCTCCCGCTCCATTCTACCCTCACTCGTGAACAAGACCCCAAGATACTTGAACTCCTCCACTTGGGGAAGGATCTCATCCCCGACCCAGAAGAGTACGCCACCCTTTTCCGACTGAGGGCCATGGTCTCGGATTTGGAGGTGCTGATCCTCATCCCAACCTCTGCTGCGAACCGCTCCAGTGAGAGTTGGAGATCACGGCTTGATGAAGCCAACAGCACCACGTCATTTGCAAAAAGCAGAGATGTAATGCTGACGCCACCAAACCAGACCCCCTCAACGCCTTGGCTGCGCCTAGAAATTCTGTCCATAAAAGCTATGGACAGAATCTGTGACAAAGGGCAGCCTTGGAGGAGTCCAACCCTCACTGGAAGCGAATCCGACTTACTGCCGGCAATACGGACCAAACTGACATCGGTCGTACAGGGACCAAACAGCCCGTATCAAGGGGCTCGATTCCCCGTACTCCCGAAACACCCCCCACAGGACTCCCCGAGGGACCCGGTCGAACGCCTTCTCCAAATTCACAAAACACATGTAGACCGGTTGGGCGAACTCCCGCGCACCCTCGAGGACCCTGCAGAGGGTGAAGAGGTGGTCCACTGTTCCACGGCCGGGACGAAAACCACACTGCTCCCCCTGAATCAGAGATTCAACTTCCTGACTGACCCTCCTCTCCAGCACCCCTGAATAGACCTTAATAGGGAGGCTGAGGAGCGATCTCCAACTTGAGTAAATACCGCGCTCTATGAGTCCCGACTAAATGTGCAACTTCGACCGACAGACGAACTTTCGTTGAAGTAGTAGATTTCGTGGCTCTATTGGCAATAATAACTTTTAATTTGTAAAATAACAGTTGCCAAGTGGCTCCTGGTCACATCCACTTCCATTCAACAATCATTTCCTTCCGCCGTCCGTCATAGGGCAGTCACGTGATCATGTGACGTCGGTGCAAATGGTCAATAACGTGATAAATTCCACATTGTACTGTTTTAAGTTTGACCTCTGCATTTGGCAAAACAAAACTAAGAAGACCTTCCGGCTCAGGTCACTGGCGGAGAGCTATACAGGTGTGTCTTCTTTTTAAATCTTACATTTTGTTGAACATTTGGCCTTATTTTCTTACGTTATTATTAGGGATGCACGATAATGGTATTTTCAACCGATACCGATAAACCAATAATTTAGAACGTGCCGATGTCGATAACCAATAAGTAAGGCAATAATTGTCTGCAAAATTAACTTGAATACAAATATACTTTGGATTCCTACTATAAGTACAAATACATAGAACCATTTGTAACGCACCGTAAAGCTGAATTTTATTGATATCTCTGCTTCAAAGACAACCAGTAACTAATTTTGAGTTTGGCAAAACAAAAAAGTTATGTTTTAAAAATTCAACATAAAAACTGTGAGGGTAAAATTTTGGGGAGACACATCTTGAGCCACAACCACAAAAGATGGACCAACGCGGCAAGTCTATTATTATCGGCGAATTTCTTTATTATCTGGTTTATCTATACAAAGTCAAATTGGTTGATAATGGCCGATAATTATCGGCTGATTTCTTTATTATCTGTTTGATGTCAAATTGGTCGATAATTGACGATAATTATCGGCCATTGATATTATCGTGCATCCCCAGTTATTATAGTGTTACGTAGCATGTAACTTCGATTTAAAAGACACAAAAAGAAGACATACCTACCATAAGGCTCCACCTGTGATTTGAATTGAAAGAAGTTGTTTTGTTTAGTTGATTGCAGAAATGAATATTATATTACGAATTAATCACTGATGCTTTATTTTCCGGTTGAGGTAGCAAGTAAGTTGCCAAGCATTTACACGAAAGAATGTGTTACTGTTCTCGCTGTGTAGATTGTAGTTGAACATTTCCTGCACGGTGTAGTAGTTTGACTTCCGTCCCTTACTGCGCATGCGCGTTCGAGTCTGCCAACATGGTGGCGCGGTAGCTCGTCTGCGTGAAATAAACTTTACACTTCTCTTGTATTTTTCATCGCGTGCACATGAGTAACCGATTGTAGGATGTGCGGATCTATAATGCGCTAGTAGAAAATCACACCGGTAACAGTGAGATTTTAACAATACAGTCTTTTTTCTTTTTTTTTTTAAAGAGATGACAAGTAGTAGCACAAGGCGATGATGATGAAGGCAAATGTTAGACCTCCATTCTGCAATTACGCACAACAGGCTATGTCTAAAAGTGCAATAAAAAGCAGCTACCTGCTCACGATTTGTAACTTGTTGTGATCGCCACTAAGCACTACGGGGGAGAAGCTAAGTTGCTGTTATAGAGGTTTAAGTTCCGCACTCATTCACGAGTGGAGAGTCTTTTAGTGGAGTTGGCCAGTTAACACGGGCTGTGCTTTTTTTCCTCCCCACTGACAGCGGAGGGGCACCAGACACATTTAACGTCCCTTTTTACAACTGCGCACGCATTTTCCTCGTCAGTCCCGACACGGGCAACTGTTCCCGCACGTCTCCCAAAAGATACCCCTCAAATTAGGATGGAAACCAAGTGTGATTTTTACCTGTTATTGCTGTGAATTGTTGTATTAACCCGTTCACCCCCGGAGTCGAGGTGTCTCCGAGCGCCGCCATCTTACCGCCACAAACAACAACATAAATGTCGCGCATGCGCAACACAACCTTTTTTCCCTCCGCCTGGCGCGAGTGGCAGAGACGTCACTTTACGCGACTGGTGCATTGTGGGAGTTATAGTATTTTACGAAAAAAGGTAATACTGTTTCACGAAGAAATTAGAATAAAGTTGATATAGTTCTTTTCAAATGCAAGGAGTAAAAGTAAATAGTTGTAAGAAAAATGACTTAAGTACAATAACGACGTATCTGTACTTTCCACCACTGTCCAAAATCACAAATGAAAAGCAAAATCTTGTTGTAAGTAGTAGTACTATACATTTATTGTTGTTTGCATAATACATTCCATTTCAAGTCCAAAAACCCTGTAATTTAGATTATTTAAACAACAAATAGTTTATCAGATTACTCTTTCAGTGACAATTTAAGATCACTTGATCTGAACCACTTCAGTTCACTGGCAAAACACACACTGACTCTTTCAATCCATTATTTGTCATTGTAATTACCTTAAAACCAAGTGTAAAATAATATCTAAAAGGCTTAGAACGTTTTATTTCCACAAAAAATCTGTTGCCTTAGCCATGACATCAAATGAACAAAGTATATTTTTTGAATGTACACATGGATCAAATCAAGTGCTCTCAGTTATTTACATGAGACCACCACACAAACAGCCCCTCAGCTTTTTTTATTTTATTTTTTTTAGCTGAGTGAAGCTGTCAATAAATAATACAGAATGTGTCACTGCAGCATCTATAAACTCGTCATCCAGTCTCAGAACTCGAGGTAAACCAGTAAAAACTTTTGTGAAGCACTCCAAACGAACGGAACAAGTGAAAGAACCAAAGCAGTGATCAGTATTACAAAGAAGGAAAAAAAAAAGGCTATTTACCATCCTAGACAGACAGATGTTACATTCTTGTAGGCTTTATTTTACGACGGAGGTGTCACTCAGTCGTAAGATGGATGAGACGAGACTAGGGGACATTCGTCGCGTTTTGCTGTAAATTATGTTGAAAATACACACATGAAATTTGCAAGTAAGTTTGAAAGATGCATCTTCTATTTAAAGGTTTAATACCAAGTTTGGGAGTGTTTTGAATAAGCTCAACTGCAGGATATTCTGTGAGGGCAAAATGGTAGGTATACACTTAAGTCTCGTTATTTTTTTTTTTTCTCAAGGTACCGCAAATAAAAAATAAATTGAGCCAAGAAACAAAGAAAGTAAATTCAAAAGCAGTATTGGACAGGTAGTGGGGGAGGAAGGCAAAAAGTAGTTTAGAGCAAATAAAGGGAGGATGGAAAATAAATTGTAGGTAGAAAGAAAGGAATGAATGAAGGGAGGGAGTGACGGAGCGAGAAAGAAAGAAAAGAAAGAAAGAAATTGAAGGAAGGTGGCGTGGACCACTTTTAAAATGTATACCTACTTTTGGCCGAGCTTGTAGTACAGTGCTACCTTGACTTATGACTAATTCCTTAAATTTACTCTCATTTCAAATCAATGTTCCTCTGTGAAATGAACTGTTATTAATCCTAATTTTTAATTTTAATAAGACAACTAGCAATGTACTGCATTAAACTATTTTAAAATGTAAAATAAACTGTGATTATTTTAAGTACCGTAGTATTTGTGGTGTGTGCCTTTAAGGGGTGTGGCCTAGTGATTGACATCTCAAGGTCGAGTTGGTTAGGCTGTGTGTGAGCATCTGGGCGCGAGTCGTGGCCAACAGCAGGTGCTTGTGAGTGCGCTATTTTTGTATTTGACTATTTGTCCCATTCAATACAATACACATAAAGACAATCCGGCTGTTTTTGTCCCCATTTGACCAAATACGTCCAACGTCACATTATGCTTTAGTCTGAGGCGTGTGTGTTGGGAAAGCAGACTACTTTCAAGCCATCTAACTCTGGATTTTCATGTGAACGTCCTGGAAGCGCCCTGACAGACAAAGAAGGAAGCAGCGGTTCCCAAGATAGAAGTATTTTCCAAAGCAAGACTTTTTTTTTGCCGCCATAGGCATCTTAGACCTGGTACACACATCAGGACTTTTCAAATCTTAAACCTATGATTACTTTATCTGTGACAGAAATAAAGATACAAAAAAAAAGGTTTTTGCTGTATTGTGTGTGTGGTCTGCTCTAATAATCTCAACACACAGGGCCAACACATTAAGATTCAGATCTAAGTTTCTGTCCTACCATGGATTTCGAAATGGTGTCCTCTGGGGCAGGAATCTCGCGTGATCACACGTGATCGGACAAAAACCACTAAGATCAGACACTTCCGGATATGCGCGATGTTGCCAGAGAGGCTTGCTTTGGAAAAATGCAGCCCAATTGCATTCAACGGCCAAGGTAGGTCAAGTCAAGGTGCCACTGTATACTCATTTGGTAAGTGATCCCTCTTCCCTTTTGATTCTTCCAAAATGTGATAAATATGTCATCGGTCGCATGATTGACAATAAGAAAGTGATGGATTTGATGCTATATCACAGTCCATCGCCAGTGCCATAAATAAAGTTTCCACAACTTGGATGGAGTTGCAAATGAGCGCATATGTGGGTGACATGAATGTTGCACTGTATATTATGTGTATGTAGAAAGGAGGATTTGATGAGTGGAGGTGCGAGGGCGTGGGGGCAACACTGAAGTGGACGGCGTATACCGTATTGCATGTTTAAAAGCGGATGAAGGTGGCGTCGATCTGGCGCACGCTGGGCAGAGCCAGCATGATCTTCCGCCGGTACTGCGGGTCTTTCTGCAGGGGGTTTCTCTCCAGGTAGACCGTCTCCAGGGATTTGATGTTCTTCAGCTCGTCCAGATCCGACCAGTTGTCGATTTGGTTATCGTTCATCTGAAGGGAGTCACAGCGCTTATTTAGGATATGTGCAACTTTTTTTTGTGCCGTTTTGTTTATTAGGTGTGAGTCTTATCAGGGCTGACTTTGGTTGAGTGGTGAGGCTCGGTCGCCAGCCAATCACAAGACACATCTAAAAATTAATGAACGTAAGCTAATGATTTTCCATTGTAGTTTTTAATTTCGTTTTGATTTTTTTTTCCTTTTCAATTTAGATAGCTTAATTAGTTTTTAGAGCAGGTTTGTTAGTTATTGCTTCTTCTTTTCTTTTCTTTTTTACTTTGAAAGCTCATGTATTAAATCAAATGACAAAGATGAAAACAAAGGACATTTTTGCTATAATAATAGCGAATTTTATATACATTTTCAGTTAGCTATCGTGTTTTTCAAAACATTTTAACAAAAATGTTTTTTCAATTTTACTTTTAGTTATTTAATACATTTTTGTGAACTATAATAACTTAGCAAGCAAGCATTCACACTCACGTCGACACCTCTGGGCAATTTGGAGCCGTCTATTAAACTAACACATTTGAATCTTATCCTAGCTGACTTTGGGCTAGAGGTGATGTACATCCTGGACTGGTTGCCCGTCAATTGCAGGGCATATAAAGACAAACAACCATTCATACCAATAGACAATTTAGAGTCTTCAACTAAGGAAGCAAATCTGCAGCATTTCCCAACTGACTTGGGGAGAGAAAAGCAGGGACTCGACTGGTCACCAGCCAGTCACAGTGCACGTATAGACAAGCAAGCATTCACATCTAGGCTCAAGAGGAGGACGCAGAGGCAAAATGATGCAGCCGTTCAAAGCACAAATCTCAGAAGTGTTAAATGAAGACTTTAAATTGTCCATGCAGTGGGTATAAAATGTCTACACACCCCTGTTCAAAGACCACGTTTTTGTGATGTAAAAAATAGACACAGACAAATCATTTTAAAAGGTATCCCTGCATAAATGTGACCTATAACTTGTGAAACTCATTTAAAAAAAAAAACTTTTCGAGAGGAACAGTAAAGTTAAATTCTTGTGACTGAGAATGTGGCTGTGTTCAGCGTTAAACACACCTGCCATCATTTTAAGTGACTATGATTAACTCCAAGTAAAGTTAAGCTGTTCTAACAAGGCTTCTCCTGACATTTTTGGAGTCGTCTCTTATAGCACAAAAGCCATGGTCCGGAAAGAGAAATAAATAGCATTAAACACTTGAGTCCTACCCAGAACTCCTGCAGCTCTGTTAGATGGCTGACGTTCTCGATCTTCTTTACTCTGTTGGCTGCGATGTCCAGAGTCGTCAACTTTTTCTGATGGGAGAGAGAGTGGTGTGAGGTAATACAGAAAACACCTGGCTGCTGCTGTTAGTTGATGTGCACATCGGACAGGTTCTTGCTTGACTCACATTGTTTTCCAAGCCCTCAATGACCTCGATGCCGTTGTGGCTCAGGTAGAGCTCTCGTAGGCTGACTAGGTTCTGCAAACCCTCCATTTTAGTAATCCGATTACTCTGAATGTAAACACAAAGAAGTTGGACGATTTTTTGGGGGGGTATTTCCTATGGCATATACATTGATTAATTGGAATTAGATTTATGCGAAGTCCTTGGCAAAATGTCCCCTCTGTAAGCGGTCCCTAGGCCTAAAATGTACTGTAAGAACCACTGCTTTAATGTCAGTATGAGTACCTGAATGCTTAACACAGTCAGGCTGTGTAAACTGTCCATATTCTGCAGCTTGGTGATTTTATTGGTGCCAAGGAATAAGCTTTGCAAAGACGTGAGCGTATCCAGGTTCTCTATGACCTATGAACACAAATAAAGAATCATGACTATGACTTGATTAACACGTTTTGTAAGCGTGACGACAAGCGTACTCGAATGCGATTGGAGCCCAGCTCCAGCATTTCCAGACAGGGAAAGTGCCCCAGGTTGGCGATGTTGCCGATTTTGTTGTGAAGCAGAAAAAGTTTCTTCAGCCGCGTCAGTTGCTCCAAACCTTCCACCTTCCTCAGAACATTGAAGGAAACGTCCAGCTGCCTGTGGTTGAGCCAAAAAGACAGATGAAGAGCTTGTGGGTTTGAAAAATGCCATTTATCTGTTCCGGTAGTACGTACCATAAAAAACAAGAAGAAAAAAAGTCACATGCCACAGTATTGCACTGTATTAAAATAAACTTAACACAACAAAATAGAATATAAAGAATTATAATTATGGTTTGTGCATCATGGTTCATGCCTCAATGCTATTATTCCCATTGACATTTTGCTCCTCCTTCTGGTTTGTGTGCCTTGGCCACTAGAGGCCAGTATAATACAGTCATATAAACATGAAGAAAACAGTCACAACAAAATGAATCTTTTATACAAAGGATCGCAGTAAATAAATATTGTTATGCTGTCTAAATGTGTTACTATGGAGGACCAAAACTGCAAAAATAAATAAATTAATTAAAAAAGTTAAAATAAATCCAAAAATAAAATAAAAAATCTATAAAAAAAAATAATATAAAAATAAATATGGAAATAATACAAAAACAAGTCTATAAATAGAATTAAATATAAATCATTAAATAAAAGTGCACTGCCCTCATATGTATGTATTTCATGCTGCAGACAATGTCAGCATGAAATGTGCCATAAAATGTGATTTCAATGAGGGGGGGCTTGGGTTGAACTATTCGCTTGGTGGATCGTTTGGTTGATCGTCATGGTGCCACCAAAGCCCATCCATCCATTTTCTTAACCGCTTGTCCTCACAAGAGTCGCTGGAGCCTATCTCAGCTGGCTTCGGGCAGTAGGTACACCCTGAACTGGTTGCCAGCCAATCGCAGGGCACACAGAGACGAACAACCATCCAATCCACAATTACACCTATGGACAACTTGGAGAGTTCAATTAACCTGACATGCATGTCTTTGGAATGTGGGAGGAAACCGGAGTACCTGGAGAAAACCCACGCAAGCACGGGGAGAACATGCAAACTCCACCCAGGAAAGCCGAAGCCCGGACTCGATCTAACGTCCTCTACACTGGGAGGCGGACGTGCTAACCAGTCATCCACCGTGCCGTGCCGACCGCCACCAAAGTCATATTTTTGATATTAGACATGGCTTTGGCCTGAGCGCAAAAACAATGAATAGGCAAGAATAACTCCCCGCCCAAAAAATTGACTTAATAGCAAATTTGCAAATGCTGACCTGCAAAGATTCAGGGGTTGACTGTATATGATTAAAATCCCAACTTACTCCAACTGCGTGAGCTTGTTCAGATTCTCCAACTTGCGGATTTGATTGTCATACAAATCAAGTTCTCGCAGTGAGCTCAAACTGTCGAGATTTTCAATTTTTTTAATCAGATTCTGTCGTAAGGAAAGATTCTGTGTGGACAAAGAGAATTAAGAATTGTCAGTATGGCATTTTAAAAAAAGTTATTCTTTCATTTCTAAAATCTCAATTTGGTGATGCATAATTTTTTTACTGATCAGCAACATTTGCTGAATGTATAATAGACTTACTTTTGCTTTCTGAAGCACTTCCAGTCCTTCAATTTTTCCAATGCGACAGTGAACAAGGTCAACATCCTGTAAAAAGAAAAGAAAAGAAAAAGTAAAAAGAAGTCAGATAATGTCGTACATTGGATCATTGCATCTCCAAAACCATTATTTTTCAGAAACTTAAAAAGAGAGATTAGACTGGATATTTATTTGTAAAAATAACAAACCCAGATTCACACTTTTCACAAATGGCTAGTCACCACTATCCAATAGGCAAGATTTTTTAAATAATTTGCATATGGCCAAATACGGTCATTGGAGATGTTTGCCTGACAGAGATAATATATCAAACAGCTTCCCCTCACCTCCTCTTCCGGGTCCAAGGTGATGGTGTCCATGTCAACGGGAGACTCCTCTTTATCTAGAGGGAGTGAAATCATAACACAACATGATTCTATTAACAGAAAGGCACAAAGAGAAAAAGAGACTTTAACGTCCATCCAACCCTGGATAAGAGGCCCAGAAACATTACTAGTGATTGTTGCCCCTGATGGGGTAAACATGTTGGGATAACATACTCGAGGCGGGAGGCTGATTTGGATCCATGTCGCCATTGATGCTCTTCCTCCTGGTCTCGTCGTCGCCCGACTCCTCGGATTCTCCCCTCCGATCCACTACAAGTGGAGCACACAAAATGAAATGTAAACAAAATGTATTTATAGAGCACATATAAAAACAACAGGGTTGACTATTACTAACATACCGCACAAGTCACTTAGACTTCCTTAAAAGATGACAGATTTTACTACATTTTAAAATTCTGGTCATTTCTTACACCAAGATGGGTGACACAACAGGCCTTTTTCAAGGTACAAGAGGGTAAAAAAGTTGTGATGAATTGGGCATACAACGTCCATCTTCATCTTTACTCAGTGGCGGGTAAATTCGAGAGTCATCTGCATAAAGATGAAATGCCACGCTTTTCTTTTTTTTAAATAACAGCACTTGGGAGCAAGTAAAAAGGGCAATACAATGAACTGTCCTAGAATGTAACCCTGAGGCACTCAAGTTTCATTAAAGGTTAATTAATTTTAGTTTATTATTGCTATTAACCGCTTGCTGTTAATAAAGAATGTCAAATGGCATGTTTTGGTATGGTCATTTTGTTTCTACGATACATTTCGGATAGGGAGAGATGGGATAGGTTGGGCCTCCAACTAAAAATTCGCTTTGGTTAGGGGCAACCTAGCACAGCCTAGTAAACACTGTAATCTTTGACCGATAGCAGTGGCATAATACAAAGGAAACTCCACCCTGCCTGTTTATCGTTACAGAGGACTTGCAACAACAATCTGACCCGATTCGTTAGTGTGAGTGTACTCTCATCATTCCGTAGCAGTCTGCTTTTCAGTCCGCCGTTCACGTCGTTATATTGCCATACATACCGAGCGGTTTTAAATAGTTTGTAGAAGAACGCTAGCCACATCATTACCTCCCCGGTACGCGCAGACCTGTCACGCCAGGATCGGACATGGATTTTCGGGGACAACGTGGTCCAGGTTTGGCGTAAACCAACGACGTCAGCCAGTGAGCCTTGTTGTTAGCACGCTACCTAGCAAACGTGGGCTGGACATCTGTTATACATTCGTAAACGACACTTCGAATACACTCGCGGAGATAAGGAGTCGCGCGTCGTCATAATTGACATTCAACCGGGATGCTGGTGGAGACGGGGCGACGGCTTTTCGATATTTACTCACCTTCCATTTCTTGCGGCTCTACAACGGAGAGGGAAGCCATGTTTCCTGTAAACACTCCTGGCAACGGCTCAGCCAATCAGACGGAAGGGATGTACATACGACGGCACGTCGCAAGGTTGCGCCAGCCACACGCAAAGGACTGTACAGTGGACCCGCGCATACTCGCGGTTAGGCACCCGCGAATTCGCATATTCACAGATTTTTTTCTCCCCAGAAATGTTTTACATTTGTTTATGTTTGTATATATATTTTTGTTTTTTTTCCCCCCAGTCCCCAAATTATATCTTAATACGCATATATGTACAATCAGGATGAAATTAAATCAAATAAACATGACAAAAAACAGTAGTGAGACTCAAAACAAATGAAAATCCTTTTTATTATTTTTTTTTCTTCTTTTTTTCTCTTTTTTCTTTCAGGAGAGCTCAGTATTGTTCATTCGATTTGACATCATCATTGCTCTCCTTTTTTTTTTAAAACAAACAAACAAACAAATCAATTAAAAAAAATTAATAAATGTTTTTTTTTTAAATATATATACATATATATACATATACACATATATATATATATTTTTTTTTTGTATGTGGGTGAGTGTGTGTGTGTGTGCGTGCGTGCGTGCGAGCGTGTGTGTATTCATCAGTTCACCTAAAGCCCATTAAAAAAAATCCCATACTAATAATATAATATAATAATAAATTGCCAAATGCAGAAACATCAATGTAAGTTATCACGATGTAGTGGCTCTCGCTAACAGACAGAATTAAGTAACCGGAATTAGGTTAAAAAATTCTATATACGTAGACCATGTTTCTATAAATTTTGATATTTGGTTTTTATTTGAGGCAGATATTTTTTCCATTAAAATGTGATTTATGGGGAGGTTAGACCATTGGTCGATATTCAGAGTTTGTTTATTTTTCCAGTTAACAAGAATTGTTTTTTTAGCGATAGTAAGGGCTACAAGTGTAGATTGAAATTGTTTATGTGGTAAGTCAGTTGTTGTTAGGTCACCTAGCAAACACAAGTTTGGAGATAAAGGTATCCTACAGTCCAAAATAGCGGAAAGTTTTTCTAAGACTTTAGTCCAGAAATACATAACCGGAGTACATAACCATAAAGCATGAAAATAAGTGTCTGTAGTGTTTTGTAAAACTAGCATTTATGTCATGGTACAACTTATTTCAATACAAACGGTAGTAACACATGCATAGAGTACTGACTATGCACATATTCTATCCTCTGTGAAAAATGAAGCTTAGTTTCCTGAGTGAAACAAATGAAAATCCTAACGTAAAAGGATAAAGAGAATGATAATAATGCATCGGATTTATATAGCGCTCTTCTAGACACTCAAAGACACTTAACAATGGAAGGGATACATTATTAATGCACTCAAACATTCACACTGTGGTTAAGCTACTTAAGTAGCCACAGGTCCCTGGGGTAGGCTGACGGAAGCGTGGCTGCCAGTGTGTGCCTACAGCCCCTTTGACCACCACCAAAAATTCACACCTTCCATACACCAGTGTGAGTAGCACTGGAGGCAATGTGTGTGAAGTGCCTTGCCCAAGGACACACCAACACATGACTTGGGGAAAGCAAGGATCGAACAGCTGACCTTCTAGTTAGTTACTGAACAAGCATCTCTACACCCTGAGCCACGGCCGCCATAGAACTGTGTCCTGCCTTCTCTAAAAAAAACAACACAGATCAAAAAGTGGTTAAACAATGAAATAGAAAACATTTAATCATCCACACACTCACTGCGCTTCAGATAGCAAAAGTTTGTTTTGTTTATTAGCGTTGGTACACACAAGAACAATGAATTCACATCTGGTGCCAACAGATAAACACGAACATATTGTTTTTTATCATGAAACCCATACAACAATCTGCCATTTTATTCACCACAAGTTCCACAACCGCTTTTCTGAACCCTTCTGCCGCAGCGCTTTCCTACTTGTAGAAGAACATTTCCAACAATTTATAAGTGCGTGATAAGTTAGCATTTCAGAGTTCTGTCAATCACAGGTTAGCAGTGCTAACCAGTGTTTGACAGAACTCTGAGATTCAGTGAGTCAGTCTCAGGGGTTTGTGAGCAATCCTTTTAAAGGTACATGAAAACAAACATGAAGAAAGTCATGATTTGTCTGTTGTGGTATTTGAACTTAACACAGTGACTTTGTGTGCAACTGATGTATGCTTCAGTTTGAGCACTGATATTACTTGTAGGCATATGTTTTGAATTTAAAAAAAAAAGAATCCCATTGTATTCATGGATGCCAAGGTTGTTAAATTAAGCGAAAACTAATCAAATAACAAGCTAAAAAACATTATTATTTAACTAAATACAGTAAAATAAAAATGTAAATGCTTTAAATAAAAAACTCAAATTGCATTTTTTGCAATAGCTTTTTTTTGCAGTTTAAAACGAGCTATAATTATAGCAAAAATGTCTTCGATTTCATGTTTGTCAATTAATATCTTGATATACACAAGCTTTCGGGATTGATAGCCTATATTTCGGTATTGAGCATCTGTACAGAAGAAGGAAGGTCAAACTGTCATTTGATAATTAAATATTCCATATATTTTAAAAAACAAAAACAAAACAAAACAAAAACTTAAAACTTGTACTAAAACTAATAACAACTAAACCAAAACATTGAAAACAAAAAAACAAAAACCTAAAACCTACTATAAAAACTAATTAAATCTAACTGGAATTAAACAACAAAAGTCAAAATGAAATAAAACAACATTTAAAAAAACTAATGAAAAAAAACATACTACATAAACGAATTAAAACTAACTGAAATTAAATAACAAAAGTCAAAATCAATCATATAATTCTTCAAAGGCTTTAAATATATTATATTCAGGTGTTATTTAAATAATGTACGTTATTTCATCTATCATTAACTGGATGTAAGGAGCTCAAAACAACAACAAACTTGTTGTTCTGAAGTGCTGTGGAAAATAAATTGCAATGAACCAGGGCCGCTCTATGCACAATATGGACAATATTACAATGTTAAACAAAGTAAATTTGGTTTCTCGTGAATATGCCAATTGTAATAGTCAACAAAGGGCTTTTAAATGTCTCATGGGCGGATGTTTCTCTGTGCTAACAGATCAGTGGACGGAGAGTCGTCGTGCGTATCTGCCTTCTCAGCCAATCAGAGGGGAGAATGAGTTTTTTTTTATTTATAAACAACAGTTTAGAAACTAAAACTCCTTGATAGGCGGAGGTGAACGATGCTAGTCCGTGGATTGCTGTTGAAGAAGGTTCTTCTGGGCGACCTTTGCACGCTTTAAATGGCGTAAAGCGTCTATCTACTTGCATGTGTACATTTATTAGCGTTTTGGGGACTCGGAGCGATGCATTTTGTTAGCATTCTCGTGCTTGGGATACTGGCCCCTTTATCACTGGCTCTACCGGTTCCAGTTGGTAAGAAACGCGTTTACTTTGTAACTAAAATACTGTAAGCCAATATGATATTGAGTTTAGCCGTTGATATGTTATTGTGAAGTGCGATGCAGCGATAAATCGCATGCCATTCATTTATGTTTCTTGTTATAGGAGTAACTAAAATCAAATAATTGTTCTTACATGTAAATATTGCTGTAAAATAAGAATGCGCTGAGGTTCATGTTAAGGTGAGTAACCTAGATGTGTTTGCCAATAAAATTGGATGTATAAAACCAGACAATAAAAAAATGGTAAAACTAGTAACATATTTACAAGCAAAGTAGGAACAATAAAAGGTAATTAGCACAACATAACAAACCAGTGCTCAAAATTAGGTTTGAAATATTATGTAGTGCTGTCAAAGTTAAAGCGTTAACTCATTGATTAATCACACGAAAATTATAGCCTTAATCATGTATTTAGATAGATAGATAGATAGATAGATAGATAGATTAATTGCACTGTTAATTTTGACCGCAGGTGATTCTTTAGCTTTACATTGGATGGTTACGTTAAAGGTAAGGTAAGGTTTGAGCAATAAACATAACTACCACATGCATTCAATTAAAGTATTAAATAAATGTTTGCGTATAACAGAATATTGGTTCATGTCAAACTACCCTCTAAATTATTATTATTATTACAAATAATTAATTGATTAGAAAAAGAGGAGGGGAGGATGACAGTGTGCAATGAATCAAAAAATGTTGAAGAGGTCCTCATAACATTAAATGTAGAAATAATTAACATATAACAAGTGGTCTTTGAATTTGGCGGGCAAAAAAATGCTGATAAAAAGACTTTTTAATTAAGTGACTAATCGTTAATTAATCAATAAAAAATCTAAAATGTGATTAATCTGATTAAAAAAAAATATTATTTGCAAGCTCTAATTAGATGACAATAGTATTAAATCCTTTGAATTTACTTAATTTGAACATGTAGGCCTAAATCAGTTGAACATGATTAAAGTGTGTTAAACTGACTTTTTCAAGGACAAGAGGGTGAATTTACGTCGGTTTACCATATTTTAATCATGTGTAATACTTTTTTCCAGTGCACAGGATAGACCGAGCCGAGATTTGAACCTGGACATTCGAACTTTGAAAAAAATTTCATGCAGAATGCACAGTTGGTCCTTCACAGTCGCGCCATGTTTTTGTGGCTCAATAAATTTTATTCCAGTACAGTATGTAAAACCTCAAAACCTGATAGAGGGACACAGTTTATCTGTCGCAGCGCATTGGTAGATGTGTGATAATGAGTCATGACTGGCTTGGTGTGCGATTAGATTCATTGAAGACTTCAAATTGGCCATAAGTGTTAATGTGTCTATGTTGTACTACAGTACAGTGAGAGGTCACCATTGGTGTTTGTCTTTTAAATCCCCACTCTATCTATCAATCAACTTGCTAGCCACTTAAAGTTAAATTTTAACTCACTTTAATACCCATGACTCAAAAGCACCTGCCTTACATACTCATCTACTCATCTCTTTCTGTTCAGACACGGCAGTAGTTCAGCTGCAGCAATGGGTGCCGTTGGGGACACGGCACATCTCGGAGCGGGTCCTCCTAAACGGGGTCCCCTATTCTGGTGCCACCCAAGAAGTCAACAGCATAATTCAGAGGATGTCGGCTGATTCGATCCCTCTGAGGCTCCTCGCCAACCAGACTGCGGTATCAAGTGAGATATCACGTTAATCAAATTCCAGTAGAATGTGTTTGTTGTGGATGGACTAGTGGTTAGGACGTCCGCCTGATGTCTTTGTTGCCAGGCAACCACACCATCCTTCGTTCCCGCGACTGTGTATTGGAGGGCTCGGAGCTGCACTGGACCGACCGGGTTTTCTACAACGGTTCACTCTACCTGTCCCTGGATCACTACGGGACCTGGGTAGCTCACACACCGCAAGCGACGGCCCTCAAAGCGTCATGGGTGCAGGCCTTGGGGAGTTCGGCGAGGGAGGGGATCCGTCTTCAGGACGCATGCATCAACCTGATGGAAAAACTGAAGCTTTCTGAGGACTGGTCAGGTGGAGTACTGCTATTCATGTTCATGGTGCACAAGTCACACATTCGTCTGTTTGCTTTTTCTCCTGTGGTACCTACTGTATACCCAGCTATTTGCTGAAAAGCTCACTGAAGATGCTAAAAAAAAAATCCCCAAAGCGCTGACTGACAGGGACTAGGTCAAAAGTCAAACAACGACAACAGCAAAAAAAAAAAAATGGAATCAGCAGTCTATTTTCATAATCAGCGTGACTAAATGGTGCATGGAGTATTTCTGCATGGAGGCGGTTTAGACCTAATACTGGTAATTTTGCAGATGAATGCACTGGCAGTTGATTTTAAAGTAAGTTAAAACTACAGCTGTCAAACGATTACATTTTTTAAGCAGATTAATCACGTCTTAGAATTTTGATTAATCACGATTAATCGCTTAATTAAAAAGTATTTTTATCAACATTATTTGCCTGCCAAATATGAAGAGCACCTGTTACGTGTTAATTCTTTCTACATTTAATGTTATGACGTCTTCAATGTTTTTTTCATCCTCCTCTTTCTCTAATCAGTTATTTACTTGTATAATTAAAAATTGGGGGGGAAATGACCCTAATATTTTGACATGAACGAATATTTTGAATGTCATACACAAACATTTATTAAATGCTTTGCTTTAATGCATGTAGTTATGTTTATTGCTCAAACACAACCTTTGCTATCATTAACGTAGCCATCTGCTGTCAGACTAAAGGATAATCTGTGGTCAAAATTAATAGTGCGATTAATCTGCATTAATACGATAATTTTTTGTGATTAATTAATTAACGCTTTAACTTTGACAGCACTTGTTAAAACACAAGAATGGAGACATGTATTTTAAGATTCGGCCTAAAACAATATTGAGGGCTCATAATGACTTTTTCACAATTTTTGTTCATAGTTAATGGTCACTAAATATTGTTTTACAACATTATCTATACTACAGTATCTGATACATACATTACTAATACATTAGAGCTGTCAAACGATTCCATTTTTTAATCAGATTCTTTCTTTCACTTCTTTCTGTCCCCTTTCATTTATTTTTTGAAGAATGAAATAATTTTTTTGAATTGAATTGAATTGAACCAGATTAATCACATCTCAGAATTTTGATTAATCACAATTAATCGCTTAATTAAAAGGGCTTTTTATCAACATTTTTTGCTCGACAAATTTGAAGAGCACCTGTTATGTGTTCATTCATTTGACATTTAATGTTATCAACTTTTTTTGAGCAACTGCACACTCTCATCTTCCTCTTTTTGCAGTGGAAAAAATGACCCTAAAAGTCTGAATGTCATACGCAAACATTTATTAAAATGCTTTACTTTAATGCATGTACTTATGTTTATTGCTCAAACACAACCTGTGTTACTTTTACCGTAACCATCCGCTGTAAAGCTAAAGGATCGTCTGCTGTCAAAATTAATAGTGTGATTAATCTGCGTTAATACATGATTCATGGGATACATTTTGTGATTAATCAATGCGTTAACGCTTTAACTTTGACCGCACTATATTGTATATTTGTCTCATGACAAATTCTTTTAAACAGGACAGTTTCTGGCAAGTACCACTCCACCACTGAGCAATTGCTATTGAGTACTAGACTACATTGTGGCACAAGCATATTTTATTGACATTCTCTTGTCATGTTTTTTTAGTTCCAGGGATTCCAATGCCTTACTTTCTGATCCCAATCTTGGGTCTGCTGGCCTTTATCGGGCTCATTGCTCTCAGTCTCTTCCTCTCCAAACAACAACAGGGTGAGTCATTTACATTCTTTCTTTGTTATAAATAATTTGTGTGATCTATCGCAACAACAAACGCAGCCTTTGTGGTTTGGGTCACTGAGTTTGGTAGGACTGTTAGCAAATGACTTTAATCAGGAATGAAAATATGCTTTTTCCTATCCGTTGTCAGATCATCATTTTTTTTTATCGTGCTTCCGTTAAATCACAAACTTTTTAAGCGGTCGCTGAATTATGTGTTTTCACATTGTACTTGCACATTGTAAAACTCTTGCTTTTGGGAAAGGAGAGACAATGGACTTATATTAAACACTGGGAGTAAAACGGCATAAACACAACGAGCACACTCACACCCCGACACTCAACGTACATACTTGCAGATGTCACATGCCAGTACTCCCCACCTTTTGAAGGCAAATGCATGTACACAGACACTAGAATATGTTCATGTATTTTGTACATGTTTTATGCTTACAAATTTTTGTGTGCTGATTAGCTCTATCCATATAAGTGAATAAGAGTGAAGACAATTTCCTTCAATGTCATTGAATGCCGAATCAACTTTTTACAGCATGTCCTGTCCTCACACTCCTGGAGGAATTTCAAGCATGGTCATGTGTTTTTTTTTTTTCTTTTCTTTTCTTTCTTTCTATCTTCTTAGGGCTGTGGCTCCCCGGAGGTAAGAAAACAACATTCTTGATGATTCTCTGTTAACAGCACTGGTTGGAAGATTAGTGGAAAAAGTTGAATATTTAATGCACTTTGCACACAGTAACTTTATTTTCTCCTGACTTGTCATCGTCTTGACCTCACTTGTTGTTTAACTTGAGCAACTGATGAACCCTGTGGGTAATCAGTTTTCTCTTGTAGGTGTTCTTGGTTCGATCGTACACTACCCAAAGGACATGGCAGATTTCCATCCAGAGAAAAAGGGCAACGGTTATCAAATCTTATGATTCAATGTCAAATTGTGAAAATACCGAACTGTAACAGCCCAAGTGTTTGTTTGTAGGACATTTGAATGAACCAATATTAGCGGAGCAGATAAGCCAAACAATCAATGATGAGAGGATGAAAATTTGGCAGAAACATTTACACTAGGGTAGACTTGAACGGGGATGTCAACCAATAATTTTCTTTTGTGTGGGCCGACACCGTGACTCCACATGAGCCCACAGTACCCTCTCTTGTTCTATTTCTCTCTTGTACTTTGTGATACTCCTATGACTTATTCAGTACCTCAAAAAATGACAGTATTTTTTTTATGCCTCCGGTAACAGCTTCCCAAATAATACATTAACGGCAATGTAATGTGTTGAGGAATATTCAGAAAAAATAAAAAATAAATATTCAAAAAAGCATTTTTTTTTAAACTGAAAAAACATTATTTAAAAAAAAAAAACAGAAGCCGGTGGGTGGTGTGTTTTTCTGAGTTTTTTTTTTTTTTGAATTACCTCTGAACTAAGTGACTTGTTGCAGACTCATTATTGGCAGACACTTTCCCACATACCTCCAACGTGCCTTCAACTATATCACCTACTGGCTCAGCTAAAGAACATGTCAATCAATCGGCATGATTTTGGTAAGCTAACAGTTAAGTTTCTACGGCATGCGGGAAAGTGTCTGCAACTTATAATTAGTTTTCAGTTTTTTATTAAAATAATTTTTTCTCCTGTTTTTCTGAATATTATATATTATATATTATTATATATATATATATAATATATTTTTCTGAATAATCTCCCCCCCTGTTTTTCAGTTTTTTTTTTAAAATATAAATATTCAGAAAAACAGAACATTTAAAAAAATTACACACAAAAACAAGCTCCCTCAGAACATTTGTCAGAAAAGCAGGAGTTTTTTTTCTTCAAGTGAATACAATACGTTTCTGTATTAATCTATTTTTTTTCAATTGATAAAAGCGGGTAGATTTTGCTGCTTAACTCATATTCCACAAACACAATATTAATCAGAATGCCGTATTTACACTAATGGGGGCACATACAACAAATGATTGTAAAGAGAGATTTTGGGTTGACTTCTTTAATGTCCTTGTAAGGCGGACTCCTTTTCTAAAATTTACAACACCACAGGGAAGAGTGTTGGTACCAACCCACCCAAATTTAAATGATTAAAAAGTCACCACATATATAAAATGAAGTTCAAATGATGGGAAAATCAAGCCATTCTCTCTGCTCTTGAATGTTGTGGGCATGTCTGCTCAAACCACACCCCACTCAACTATCAGCCATCAATCATATACCACCAAACCGGATGCTACTTCATCTAGCATCTTTCTTATGCTTACACATAACTACAGTACATATTTGAGCCCCATAAATATGTTCACTTAAATGCTACAGTAGCTCACATCTATCTGGTCATTGTGGGGATTTCCCACACTGTGATAGAAAGGTCCTCCTGTCCACATGTTGGCTGTTGCATCTGACTTAAAAAAAAAAAAAAAACGGTTTTACCTGTTTTTTTGCAATCATTTGCATAACATTAGTTGTCATGGCTGACAATGAGGCGTTCTAATGTGGCCACACCAGCCAAAATTGTTCCATACGCTAGCCATCAAGTCAAACCAATGAGGCAACAATGGTCCAAAAATGACATTTAGCTGGGGGGCAGCCGTGACCAAGTGGCTAAACTTGTCACCTGCCACCATGCGGACACAGTTTTAAGACCAGCCCTGGACACGGGCTGTGATGCCTCTGAGCCAGACACCATATCCTGAACTGCTCCTTGAAGGGCAAAACACTATCAAATGTTTGCTATGACGAGTCAATTGCAGTGGTCAACTTGTGTGTACAATGATAAAAAAATTCATCCATTTATTTTGATTTACACCAGATGGACTTTTGACTATTTGAATGCACTTTATCATGCACGCTAATAGACCAATGAGCACAAAAATATAGATGCAATTGCTAAAAACTACTTATTTTTATTTTGTTTTGTACAACTGAGTGAAAAGTTGTGTTGTTTAATATTAAATGTTCATTACCAATTGTCTTAACGTTATTTTGACTCACCAATCATAGCCATACTGCCAAATATTGAAAGGTGTAATTACAGGAGAGTTATGGTTTAATCTGTTACATGTATGTATAAGCCTTCTCTGCACAATGCTTATGTGTTTTTGTTTGTATAAATGTAATTAAAGATCATTTTATCACATATTCTAAATCAGAATTTAATGCATGCAACTCTGGTTAATATTAACCTGTTCGTTGAAATAAGCCATTACTCTTTATAGATTTTAACTGTGGTGTTTTTTGCTACATTTACGTGAATTAATTTAATTGTTTTTGCAAAAGTACGACTGTTTGACTGGTTTTGCCAAACAATGTCAAACTCCTTGTTGAAAATTTAAATAACGATATCACCTCCTTTGCGATAGATGGCGACGTTGAGCATCATTCCCCATTTTTGCCCGGAAATCCGCGCAGCATAGTCACCAATCACGTAGGGATATTTCAACCAATCGCGTGGCTGTCTGCGGGATTTAAATAATGTGGCGTCTTTTCAAAAAATATCGGAAGGCAGTTGAAGAGGCTGCTACAGAGGCTTGGTCAGCTTTCATTGTGCTTACTAGACTGTGCTTCAAATTACGTGCTGAGGGTGAGTAACGCTTACTTTGGCGGGACGTAATCGAAACTTTTTAAGGGCTGCGTTTACCGTGCAATCCTTCCCCCAGAAAGACAGCGCGAGAGGAAACTAAAGAGAGAGCGAGAGAGTAATACTGACAATGGCGCAGTTCGGACTGGAAAACGACATCAGCAACACTCTGAAGCTGGACATCCCCATTACCAACGCTCCGATTGCCCGCTGGCAGAGAAAAGCCAGCTCGTCCAACACGTCTTCGACTGGCTTGTCCCCTATGAAGTATGCCAACACCTCCCTGAACACTTCTAAGACGCCGGGTAAGACGCCGAGTAAGACGCCAGGTAAGGCATGGCGACGGTAAAATAAGCCTTTTGATAGTTCTCAAATGACTAGTACAGTAATGTGTAGTACAGGGGTCCTCGGTTTACGACGTACGTACAAGTTCATTGCGTTCTCTTCGCCCATAAGAAAAAACAAAATGCATATTTACAGTACAGTATTGTGAGTATGTTAAAGTCATTACTACGGATGGAAACGCCAATTCGCTTTTATGACTACTACTACTAGTGGTATTATGCTAATAGCAAGACTAACTTGTGTGCGTGTGCGTGTGCGTGTGCGTGTGCGTGTGCGTGTGTGTGTGTGTACCAACCACTAATTTGAATATTTCATATGACATATTTAGAGGCTTGAATAAGTCATAACAATAGAATTTTTTTTTCTGAATGCCCAGTTTTCACACAATGGCAGTTTTCCGAATAGCACAAAGTAATCACGGAAAATGCATTATAACACATCAGGTTCACAGCATATCAAAAACTGTGATTTATAATGGGAGTCAATGAGCCAAAATCGGGCATTATTACAACAACTTCGTGTGAATCTCTCCCTCCTGTTTGGTAATAATTATAAATTACAGCATGGCGCCAATTTGAACTTCTACATTTTTTAAACAATCCTGGTAAAATGTCAGGTCCCTAGTGTATTTTTTTTCAAATGCTTTTTCTTTGATGAAAAACAGAAAATGGACAAATAACGGCCAGGGGTTTTAAACGTGCGCACGCTGCTAACCTGGGCTAGACTAAGCATGACGCGGAGTGTAGAGGCAACCTCATGAGTCATGAAGCAACATGAAGAATCGATTACTGTACACTAATCTCACATACCCCCTCGACCCCCACCCCTCGCATGTGAAAATCCGTGATATTGAAATGATTAATCAAATTTAGGCTATGGAGCTTTTTTTATATAGTCCCCTATTTCAATATACTCCGCCATCTTTTTATTTTTTAAATATACTTTTACAGCACTTAAGGTCTTTAAACACACTACTACCCAGATATCCGAGGATAATGGTTTTGATTTAATCGGGAGAAAGAGAATGCAACTCAGACAATAGACAACTTGATCTGCCATGATAAGGTAAATTAGATGGGTAAAATACGGCAACTCGTGTAATATATTATAATTAACCTTCATGTCAGTTATGCCTTGAATTTATAAGAGATTCAAATGGTTGACAAAACTAACTGCGCTTTCCAGTTTGTCCACTTGTGAACATGTTAAGTAGCACGACATACAGTAGAAGTCCCCTTCCAAATGGGAACCAAAAACAACAGTGTCATTTTTAAATGTGATGATCAAATGCGTATTTTTAATCTCATATAGATATTTCAAAATGTAGCAAAGTTATTTTGACTACATAGGTAGTTGTACACATTCGTAGAAATGTTAGGAAAAAATATATAATATTTCACAGTAATTTGTTATTTTATTAGTGAAAATTTTAATGAAATTTCATCATGCCATTATGTTGTAACTAAGCAATTTTATGATTTTCAGTTTTTATTTTTAGGCTTTCAATGTCAGGTTAGGGTTAAAAATTAGTAGGGGTGTGAATTGCCCAGTACCTGGCGATTCGATTCATCGGTCACGATTCGATTTGATACAGATTAATCCCGATGAAAATCTATAAATTGATTATTGCGATTTTTTTTCTTCTTTTTTTTCCCTCAAATTTAGCAAATATTAATCAGTAAACTTGTACATGTACACTATAAGATCTGTATGAAAATGTATTTATTTATCTGACAATTGAGGCTTAGAACTGAGCCACTGCATTTAACAAACAGGTTGCAGTCTGTTTCATGTTTGAACAGCACTGAAATAAAATATTAAGGCTTAATGTTCCATTAATATAACATTGTTCCATGCTTAATGTGTGAATCCTAACCCTAAGTAAGACGTTTTGTTGAATATTCCCATAAAAAAATTGATGTTTAAATATCGGTTCCGCCACACATCGAATTGATTTGAGAATTGCGCGCTGTAATATCACGATATATTGCAGAATCAATTTTAAAAAAAAAGAAAAAGGGGGGGGGTGTTCATAATGTAATTTGGTTTGAAATTGTCTTAGATTATAGTTTAAGGTTTCAAAGTAAGATTAGGGTTTTAAAATGGGGTTAAAGGGATACTTGACTCATTGACGGTTTTCAGCATTAAAAAGTTAATATTTTGTCCAGAATGACTTTGATAACTTCATTATTTTTCATGTACCAATAATAACTTTTAAAACCATTTTTCCACTTGCTGTCAACTGAAGATGACATCACCTATGGTGAGGAGGTAGGGAATGACCAATCATGGCTCAGATTTCTGACTAAACCCAAAAAACAGGTAAGCCATGATTGGCCGTTACCTACAGTTCTTCCTCAGCACAGGTGATGGTAAGGTAATCGTAACAAACTAGGATACCGGCAATGCGTTACATACAGTTGCGTCTGGGTTTAAAATTCAGGTTTCAAACTAGGATTATGGTTTCAAAATTGGGTTTCAAATTCCAGGTGTCCCTCATGTTATGGCGGAGTTCCTTTCCTGCGGTGCTGACGTAACCCGAATTGGTATGTAAGTCATAATGCGCCGTAGTCCATCACTAACCTAAATCTAACACAAGAATGTTTGAGATCTGTACACTGCACTAAGCATGGCGCAGCGTGTCGTCGGCCAACGCATTTAATGTGTGTGTGCTGCAGTGGAACAGCAGAGATTGGCAGTGCATGGGGTAGATGTGAACTGCCTTTGCACCTGCGCTGTGATGATTGCTTGGTGTATCTGATAAAGAGATGGTGGCGGAGTGATTTCAGCCTTAAAAAAAAAAAAAAAGAGCCTTTACCAGAGTATTACAGAGGAATCCGTAATGATGAACTCATGCACTCCCCCTCTTTTTTTATTTTTTAAAGCTGCTGATAGTCTCATTTCTCCTTATGAGTCTAGCCAGGGCTTTCTGTTGAAATTCTGACAAATAGGTTTTTCTGACCAAACAAGTGGGAGAAGGCAGGAGGCTACTTCCTCTTTGGTCGCTTTCCATCTAGTGCCAAATATGGCAAAAAGCCTTATGCCAGGCGTCAGCTGTCTTGTGGTGGAGGCTGTGTGAAGACCCTGTACAGGAAATACTTGTAGGTCATTAATATGGATGGGGGGAAAAATCAAATGGATAACTGAGAATTCCTTCTCACGGCATGTGATCGTGCATTCTTATGTATGCAGCTGCGCAAAACTCGCTCATCGTGTGCCATTTCTAACCTGGAAACCTCATTTGTCGGACTGTCGTTTACCGAAGACCCCAATGTTCCTTAAAAACAAACACCTGGACTCATTCTGTTGTTGGGTTCATTTGAAAAAGCTCCCAAGGCAAAATGAACCTGGACCACTTTGAGTTCATATTACCAAATAATTAGACCACTTGTAAAGGTGTTTGTTTGAATGGGTACGAATGTTGCAGGATATGATCCAATAAATGATCTGAAACGTAGCTACGCAACAATTACAGTAATCCATTGTTTTATCATGGGGGTTACATTCCAGACCTACCCAGCAATAGACTAAATCCAGTAAGTAGCAACAAAGTATTTATTGTATAGTACGACTGTCACAGCTCACTTTTTGACTGGGGGAAAAAATGGCAGCCCCAGCCTTGAGATTGGTTCAAAATGGGTGGATTTTTGTGTTTTTTTTTCATATTTAATAAAAAACAAATGCATCTGAAAAGCTGGCAACCAGTTCAGGGTGTACCCCGGCTACTGCCCAAAGGCAGCTGGGATAGGCTCCAGCGACCCTTGTGGGGATAAGCGGTTACCAAAATGGATGGAAGGATCAGAATAGCATTTTTAGACTAGTGGGAGTGCATGGAACATATTGTAAAGAATTGTTTACTTCCCCTTTTAAGCAGTGTGTTGACGATTTGCCTTTTTATTTTTTATTTATTTTTTTATTTTTTTAAATAGGCAGACGGAAAGCCACGCCGTCAAAGATGATGGGAGAGGACCGCTTCATTCCCGTTCGTAATGAAAAACAAATGGAGGTGGCAAGTTTCTTGCTCTCAAAGGAGACTCGACCCAAGGAAGAGAGCGTTTCAGCAGTTTTGTTGGCAAGCCACCTTGAAATCGTCTTCAGCATACTTTACAGAACATTCACGTATGAGTTTAATGATTTCTGTAATCCTCGGGTATGTTGTCCTAGGAACAACAAAAGACGTGGTCCATCGCGTTGAACGGATGCAACCTAGAAGAGGCCCGCATCCTGCAGTTCAGTGGGAAGCCAACAGTTAACCCAGATGGTAACACCGCCACTCTGCTTTAGCTAGCAAATAAATCCAAAAGGCTTGCTTTATGCTATATCGTTCGGTTGATGCTATTGGGAAATGTATCATGGCGGCGTAAGAGGGAAAATCCCAAGCCAACTATGCTTTTTTTTTTGCAATTTGGATTATTCATGACTATTGTCACTTGAAATGTATGTGGAGGGGTGCTCAGGAATGGGCACTTAGACCTGAAGTGTAATACTAGCCTATGAATTGTCTTCTTTTCCAGGCCAACACAACTCCTTGAAGTCCCTCTACAGTCACACCATAACGCCCATGTCCACCAAAAAGACACGACACATCTCGTCGACCGCCGACAAAATCTTAGACGCGCCTGACGTCCGGGATGATTTTTGTATGTTTTGCCTCCCCTATAGTGGTCCAAACCTGTATTGTGGTATACGATGTTGACTTTTTTGGTCCCACCCCCAGATTTGAATCTGCTAGACTGGAGCAGCCGCAACGTTATGGCGGTGGCTCTCAAAGACAGCGTGTACCTGTGGGACGCCACTCAGGGAAATATCACCCACCTCATGACCATGGACAATGACGTGGACTACATCAGCTCGCTGTCCTGGGCCAAGGAGGGCAGCTACCTGGCAGTTGGCACCAGTGACTGTGCAGTACAAGTCAGTTTCTTTTTTCTTTTCTTTTTTCTTTGCAGCGTTTTTTAAGAAAAGTGTCCAACAACATGGCATCAAACAGTTTATGAAAGCGGAATCTTATTTCTGAGGGTGTTAATGAAAGTTAACACTTGGAAACATTTTCAAGCTTGTTTGTTTTTGGGTGAAAATTGAAATAAGGAAAATTTTAGAAGGGCGGCAGGGCAAACAAAATGCTAAACTTGTTTTTGTATAGCTGATCAGTTATTTTTTTGTGTGCAGAAAAAAAAAATCTAATCTAAATGAGGGGGAAAAATACAACAACAAAAAATAGCATTTTTTGGTTGTCATTACAATTTTAATTTATGCATATCAGATTTTGTTAAAGTCAATTTAAATTAGATTTTTTTTGTTGTGGGAGGCAGGTCAATCAAAATGTGTTTTTTTTTTGTTTGTTTGTTTTCCACTTTGGAACTTTTTTAACCATTAAAAAAAATATTTCCCCAACTCTCAAGGAGGGTGGCAGCTTTTTTACAAAAGACAGAAGTCAGTTTGAACGTCAATTGCTGCTGTCGTGGCAGAAGCTGCAAAACGACTGTTTTTTCTGAGGAGACAAAAAAAAGAAAAGGGGAGGCTATCCGGAAAAAAGGACACTCTAGGATCAGCATTGGCCCGGCTTTCACTTGTCGTAACATAATTTTTTATGTATACTGTATGTGTGGGGAGATATGAAATTCTGGTTTATTTTTGTGTGTGAAGGTAATAAGATTTTTTTTATTTTTTTTTTATCCCATAGTTAATTTCTCCCTGTATCTGCTAACTGCATTGTTTTTTTTTTTTGTTGTTGTTGTTGTTTTTTTTTTGTAGTTGTGGGACGTGGAGGCAGAGAAATGTCTTCGCAGCATGAACAGCCACTCTGCACGAGTCAGCAGCATGAGTTGGAACAGCCACATATTGTCCAGGTATTTTCATGGTGTTTAATTTATTTTATTTTATTATCATTATTATTATTATTTTTTCCCAGTTTGTCTTTTTCGGGCCGAGCACCTGTAATGGAACCATTTCGGAGGTGGTTCTAAAACGCCGGTTGAGTAGGGGTGGGCGGGGGCTACGTCATCTCTATCATATGATTGGCCAGCGAACACATTTAACTTAGTGTCACCAAATGAAGGAAAATACAATAAACATTGTTTTACAACGATGCTGAACCATATTTACAATTTCATATGTACTAAAGAATGAAACAAACGCAAACTTACTGTATTTATGCCTTGAAGGTGGAAGGCTGTGTCTCACTGGCTTACAGGGGCAGTCAACCCCAAAATTTTCTTAAATTTTAATAAACTTATTGTTCTGTGCAGCCCCACTCGTTAAAACACTGTATTCTGATTAATAATGCATCTGTAGAATTTGAGCTAAGCAGCTGAATCAACCGTTTTTTATCCATCTGACAAATCACAGCTCACTTGTTTTCTGAAGTTTACATTTGTTGTTACCTGAGCAACTGTGATGTCACTTTCAGTCATCAGCAAGGGGCAAAATGGCCGCCCCCTGAGAATGATATAAATGGGTCGATGTCGCTGTTAAACAAATTTTCTACAAACTCAATATTACTCAGAATGCAGTTTAGTGAGGGCCACATATTGTTGTAAAGTAAATTTCTGGCTTTCCCTTTTGAACCTGGAAATTTCATCTGTGAAATCTTCTCTGTATATTATGGGCTGTTCTTTGTGACGGGAATTCAGTGGCCTGGACTCGCCACTCGTGAAATGCTATGGCACAACCCCACACGCTGTGAATGTGCCAATGTTGAGGCTAATGAAAAAGTTGTATTTGTCTGCTTTCCTGCTCCTCCACTACTTACCAACTCCAAACTCACCCCCGTTCTAGTGGCAGCCGCTCAGGTCAAATTCACCACCATGACGTGCGGGTGGCGGAGCACCACATCCTCACGCTACAGGGCCACTCCCAGGAAGTGTGCGGGCTGCAGTGGTCCCCGGATGGCCGCTACCTAGCCAGCGGTGGCAACGACAACCTGGTGTACATCTGGCCCCGCGTGGCCCAAGGCCGTACAGATGTCAGCCAGTCGCTGCACACACTCAGTCTCCACAAAGGGGCTGTCAAGGTGGGCTACAGAGTTGTTTGTCCTACTAATTTTCCAATGGGGAGTTGTGAAAACTACCAGGTTCAAGTGAACGTTTGTTTTAAATAAATGGTCGAATAATGATTTTAATCTTTTAAATAAATAAAGTTAATAATAAAGTTTTGAGGTTTTTAAAGTTTTTTTTTTTCTCTTTATTTAAAAGACACTGAAATTTCAGAAAGCGAAATCATGATTTTTATTCCCCTTCTTGACTCTTCTCATAATCTTTTGTTTTTATTCTCAAATAACTTGTTCTCGAATACAACTATTGTAAAATTACCACTTCAATTACAAACCAAATTGGTTCCTTACACGTGACTATTCTTGTAAAATGAGCACTTAATGAAAAATAATACTTTCAAATAAATCTGTTACCGTAAAACTACACTTTAATTTCAAAACTATTTTTTCCTTTAAATATCACATTTTCTTATGCAATTACCCCAAATATTGTGAGTAATTTACAACTATTCTTTGTTACTCTCTTAGGCCACAGTATTAAAGCTTTTGCCATTTCTTGCTTCAATTTTAAAATTTAATATCTACATGTTTGTCTCATATTGCAACTTCAATTGCTGTTATACAACAATTTTCAGCTCAAATAATTTAGCATTTGTACTTTTTTAGGCTTTGGCTTGGTGTCCATGGCAATCCAACATCCTGGCTTCGGGTGGCGGTACCTTGGACTGCCACATCCGTGTGTGGAACGTCAACAGTGGCTCCTGCCTCAGCTCACTTGACACACAATCCCAGGTAAACGACTAAACGAACGAAGTTCATTGAATGAAACATTTGAAATGCTCCGCATTCATGCCAATTTTAATTTGGTGCAAATATTTCCACACTTTTTTTTCTTTTCTTTTTTTCCCCATGTTTATTTGTCAATTTAATATAATTTGACTGATAATGATGGAGACACTTAAAAAAAAAAAGAGGCTTTTTTTTAGTTTAGGGTTCTGTCAAAAAAAGGCTTTTTTTTTTTTAGTTTAGGGTTCTGTCAAAAAAAGGCTTTTTTTTTTTTTTTTTAATGCTGCGTTGGTTTTATGTGTAAATGTCTCCCATGCTGAAGCACCCATGCTTGAATTCCTAGTTAAAAAATATATATTTTTAATTAAGTCATTCTCAGGTATTCTCTTCTCTTCAGTGTCGTTCACACCGGCTTTTTTTATTTATTTTTATTTTTTTGCGAGATTTTGCTCTGAGTTGGGTTCGAATTAATCTCACTTTGCATGGCAGGCACGTTCTTGAAAATGGGTTTAAACAATTGTGCAGTTGTTAAGGAACCAAAATAACATTAATGCAATCTTTTATCTTCTGTTCTTGTATTACTGTTTAACGTTGTTGTTTGCATTCATTGTAAAGAAACAACAACTTTGCTTCTCACTTTGTAATTTGTAATATAAAATTATTTTTTGTATTTGATACTTTATCAACGTTATATCTTGTTTTGTTTTTTTAATTCTGTCATATCTGGCTCATGTTTTAAATTCATGAAGTTTTATTTAATGAAAATAACTGTTAAAAGTGAATTATATATATATATATAAAATTTGTCATTCAGGACGTTTACGATTTTAATCTAATAAACGCGTATATTTAAATGTTTCATTTATTCAAAAATGATTCCTGTGCAAAATGTTCAGACAACAATAATATATACTGCTTCTAAATCAGTTTTAACATTCATAGTTACTTAATTACAATTCACAATCACATTTAGATGTAACCGACCATAAGAGCTTTTGATAATCTAGAAGACAAAATTCGGTTTCACGATTTAGCAAATTTTCAACAATTTAATTTTCAAAATGACAAATAATCGAATTAATTCGATTTATTGTTAAGTAAATAACATTTACCACCACAAACAGAACAAAAGTACCAAAAATTGGTGCTGTTACTGGTATCGATACCCCGATACTGACAATTGGAACTGAACTGGCTCAAATGTGAAAGGTAGCTATCCCTTCTTGAACAGCGCATCCTTGGGGTGTGAATTGCCTAGTAACACCAAACCTCATCTTAATGTTTTAGACTTATGATAATCGAGCCTCTGCTGACCTTGATTGCAAGGTTTTGGAAAAGACTCAAATTTGGCTTCATTGTCTGTATGAACACTGCTTTGTTTACATTGTTTAATGTAGGTATCCTTGGAAAATGTTGTATAAGGTCCTAGGACCCAACAATTTGAGGAAACATTTGACGCATCTACGTTGCTATGTTTGGTATTCTACTCATGCTTTGCTTTTTAACGTTTGGACATCTTTTAGGTGTCTGCACTTGCGTTTGCTCCCAACTACAAAGAGCTGGTCTCGGCACACGGTTTCACTCAACATAACCTGGTCATCTGGAAGTACCCGACCATGAGACGAGTTTCAGAGCTCAATGGTAAGTGTTTCTTCTCGTCAAATGGGAAGTGACTCAACTACCCGCTGGTACTCAATGAGCCAAGTGTCCCTTTAAGATTTTCTGACATTTCTCTCGTTTAAACATTCACTGTTCAAACATTCCTGAAAGGAAAAAAAAAAAAAGGTCCACTACTGTAAAATTGCATGCTTATAAAGAAAACAAAAAACAGCCAGGTTGCCAAAAGTGAACAGTGATCTAGCGAAGAAACACTGTAATGGCTTTTCCATTCATTTCCGATCCACGGTGTTAAAATTCTCCCTGCACCACCCCCAGGTCACATGGAGCGAGTCCTCAACATTGCCATGAGTCCAGATGGTTCCACGGTGGCCAGTCTGTCAGCGGATGAGTCCATTCGCATGTGGAAGAGCTTTGAGGTGGACCCCAAGAAAAAATCCAAAGACAAGACGCCACTTTCCCTGAACACGGCCTTAACTCGCTCCATCAGATGATTTGATTGGACTAGAGCAATGCACTGGCATCTTAATCTACAATTTTTTAAATATTTTTTTGTACAAATTGCATTTGCTCAGTTGCTTTTCAAATGTACTGCATGCATTGTGCTATAGAAAATGGATTGTTTCCTTGATCATTGAATTCTTCTTCTGTCAAACTTTTTTGCATACATTGACGTTCAACTTGTGAATAAAGTTTTTTTTTTTCCTAATACATATTTTCAGTTCTATAAATAGTTGGTTTAAATGAAAATATGATACTGGAAAAATGCAATGGAATACAATACCCACTGTACAGATTACATTATCAAGAGTCCTATAGCATTGACTTTGTATTTTTTTTTTTTCTCCAATTTTTAAAATGTATTTTTCTTGAACTTGGGTTGCTTGAATTTCATTCTTGCCGTGGCCAGCTGAAGCATTCTGAAGTCTTTAATCCATCCAACTATTTAACTAAAATGTTCATTACTTTTTCATTAGTTTTTAATGGATCATTGATAGGAGTACACTCTACATGGGAGTAGTAACCAATGAAATTGTCACAATTAGTTTTAATGGGGCTCATTCATGTACTATTTGATTAATTTTAAGTTAATGGCTCATTTTAACCAATCAGATCTAGGTTCACCACTCTGCCTTTGTCCTTGGCTCAGAGTGATGGATTTTATTTTGTGCTCTTATTGGTTGAGCTACGTTTATCAGACATGATAAAATAAAAGCACTTTTCAAGAAAAACTGGACTTTATGACGCAAAGTCCACCAGCACTGTTGCTGATTGGCTTGTTTCAAACGGGAAAATGAATTTTGGCCACTTTCAGGGAAGTATACGTGTGAGCGCTAAAGGCTAAAGCTAGCTTACGCAGCCAGGCAGGAGCAAAGACAGGTTTGCTGCATCTGCACCAGCATCTCTATTTTCCGGTGAGTGTTTTCTATTTATGGAGTAAAATATTAATCGTGGACTGCGATATTGTAGTGTAGAGGTTTGGCGGTGATGTATTGGAAGATGAAGTTAACTGTCTCTTGCTTTAGTAATGATAGTATTCATCCTCAAATATGTGAAATGTACCTGTCATTTAATACCACCTATAGCGTTTATGTACGTTATTTTGCAACATGATTGTTACGAATTGGATGGAGTCACTCGAAAGGCCCAGGTCCAAAATTCACTGAGGCCATTGTGCGCTTACTAAACTGGGCCATTGTGTGTATGTGGCACGTGTCCATGTGCCACATACACTCAGTGTTGTGTATAAAGAGCTGCATCCATGAGCTAAAATGATTTTGTCTTTATAAACACTGCTTATTTTTCCTACCTAGGCATTGGTCGATATTAAATTTTGACGGGATGATAACCTTGAGCAAAAATACGTATAATTAAAATATGTTTGTTTAAATAAAACCAGCTCTTTCCTTTGTCTATTATGTTTTTAAACAAAATATAGAATATTTGGTACATTAAGAAATGTGTACCATGATAAGTTAAAAAATTTTTTGACATTGTTCTTTTTTTAATACTTCTTAGCCAGTCAAGGTACACTTATTTTTGGCAAAGCATGTCTCTTTCCTCCTTTTCCCACTCCTTAATTGAAGGTTAATTGAAGGCAATTAACATCATAGAGGCAGCTCCATTAGGCTACTGGCAAAAAGAGATCATTACAACAGTATTAGTGTTTAGAAACCATGACTTTTTAAAACCATGGTAACTCGCCAAACTGGTCATCAACCCCATGCCTATTCCTACTACAAGAAATATTGGGAACAGTCGTAAATTGTGACGAAAAAAATGCATAAAATGTCAAACACTGCTGTGTGCAATTCAGATCCAGTCATTTCTTTTCATATTCAATTAAGATTTAATAACAGTTAACTTTCTGTAGCCACAACATTGTAGACTTAAAAATAATCCTTCACAGGTCTCAGGTTGCCAAGAAACAAATATCAAGTATGAATCAAGTATGTTTCTTTTGTGGCCTAAAGCGAGTTATGCATCTTATATGCAAAATTCACCAATACTACTGTAATATACAATAACAACAACAAAAAAAACAATGTGGCTTATTCTGTACCAAGTGCAAACCGCCAACTGCTTTTCCAAATGACACCGACCTTGATATCTAAGACGTGTTTATTTCAAAAAGATAAATAATCAACAACAACAAAAAGCTATAAATTTGACATGTACAAATGAAAATCATAACTTTTTTTTTCAGGTTATTTACACGTGCTAGTCATCAGTGGAAACTGTGTGATGAGGTTGGCGTCGGCTTAAGGGGGTACTATTGGACCGCAAAATTGCAATGAAGGAACAATCCGTGAGAAAATTGAGCACCGACCTTCATGCGTTCAAAAGCATGCGTGTGCGTGCATCACAGTGCGGTGACAAAAACACACAAGATCATTGACAACAAAAAACAAAACAACAAAAACGTTCATATCATCATGTCCCAACAATGTAAATCAGCTCAGACTAGACTTGCTGGCCAAGCAGTTTGAGCATCTATTCCACAACTATTGCTCCATGTGCTAGTGCAAAAAAGACAACTTGGTGCACTAGTTGAACAACAGAGTTTTACTTGTAATGTTTTTCCCCCAATAGTGCATGACAACTACATGTTACTAATGAGGCAAAACTATGCACTAGTTAAAATATGCATAATACCAGTACTACTAGTTAAGCACTAGATGATAACTAGTACATATTTTTTTAATTTTAGAAGGAGTGTCCTGTGTTCTTTTCACTAGTAGAACAACTTTGGCATATACATTTTACAAGTGAGGCAAATCTGTGCACTAGTTGACAAATACAACTACTAATAGTACTAGTGACTATAAAATCTAACAGGTTGGCATCTAGTGCTTCACTAGGAGTATTAGTAGCACACAGATGTCAAGTAGTGCAGTTATGTCTCACTAGTAGTTATATAGTAGTGAGGAAAAAACATGACTAGTAAGACAATTGTGCTAGTGCACTGAATTGTCTTACGAGCGAGGACAGTGTACTACTGCAGCTGGAAATCAAGACTATTGAATAAATGCTCAAATGGCTTTCCACAAACTTTGTTATTCTAGCGCTATAGACATGTTCAGGATTTAAAAAAATATATAAAAGAAAATAGGTTAGACTCACTATTGTTACTTCTGTACGGCATTGAATTGTCTTACTCGTGAGAACAAAGAGCATACTACTACATAGCGGATTTTTTTTTTTTTTGGGGGGGTGGGGGGTGCTTAAAAAAAAAGAAGATTTCTGCACATCTGCAAACTAACTAGTCGAAACATGTTGCTAGTGAGGCAAAACTGAGTGGGTATTTTGGTGCTACTCGTCAGGTCCAGGAGGCAACTAGTGCATGACAAGCCTACTAGGTGGCCTTAGTAGTGTTGCTAGTGCAGTCCAGTAGTTTACTAAAAAGGGTTAAATTGCATACTAGTAGGCCAAAATTGGCGCTAGTAGTGGAAAAAATGTCACTAGTAAGACAGTCATTCTACTAGTGTGTTGAAATGTCTTACTAGTGCAGACAATGAGCTTCGAAGTACATGGTACTTAAGCTCGATATGAAAAAAAATGCTCAAAGGGCTTTGCATAGACTTGGTTATTCTGTAGCTGTAGTAGTATAGACGAGTCACTGCGACACACTCACGGTCCCAAAACCGCGCCTAAAAAGTTAGATCTCCTTTACTTTGCCTATTTCCACATGTCCATTGGTGTGTTTGTGCAGCCGGTCATCCTTTTGGTCAGCGTTGACGTTGCCGTTGTGTTGGTGGGTGCCGTTGGGCAGCGGGAGGGTGGGCAGGGACCGGTCACGCCAGTTCTTGATTTGGGTGGTGGGGAGCCGTTTTCCCCGGATGTAGGCCTGCAGCCAGAAGTTGGAGAAGAGGACGAAGAAGAGTATGCCATACATCCAGATCAGGTGGATCCACAAAGGCATCTGGTAGTCGCACTTTTCCATGAAGTAGTACTGGCTGATGTGCACCGACACCATGATGAACTGCATCTGCGGGAAACAACACAATAAATAAAAATTCTATATATTTTTCAATATTATCTATTTATTTATTTATTCATTCATTGTTTTAAAAAAAATAATTTTTTTTTTATGGAATTTTGCCTAAATTCAGTCAATAAATGATTATCACTATAATTTAATTCAGCCCATATTCAGAAAAAATGCATTATTTATTTTTCAAATCTTAAATTCAGTCCAAATTAAACATTTTATTGTACAGTATTTCATCTTATTGTACTGTACTTTCATTAGTATTTCCCTTTTAGTCAGCCCAGATTCATAAATAAACCTATATAAATTCCAAATAATGTCAAGTATTTTTGTTTAATCTAAAAACACCAACTTTGACCCAAATTCATACTCAAGAAATCTATAAAAAGTTCAGTTTTATTGAAATATTCACATTTTATTAAAAATATTGTTTGCTAGCTTATTCATACGTAATAAATCCATACAAATTCAGTATTTAAAAAAAAATAGATATTTGTTTAATTTAGCCACAGTTTATGCTCAATAAATTTATTTTTATTTTATTTTAAAAAATAAATGCATTTATAGATTTTAAAAAAATATATCATGTTGAAATGTTAAAGTCGGTCAGAACTTAAAAATTCTAAACAAGCATATTTTATATATATATATATATATATATATATATATATATATATATATATATATATATCACACACACACGAAAAGATAAATATATTTTCACATGATTATTTTTGTAAATTTACATTGCGCCATTCCAAACTCAGCCCAAATTCTTACAAAAAATAATCCACCATAAAATCCCTTAAAATCCTTCTGCAGCAAGATTTACCAGCTGGATTGCGGTCATGTATTTTTTCCACCACAAGAACTTCTGGAAGCGTGGACCGGCCGCTGCGAGTCCGTAGTAGGTGTACATGATGACGTGGACACTGGAGTTCACCATGGCGTGAAAGGAGCCCATCCCGCCGGCTTAGATGTGGTCATGGGGAAAATATCAGTCATCTTGGAGTCGTCGACATTATGCTCGACACTACAGTACGTATGAATGAGTATGAGTTTTCGAGCTGGTCCTCACCAGGGGTCAGCATGATGCCCCACCACCACGACCAGGGCATGAACGAGTGATGGAACACGTGGAGAAACGTGATTTGATTTTGTTTCTTCCTCAGAACGAAGAATACCTAAAACGGTGCCGACTGAGAATCAGTTATGTCATGTAAGAATAATCTTCTTTTTTTTTTTTTCCACACAAAGTTGATTTAAACAAACTCTCACCGTGTCAAAGAGTTCGATGAACTTGGAAAAGAAAAACAACCAAGCCACTCGCACCATCTGAGAGAAGGAAAGGAAAAGTTGTTATGTTGGCACAGAGATGAATGGAATGCTGTACAGTACATACATTTATTGAACCACATATTGTTGTATATAACACTGATGACAAGTCTCATTTTGTTTCAAGGTATTGGGTACTCATTGATTCTTACAATACCAGATTTTTCAAGATTTTGGGGTGGCCCACGGCCCTTTATTGCAAATATTTTCATGTTCTAAAACTACAAAGTTTGCATCGGCACGTTTTTTTCATGTTATATTTAGATTTTATTTTCCACCAATTAAAACAAAGCCTTTTTTTTGTAATAATGACAACGGTGTGTGACTTTTTTCATTCAAATAGCGAACAACCATTTTCTTTATTATGTTAAACGAAAAGTTAGCCTTTTTAAATGGAAAGCATGGATCTCTGTTTTAGATCATGCATTTTCTTTTGTTTTGTACGTTTATTTTCCGGTTTCAAATGAGCTCATGGAACTTAAGTGCATTATTCAATGTTCCACTTTATATGTTTTTTTTTTTTTTTATCTTTAGTAAATAAAATAAAAAAATTAAAAAAGCAGCTCCAAATGTCTTTTGACCTTTATTTGTAGGAATATATAAGTAATAACAACCAAGGTCTAAAAAAAACAACTATATATATATATATATATATATATATATATATATATATATATATATATAACAAAATACAAATAATTATTATTTAATTATTATAGTATATCGCTGTTGGGCCAAAACCAATTTAATACTTATTTAATACTAATAATAATTTGTACTTTTGGTGTAGACACGTGTGTGTGCTATTTTTATGAATTATTGACCAATTTAAAGTGTTGAAAATGGCTTGCTATCGTTGATGAAGCAATGTTAATGGATGAAAAAATAAACTATTTTTTGGTGTCTCCTGAAAAGTGACATTATTGGAGGTGCAATGTTTTGGCCCGACGGCAGCGATATATATATCATATCATTATCTGTGCCTTAGAAATAGTGGGATGTGACGTTCACGGTTTTGTAAAAACAAACAAAAAAGTTGACTCATTTATTTCCTTTTTTTTTTTTTTTTTTTTAAATTAACTTACCCGAAGTGTCTGTGGACTGCTGGAGGGATCAATAAGATCACATCTCCACGTGAAGGTGGTGCCCCATCCGGACATCATGAACTGTGAGCCGAGACACATCCACAGTAAATTCAAATCAAATCCACCAGATTCACCAAACGCCTTTTAGGGCGCATTCTTCGTACCTCGTACACGATGAAGGCGTTGAAGGCGACCATGCCGAAGTTGTAAAGGACCATGACCGTGTTGAGGTTGAAGGGCTTGCGGTTGGCCATCAGGCGAGGCCCCAGGTACACGGAGAAGATGACGTAGCCCACCAGGAGGCTGGTCATCTTGATGGGACAGTTCACCATCGGGTAGTCTTTGACCCGGGCGTCTGGAAGGCACGTATGGAGAATTTCATCATCAAAATAACACATGATTCAATGACAGCAGCACCCGGATATACCAGTGACCCGACCTCTACTCACTTCACAACAAGCAGCAGTTTATCAGTAAATATTTTCCCCCAAAAAAGAGAATTTAAGCTGTTGATTTCCACCCTCAGTTGAAGTTTACTGTCAAACTAAACATCAAACAAAGCTCCCGTGCCCTATTCAGACAGTTTGAGCTGGGAAGGTGCCACAGAGTCCTTCTGGCAACTAAGAACGTATTTAAGAAATCTTTTGTCCCTTAGTGCCATTAATATTCTCAACACTGCAAAGTGACCGATAGATAGACAGGAACTTGGAACTGCTCAGCCGTGTATTTTTATTGTTTTTATGTTTATTACTACTATGTTTGGTGAGCCAAAGACAATATTCCATCTCTCTGGTGGATAATAAACTTTTATTCTATTCTAAAGAGAATTGAGTCTGAGTCTGCTAGCTTAACTGTATTTGTATACTCTTTATTTGTTATAGAATGTGCATTAATGAACATTTCAATCATAAAATGTAAATTCGCCTGACGACAGATATAAAACAACAAGTTAACAGGAAAGCAACATACAATTAAAATACAAACACAATCTTTAAAAAAACGGTAGAATAAACTTGACTAATAACTTTACAGACATTAATGTTGACAAAATTGGTTGTCAGTTAGCCATTTATTTAAATCATGTTTACATGAGACGGCGCTCTTATGTTCAGTGGGATTGTATTCTACTAATTACTTGCCCGATAAGAAAAAATGAAGTTCTTTTTTTTGGGGAATTTCAAAATCACCGATAGCAACATTTCTAGGAACTGTTTTTGCATTTGATCTGAAAGGCTACAGAGTGAAATATGTGACAGATTTTATATTCTAATGAGATTTTTCCAGTTTAGTAGCATACCTATTTCTTAATTAACGATTGTGCAATGATGAAATGATCTTGTTATTTTTATCCAGAAATGAATTGCTTATTTGTATAAAGGTCGCCATAAAACGCCATAGCAACAGGCTAATGTTTATCATCTAGACCTTTTTTCCACCAGGGACCAGTTCATAGTAGTACACAATAGTACAGATTTTTCACGGACCAGCAATTAAGCGTCGACCAATGGAAAGTAATCGTCAAGCAGCTGTGGCTAAATATGTACCGGTAGCTAAAGGCACTAGAGTGTTATTGTGCAAGTATGTGAATAAATGTATCCATTGTAAGCAATCTGAGTGTGCAAAAGAGAAGGCGCCAAATAAATCTGATGCATTATTGTGATTATTATTGTAATCCATGATGTCATCACTTTTTAGCTTGCATTACTATAAAAAGCTACAAATAAAGACTTTGGGGTCAGCCAGTGCTGCTTCAAATGTCCTCAGTTGGCTAAAAATGATGAGTTTCACCTCTTAACTCATTCACTGCCTTTGACGCCTAATTTTTAATAATCTTTTGTTTTGTTTTTTTAATCGGGAGTCACTTGACGCCCCTAATTTTTCATTATCTTTTCTTCTTCTTCCTTTTTCCCCCTTTTTTAAAAAAAAGAAGAAAAGATTTAAAAAAAAAGATTAAAAGTTAGATTAGAATTTGTAATCGTAATTAATCGCTTGATTTCACTAGTTAACTCACGTTTAATCACAAATTTTATATCTGTTCTAAATGTACAATAAAAAAATTCTAGGTTTTCATACTATTGTTAACAAAAGTGGGAAAAAATGTTAAACTAATAGAAATAGTTACAATAAATTGTTGACGTTTATAGCAGTCAATGGAAGTGAATGAATTAAAAAGATAAAGAAAAGTTTAAAACTTTGGAGCATCAGGCGATTAAAATTTGAATCGTAATTAATCACATGACTTTAACTCTTTGACTGCCATGGACGTTAAAAGACATCATGTAAAAACCTACGGAGGGCCGCCAATGACGTTAAAAGAAGTCATCCATTTTTTTATTTTTTTGAAACGGGTGGAGGAAAGCCTTGGCCAGCTGTGGTGAAAGTTTCAAGCAGATCTAGTTAGCCTAATGACTATTTTTGGCCCCTAGATGGCAGCAATGACTCTTTTGACAAGATTGGGTAGGCGTCAGTAGAAGACGTGAGGCGGAGCTAGAGGGGACAATGGCTGGGGAAGGGAAGAGAACATGGCGACCGGTTGCAAGCAGCTCACGCTCGAGCAGTTTTTTTCAAAGACGAAAAGCATCAACCAACGCTAAAGAGCACATTGATGACGACGATGATCATCATCGATGATGATGATGGTGACTCCGAGGTTGACGCCGAAGTTGGAAGCGCTGATGCGGCGGCTATGACGACGTCATAAAGGTTCACGGGCTAGCGATGCTAACACCGGAAAACGCGGAGCACAACCGAGCACGCTCAGGCGGACGTTCAATCGGACGACGAAGAGTACCCCGAGTCCAGTGCATATTCATCGGAGGAGTGGGTACAGTCTGCTACTTGCTATTCCCCGGAAAAAAAGGCCGTCAAGAAAGTGTAACGTCTGCACGCGAAACGGACAATCGAAGTGAAACGTATCTGTTGTGCAAATCCTGCTCCGTCTCCTTGCACGCAGGGCAGTGTTACAAAAAGAAAAACTGTATTTGAAACATCCACATAATTGTAAGTAGTACCACAGTTGCACACATTTGTAAATAGTTTGCGAAATTGTTTTGTCAAATTGTTACACTGTTGAATGGAAATAAACTATTTTGCAATCTAAAAACACTTTTTCATTGTTGGTGATAGTGTTTTACAGAAGTAAAGCACTATTTAGGTGTTTGTGGCATCATTCATGGACGAAAAGAAGTGTACAATTCACTAGAGTGCATGAAATAACATCGTTTCACAAAAAGCTCTTTTTCTCCGCTTTTTGTTTCAAAACAGAGCATTTCGGTGAAACTAACCATTTTCTATTGTTGATTACTGAAGAACGGAATAAGGTAGAAACAAACTTTTTTTTCTGATGAAAGCTGAGAGTCCAATCTTTCATTTGGTAGTATGTGTGTTTCCATAGTCCAAACACATTTTCTGTGGACCTTGAAAGATCAGTCAAAATGCTTAAATCGGCTGGCACCCACGGCATCCCGTTTCTGAAAACGTCTGGCAGTCAAAGAGTTAATAGTTAACTCACAATTAATCACAAATTTTATATCTGTTCTAAATTTACAATAAAAAAATTCTAGGTTCTCATACTCTTAACAAAAGTGGGAAAAAATGTTAAACTAATAGAAATAATTCAAATTAATTTTTGACGTCTATAGTCGTCAATGGCAGTGAATGAGTTAACTGCAATACAAGAGGAAGCACATGAATCCTATTCCAGCCTCCCTCGCTGCACTTTAAAAGTCCATTTAAAGTTGTGCTATGCATATCTTCAAATCTTTCTGACAGGTTTTGTCAGTTTATGGCAGCTTCCTCCCAAAACTCTAAACTGTCCCATACTGTAGGTGTGAATAGAACGAGACAGTGTTGACGTCGTGTTTGTTGTTTTTATTCGTTCACAAGCGTCATCGGAGGTCAAGCGTAATGTAAACTCACCGCATTTGGACAGCAGGTCGTCGTAGAATTCCAAAATATTGGATCCAACTTCTCGCAGCATGGTGACTGCTCACCTCTTTTCCTGAAACAAGACGTGAAACAACACAGTCAATATCGGTTTTGTCCAAGTCCAGGAAGGAAAGTTAGCCATTCACCTGAACAAACAGGAGGCAGCTGGCACAGGCTTATTAAAAGGAGCGACACATAATGCTCATCTCATCTTTTCCAATCTGCATTGCACCAATATTTTACATTTAGAAAAATTTAACAGGAAAAAAAATGATGATCTCATCTCAGTACACTCATTGTGAAATCTGGGCGTGTTTCATTGAACATGAAGCTATTTTCCGTTGTTTGAATACACAGATGGATTCATTTGTACCTTCAGCCATTTTGTAAAGCAGTGATTTCTGAAGTGTGATTCTAGCGGTGCAAGGACTCCCTCTAGTGGTGCGCATGAGCCTCTCTGCCGATGCACAGTTCAGTTGTATTTCACTTTTAAGAGATTTTAATAACAGTTTTGTTTTGTTTTTTTCTATATTTAATCGCGCAGTTAAACTGTGTATAATGTATAGTACAGGACTACATTACATTTGTTAAGTACACTTTAGCTGTATTGAACTTTCACATTCACACCATTTGCATCTCATCTTTAAGAATTGTTTGTTTTTAAGCATTTATTTAGGCACAATACACATCAAATCATTATGTAAGTCCAGTTTTTCTTGTCCTTTATTTTAGTGCAGAATTTCAAATGCAATTTTTATGAATGCGGGTTTCAAATTAGGATTTTAAAATGGGTTAGTGTTTCATAAAAAGGGTTAAGAGCAATTATTGTAAAGCATTTAATTGTTCAGCCTGTCAGGCCACAAAATGTAAAAGTGATACTGAAAAAAGGATGCTCTCCTTTCACTTCACTCATGTTGTGCAATACTCCATGATTTGGTATCAATCTGTGACTGATACCGGTACCGATACTATTCAAGGTTGATTGATCACGAAATTGCATAATCTGAATGCATTTTCATGATCTCAAAGGTTTTGTTCACCTGCTATAGTGTAACAATGGCAAGTATCAAGTATCCCTTTCACACTTAACACATACATTTTAGTGCATTTCAGTCAAATCTAAGATGTATTATATTCATACTTTTCCCCTCCCCTTTATAGTAAATGTATTATTTTTAATACCACAAACCAACAGGAGAGGGATTGGAACTCATATATCGAATGCACCGCAATAATATCAATACCAGTACATCACCCTCCGTATTGGTATTATCGATATTTGGATCGATCTGCACACCACTAATTAACTCATAAATTTGTCAAATGTGGGCCTGTTTTGTTGAAAATAAAAGCTGGTATTCTGTTGTATGAATGACAACATGTGAAATGTACATTCTGCCATCTAGTGGAAGAGGCTGTCACTATTACTATAAATCGCCGTCATAGATCGATAAACAAAGATACAAGTAAATGTTAAATTTTCAGACCAATGAAGTGAAATTGGATGATTTGGGAATCCCTGATTTACATACACAGGAAGCCTAGGTGAAAAAACCCAGACAAAAGCTGAATTCGAAGCGAGTCATTCATTCACGTAGTCAGTCGAGAACAATGAAATACTCCCCGGCTGACTAACTGAGCAAGTCAGACGGGTGAGGCGAAGCACCTGGCGCACATGGAGCCGAGTGACAGTGGTTTATCAGGGCGTGCGAGTACCATGTAAACACCAGGGGCATGTTTGGAAAGTGCCGCAAACCACCTCATACTTCGGAAAATAACCAAATCTGTGCAGGATATTTTTTCTCCGCCGATAAGACCGGAAACCAAAAACTACTTTGAGGACGTCATGGCTTGCCATAACATCAAAGGTCACACCACCATTTGCTAAAAGCATTTCAATGTATTAAAGATCCAACATATGCTAATTGAAAGGAGGAGAAACTGTTTAAATCTCAGATTTGTATTGTTAACATTCCCAATGAATTTACATTGTAAAAAAAAGTAAAGATCCATTCAGTCAGACTTTTGTATTTTAATTTTTGAATGAAAACTGCCAATTTCTTCTTAACATTCAACTTGAATGTTTCGCTTATAAAAAGATTTCAAAAAGTTTGATTTATTGTAATATTATAATATTTTTTAACATTCAACTTCTAAACCTAAAAAAACAAACAAACAATAAGTCATAGGTAGTTAACATAGTTAAAATAAAAAGAGCCAATATCTTGGGATATTGAAGTTGGATTTTTTTTCTCTCCCAGAAATTAAACGATCTTTTTCCCCCATTTAAGAAAAATTAGGTGACTGACGTTTTGAAGAGTTTAAACTTTTCAATTATACAAAAAAAAAGAGAATAAAATGGTATTGTCATACATTGCAACATTTCTTTTTTATTGAACAAAATAAAGCACTGATATTTTCATTAAATTAAAATAAATATTTGAATCATTTAAAATAGAAAGAGCCACTTTGTTTTAACATTTAGCATGGAAATTAAAAGTGTGGAGTACATTTTTTAACAATTAAAAAGTACCAATCCTTGACCATTTTAACAAAAAAATGGTTAGATATATTGTAATATTCCTTTTTTTATGTAAAAGAATAGATTTTTCAAAATTCAAAGTTTCATTCAACTCTTTATTGTTTTTCAGTAAATTGAAAATAACCCAGTGACATCTTTCCCCATTTCAACATGATCTCCTAACCTTCTGATACAGTCTACATTTTTTAACTCATGTCCAGCAGAATACACAACTTTGGGCCCCCTGACCTAAACTACTGGCAAACAGCAGCACACAAGACCGGAATTGAATTCCACCAAACACAAAATTAAAACATGGGCCTTGTCAATGCTCCACAAAACTTCTCCGATTTGCCTTCACTTGAGTACAAGTTGCTGTAAAAGCATTCAAGTGAGGAAGTATGTGCAAAGGTGTTGCAAGCTGCATCACATCCAAGTCATGACTCACCTGCTGAGTCCTCAGCTCTTGCTCCCGTAACAGCCAGGGCGGGCGCTCAAGCAATCAAATCCCCAAAACCAGTCAGTGAGAAGCAGCAGGTGGAAGCCGGCCAAACCGCAGCGCCTCTTCCCGGCTCCAGGCCCGCGTTCCGCCGGTTTCCGGGCACAAATATTCCAAAATAGACAGATGAAGTGGGTTTGGTGTTGGGCTGGGCGGGGGGAACTCCAGATGCGCAGGTGTTAGCGTCAAGCAGGGATTAGCGCGAGAGCCCAGTCACTCTGCTCCATTTAAAGCCCTGCTGGAAGTAGTAGTATAGTGACAAGTTTCAGAACCACACCCTGTTTCAATGGGAAGCTCCGCCTACCTGTCCTTACTCAGCCTGCTTGTGATTGGTTGGCCTCCTCAATGGTGCTGTGGGAAGGGCTCTCTGGGTTTAAAGAGGCCAAGCTGCCAAGGCCAAGAAAAGGTCCATTGTTCGGCATACATCCACACCAGAAACAAGATTGGTCATTTTCCTCCAAAATGCAGCCTTCAAACTCTGGTTAGTGTGTCAAATTAGGGTTTCAAGACAGTTTTAAGCATGACTTTGGGTTTCAAAATAGGGTTTCAAGACAAGGCTAAATAAGGCTAGGTTTTCTAATTAAGGTTTATAAGATAGTTTGGGCAGTATTTTAGTTTGAAATGGCTTGACCAGAACTATCAAAAAGCCCAAAATGAGTCACAAAACCGTCTCGGGGTTTTAAGCATGGTTTAGGGTTTCAAATTAGGGTGTCAAGACCGGTTAGGATTTCAAATGAGGGCTGAGTTTTTTAATTAAGGATTTTAGACAGGGTTCGGGTTTCAAATTTGTCTTTCAAGCGTTTGTTTACTGTTTCAAATGAGAGATTCAAGCCATGATTAAGGTTTCAAACTAGAATTAGGGGTTCTAACGAGTTTTTAGACCGTTAGGATTTCAGATTACAGTTTCGAGCATGGTTTAAGGTTTGAATTTAGGGTTTTGAGATACATGTTTAATAGCAGGTTTTAGTGTTTCAAATTAAGATTATCCATCCCATCCATTTTCTTAACCGCTTGTCCTCACAAGGGTCGCAGGGTTTGCTGGAGCCTATCCCAGCTGGCTTCGGGCAGTAGGCGGGGTACACCCTGAACTGGTTGAAATTAAGATTAGGTTTTCTAATGAGGGTTTTTATACTGCGTTATGATTTAAAGCACTGGTTCTCAGCCCGGGTCCTCGAGTACCCCTATCCAGCCTGTTTTCCATGTCTCCCCAGCCAACACAGCTGAGGATCATTATCAGGCTTCATGTAGAGCTTGCTGATTAGCTGATCGTTTGAAACACCTGTGTTGCTTGTGGAAGACATGGAAAACAGGCTGGATAGGGGTACTCGAGGACCGTGGTTGAGAACCACTGGTTTAAAGAATGGTTTAGGGTTTCAAGGAATGTTTAGGGATTTAAATTAAGGTTAGGGTTTCTTATTAAGGTTTTTAGACAGAGTTAGGGTTTAAAATTAGGGTTTTTAGACTGCGTTATGGTTTAAAGCTGGGGTGTCAAACTCATATTAGCACACGGGGCACATGGAGGGAAATATTTCACCAAGTGGGACTGACCGGTAAAATCATGGTATATAACTTAAAAACAATTGACGTCAGCCCTAAATAGCGGGGCTCAACTGTAAATGTATTGTTCCATAAAATGACACAAATGCGGATGGAACGTGACAACACTTGGGCCATATGAGTTCTGGGCGTGTTATATTTACCTGTTTTGCATATAAATTGTTGCCAGAATGCATTGTGTGGCGCAGTTAATGAAGTTATAGGATGTTAATCCATTTTATATGTGTTTGTGTTACCAGTAGTTGAATGTGTGTCGTATTCAGCAAGTTTATGTTTGATTTATGTTGGTCTATTTTACTTGAGGTTGCATGTAAAATAATGACATCCAGATCTGTGTACAAGTTGCATTGCTAATGTGAGGATTTCTTGTAAAATTGCAAATTTATGTTTTGATTTTGACTGATCTGATTAATTAGTCCGATATTAACCATTTTTTTACAAGATCATCTCGCGGGCCGGATTAAACCCCTCGGCGGGCCTGATCCGGTACGCTTGACACCCCTGGTTTAAAGAATGGTTTAGGGTTTCAAGTAATGTTTAGAGATTTAAACTAAAGTCAGGGTTTATTATTAGGGTTATTCGACAAAGTTAGGGTTTCAAATTAGGGATTCAAACCATGATTATTGTTTCACTCTAGTCTTATATTATCTAATTATGGATTTTAGACAGGGTTGGAGTTTCAAATGATTGTTCCAAGCCAGATTTAGGGTTTTAAGTAGGAAAGCATCTTTTCAAGACAGGATTAGGGTTTGAAATTTAGGTTAGTATGTCAAGTAAGTATTTGACAGTCGGGTTTCAAAGTAAGACTAGCAAAAAAAAAAAAAGTTTTAAATCAAATTTCATGTGATTTTTTTTAAATGTAAAGATGATTCCTCAATATAAAGTTCTGCTTGCCCACTTCTGTCAAATGTAGAGCAAAGGTGATGTCGTAGGTCTGAGTTATGGACAACACACAGACACATGGTGCACACTCACCACATACATACACCTACAGTACACACACACATGCTGGTGAAGATGGTGACCCTTCCCTCGCAGCAGCAGCAACGCGTCGTTGCTATCATCCTCGCGCCTTTATCGTCCAACCCGGTGACGAGCTCCCCCCATCCCCGCCACTCTGGTCCAACCGGTTCCCCGAGAAGAGATGTTCCCCCCCACACCCTCACCCGCCCTGTATGTAAAAATATGTGCCCACCCCCCTCACCAAGCACGAATGGAATCTAAGCACGCGAGTGCAAGAGTGGGAGGCGTGTCTCTGTTTATCTTCTTTGACACAATCGCACATGGAGGCCCTTTGCCAAAATCAGCTAATAGTGCAAGTTATCACAATGTCAATTGAAGTATATGCAAAAAAAAAAAAAAAGCTTTTGATTTAGTGCTGTCAAAGTTAAAGCGTTAACTAATTAATTAATCACACAAAATATCGCATTAATCATCAGATTAATCACTATTAATTTTGACAGCTGACAGCGGATGGTTACGTTAAAGGTAGCACAGGTTGTGTTTGAGCAATAAATATAACAACATGCATTAAAGTTAATAAATGTTTATGTATGACATTCAGACTATTTGTTCATGTCAAAATATTCGGGTCATTTTTTCCCCCCATTTTAGATGAGTGTGCAGTGGATGGAAAAATGTTAAAGACGTCCTCATAACATTAAATATCGAAAGAATTAATACATAACAGGTGCTCTTTTGGCAGGCGGGCAAAAAATGTTGATTAAAAACCCTTTTTAATTAAGCAATTAATCATTTATTAATCAAAATTGTTAGATGTAATTAATCTGATTTAAGAAATGTAATCGTTTGACAGGTCTAGAATGAACCAATGCTGAGTTATTCATTCACCCTTAAAACTGCAGGGTAAAAAATAACACAATTGTGATCATAAATTAGACTGACACACTACTTGGGTCAATTTGACCCAACTTTGGGTTATTTTGATGTGAAACCCAAAGTTGGGTTGTTTTGATACTTTTTGCGGGTTAAAAAAATGTTGGGTCACATTAATTGGTATCACATTAATTTTTCACCCAAATTAGGTTGCGTTTGACCCAGCAGTTCTAAGCGAGTACTCAGTGTATTGGGTTGAGGATTACACCAGGCAAGATTTTCATCCAACAAGGGGTAAAAACGACCAAGAAATGAGTTATGAGAATGAGAAGCGACTTTCACACTTTGTCGTGCCACCTAGACATTTTTTTTTAAATTAGCAACCTGGCACTAGTTTAACCAACGAACATAAAATTAGTTGGACGTGTCTATCGTAACAGGACACACACAAAAAGTGTCAAGGAAATCAGAACATTTGACAATATAAGTAAAAAAATAATTAATTAATTTCTCTCATCATCATTAGTAATGTCCATCTATTAATTGATATCTAGCATCAAAATGGTTGATAAATATCTGGTATACTGTGTACAGTATTACATCAAGGATTGCGATATGTTCACCTTTTGAAAGTTCATATTCATTACGTCTTAATGATGTAATTGCCATTTAATTCATGCCAGACTGCAGCTGAGTGGCAGCACAGAAGTATTTTTTTTTCTTGGCTGTGGTTCAGTTTTTTGAGTCTGTTCACATTCAGTGAAACTCAGCTGCTGCGTATGTTAATGAGCCCAGTTTCAACTTTGGGGGAGCACACTACTTGGGGAAGGGTGTGTTTGGGGGGGGGGGGTGTTCAGACCTGTATAGGGCAAGAAGACGTTCTTCGATAAGAGGGGAAAATTAGTTAAAATGTGCTCATTTTCAATTTCAGGGTCCTTGAGACTTTTTATACACCCTGTTATGACATGTACGTGTCCAATTAATTTGGTCTTCTTAATTAAAACCGCAAGTTGGAGCATTTTTGTTATTGTCTAACTTTCCAGAGAGTGCAAATGATCCAAACAGTCAACCATGGCTTCTCCAAACCAAAATGGCTAACGTCCTCTTGTCAGTTGCTTGACGGAATCCCTGTGTCATTTTCATGTGTCCTGTCACAATAGACATGTCCAACCAATTCCGTGTCCAATTTCCCCTCCCCCAACTTTGCATGGTAAATGACTTGAGTGCAAAATGGCTGTTTCAAACTAAAATGGCCGACTTCCTGTCCCAATTGCTTGCATAGGTCCTTCCTTGAGACATTTTTGTGCATCCTGTTATGATAGACATGTCCAATCAATTTCAGGTCCATAGATGAAACTGGTTTCCACAGGTTGTGACTGCATGAGTACAAAATGTCTGCCTCAACCCAAAATGTCTGACTTCCTCTCCAATTTCCGTCATGGTTCCTTCCTTTTTTGTCCGTACATGTCAAACATGTACAATGGATTTCATGTCCAACTGAGTGCAAAATGCCTGTTTCAAACTAAAATGGCCGACTTCCTGTCCCAATTGCTTGCATAGGTCCTTCCTTGAGGAGTTTTTGTGCATCCTGTTATGATAGACATGTCCAATCAATTTCAGGTCCATAGATGAAACTGGTGTCAGGAGCTATTTTTTTTCTAACTTTCCACAGGTTGTGACTGAGTGCAAAATGGCTGCTTCAAACTAAAATGGCTGACACCCTGCTCCAGTTGCTTGCATAGGTCCTTGACACTTTTTTTGTGCATCCTGTTAAGATAGACATGTCCAATCAATTTCAGGTCCATAGATGAAACTGGTTTCCACAGGTTGTGACTGCATGAGTACAAAATGTCTGCCTCAACCCAAAATGTCTGACTTCTTCTCCAGTTTCCGTCATGGTTCCTTCCTTTTTTGTCCGTACATGTCAAACATGTACAACGAATTTCATGTCCAACTGAGTGCAAAATGCCTGCTTCAAACTAAAATGGCTGACTTCTGGGTCAACTACTTGCATAGGTCCTTGAGTCTTTTTTTTTGTGTCCAACCAATTTTGTGTCCATAGATGAAATAGCAGCTATTCCCCCCAACTTTCCAGGTGGTTACCACCATTATGAGGAGTTGGGCAAAGCTCCGAGTCAGCTATTTTTCAGCCACTCTATTAACTTAACAAGCTATCTGTTCTTCATGGTCCTGTGACACGAGTCAAGAAAGTAAAATGCGACAAAACAGCATCATATTGCTTGTCAGCCGTTGTTTTCTGCTTAACTGAATTAGCAAAGAATTCTCAAGGTCTTAAAGGCTTACCACTCGTCCTCAGTTAACCAATCATGGCATAGTTCTGGCTGCTTGAGTTGCAAAAACTCAAGAATGGATCTTGTTGAAACATGCATGAATTCATAGCCCGCTTGTGAAAGCAGAATTGCCTAACATGCGTCACATTGAGCTCATAAATTACCGTCAGTGTAACATTGACATCGTTGGAATCCTTGTTTGGGTGAACCGAAAACAAGATTGGTTATTTGCTTTGGAAGGTTTTCGAACTTTATGTTTGGGACAACGTTTGAAGTCTGTCAGTGTGTTTTATGATCTGGAACAAAATCACATTCCCTCTTATGGTATTTGGTACAATACGTCATGAGGACCTTGGTTGCTATGATGACATGGAGTTGTTGAAATAACGAGTCAATTCAAGTGTTACTGTAAAGCAGGGTAAACGGTTAAAGTCAGCAAAAGTCCACTTATCGGACCTCCACCCCCACCCTTTAGGGACAAATATATTTTTTGTAATTTAATTAAATTGTATTTTCCTCCCCTACATGCTTGAAAACCATCACTGTAAATGCTTAGCATGTTCAACATTCTCGATAAAAAGTCTGTATGCGTGTGATAAAGACTAACTTGGGGTAAGCCATGAATTTAGTGATGGTAACGTGGAACAAAACAATAGTTAATGAAGCGGGCTACACACATACCAATAATTGGGCCAAATTGAAAATGTACCCAATCAAAATCATTAAAGGCCCATCTGTCTCTATAAGATTATCTTCAGCAATTAACCTGTGGTGTGGGGTGTTTAAGAGGGATTTTACAATCTTGATCTACTATAAAAAATATCAGGGCTAACAATGATAAATAGTAAACATTTTCTTTTTCTCTTTTTTTATCTTAAAGCTGCCCAATGCAGAAAATTTAATTTTGAATCACTACTGCCACATGTGGCTGAAAAATGAAACTGCACACTCCTTTCTCACATACGTACGTACAATGCCGTATTAGGGCAACATATATATATATATATATATATATATATATATATATATATATATATATTTTTTTAGAGGGCGGGGGCAATATTCCGAAAAAAAAACTCGCAAATTTGCCACTTTATAAACTCACAAATTTATGATTTTTTTCTCGCAAATTTGCAAGTTTATAAAGTGGCAAATTTGCGACTTTATAAAGTGGCATATTTGCGAGAAAAAATTTTACAAGAAATACACGTAGCGTACTACTCGACTGTTTGGCCAATACTTTTCGGTCGGGTTTCCAAATTAGGCGATAGTAAATGCTTTAGCATAGATGAACCATATGATGTTAAGCATTCACTCTTTGAAGCGTTGTGTACGCCACTGGCCAGCGACAAAGACGCCTGACTTTGCGAAGGTCCACACCTGGACGATCAAGCATTTAAGTTAATTTGTTAAAATATATATTTACTTGTACATTTATATTTCCAGAATTATTATTTACACATTCATACATTTTGGTATTTTTTTTGTACAAGTATCTAAGTTGATGTGTTGAATCTGCTGCTGTCCGTCATTCACTAGCATTTTAAGTATGCTAGCATCTGATTGGATAGTTTTAGTCATCTGATAGGGGATCAGGAAGTGTTGTTGCTCTAGCTGCCATGTATGACGAGTAAATTTAAATTAAGAATGAATCTGTCTCCATCCTGCCTTTTCATTTTATAAACAGTGTTCCATTAACCACCAACGAATCCTCACATGATTAGACTATAAATATGTGTATTTCTCATAAAATTTGAGTTTTTTTTCTCGCAGATCTGCCACAGTGGCAAATTTGTGAGAAAAAACTCTTTATAAAGTGGCACATTTGCGAGTTTTTTCTCGAAATATTGCCCCCGCCCTCTAAAAAAGTATATATTTATACATGGCCCTAATACGCCGTCGCACATACGCAATGCGTACATGACTTGTCCACAGACAGAGGGCGGGAAATTCAAACCCGAATCCAGTTTTTAAACTATTGGCTAGAGGCTTGCAGTAGTACCCATTGTGGTCAGTTAGGTGTTAATCTGCTAATTAGAAGATGTTTGAGTCATAAATGATCAGATAAAAAGGCTATTGTAAAGATGTTATTGGGCAAATTCCTCCATAGGAAGCTTTAACCGATTCTAGAGGGAAAATTTGCTAACTTAAATATTGAACAGGTTAAACACTGATGATTGCCGTCTTCTCAAGCATGATTGGGGAAGGGGAAAAAATCCTCTTATCACATCACATACCACAGAATAATACCTTATACCTAATACCTTTCAGTGACAGCTGACAATCGGGCCATTGCTGACTTTGAAGAGCTTAACCGTCTCTATTACAAAAAAGTACAGTACAAGAAATCATAAAATGTGCTTCACATGATATGAAATAGAAATAAATGACCACAGTATGATCAAATGAAAGGGTACTTATTTATTTATCTTGTTTGCTTGAACCCCCAACTATTGTAGTAGGTTTAGTACAGTAGTGTTGACAACAACTAAGGGGAAACACTGACACCAAGTGGACAAATAGAAAAAACAAAAAAAAACAGCCTCGATTCCAAGCAGAATGATGCATGATTAGAATTTATCTTTGGATAAATTCCTATTATTTACACATTAACAAGTCACTATTATTAATTTGCACTATAAAATCTACGTTAAAACCCTAATTTGAGATCCTAAACTTGTCTTGAAACCCATTTGTAAACCTAAATCTGTCTGCAAACCATAATATGAAACCAATTTGCAACCCTGGCCCAGTCTGAAACCCTAATTTACAACTCTAACCTGGTCTTGGAACTGTGCTTTCAACCCTTAACCCAATCAATTTGCAATCCTGTCTCGACACCCTAATTTGATACCCTAATCCTAAATTGAAACCCTGAGATTGAAACACTTTTGAAACCTTAACCAAGATTTGAAACTATAATCGTGTTTTAAAATCCTAATTTGAATCCCTAACTCAAGGTTTGAAACCGCAATTTGCAATCCTAACACTCACTTGAAACTCCAGTTTCAAATCCTCACATTTGATTGAAGCCCTAAATATTTTTAAACCCTAACATTAATTTGAAAACCCTCACACGAGTTTGAAACTACAATTTGCAATGATAACAGTTTAAACCCTTATTTCAAACTCTAACCCGAGTTGCAAACCCTAATTTGCAATCCCACATTTCTAAGTAGTTTGAAAACCGTCTTGAGAACCCCATGTCCTGCTTTTACGATGACATCACTGACGACGTTTTGAGGTTACGAACGGAACATCAGTAACTACTAATTTCCGCTTTTTCATATACATGGCATAGCAATGTTTCTCGTACAAAAAAAAAAATACCGACTGTAATCGTGATTTTACGAACGTTTTAGGGTAGCGATTTACTTACAGATTCAACGCCTAGCCAAGTCAAGATCAATTTAGCCACTTGACTGAGGAGGATTAAAACGTGGTGCGGACCATATTAGGAATATCCGGCGTGACGTAACCAAAATGTAAAATACTGTATAACAAAATGGATTCCGATGACTAAGACTGTTTTGTTTTTTTTGGTATTACAATTTTGGTTAAAAAACAACAACAAAACAAAAACAAAACAAAAGACAATCTAAAAAGACGGCTCTCCCGAGGGTGTGTTCGTTTGTGGGAGGGGCCGCCCGACCGGTCCCCCTGGCCGTTTCCAGTCAGTGAATGGAGCGCACCCAGGTGCAACAACAGGTAGTGGTAGAGCCAGCGACGCCAATTTAACTTGAGGCGTCTTCTTTTTTCTTATTTCCTTTTTTTCTTGTTTGGAGGCGGAAGCTCGTTGGTTCGCGCGACGAACGTGCGGCAATGAGCAGCCAAGCAGAAGCAGAAACAACAGTAGCAGCAGCAGCAACACAAGTCGTGTTGTGATTTCGTGGTTGTTTGTGACGGGATTTTCCCACTTTTGGAAATTGGGACTGCTTGGGGCCAAAATTCATTTCGAGTGGACGTGGACGAAGACAAGGACAAGGACGTGGACGTGGAAGTGGAAGTGGGGAAGTTATGTAAGCCTCCAAGGTAAGACATTAAAAAAAAAAAAGGCTGAACGCGTGCTGCTTGCTCGGCTTTCTTAACATGCAACACGCTTCTTACATTCTGCTTCAGATTCATATAATATAGTTAAAAATGTGGTTTGTGTATGTATGTATGTTTTTTATATATATATATGTATGTATGTATGTATGTATGTATGTATGTGTGTGTACTGTTTCTATGCATGTGTGTGTGACTACTGGTATGACTGGTATGTATTTATTCTTCATGTATTTGTAATTTTATTCATATTTTTATAATGACTTCTCTTAGATTATACACAGTATATGTTAAAATGTCTTAAATTTATTTTCTTCACTGTTTTTGGATTATTTATTGATTAAATTTTTTTTCTATGTAGTTTTTTTTAATGTGTGTGTTTATTTTTAATTATGAATAGTTATTTATATTTGTGCATTTGTTTATTTTTATTTTGTTTCAATTATTTCATTACATATTTTTATTTTGTGTAATTCACACACTGGTTATTGTTTCTGCATAACTTATTCCTAATGAATATTTTCTGTTCCTTTTTAGATAAAAAAAAAAATCATTATTTTGCTTTTTATATAGTTTCATTTTATCTATCATTTTATATATCTTTTTTAAATATGTATATCGGTTATTAATAAATCTTGGATTCATTTTTTATTTCTATTTAGAGATTTTTGCTATAAATTATTATTTTTTATTCACATAGTAAGAAAAAATTTATTTATTTATTTACAAATTTTAAAAAATTGATTTCCAATTTAACAAAGACCCACCCAGCTGTCTTGAGTTGTGGTTGCATAATGCAAGACAAGCAGCAATAGCATTGCTGATGCCCGCACAATAATAACGCCTCCGGCCTATTCTTATGTAACTTGCTTATCATACTCTTCCACTAAAAATAAAGAGTGGAGTGTGATGTTAGCAGGAGATTCCCCATTGTGATTCAAAGAAGGGTGACTAGTATCCTCAACTCATCTGTAATTGTAATGTGAAGTCATTTTCCTTCTTCTTGTGGCAGCTGATTTGAGATCGTTTCCCGAAGGAGGTGATGGAGGTTCTTCGCAAGTCGTCAGCGTTCGCTGCCGAGGTCCTGGAGGTGTTTGACCGATCCTTGAGTGACAAACAGCTGGTGTCGCAGGCCAAGGCCTTGTGTCGGGACTTCATCCTGTCTCGACTCAACCAGAATGGGCTGACGTGGTCCAAAAGCGAACTCAACCTGTCGCCTTGTAGTGCCGCCCTGGCCGAGGTCTCTTTTGTGCTCCTCTGCCTGGGTAAGACCACGAGACGATCCGTGACGCTCTTGCTACCAAATTTTGCAAATTGGTCACTGTGACTCATTCAAGAATTTATCTCAGATGGAAAGATAGGTAGCTTTAGAAATAGTATCTCCTGATGACTCAAGTTGAGGAGTCAGAATCCCGAGGAAAGGAATAAAGAAAATATATTCACTTGAAAATTGATATTGTCATTCTCATAATAGTCAGACTTTAACCTGGAGGAAATGTACAACACCTCATATTGAAAATGAGTCTCTTTTTTTTTTTTTTTTAAAGGAGTCTTTTTTTTCCCCCTTAAAAATGGAAGACTTTATTCTTGTGTTATTCAGACTTTAAAATACTTTAAATCTTGAAGAAAAATCACTAATAAAATCTTGATAATATAGCAACTTTATAATCTAAGAAATATATATTTTTAATTATGTCGAAAATGTAACACTTTTCTTTTAAAAATGACATTGGACACCAGCTATTCGCAGGGGAAAACAATAATATGAAAAACAGGAATTGGTTTAAAAAAAAATCTGCGACTAGGTGAAACCACTGGCGAGCATGTGTGGGTCCATTGTATACAGTTTTTTTTTTCCCCTTTAGAATTTTAGTCTAAAAATTATGCAGCATTTCATCTAGAAAAAAAAAATCTCAAAATGTAGCACTTTATATCTAGTATACATTAAATCTTAAATGACTTTCCCCCTCTATTATGACTAAGCTAAAGATCTACAACTCTTTTTTTCTTCTTGGAAATCACTTAAACACCCCCCCCCCCCCCCAATCACCAAAAAACCTTCTTCTAACTGTGATATAGTGGGGGATATGCACAAAAATCAATATTTTCTGCATGCGTCATTAGTGACATGTTTGCAATGAGCAGATGTTTTTTGCATGTTGCCTAGGTGACGAGCTGGAGCGCATCCTTCCCAGCCTGTACAGGAACGTGGCTCGCCAGCTCAACATTTCCGTTGCCTTGGAGACCATGGTTTCCGATGCCTTCATCGGCGTCGCCACCGAGATCTTCTCTACAGGTACACCAACCAGTATGATGTCAATACTTGTGGACAGCAACTTTTGTTCTTGTAATGTTGTGACGTAATCTAAAAAATTCAATATCATTTTCATGTTACAAATTTTATCTTGAAAATACTTAATATTTTTCTCTTGAAGATGTATACCTCCCCCCAAAAAATGCTACTTTAGTTCTTATTCTATTATGACTTTAATCTTGAAAAATATCTAACTTTTCATATGACAACAAAATCCAACTTTATTCTCAGAATATTACAACTTCAATTCGACTTTATTCACAATTTTTTAAAAGTTTAATCTTGAAAAGAGATGTGTTTTTTATTTAAAGAAATATCCAGATTTATTTTCATATTACAACTTAAGCCTCTGAAACTTTTTTTTTTTAACTCTCTGAAAATGAAAGTGAATAATGATGAAACTTAGCTTTATTCCAATGCTAATTGCTGCGGAACGGAAACAGATAGAAATATAATTTTTTTCCTGATGAAAGAAGAGACTAATCTTTCTTTTGGTAGGTTCCATGTTTTTATAGCAATAGAACACAATATTCTGTGGGCCTTGCAAAATTGGTCAAAATCCAGTAAAACCGCCGTGAGCGAAGGGGGTTGCTTCAGTGAAAATGGCTGGGAGTCCGTCCGTCCGTCTTCTTCCGCTTATCCGGGGTCGGGTCGCGGGGGCAGCAGCTTTAGCAGGGAAGCCCAGACTTCCCTCTCCCCAGCCACTTCAGCCAGCTCATCCGACGGGACCCCAAGGCGTTCCCAGGACAGCCGAGAGACATAGAGCCGAAAGGCAAAGCTCTCGATTTACCGGTCGATCTACGTTCCTACCCTCACCTATGGTCACGAGCTGTGGGTCGTGACCGAAAGAATAAGATCCCGGATACAAGCGGCCGAAATGAGTTTCCTCCGCAGGGTAGCCGGGCTCTCCCTTAGAGATAGGGTGAGAAGCTCGGTCATCCGAGAGGGACTCAGCGTCGAGTCGCTGCTCCTCCACGTTGAGAGGAACCAGTTGAGGTGGCTCGGGCATCTGGTTCGGATGCCTCCTGGACGCCTCCCTGGGGAGGTGTTCCGGGCATGTCCTACCGGCAGGAAAATGGCTGGGAGTGAGTGAGTTAAAAAAATAAATAAAAATAATGTTTTAAAAAGCTTCAAAATATACCGCATAGTTACATAATCCACATTTGTTTGATCTTAAAAAAAGGACTTACTTGACAAAATGTATTTGCAACGAGCATTCATCTAATATTTAGAAAAGTTTGTTTATGTGCATGTGTGTTTTGAGAGCGCACGTCTTGTCTTGACGTGTTGAGCCCAACCCACATTGGACGCATTGAATGCCTTCGGGCATTGGCCTAAAAAATGCACTTTTTGAAAAGGCCGCACCCCTTCAAGTGTAATCCAGTGCACCTAATCGACGTCTATGTTTTGTACAAAACAAACAGCAACTAGATCAGTAAATGCAAAGGGTGAGGATTTGGGAGGAAAATTTGCATGCAATATGATATGATTGTCTTATGTGACATAATTGTCATCTTTATGAAACCTTGAGAACACATGTTGAAAGCCAAATGAAAAAAATCAATTGTACTGTAGTTGCAATCTTATAACAATAAGTCTTATATTATGAAATGAAAGGGTATTTATTTGTTTTAACATTACAATAAAGTCGTATATTATAAAAAGTATTTTTTTTATTTTAATTAAAATCAGAATTTACAACAGTTATATTGTACATTTTCGAGTGTAAATTTGCAATATTACAAGAATAAAGTGAGATAATTTTAAAGAACAATTTATATTATTTTAGATTAAACATGTGTATGTTTAAGAATGAAGTTATAATACTGTAAGAATAAATTGCATTTATTAATTTTTTTTATGCAATAAAGGTGTACATTTTCAAGATTAAAGCCAAGTCATGTACTCTTGGGGAAATAACATTGTATATTTTATAGACTAAAAGCCATAAAACTACAAAGATATATATTATTTAATATTTCTTTCTCTTTTCTTTTTCAAATGCCATTAGCCAAGATTTTTTGGAGGGGTTTTCAAGATTAGACATTTTTAGTTTAAAAACATTACATCAATAAAGTTGTATATAAAAAAGGTATATGTATGTATGTGTGTGTGTATATATATATATGTATGTATGTATGTATGTATGTATATATATATTTTTTTAATATACAACTTTATTGATGAAATATTCTGATTTTAAGCAAAAAATTGTCTAAAGATTAGTGTTGCATATTTTCAACAATAAAGTGAAGTCATATTCCAAGAATAAAGACAGATTTTCTTTTTTTACACGTATATATTTTCAAGACAAAAGTAAAATTTTCAATATTTGCCTTTTTTTTTAAATTCAAATTTTACAAGAATAAAGTCATATATTAAAGAAATAAATGTGTGTGTTTTGTTAGATTATAGTAGTAACATTGCGAGAAAAGGGATTTTATTTTAAATATATGTTTATCAGAAAATAAGTTAAGTTTTAAGATTAATGCCATTTTTTTAGATTAAAATTTAATTATTACAAGAATAAAGTTGTACATTTTCCAAAAATAATTATGTATATTTTTGAGAAAGTGGGCTGTTTTCAAGGTCAAAATCATACTTTGCAAAAATAAATTAGTGTTTTCTATAAAGAGACTTTTTTTGTGTGTGGTAGAAATCAGAACATTATAAAACGAAAACATAGGACTAAAGTCACATATCGACAACATTTTCCAGATTAAAAATCCTTTTCTTTTGAAGTTATATTTTAAAAAAAAATTATGATAATAAACTCATATATTTTTAGGATTAAGCTATTTTGTTTTTAAATTAGCTTTAATCCAGTTATAGTGTACATTTATTTGTATTTTTTAGTGCGCCTAAATGCTCCGAATCATAATAACACCATTTTGTACTTAATGGTGGCGTTATATTTTTGTCCCATTTGAATCATGGCAACCAGACATAATTGTCTTAAGTTATAAAACCACACGTGATTTTACATATTTTGTTTTGTGATCCAGTAAAAGCATCCCGGCTCCCGGTGTATTGACCTTGTCCGTTTGCCAGGAAACTTTTTAAATACATCTGCGCTTCTTTGCCTTTTTGGGAGGTGAACTCAGGCATGTGCACATTTTGGGAGGATTGGATTCCTCCAATAAACTTGCTGAACTTCTGCGAGTCTTTGAGATCTGGATAAAAATAGAAGAAGAAAAAAATACTCATAAGCTTGATTTGTTCTGGGTTAGTTTCATAACATTTTGTCTAGCTTGTCACGAGTTTGAGCTCCATAAAGGGATGATCGTGTTCTCCAAAGTACATCGATTAGTTTCACTGACTGCAAGTGTACTAGTCAAGTTAAGTCTTCTTTATTCAGATAGCGCTTTCAAACAGACTTAGCTGCCACAAAGCCCTTCACAGAAAACACAAGATAAAACTAGCTACGTCAGTTAAAGTGTACTGTTCAGGTCAGGGCCAGAACATTTGGAGATGAGTTAATTAATTAATTAATAAATAAATAAGCTAAAATATGTTACTAATAAAAAAGAAATGTATTAATATTTTTTAATTTGATCAAAGATGAACCAATTGTAGGATAATAATGATGAATGTTATTTTGTTTATTGTATAATTAATTCCATTACAGTACAGTTTATTAACCAATTATTGAATCAAATAAATTCTTAATTTGGTATGTGTACAGTAATTGTTTAGCTTTGGGTTATTCATTATAATTTGTCAACCAATTAATTAACTCATTCACTGCCATTGATGGCCATAGACGTCAACAATTCCTGTGAACTATTTCTATTAGTTTTAACATTTTTTCATTTTATTTCATTTTTTATGAAAACCTAAACCTATAATTTTTTTAATTGTACATTTATAACATATAAAATTTGCGATTAATTGTGAGTCAACTATTGAAGTCATGCGATTAATTCCGATTAAAAAAATTTAATCGTCTAATGCCCCTAATATTTTATTATTTATTTTTAATTAGGGGCGTCAGGCGATTACAGTTTTTAATTGTAATTAATCCCATGACTTCACTAGTTAACGAACGATTAATCATACATTTTATATATTTTCTAAATGTACAATATTTTTTTCTAGGTTTGCATACTCTTGTTAACAAAAGTGGAAAAAAATGTTAAACTAATAGAAAAAGTTAAAAAGATTTTTTGACATCTAAGGAATTAATAGAATAAAGTCATTAAATAAGTTACAATATTTATTTTACTTAATTGAATAAAAACAACAGTAACACATACCATATTTTTAGTAACCACATTGAGGACAAACAATGGTGAACTTAATGTAACAAATATATAAATATACTGTATATTTATTTGTATAACTATGAATAAAATCATTTTTAAAAAATGTGTATATAAATTTATAATTTAAAAAAGTTTTAAAATATTTTCTGTGTATTACTATAAATAAGCAAATATCAAATGAGATAAATGAGTACAAACGGCTAAAAATGAATGGATAGATTGTAATTCACTCATTTTAGACAAAGCCAAATGCATAACAGGACTCTTGTAAAGAAGGAGGTACAGTATATTCCAAAACCAGCCTGCGGTTTCCTGCCTGGGCCGTTCCCTGTGGCAATCTCCTTTCCGCCTGGCTAGCTTTATCCGCGACAATCTCCTCGCTATTCTCGGCCGGCCTCTGTGAGCTCTGACACTTTCTGCGGACGCTTATCTCGTTTAAGCTCGCCTCGGGCTCAGGGCGCCGTCCCGTTTAAAGATAGCCCTTGTGGGTCAGCATCAGGAGATGATGATGCAAGCGCACCCTGAAGGAGGAGGTTGATGTCATTATTGTCGTCTCTGTGGCTGCTAACAATAACTAGCTAACTGCATCTGCAAATTATTATTATTAGCAGGATTTTGTTTACTTTCTGTATATTGGAATCAACTCAGTTTTTTCTATACCATGTTTTACTGATATCAGTCTAAGGGCAATCTCTTATCAGCTCCAATGTGTGGACATGTTGTACAGTATAATTACTAGAACAAAGTCCAATGTGGGACTGCAACCTACCAAGCACTCATGACCATCTTCGTGTATGTGCATATGCATGTATACTGCCGCCTGGTGGCCAAGGCGTGTGTGAAATCAAGAAGGCCAAACTTTTTTATTATTTACATTCTATTAATTGAGGTTATTTCATTTTTTTTATATATAGAGTACAATTTCATACACACACACACATATGTGTGTGTATATATAAATATATTGTTTTTTAAAAAACAGATTTACTCTATATCTGTCTGTTTAGCGTAATGCTAACAAACAATGCAAAACACCGTAGACAGGCTAACAAATATGGCAGCATTATAACACTTTTAAGCAATGGATTTTTGGAGTAACACATGTAGACGGATAATATATATAGTACTCACAAGAATATGTTCTTTATCCTCTGTGAAGAATGACACATTTGCTGCCATCAGGTAGACGCTACAGAGTTCCACTGGCCCGGAAAAACATTTAGGTACAAAAAATCCTTCATCCCCTCTGCAATAGATAGCTTTTAATAATGCAAAATAAACTGCGCTATGTTTTATTCATGTTTTATTGGTTGTTTTTATCTGTTGTAATGTGTTTCTTAATGTGTGGGATGTTTTTAATGTTTGCATGTGAGTTTTCTATCTATCTATCTATCTATCTATCTATCTATCTATCTATCTATCTATCTATCTATCTATCTATCATTTGTTATTCCTGTTATGCTTTATATAGTGTGATTACACATTGTTAAAAAACAATACATGCATATATTCTTTATCCTCTGCTAAGAACGACTAATATCACTGCAACTTACTGAGTGCCTGTTTCCATGTATAGCCATATGTCTGTATTATACTGCCCCCAAGTGGTTAAGGTGTGCACACCAGAAGGAGCAGCTCACGCTCCATTGGCCTAAAGGGTTGAAAAAATGCGTCAAAAGCTGTAGAATTTTTTTACGTTCCATATAATGATGTCATCACAGACCATGTCTTTTTAGGAAGTAAAACATGAATTTTGAACTAAACTAAATTCACAAAATGCAAATAATCATCATAGAGCCCAGAAGTAAACTGTGTTTTGACTTGCTCTTGAGACCGAGCAGACATTGAAGTGTGTTTTTGGCGCTGCAGGCATCACGTGGGGCAAGGTGGTGTCCATGTACGCGGTGGCCGGCGCCCTGGCCGTGGACTGCGTGAGGCAAGGACACGCCGACACGGTTCACATCATCGTGGACAGTCTGGGCCAGTTTGTCCGCAAGTACCTCGTTCAGTGGCTTAAAAGACGTGGAGGATGGGTAAGTCGACGGCGACGCTGGTTTACTATCACACCTTGATACGTTTATTCTACATTTTTCCATATTGTATTTTCCGGACTATAAATCGCTCCGGATTATAAATTGCACTAGGCCAAAAAGTCTCACTGAAGTATAAGTCACATTAAGTATTTATAGTATATTATAGTATAAATCTAGATTGCCCTCTTGTGGCTGTCTGTGAAATTATTATTACCCCTGGTATAATTTGTTCATGTATAAATTTCACTTCGCAGTAGAAGTCGCAGGAACAGCCAACCTATAAAAAAACTGTGCGACATGTCTGGAAAATTTGGTATATACAATTACAACAGTATGTTTTCATATAGTAGTATGCCCTTTAGTGATGCAACAATAAATTGGCTTTTTCAAAGTGTACATCTACCTCGATGACAGATAAATGATTATAATGTAATGCAGTTAAAAATATTTAATGTGTGTTAGAAGGAGCTGGTGAATGCATGATGAATTAAATAAAGTAAATTATATGCGTATGCACTGACAAATTTAATTTGTAAAGAATATTTGGATACATTAATAACTGCACTTTTCCCCAAATATTGCAACAAGTCAAATTAAATAAAATAATTGTAATGTTGGTACGAACATTAATTGGTAGGGGTGGGAATCTTTGAATGTCTCACGATTCGATTTGATTTTTGGGTCTGTGATTCGATTCAGAATCGATTTCCGCTTAAGAACGATTTTTGCTTCAAAATGATTTGATTGACAATGATTTTTGCTTCAATCTATAGATGTGCTAGGAATTGTAATGATCTACTTCAGTCTGACTCGCTAATGCTAATTAGCGCGCTACTCGCGGCACTTTTATCCCTCAAAAGAACGGCTCCACACTGCAAAAAAACAACTTTTGTTGGAATAATTTGATCGGGACTTTTTCCTTCTACTCTAATGTGGCTACAACCTAACGGTGTATTAGACCGCGTGAAACCACACTGCCCCTACGTGGCCAAATTGGGTACAACATGATCAGCGCTCCAAATAAAGGCACACACAGACAAAGGCAAGACAGTATAAAATAATTTCAATAAAATCGATTTTGGGACATTTAAAATCGATTCTGAATCGTACTAAATGAGAATCGATTTTTTTTTTTTTTTGGGGCACACCCCTAGTAATTGGTGTTTATGAATAAAAAATGGTTATAAGATGAAGCGCATTAACACGTGTAAGCAAAAAAAAAAAAAAAATCACCCTTTTCATAGTACTAACTTGTAATTGACATTTTAACATCCAGTCTTGTTGCCATACATTTCATTTTTATGTAGCCTGTAACACAAGATATTACAGTTATAAAAGTCAGTAGAATTAGTAGTAGTTATCCAAATAATGACCCAACTTCAGTATCACTGTAGAAGTTTTTGTTTGCACGTCTTATTCTTTAAAATTATATATATATATGATGATATGGGTACTACTCAAAAGATATATGTTATGCTGGTGAAGTGATATCAATGTCATAGTATCGGAGCATGTGGATGAGTACATATACTCAGTATTGGCACAATTACTGGAATCTGTGCATCACTCTTCTGAATTCAGCGATCTGTTTTTTAAGCATTGATTGTCACATCTGAATTTCAGGTCTTTTTTTCCAACCTGTCATGTTCTAGAAGTCCTCCCGTTTTTGAATTTAGAATCTACACTGAAATGTGTACTTTTCCTAAAAGTCTCTCTTGTGCCCCCTACAGATGGAACTGACCCACTGCGTAGTGAAGAAGGACCTCTTCCCCGAACACCGCTGGCTGTCCTCCGCCCTGGATTCCTTGCGATATTTCCTCACGTCTATGTACGTTTACATCATGAAGGAAGCGTGAGCGCCGCCCGAATCCTTGATCCCGTACTCGCGGGGACCCGTCACACTTCTCGCTCGAGCCCGCCGGGCTGAAGCTGGGAGGCCATCGACCAATGTTTCCTCAGTTTGGTTGTCTTTTGTCACACGGGATTGGGCTTCATCCAGAGTCTAGTGCAGGTGAGGAGGGGGCAAAGAGAAGTGCAATATGATGACGACTCGCTCCCGTGCAAACATTTTGGGTCCTTTTCGATCAAAAGTGCGGATTTCACGTTCACTACGAATGCTGGGTTGCTTTTTTGGGGGCCGAAGAGGACTTCATGCAGGCCCACACGTTCATGTTTTCCTTACTTTTAAGCGTGTACATACTGTAGATTATTTATGATTTTATTTTTGAAACTATTAAAACCATTGCAGTATAAAAGAAAGCGGGTGCAAGAGAATCTCTTCTGAATGATTGCGGGACATGCTTGGTGGGTTTTTTGCTCTTTTGACATGTTAATTTATGTGCGTAATGGTTTTTCTGCAATAAATGACACAATCTTGCAAATGATTTGTTTAGTTTTGTCATTTCCATAAAGAAAATCAGATGAAAGAAAACCCTGAAAGTATTTTGGTTCCACGTTCCATCCAAATCTCAAAGTGCTCCTTTTTTTTTATGACGTGACAAGAAAACCACTGAAAATAAGAGTAGACTCTTTCGCTAGAAAAAGTTGGTTGTAGCTTTTTCTGCTCTTTAGTATCAAACCACTTTCTGACTAAAAAGCAAAGAAAACAAGCATTTGTCAGAAGAAATAAGCGGAACAGTGACACTGATGCTAAAACAACAAAAAGACTGACAAAAGGGCTTTTGATGGCAAAATCATTTATTTACATATACAAAACTAAAACTCACAAATCAACGTTAACTAACCGCATGACTCGACTTGAATGTCAGCTTTTTCTACTTGCCGTTCGCCATCCACTCCGTGAGCTGCATCAAACTTTCTCACAACCACGACACACTTCCTAACCTTGACATATATTCCGCTTACAACATACAAATACAGTAAACGCCCTCAGTGTAAAGTGCTTAAACTTGTCCGATTTTGAAACATGCTGGCGTTTTTTTCCCCGTCATAATCGAGGTGGCAAGCCAAGTCACTACCTAATCTTTATCTCCTACTCAACAGCTGTACTGATCTCAAATCGAAAGCGACGCAACAGCGCCATCGTCGGGAATACGGTGGTTTACAAACTTGCTGGTTATAGCTGAAAAACATAGGCACCTAACAATAGCCATAAAAAAAATAAAACATATACGGCACATTAATTTGTGCTACTTAAAACTTTGCTGTAACTGTGCACAAAAACTCCCCAGCCAACAAACATTTCCAACAGTGAAACCATTTCCTTTAAAGATGATGTAACAAAAATCTCACTCGTTAAAAAAAAACCCCACACACACCATAAGCAGGACTTCCTCTGAATCATCATTCAACCTTTCTTGGCTTCAAGACGAGCGGACGTAAGTGATGCGCAAGTGCTCCATCAGTGGCTGGCTGTCTGTTGCCATGGAAACCCTCTGCTCCAGCTTCCCGTCCGCACGCAGCTGAAACACTCGTGAAATCTGGAAGAAACAAGACATTTGGACAGGCACGGTTAACGATAGAAAAACGGAAACAATGAGAATGCAGTGTTTAGGTTTGGTACCTCCTTTACGTGAGGCTCCTTGGCGAAGGAGATTCTGGCGATGGAGTGGCTGCGCAGGTTCAGTTGCTGGCCCGTAAGCTCGCCCTCCTCAATCTCCACCACACCTGCACCGGAACAGACATTTTCTTTGTATTCCGGCAGGAATTTACGGTAAAACTAAATCTAAAAGGCAAAGAGAATTTGATTTTGTGTATTTCACCAAACCATACAACTTTGCCTAATGAACATATGTTAGCTTAATGCTAACATATCATGTGAAACGTCTTAGTTTAGCTAACAAAACTAGCATTTATTTTGTATTTTTTTCTGGAGAGCTCAGTATTGTTCATTCGATTTGACATGTCATCATTGCTCTACTTTTTTAATTTATTTTTTATATATATATATAAAAAAATTTTGTATGTGGGTGAGTATGTGTATATGCGTGTGTGTGTGCGTGCGTGCGAGTGTGTGTGTATTCATTAGTTCACCTAAAACCTATTTAAAAAAATCCCATACTAATAATATAATATAATAATAAATTGGCAAATGCAGAAACATCAATGTAAGTTATCACAACGTGGTGGCTCTCGCAAACAGGCAGAATTAAGTAACCAGAATTAGGTTAAAAAATTCTATATACGTAGACCGTGTTTCTATAAATTTTGATATTTGGTTTTTATTTGAGGCCGATATTTTTTCCATTAAAATGTGATTTATGAGGAGGTTAGACCATTGGTCGATATTCAGAGTTTGTTTATTTTTCCAGTTAACAAGAATTGTTTTTTTAGCGATAGTAAGGGCTACAAGTGTAGATTGAAATTGTTTATGTGGTAAGTCAGTTGTTGTTAGGTCACCAAGCAAACACAAGTTTGGAGATAAAGGTATCCTACAGTCCAAAATAGCGGAAAGTTTTTCTAAGACTTTAGTCCAGAAATACATAACCGGAGTACATAACCATAAAGCATGAACATAAGTGTCTGTAGTGTTTTGTAAAACTAGCATTTATGTTATGGTACAACTTATTTCAATACAAACGGGAGCAACACATGCATACAGTACTGACTATGCACATATTCTATCCTCTGTGAAAAATGAAGCTTAGTTACCTGAGTTTTGCGCCACAATAAAAGCCACTTTGTTGGTTCCCGGCTGCATCCGGATGAAGCCGCACTCTCGGTGCAGTGGCTTCTTGGAGTCTGCATGGAAGGCATTGAACCTTTAAAAAAAAAAAACACCAATAGAGGAGAAATAAGTCACAGGTGAGTGGTTCCATCTCATAATTCTGAAAGTGGCTGTTGGAGAAACCGACGCGAAGTTGACAACGGGTTGCCCAACGTGGCTGAACTGAAGCGTTTCCAAGTAGCGGAACGGTTTGATGTTGGGAAAACAGCCTTCCCCTGGTTCGTCAGACTGCCAGGTACCCAGAAGCCAGTCGAGAGGCAGGATGACAGGGTTCATCTCTGCTATGATCGCTAACACAATAAACAATAGGTTGGGGGAAAGAAATTGTTACAGATAATATCCACGTATTAGTGATGACCATTCAAGTGTATTTGTCAGCTCAGGACAATTCTTTCACATATGGTACTGCCATGCAATAAACATTTGAAAATAGCTTTCTGTTAAATGAGTCACTTAACTCTCTTGTAACAAAACATTATGTTATTTACAGTACATACACAGTCATATATTTTATAACAATATATTTTATAATGCATGTTGTCAGTGTCGACCATATTATTTCTTCTTATTTCTTGCCCTCGAGCGGCATCAAACATCGGCTAAAAATATAAATAAGGAAGTTGTTTTATTATTATTACTTTATTATGATGATCTGTTTTGTTTTTCATAGAAGTGATACAGTAAAAATAATTGAGCTATATATGATAACCAAGCATTTTTTCTCCATCTTCAAAAATGATCACATCATTTTTTAATTCAATCAAATAAAGAAATCAGAGCTCTACAGCGACTGAATGCAATGCTCCTGTTTTCCAGCAGATGGCGGCGCCCTCATCAGAATTCCGCAATTCGCCCTCTCGAAGAAGAATTGTCCTGACAGACGAGGTGACTCTTGGAATTTTATTTTTCCCATATAAATACAAATTTTCACCTGTAAAAAAAAAATGCCAAATAACGTCGAACACATTTAAAATTAGATCCTAGACAGCTCGAGCACGGCAGACAAACTTAAATTGCGTAATCGGAGACACTACTTGAAATACTGGACTTTTGTAAGCAGCTTCAACATAGGTTTGGATTTAACGACTAAAAAAATGAATGAAAGTAAAATCACATTCCACCCATTTTATACCTTTTTAGCACATGCAATATACGTCATAAATCAGGAACCACTCGACGGTCTCATTGCCGGTAACACTGTGTTCTAAATTTTTGTTTTTTTAAGATCATTGCATTAATTGCATTTATAACGAAGTGTTAAACTTCCTACCTGATTGATGTGCAGGACAAGCCATAATGTGAATAAACTGAAGCCGGTTTTGAGTGAAATAAGGCAGAGACCAGCTAAAAACAATTTTTCAACGACTGTGCTGTTGACCTCACTCGGCACCCGCCTCTGATACGCTAGGGCATTCTGGGAAATGTTGTTTGGACTGCAATGCAATTATAGCTGTGTGTGTGTATATGTGTGTGTTTTTAAATAGATTCCTTTACTTTATGTACTCCTTCGCATTGTTGATGATGTACTTTGTTATACGACACATTTTAAAGAATATATATTGTAGACTGTGCGTTAAAGCTGCAATATGGAACTTTTCCCCCCCAAATAACTTTACGATAAGCTTTTTATTTGACTATTTATTACTGAAATGCCTTCTAATTAGTATATTAACACCTTAGCTGTTCACAATGGGTACTCCAGCAAGCCTCTGGCCAATAGTTTTCAGACTGGATTCGGTTAGCATTTCCCACGCCCTGTCGTCACGCGGATGTGACGTAATGTGCGTGGTGTGTATGTGAAGAACGGTATGTGCAGTTTAATTTTTTGGCAGCAGGTGGCAGTAGCGATTCGAAATGGAATATTCTACGTTCAGTAGATTTAAATTACATGGGTCAGAATGGCATGGCAACTCGTTGAGGCTGAAATCTATTTAAACAATAAATAAATGAATAAATAAATAAAATGAAGGGAACAGTCAATACAATTTCATGGAACAAATATCATAATATAGGTTGTAAATGTATGCTAGTGCTAAAAAAAAAAAACAGAAGCACACGTTTGGTCTCAATATGATTCTTCAATAATTTATTTCAATGCCACAAATTGACAAATCAATCAATATTGACAGCTAGTATCAGTGCATTTTGCATAGACCATGTGGTGTCTCGTTCGACACTCATTTCAAAAGTACTACTCAAAACAGAAAAGAAACCCAAGTCTATGTTTTTCAACCCATTTGCAATCAAAAGAACAGATTACACATTAGCATCGGCAATCCTTGCTTCTTTTCTTTCGTTCGTGGTCACTAAGGTCTCTTTGGAAATGTCCTCCTTTTTTAAGCCTTGCTCTTTTTACAGTTTTTTAACGCATCCTCCAAGGCGTGCAGCGCCATGTCAGCGTTACTCTTTTCACAGTTGTAGCCCATCAATCCAATACGCATCACCTAGTGGGAAGAAAGTAGCACACATGAGATTATGGGCTTGTAACAGGATCAGTATCATTTAGAAAACATTTGGCATATTGCATCGGTTCTAGCATAGTATACAATGCGATTGTCAATATCAAATTCTAATGTTTCGTTAGCCTAATAACATAATTGGCTATGTCGTTTTTACTTACTGTCAAAACATCAATAGAAATACCAATTGGGTTTCTTTCTGGACACTTTTTGTTTGTTGAATTTTGTTTGAATTTCTTCCTCATTTTCAGAAATGTTTTACGTGACTAACTATACTATTAAGCAGGTTGTTATGTATTAAATTATTTCCAACAGTCTATTTACTTAACTTCATAGCATTTTTATTTGATGCTCTGCTTCCAGTGCATGTAGTACATGTATGTGGAGTTAGATTTTCTTTTCTTAGATTATCCAATCAGATTTCAGCCTGTTTGTGTTGCCATGTTAATCTAATCTGCCCAGGACATTAACAATCAGACGTGCTGCTTTAATTATACTATTAGCAATGGGACTTTTTCTTTAAGCAACTCAATTGAAAATTTTCTGACCCACAATATCATCAGCATTTTGATGATTGATTTGATTCTGATGCTCACCATGCCAATGGAGGGGCCCAGACCGCCGGTCATCTCCATCTGGTGATTCTTCATGATGTACACCAGCAACTCCCTCCAGTCGTAGCCGTCGGGGATGGCGATGGTGGTAACGGAGGGAAGTCTCAGATCCTGCAGGGCATTTCACAAAATTAACACTGAGGAAACAGACACAGGTGATAAACAATCCCACCCCAAAAAATAAAATCGTATTATGTCTTCTTCCTCGTACTCAAGGTCCTTTACTTGTGTTGTCTGCCTCACCTTGTCTGAAATGAAGAGTTTGAGACCCAAGTCTTCAAGCCCTTTGTATAGGTAGGCAGCCACCTCCTTGTGTTTCCGCCAAGACTCCTCCAGACCCTAGGGGGCGACAAAGAGCGATCACTATTGTTTTTGTTTTGCTTGGATTTAAAGGAGAGTACGGCCGGTGCGGGTGATGGGAAAGAGGAGCTGGAAAATGTGATCATTAACTCATTCACTGCCATTGACAGCAGTAGACGTCAAAAATTAATTTGAACTATTTCTATTAGTTTAACTTTTTCCCCTCCATTTTTGTTAACAAGAGTATGAAAGCCTAGAATTTTTTGTACATTTAGAAAAGATATAAAAATTGTGATTAATCGTGAGTTAACTAGTGAAGCCATGCGATTAATTACGATTACAAATTTTAACCACCCGATGCCCCTAATTTTGAACATTTTTTTCTTTCTTTCTTTTTTTTAATAAACTTTTTTTATTTTTAAGAAAAGATTATTACAAATTAGGGGCGTCAGGCGATTGCCATTTTTAATCGTAATTAATCACATGACTGCACTAGTTAACTCACAATTAATCACAAATTTCATATCTGGTCTAATACAATAAAAAAAATCTAGGTATTCATACTCTTGGGTGGGAAAGTGGGAAAAATGTTAAATAATAGAAATAGTTCAAATGAAGTTTTGACGTCTATAGCTGTCGATGGCAGTCAATGAGTTAATATGATGTAATGGACCCTTTTGTGACAGGATGCCACAAACTTTACTAAGTTCACAAGAATTCACTTAGGAAATAATGGAAATTGAATGAATGTAGTCACTGTTATAAAAACTTTCATTCATTGTACTTTTTGTAACACAAGGACTCAGGTAGCAAATTACAGTTTCAAACAAGGGTTTGATATTTGAATGTCAAGCCTGGGGTTAAAGTTTCAAATTATGGTTTTAAGTAAGGGTTGTTAGGGTTTCAAACTAAGGTTTGAATATCAAATTACGGTGTCAAACTATGGATGAGGGCAAAAACTTGAGTTTTAAAACACATTTAAACTTGGATTAGGATTTCTAACTGCTCCTTGGTTTATGATTATGTTTCATTCCTATGGTGTAACCCATTTTTTTGTTTTAAATTTCAATTTGGTTTTAAAATTGAGTTTTTTAGCCAAGCTTTTTCAGTTTTGTTGTTGTCAATTGTGCTCCCTTCAGTCTCCTCTTTAGCAGGTAAAATGTATTCTTTTTTTTTTTCTGTTCTCAGTTTATGACGGTAGTTCCGTTCCTATGGCTCAAATTTCTAACCGGAATTAGGAACTCCTGTATGTCCCGTGACATTCTTTTTGGAATAATTATGAAGAAATCACAACGGCTATGGATTATTTTGGACTTGTAATAGTAGTACTATAATAGTTTTTAGGTTTACCTTCTCAGCCAGAATAGCCAAACTCTCTCTCAAAGCGAAGAAACCCGACACCGGGCCAGTGTGGTGGTACCTTTAAAAAAATAAAAATCATACATGAACGCAAATAAATACAGGAAGTACATTTGTAGCAATGTTCAGTTTCTTTTTAACTCATTTGCTGCCATTGACCGTTATAGACGTCAAACATTCATTTCAACTATTTTTATGAGTTTAACATTTAAGAGTATGGAAACCTAAAAAACTGTAATTGTATTTTTATAACAGATATAAAATTTGTGATTAATTGTGAGTTAAGTCGTGCAATTAATTACGATTAAAAAAAATAAAACTTTTAATTGTAATTAATCGCATGACTTCAATAGTTAACTCCCGATTAATCATACATTTTATATCTGTTCTAGATGCACAATATTTTTTTCTTCTAGGTTTTTATACTCTTGTTAACAAAAGTGCAATTATTTTTTTAACTAATAGAAATAGTTAAAATTAATTTTTGACGTCAATAGCCGTCAATGGCAGTGAATGAGTGTTTTAGTTCATCATAGTGGATTTGCATTTGTGTGTTCAATCATTGATGGACTAATAATAATCCAATGTTGATCTTACATTCTGGCTGTTTCGCCATCACACCCCCAGTAGTTGGACAAATGTGTCATGTCTAAGAGGTACGAGACTGGTTTCGTTTTCCTGTTAAACATCTTGTGGCTGTGCAGGGTTGAATACAGAAACAATGGTGAGTTTACGTCAAAATTTGGTGTATGTTTTGCGATAAGTCCTCCCTTACCATGCTCTGTCATTAAAAGAGATGGGTGCCGTTCCAGGCGGTGCGTTCAGGGCCTTCTGAGATCCCGTGTACAGGATGTCAATATCTATCCGCATCGCAAGGAGAAAAGAATGTTGTTTTTCATGATGGTATATCGGATTTTGCACAATTCTTTTTTATCAATCTTTATCTTACTTTGCTGATCCATAAAAATGGGCGCAGCTCCGAGTGACGCAACAGTGTCCACCAGGAACAGGGAGCCGTGTCTAGAAAGATAACACAGATCATGGGAAGTTGCCCAAAGGCATTTGTTTGCGCAACCAGACAGGTGCACTAGGGGGCGCACTTTCTGCAGATGTCTCCGATGCCGTCGATTGGGTGGCACAGACCGGCAGATGACTCTCCGTGTGTTAGGAAGAAGAGCACTGGCTTGTGTTTCTCGATAGCCTGAAAACATGTGGAGGAAGTTGTTTTATTATGTAAGATTTTTTTTTTTTTCACACAGTGATGTCTTGAGATACGAGTGACCCAAATCAACTCAAATCACTTCACAACCAGTAGCAGTTTGGGAGATAGTGACCAATTTTTTTACTATACTTTAATGGCATTTCCATTTATTTCCATTTGAATGTTTTGAGTTATGAATGTTATCACACAACAAATTAACTCATATCTCAAAGCACCACTGTACTGGACCCCAAAAAAAGTTGAGTTATTCTTACCTGTCCAATCTCTTTATTACTGAAATAATTCCCAGGCGTTTTCTCAAGTCTATGTACATTAGCACCTAAAAAATGAAAAACACAATTGAGTGACTAAGTCAAATGCCAAGTAGCATATTTTACACAGTGAAGCTCCTAAATCCAAATGTAAAAAGCCGTACCCATTCTCTCTGCAATTTCCGCAACGCGCTCCCCCCAAATCCCGTTGATGGCGATGAGAACGCTCTCCCCGGGCTCTACCGCATTAAACACCGCACACTCCATAGCGGCGTGGCCCGAGCCGCTCATGGATAGCGTCATGTTGTTCTCTGTCTGAAAGGCGTACTGGATCCCCTTCTTTATGTCGTTCATTATCTAATATATAAACAGACATAAAAAAAACTACGCTCAAACACCAACGCTCATAAACCATGTTTAAGTTATGGCTCCCTCTAGTGGTACATGAAATAATTGCTGCCTAAGTACAGTTGTATTTAACATGTAACGTGAAGACATTTGCATTTAATTGTTAAGAAAAAAAAATATTTGCGATTTTAGTCAATTTTTGCTGATTACTCTTAATAAGCCACCACACAAAATACTTCCAATGGGCCAATTTGACCTGCGCGCCCCCCAAAAAATTGGACCAAAAATGTACAAATTATGAACACATTATAAATATATATTTTTTTACACATTGTTAGCGACAGTACTAAAAATGCATTAAAAATTATTATTCTAACCTCCTCGCTGCATTTTTGGTTATGCAGAAGCGTCTGAAATGTAAATTGGATTATTTTTTTTTTTACTTTATCTTGACTACACTCATTAAGCTACTAAACATAACAGGAGGTTTAATATTTATTAATTAATAGTGATAGGATGAACAATATGGCATTGAGCCAAATGGATTCTATTAGCAACAGATTAAGAACTTGCCATGATAAGACTTTTATTGTTTGTTTGTGTAGCGATTCCCAAAGTGTGGTACTGAAGCGCCTTCTAGTGGTCTGCGGAAGAATCACTGAATTAAATACAAATAAAATTTACAGAACTAAAGTATCAAATATATTACTATTATATTACACGTTTTTTTGTAATTAATACAGTACAGTATTTTTTCATGTAAAGTGATTTTTTTTGTAGATTTTTAGTGCAGTACTTTTTTTTTTTAAACTACAGTCCAGTTGTATTTAACTTTCAAGTACAGTAAGATACATTTGCATTTAATCTTGAATACCTGTTTTTAAATATTTAAGTGCTATCTTTGCTTGTTTTTTTAAGTGCAGTATGTTTTTTCAGCTTTTCAAATTCTGTAAATTATTAATTTTTTTTATTTTCTAGCCTTAAGCACCATGTTAATGTTCAAACTGTGCATGTTATAGTGTCTTCTAAGAATAAATATACTTAAAAAAAATACTAAAAAAGTACAGTTCAGTTGTATTTAACTTTTTACTACCATACAATAAATTTGCATTTAAACTTCCAATGTTTTTTATTTATTTTATTGAAATTTATTGTAGGCTATAATAAATTTTACACTCTAAAAAGTGTTGGGTCAAAAGTAACCCAACTATGGCTCAAAAATGGACCAATCAACTTTATGGGTCAATTTGACCCAACTTTCTGGGTTGTTTTATACAAAATTACCCAATTTTTGACCCAAGTAAAGGGTCTGACCATGAGTTGTTTTATATGAATTTCTTGACTCAAAGTTGGGTCAAATTGACCCAAGTAAAGAATTGGTCCATTTTTGACTCATAGTTGGTTATTTTAGACCCAACTGTGTTCTTAGAGTGTAGTATCTGCATTTGAACAACTTTTTCTAGTTTTTGATGAATACTTAGACCTACTAGCTATTCTATTTTAATGTTGGCCATTATGGTACTGTACTTGGAGAGGTAAGTATTTTTCGAGCTGGTTTTGAGTGTAAAAAGTTTGAGAACCACTCCACATGCAAGAAGAGATTCAAGTCTATAGGTCCGGATCCACATAATCAATTAAAATAGAAATGACAAAGTATGAGTTATTACAAATATAGTGGGGGCTAAAAGGCAGTCCTCCCTTTTTTAAAAAGTATGGTTAAAAAGTTGATTCATTACCTCATACATTTCTGGATGCAGGTGACCAATTATGGGCTTGGCCCCCGCAGCGAGGACACGCGGGGGGACGTTGGATGGTCCCGGTCCGAACAAATAGCGCAGAGGCACCTCGAGCGGCCGCAGCATGCCCGCCGGCGGGGGGATGGTGACGGACGACATGGAGCGCGGGTCCAAGCGCTGCGTGAGCGCACCGTCGAGCGCCGCGGCCGCCTGCTGGGCCAGGAGCCCGCCCTTCCGGCTGAACAGAGTCCGCTGCATCATGTCCTGTGCGCAGGGTGAGACTGAAGCTGAGCTCTGAGCCCCGTGCGCGTTTTGACCAAAGGTTTTGAAAGACAACAGGTCTTTGACCTATTGGGCATGGGGCGGTGTGCGTCATTGGATGCAAGGCTTGACAGTGGAGGCCACTTAGACTGGATATTGACACGTATTTGTTGCACTTTTCATAGACAGCACCGTGTAAACGTGTTGGCTTACTTTGCCTTATTTTGTGCTAGCAACTAATTCATCAGCATTTTTAATAACAAAGCAGCAAAATGCGCACAAAATAGACAAAAGGGTCAAAGACTTGAGTCATGTTAGGAATCTCTCATAATCTATGGATTAATGTTATAGTGGCTAAACATCTCACCCATTTAGATTAAAATTGAAAATTTCATATTCAGAATCCCAATTCGTAGCTAATTTCCACATGAAAACATAATTACATATTCTACTTTGAAGGGTTTCATGTTAGCTGTAAGATTAAAATTCACTCATTTTTTTTAATCGATCAACTAAAATCAATGAAGTATACTGAGATGAACACAAAAAGACAAAATCAAACACCATTTGCTCTATTTATTGTGACCTCATACTAGAGCTGTCAAAATGAATCCATTAATCGACAAGTAGTTGATTATCAAATTATTCGACAGCTATTTGAATAATTGAGTAATCGTTTGGAGCCATTTTTTAAATTCAAAATTCTCTAAATCATCTGATTTCAGCATATCAAATAACTGTTTACGGATTTTAGTAGTCCTTCATGAAAGAAGACTGATTATCTTCTGTGTTTAATCAAAATGTTTGTCTGTTTTCACTTTGGAAGACAATGACCAAACCTGTAACATCGTTCAACATCAACCCTCCTTTATTTTAATCACTATATGAATACAAATGGTTATTAAACAGTAATCAGGGGGAAAATGTGTTTTTTTAATATACTTTAATGCAAAATTATTATCATACAATCGAGCTTAAACCTATTTGTCATTACAGACTAATTATATAAAATACTGCAAAAAATGTCACGAAAACAACAAAGTGGTATCCAAAGACTTTAGCACAGTACTGTTTATGTGAATCACCACAATGGTGGTTAAGTATTACAAAGAATGTGAATAAGTTACAAAATTGGCTTTCCCTTTAAAAAAAAAAAATGATACTCATTAACACACCCAAATCATAATACACTCCAGCTGTTTCTCCAATTAGCCTTAACCGACTTTTAATATTCTACCGTGGTCATGTCTGTTTCACGCATCTAGGAAATGGAAAGCACTCCATTTGGCGATTCACCTCACAAGGGCAGCAGCTTTGAACCGGTTCAGGTTAGTTTACAGCAAATGTTTTATTCATTTTTTTGCCGTCTATCTGATCTGTTGCACGGAGTGACATTGGCTTTGTGAAGAGGAGGCTCCTCTCTGCTCAGCCAATCAGCGAATATGCAAGCACACAACAGCCACACGCCCACACCCGTGCACGCGCGCACACACGCACGCACATGATTACCAGTGCTTTCAAAACAATTGTTAAGTTTTACGTCCACGTCCGCCTTGAAAATGTGGCGAAATTCCCCTTTAAAGCTGTTACACTCTAAAAACAGTTGGGTCAAAAGTAACCCAATTATGCATCAAAAATGGACCGAACCACTTTATGGGTTCATTTGACCCAACTTTAAGTCAAGAAATGGGTCTTTTAGTGTAAAATGACTCATAAATATTCAGATCCTTTACTTGGGTCAAAATTTGGTTCATTTTGTATAAAACAACCCAAAACATTTTGAAAAAAAGATTGGTCCGTTTTTTACCCATAGTTGGGTTATTTTTTATCCTACTGTTTTTAGAGTGTAGTTTAGTTAAGTGTAAAAAATATCTCTCTAGTAACATCTCATAAAGCAGAGGCAAGATAACAAACTTTATTTATGTATATTTTTTGACTAGTCAAAAAGCTGATTTTATTGCAGTGATTTAATCCTCTCCGATACTTTTTCATCCTGCAGTTATGTCATGCGTTGCAGGCTGAGGTGTCCTTATCTGTGTCTAGCTGGGTAAATAATTAGACCTTTGGTAAATAAGTGGGACCCGTTGTTACCCTATAGCGTTCTGGCCTTTGCTCTGGACACAAGACTTGAAATGTGGCCAAACAGAGCAGGAAGGATGAGTACGCAGCGTGTAAATAACAGCACGCCAACTATCGAATTCTGCCCGGCGACATCGCTTGATCCGGTTGACTGAATTGATGTTTTTGGAGTCCAGTGGGTCGGAACACATGAGTGCATGAGTCCCACGCTTGTGCTTGAAAGGGCGCCCGAGGGGACGTTGGTTTAGTTTTTAGGCTTCAGTCTTGTTTTGATTTGGAAATGATCTTGATAACACAGAGAACACAACAACTTCCATTTCTAGGGTGAAGGACTTTTGGCCTGTATGGCTTCATGGCCTGTTGACAGCAGCTAGAACAGTCGGCCTAAATTAGACTACAACCATACATGTAAGGAATTTTTATTTTTTTTAAGAGAACAAGACGCGGTTCTAGTGTCTGTCACAGTCATAAATAAAACCTTATTACAGTTGTACCTTGAGATACAAGTGACCGACATTTGGCTGATTTTTGTCATTTTTATTTTTCATTTTGACTTGCGAACAAACAATTCTTAAAAAAAAAAAAAAGATAACTTCTTACTGTATCCACTCTCCAACCACATCTTTTGCATTTTGGTCTGCTAGCTTAATGCTAACATACACTGTAAAAAATTGAGGAGTGATATTTACTTGGGAAAAACCTAGTAAAGTTTTTTTCACTCAGAAATTCTTTGTAGATTTTACAAGGAGAGTATTGAGTACATTTGACCAGTTTATTTAAAAAAGTTATTTAAGCATTGAGGAACAAACTCATGACCTTTAGCTTGGGAGCCACCTGTGCTATGCCACTTTTGTTTGCCATTATACTGCATTGCTCATGGAAGTACGAGGATTCCACCTGACACAAGCAATATACTAAAACACAGCAGGAGCGGCATAGCTCAGGTGGTAGAGTGGCTGTTCCCCGACCCTTGAATAGTCTTTTTTTTTTAATGAACTGGAAAATCATACTCAAAACTCTTATTGTAAAATGTACGCAAAATTTCTGAGTAAAAGTTTTTTCAAGTTTTTTTTTTTTTTTTACAGTGTTATTGGAACAGCCATAGACAGGCTAATGCACGCATATGTTCTTTATCCTCTGTAATGAACAACTAATATGACGTCAGCCTATTGAGGAGACTGTCATCATGTACAGTATGTCTGTATTATAGTGGCCCAGGGGCTGCCACCAACGGGTAATGTCCAATGAAATGAAGCAAAAACTGTTTAATTTATTTACATTCTATTTCATTATTTCATTACAGCTAGGTTTTTTTTCTTATTGAAAAAACATTAGAATGTTTTTGTTTTTTTGGGGGGACTGGAACAGATGATCATTTCTGCTTATTTCAACTAGGAAAGTTGATGTGAGAGAGAGAAGAAACGTTTTAACGCATTTGCTCCCAAAAAACGTATAAATATGTTCTATTTTAAATGTTTTAAGTGTCCCAAAGACGTTTTTACATGTTTTTTTAATGTTTTTTTTTTTTTTATGCTAAAGCATAAAGAAGGCTTTGATGCAGCCTCCAAACTGTAGAGAAGGGGTGAATCAATGGTAGTAATTACAAAAACAGCCAACAAGTGGCAGCAGAGTATAAGAGATCCACCAGGGCTATGTGGCAAACAAGCTGATTTACACACAGTTCTAAACAGATTTGTGAATAATGATGAAACATAGCTATATTCTAATTCTAATTGCTGCAAAGTGGAAAGGGACAAAAATTTACTTTTTTGTCCTGCAGTCCCAAAAACGTATTTACATGTTTTTTATGTTTAAAAAAAAAAAAATATATATATATATATTAGAGCATACAGAAAGCTTTGATACAGCTTTTAACATGAGGAGGTCGCTTAAATCAAGCATGGACATTATAAAAACGACCAGCAGGTGGCAGCAGAATATAAGAAATCAGCCAGGGCCATGTTGCAACAAGCTGTTTGTGAATAATGATGACACTTAGCTATATTCTAAGGCTAATTGCTAATTGATACAAATATATATTTTTTCCTGATAAAAAAACAGACTCTAATCGGTTTTTTGGGTAGGTTCCATGTTTTTATTGCAATAGAACACAATATTTTGTGGGCCTTGCAAAATCAGTCAAAATCCAGTAAAACAGCCGGGAGCGAAGGGGGTCGCTACAATCAAAATGGCTGGGAGTGAATGAGTTAATGTTTGTGACTGTCATACAAGTGAAAATGTCAAGTAAAAGTTAAGTAAAAACAAACTACTAATGCTTTGATGCCAGACGCATAGCATAGAAAATTAAAGAGTGATGAAGTTTCATTTCATACATCTCATCATACTGGTGTAAAAAAGACGACCTGGGACATGTTTAATTTTCCAAAAATGTCAGAAAAGAATTAAAAACATCAAAATAAACATTTTATTCAATCACTCAAGCAATCTCTGGATTTGATTACAAATATCAAGGTGGGTTAAATATGTAGTCAGCAGCAATGGCATGAACAACAACAGCAAGAGGCTGCTGGCATCCACTGAGATGACCTTTGCACTCTGAGAGTCTTCAACTTGGTAAACAGGGTCAAGGTCTTCGGGCAAACTTTAACATCTCCCTTGTAGCTTCTGCATGCTCTGAGATTATTAAACCCCACTGAGATTAAATGAATCGTATTTGAAAGCATAATGAGCACTAAAGTGCTCAGTGTAACCTTTTAAATGTGCAGCTTTAACACTAGATGGCACTATAAATAGTGTAACACTGTATTTTTGGGAAGACAAGAGTATATGTGAATCACTCTAAATGAAGGTCGTTGGAAAAAGAAACAGCATTCGGAGAGGGCTGGACTGGCCATCTGGCATACAGGGCAGATGCCCGGTGGGCCGGTGTCCTTTGGGGCCAATGTGGTGCTATTCAATTCTTATTTTCCTCCGTTTTACCCTGAGGGACCGGCCCACAATTTAGAAGGAGCAGCCCATTTATCCTTTTACAATATAGAGTGCAAATTGAACCAATAAACATCAGTGGTAGAGCTATGTGGTGGCCAAGGGTGGTCAGTAACTTTATTGCTTTGTAACGTTCTTCCGTCACCAACCGTCACATTTCTTTTTGATTTGTGTTTAATGGCAAAATGTTTGTTGAAGTTTGTTATTTCATTAATAAAATAAATAAGATAATAATAAAAAACACTTACCCGCTTCTTTTTCATTGTATCCTTCCGCCACCCGCGCTCCTTTTACAATAATGTAGTTCCGTCCCCCCAAATCCGAAACAAAATAGATCCCCCACAAATACATATAACAATGTGAAAACAATCCTCTTACAATAGCATCCATTTTTGTTTGTACTTTTCATTGTATTGCTTGAAAACACGACTACTGTGTATCCAATATGTAGGAATGCTGCTTATCGTTCTGCTAATTTGTAACAGGATTGCCCATCACAGTAAAATAAACACATTGTTTTAGTGGACAATTGCACCATGCAAGAAAGTCTTATTATAGCAATAAGCATATGCTGTACTATATATTGATGTGTGTGTGTAGTTCCCCAATTTTTTCTCCAATATTCTTTAATGTTCTGTTGTTTTTTCTTTTTTTATGCCCAGGATTTTTTTTATAGAGATAGATAGATAGATAGATAGATAGATAGATAGATAGATAGATAGATAGATAGATAGATGGATAGCAAGAAATGACCGCACAGACAGACAGACAGTCAGACAGATACAACAGATAAATAGACAGACAGACCGATATAAATAGCTGTTGTACCATAACTGGTGCTGATGCTGATGCTGACGTCATCACACGCAGCCTCGTCGTCTCCTGTTTTGCCCTGCTTTTAGTGTGACAGGCGACTCGATGGAGCATCCTGTTTATCCGCTTCCCATCTCCTGCTCCCCCCTCCCTTTCCTCCCTCCTCTCTCGCCGTCACCCATTCTCGTCTAAATTGACACTCAGCGCAGCCAGGCTCCCACCCTCCATCCATCCATCCATCCGACCAACATTCCCTCCTTTCCCCGGGCCGAGTGCAGTAGGGAAGGGAGGCTGTGAGCGGACCGAACGCGCGGAGGAAGGTTGGAGAGACGAAAATCAAAACCGGCGGATCCTGGTGCTGATTCTCGCGCGACGCCATCGAGGTAGGAACTCATTGATGGTGTTTTCACGACATATTACCGGCGTCTATTTAATAAAGCGTTTCAATTTGGTGGTGGAATGGTGGCTGGGTTGTTCATGGAGGCCTGGTGTGGATGTGATGACGTCAATGATTTGCTGCGTCAGAGCATCCAAAAGGGGAAAAAAGAGACATGAATCCATCTGTGGACAAATATGTGCCGCCTGCATATCGTCTGTTGACATTTTTTGTTTCATTTTACATGTCATTCAAACGTGGTCATGCTGACGCAGCGTCCATATTGGATGATTTGGTTTGTGTTTACGCGGCCTGTTTTTGAGGTGCGGCAAGATGGAGGAGGCAGTGCATCCAGCCCACAGCCCAGACTGAAAAATGGAACCAAAATGTCGCCTCGCTCTCATCTACTCTTCACAGATAACCTGCTATAGAGAAAATGATGATACACTGTATTTTTTTAAGATATGAAATTAAGGATTTACACACAATGACGTCGAATTGCTTATTGGGTCTTGTTGTGGTCTATGTTTTTTTTTTGTGTGGTCAATTTAGGCAAACCTGATCAAGATTTTGAATATTAATGTTTATCATCAGTTTGAAAGTGTGAATTTGAGAAAATTATCATATTTCCCAGAACTGGATAAAGGCCTTGATATCTTTAATGAGGATGAATAAATAATAAGTGATCAACTGTGAACAACTGACCACAGTGCTACTTCTGTCAAGAGCGTCTGGCACTTGCTATCGTCAGCTTTGCACATTCTGTGTCACCGTTAAAAAAGTTGAAATATTTCATAGTTTTATTATAAACTGTCTTGCCTTCTCCTCCGCTACACTGGGATAACTCTGCTTCATTTTGCATTTTTCACACCAACAAGTTTTGCTACCCTCTTTCTGAATCAAGTCTGCACATTCACAGTGAATAGTGGAATAGTCATGAGAAGAATCTGAAATAATTCATATTTTAAAAAAACAAAAATTGGAGCAATGACTGTATCACACACAAACTGTTGAATGCCAATACAGACATAATAAGATTGATGAAAGTTTTAATCGGTTATCAAGTTGCTCTCTTTTTCTTCCTGTGCAGGTGTCCAGCGTGTGTGCGCATCTAGTCACACAGCTTTCCCGCACTCCCGCCCGCTCCCACAGCCGCCGGTAACATGGCCGCGGCGTCAGTAAAAGTGGCGGTGAGGGTCCGGCCCTTCAACTCCAGGGAGATGGCAAAGGACAGCAAATGCATCATTCAGATGACAGGAAACACCACAAGTGAGTCAGGCTCATTCACTCATGATTTATTGTTAACTGCCTGGCAATCAGGGGCGGAGCTACGTGGTGGCCATGCCTATTTCTCATCTATTCTTATCTATCTTAATACCTAACACTGGTTTCACTGATCAACATGAAATTGGGACACGGCTATCACAACAGAATGTTCAACAAATCTCAAAGACCAATGTGAAACGGGAAGTCTGCCATTTTGCGATTGGAGCAGCCATTTCACACTCAGTCGCACCCCCCCCAGAAGAGAGCTGCTGGGGACGCACGCGTGCACCATGCTGGCATCTTCTGGAGAAACAGACAAAAGCTTCAGTCAGGCCTTTCTGTCAGACAGAGTGAGCGTCGAAGCTCTTTTCTGTCATCACCCCAGCGTCAGGGACCCACAAGGCCGCCTTGTTCTCATTTGGAACCAGGCTCAGCTGATACTAGAGAGGTTGTGTGTGTGTGTGTGTGTGTGGGGGGGGGGGGCAGCGTTTAAGTCCTGTGTTACTGAATGACCTGGTTTCAGCCAGACATGTAAACATTTATCACTTCGGCTCATTACCCTGCGTCCTTAAGGGGTTATGGTTTCTTGTATTTCTCAATTTTCTTCCAAGCTTTTCCAGAAACATCATTTTTGAAATATGAACAACAGGAGGGAGAGTTTGTGGTTGGCACTTTATAGGGCAGGACCTCATGTAAAGTAGCAAACATTTTATTGGAGTACAGCACTATACAGGTGAATCTCAGTAAATTACAGTGTCATGAAAAAGGTACAGTACTTTGGGAGTTCAATTCCAAAAGTGAAACTCATATTTGATATAGATTCCTTACGCAAAGAATTAAATATTTTATGATTTTATTTTGTATAATTTTGATGATTCTGGTTTACAGCTACAAAAACACACAATCCGCCATCTCAAGAAATTAAGATATGACTTAAAAATATGTTTTAAATACAAAATTAGGGAGGAATTGGTTGTCAGTATGTTCCCATGTTTTAAGGAGAAGTCAACCCAACAATGTGTTCTATGCATCCCCACTGGTCTAAACAATATGTTCTGATTCATATTGTGTTTGTGGAATTGAAATTAAGCAGCAAAATCCAGGTGTTTTTGTCCATCTCGGGGGGGCACTTTGCCACTTGTGGCAAAAAAATGCTGTCAACACAAAATGCCATCATAGTTGATCAGGTAACAACCAATCATGACTCACCTGTTTTTTGAGTTTGTTCATGTGCCGTTTGTAAATTGAGCCGTGATTGGTTGTTACTTGAGCCCTGAGCAACTGTGACGTCATTTTCAGTTGGCAGCAAGTGGCAAAATGGCCGCCGCCCGAGATACTAACCAGAATGCTGTGTTTAAAATTTTGTGTTGATTTCCGCTTTAATGAGTTGTAATATGTATTTAATTTTTTTTTAAATATATAGGTTAGCTTTTTTATAGTGATGGGCAAGTACCAATACCAGTTATCGATATTGGGCCGATACTAGGCCTTATTTCAAGGTATCGGTACTTGCGACGGCATCCAATACCAATATAAGCCGCCCTCTTGTGGCCGTTTTTTGATCAGGAACTAGAAATTAGAGATTAGAAGAATATATAATTTACATTAATTTCATGCAGTTTTAAGGAAAATTTGTGGCATATATAGATCTTTCTTTAAAATTGTAATAGTTTTTTTATTTTTGGGAGGGGGGGTGGATTTTATGTATGCAAAGTACTGGTAGTATCTGTTGACATCGAACATCATAACCATTTTCTAATTTGTTGAGATTGTATACACAGCAGCGTGCAGTTAAATTTAAATATGATTAATAACTTAAATAACAATAAACTATATAACATTAAAATGTAATTTAAAATAATGTTGTCAAAATATCTACTATCTCCCAGGAAAAAGCTAGGATAATTTTTAGATAAAAAAAAGAAAGAAGGAACAACTATATGAATATAAAATAGAAGTACAGTACTGGTAAATACACAAAATTTTTTACAAAAAAATTCTTAGACGTTTAACAAGGTCCAATTTTAGAATTAGGGCCCAATAATAAGTAATACATTTGTTTTGGTTGAATCAAATGACTAAAGCGAAAATAAAAATCAAAGTAATTTGATTGTGTGAGCATTGCTGGACTTTTTCATGCTTATAACATCATATTATAATGTTTTTACTTGATTGCAGCAATCCTGAACCCCAAACAGCCAAAAGAAAACAAGAGCTTCAACTTTGACTATTCCTACTGGTCTCACACCACGGTCAGTGTGAAATAACATGCACCAAGTTAGTAAGCAACATATTGGCAATTTCAAACCTTGCCTCTGTGCGTACAGCCCGAGGACATCAACTACGCGTCCCAGGTGCAAGTGTACAAGGACATTGGCGAGGAGATGCTGCTCCACGCCTTTGAGGGCTACAACGTGTGCATATTCGCATACGGACAGACGGGAGCGGGCAAGAGCTACACCATGATGGGACGGCAGGAAACTGACCAACAGGGCATCATACCTCTGGTATTAATTTTCTCCTTTGGACAGAAGGTGGAAGAAGTATGACATTATTATTATATACAGGTAAATGACACTTTTTTTTCTAGCTCTGTGAGGACCTTTTTACCAAAATCAGCGGCAGCAATAATGACAACAACTATTCTGTGGAGGTAAGTTTATACAGTATGCAACCTAGCTTTGTGGCATGCTAAAATATATGACGTGGTTCCTCCGCCCAGGTGAGTTACATGGAAATCTACTGTGAGCGGGTGCGCGACTTGCTGAACCCCAAAAACAAAGGGAACCTGCGGGTTAGAGAGCACCCGCTGATGGGGCCCTACGTGGAAGATTTGTCCAAGCTGGCCGTCACCTCTTACAACGACATCCAAGACCTGATGGACTCTGGAAACAAGGCCAGGTAACCTTAAAGGAGTTCTTCCCAAATAGTGGGGCGGGTCGTGGTGCCAGGGGACATCGGGTCACCCTGAGGATGTTTTTATTTTATTTTATTTATTTATTTTTTGGGGCGCTATACTGCATTAAAGTGTAATTGCAGATCCACTGCAGTAGGTGGCAGTGGCACTCATTTAAAATTTGGGGTGAATTTCAGGCAAACTGATGCACTTCAAATCTTTTATTGTCGAGAAAATGTTTTGGGGTTGGCTTTCCCTTTAGAACAATATTAAAATAAAGTTTTTCTTTTCTTTTTTTCTCACAGGCTTTTCCTTAGATCTCAAAGCCTTTACATAGTCAAGGCATGCACATAATGTCCATTGAATTGTAAATTGTTTTTAAGATCTTAAGATGAAATGAGATTGACGAGTAGTAGGTGATGTCTGGTCAGTGCTGGATTTTCACTTTTATTTCTTTTCTTTGATCCTTCCTCGGGTCTCCTGACAACCTCACGACTCTAGCTGGATTCGAAAGTATTCGGTTTAGGTGATCGGTATGGGATTTTTAATAGGTTTTAGGGGAATTAATGAGTACGCACGCACACATGCACATATTCACGCACATACAAAGAAAAGAAAAAGAGAAAAAAGAGAATGAACAATACTGAGCTTTCTAAAAAAAACAAAAAATGAAATGAGATTGTCATTTGTTTTCAGAACTGTCGCTGCTACAAACATGAACGAGACCAGCAGCCGCTCCCACGCCGTCTTTAACATCATCTTCACTCAGAAAAAACACGACTCGGAGACTGACAACACGTCAGAAAAGGTACCGAAGCCAACCTCACTTCTTCTCAGTGTTTGATTTTTAAAATACCTTGCATTTGGGCACAGGTCAGCAAAATCAGCCTGGTGGACTTGGCTGGTAGCGAGCGGGCCGACTCTACCGGCGCTAAAGGAACTCGACTGAAGGTAAAGTGCTGAATTGGTGGTTCTTAAATATGAGCTGTGAATTTCTCCAGGTTGTTTAACTTTGAAATATTTTGGGGGCTTTAGGAAGGAGCCAACATCAACAAATCTCTGACCACCCTGGGCAAGGTTATCTCTGCTTTAGCTGAGCAGGTAGGTTGTCAATCAATATGATGAGATTTGTTGGTTCAAGCTGCCCTGCCGTATCGCAGCACATATCGTTTGTATTGAATTCTATTCCACTGATATGAACACTCTGCATCTTTTTTTTTTTTTTTGCAGTACAGTCTGTTTGTAGAACATAATCCTTGTGAATAACCGTATTACTGTATACAACTTCAAACTTATTAACAACTGTTGGTTGCTATCTCTACCCTACATTTTGACAGGACTCAGCCCCAAACAAGGTTAGTTCTACAAAACATGACCAGATACTTCCATTTTCTATAAAAGTTTATGTTCAGCAACTAAATCCAAAGTACTCGAATGTGTGTGTAGAACAAGAAGAAGAAGAAAGTGGAGAGCTTCATCCCCTATAGAGATTCAGTCCTGACGTGGCTTCTAAGGGAGAATTTGGGTACGTGCGTCTGACTACCAACATTTGAATTAAAAAAATTGTTTATTTTTTGGGGGGCGAGAAATTATACACTTTTTTTGTGTTTTTAGGTGGGAACTCTCGTACCGCCATGGTGGCTGCCCTCAGTCCTGCTGATATCAACTATGATGAAACCCTCAGTACGCTCCGGTGAGAGAATGTCTCCTTAAAACCTTTTAAAGGTCTAAATTATTATGCAGAATGTCGCTATTGGTGGAATCCTTGCACTTCTTTTCCGGAAAAAAAAAATAATTTATTTCACAGCGACCCCCAACCAGACAAAAAGTCTTTCATTCTTCACAAAAGCAAACGACTGATTACATCATCTTCACAAATGCTTTCTCAGAGGTCTGAGCCAGGAGTAATGCAGTAAGTCAAATTAAATAATGAGCTGACTCGGCGTAAATGAATCTGAACTCACTTACCTTCGTGTCTGACCAGTTCCTTGTACCGAAGTATCCATTTTTAACAAAACAGGCTTACTCAAATCTATCAAACTTATTTTCACTTGTCACTAGCCTGGTTTACATGGAGCCATGTATTCCGATTAGAATGAATCCGAACGGCCAAACGGAATGAAAATGCTCCATATAAACACCTCAATCGGAATGAAAAGGCTGAATCCGAATGGAATTTCTTTCGGAATCACTGGGTTGGCATATTCCTTTGACGTAAATGCGTCATGACGTCATCATTTCCACCCACTAAAATGGCAGCGTCTCCCCAGAGCTTGTCTGCGAGGGTAGAACTTGTTTTTAAGTACTTGAAACTTGTTTTTATCAAGATGTTGCTTCAATAAAAGTGTTAACACTATCACAACTACTGTTGTATTTGGCGAATGAACTCCATCTTAATAAATCACGTGATCGATGTCCGTGCGTCCTGCGGCTGCCACGGGGCTAATCTGATAAAACGGGGGAGCATATAAACGACAGATCGGAATGGATCAGGTCACATGTAAACAGGTGACCTGAGATCTTCATTCGGAATCCTTTCAATCGGAACGACTAAAAAGTCGGCTATTGTCTATAAAAACAACAGACTTTCCCCATTCTTTAGGCAACGGAATGCTGCATGGCTTCTACAAAGTTAAGGAAGAGGTCAAAGAAAGCCAAAGATTTGTTCTCACACTATTTGCGGCCGTGGCTCAGGGTGTAGAGACGGTCGTTCAGTAACCAGAAGGTGGGCTGTTTGATTCTCGCTCTCCCCAAGTCATGTGTCGTTGGGCAAGGCACTTCACACACATTGCCTCCAATGCTACTCACACTGGTGTATGGAAGGTGCGAATGTTTGGTGGTGGTCGGAGGGGCCGTAGGCACACACTGGCAGCCCCGCTTCCGTCAGCCTGCCCCAGGGCAGCTGTGGCGACTTAAGTAGCTTACCGCCACCACAGTGTGAACGTGTGAGTGCATAAATAATGTATTCATTCCATTGTAAAGCGTCTTTGAGTGTCTAGAAAAGCACTATATAAATCTGATGCATTATTATTATTATTATTATATATAATTACTAGGGGTAGGAATCTTTGAATGTCTCACGATTCGATTCTGATTTTTGGGTGTGCGATTCGCTTCAGAATCGATTTTCGATTAAGAACGATTTTTGATTCAAAATGATTTGATTGACTGTTTTTTGCTTCAATTTATAAATGTTCAAGGAATTGTAATGATCTACTCCAGTCTGACTCGCTAATGCTAACTAGTGCGCTACTCGCAGCACTTTTATCACTCAAAGAAACGGCTCCACGCTGCAAAAAAACCAACAACTTTTATTGGAACAACTTGATTGTGACGCTTTCCTTCTACTCTCTAATGTGGCTACAAATTATCAGTGTATCAGACCGCGTGGAACCACACTGCCCCTCAGTGGCCAAACTGGGTACAACATGAACAGCGCTCCCAATAAAGGCACACATAGACAAAGGGGAGACAGTATAAAATAATTTAAATAAAATCAATTTTGGGACATTTAAAATCGATTCAGAATTGTACTAAATGAGAATCGCGATTCTTTTGAGAATCAATTTTTTGGCACACAATAATTACCCATGTGCTCCATTTTCAACATTGCCCTCGTTTTCCCACCTTTTCCAGATACGCCGACCGCGCCAAGCAGATCCGCTGCAACGCCGTCATCAACGAGGACCCCAACAACCGTCTGGTGCGCGAGTTGAAAGAGGAGGTGGCCCGCCTCAAAGACCTGCTGTACGCTCAGGGCCTGGGCGACATCATTGAGAGTGAGTGTCGGCACGGAAACGCTGCTATTTTGAACAAACACCAGAGAATATTTCAGAGTCAGACCTAAGTTGCTAAAGACTCAACTTGGTTTTCATGAGACTCGACTAAGAGTTGGACGACATGACTTGACAAGTCTTACTTGTTTACATTTCAAAATGGGCATTTTGAAGATAGTGTGTCTTTTTTTTCTTTTTGAAAGACATTTTCTTGTGTAGCACACTCAATCAAACCTGGCAACCCACCAGGGTGCTATGACGCAGAGGCCTAATGAAGCAAATATTATGGCGGGTGCGCCAAAGATTGTTACATTAGATTGAGAATGTTTTTGGATAGCTAACTAGAAACGGAATGAAGAGCACTTGACGCATGACATGTTTAGCCCAAGTAATGACTTGACTCTGCGTACTGGAAATGAAGTAGGGTTGACTTGACTTGCTTGATTTTTGCCACATTGACTTGAACATGCTTGAAACTTACTTATGACTTGCGCATGTTACTTGTGGGACGGGATGACAATGACACTTGGAGTCTTAAGTGTTTTCCTCTTCTTTTGTCCTGTCAGCGTATCGATGCGGCGCGCCGGTCATCAGCAGTTTACAACGTGTGTATAACGCGAGCACGCCTGCGCTTTGCAACTCAAAGAACGCCATCCTCCACACAAGAGAGCAAAATAACGAACCCCCAGATGGCAAATGATACAAATTGGCTTTGCGGAACGTCATCTTCCCCAAGTTGATTCAATTTGTACCTGTTCGTTAGCTACACCTGCATATTCTAATGAAATCCAATTCACTACTTCTGCCTTTACAAAGATAATAACGCTCATTTATAATGTCAGAGCGGGATTCATTTATCTCTTTAAATTAAGATATCATAGAAGACTTCATTTATTTCAGTAGTTCAATTAAAAAAAGTTCAACTCATGTGCAAATTAGGGATGTTGGTTACCACATTTTTTCAGACCGATACCAAAGAGAGATTACTCAACTCTTGATTACTGACCAAGACCGATACCAAGTAATCGATGATACTAGTACTGTTAAACCAATGTCAGATACTTTTAAAGACATTTTGTTTATTCCTGACTGAAAGCAGAGAAGTTACTTTTCAATAGAGAAAATAAAACACAAACAGCTCACTCTGATTTAGGATTGGCACAAGAGGGCGCCATGGCTGGTATTGATGACTAGTATTGGCAGCCTTTGTAACTATTCGATACCTTGAAATAAGGCCAGTACCAGCCTGATACTGATACCCGGTATTGGTACTCACCCATCTTTAATACAAATAAATTCAAACACATCAAAAAATTATTCTCAGCTGGCAAATTCCCACCTAATTTCTGTCGTCAACGTCATCTTCTAATGATGTCTTTTAACTCATTCACTTCCATTGATGGCTATAGACGTCAAAAATTCATTTGAACTATTTCTATTAATTTTCCAATTTTTTGTAGTGAGTATGAAAACCTAAAAAAATGCTTTTTTTATTGTACATTTAGAACAGATATAACATTTGTGTTTAATCGTGAGTTAATTATTGAAGTCATGTGATTAATTATATTTGACATTTTTAATTGCCTGACGTAATTTAAAGAAAAGAAAAGATCATAAAAAATTAGGGGCGTCGGGCGATGACATTTTATTAAATTGCAATTAATCGCATGACTTCACTAGTTAACTCACGATTAATCACACATTTGATATCTGTTCTAAATGTACAATAAAAAAATCTAGGTTTTCACACTCTTGTTAACAAAAGTGGAAAAAAAATTGAAACTAATCAAAATCAAGTTAAAAGTTAAAATTCAAAAATTCATTTGAACTATTTCTATTAGTTTAACTTTTTTCCCCACTTTTGTTGACAAGAGTATGAAAACCTAGACATAAAAATATATATATATATATATATATATTTTTAAAGAAAAATTATTAAAAAATTAGGGAAGTCAGGCAATTAAATTAATTAAAAATTAGGGCCGTCAGGCGATTCAAATTTGTAATTGTAATTAATCGCATGACTTCAATAGTTAACTCACGATTAATCACAAATTTTATATCTGTTCTAAATGTACAATAAAAAAATTCTAGGTTTTCTTGTTAACAAAAGTGGATTTTTTTTTAACTAATCGAAATAGTTAAAATCAAGTTAAAAGTCAAAAATTCATTTGAACTATTTCTATTAGTTTAACTCCCCCCCCACACACACTTTTGTTAACAAGAGTATGAAAAACTATAATTTTTTAAAAAATAATCTTTTATTTAATTTTTTTTCAAAGAAAAGATTATTAAAAAAATTAGGGAAGTCAGGCGATTAAATTAATAAAAAATTAGGGGCGTCAGGCGATTAAATTTTGTAATTGTAATTAATCGCATGACTTCAATAGTTAACTCACGATTAATCACAAATTTTATATCTGTTTTTTTTTCTAGGTTTTCATATAAAATGAAATTCAATTTAAAAAAATGTTAAACTAATAGAAATAGTTCAAAATGATTTTTTGACGTCCATAGCCATCAATGGCAGTGAATGAGTTAAGGATGAAACTTCACTTTTGAATTCAACCACTGAACTGAACTTTTCCATGATCTTCAAGTTAATTGCGATGCACCTGCGTGTGAATTTTTTGGGAGATTGTCTTGGTCCCAATGTTTGCTCTCAGTATGACGCAGTGCAGTTCTCAAATCACACAGCAGTTACTTCATCTTTGTGAAGGCAAGATCTTGTTTTGTATCGCATTGTATTTGTGCAGTTGTATTTAACGTTTGTGTCTTATAATGAAGCTGAGTTCCTGAGAATATTCCTAAGGAGTTGGTTGTTTTGCATTTTATGCGTGTGGAGGACGAGGCTTCGGAGCGTGCGCTGCCAAGGACTGAATAGCACGTACTGTAGAAACCAAAGCGACTCTTAGGAATCCTCAGGCTGCAGTGACTTGCTTCATTGCTCTTTTCTTTCTCAAGCCAAGTACAGGCGGGTGACAAATTATTGGAAACAAACGAATGAATAAAGGAGTTGATTAGCTTTAGTTCTCCATGTTTTGTCACTGTAATGAATTTTCATGTCCAGTTGCGTAGGCGTAAATCGGAGGATATTTTGGAACAAGTTTAATATGAATGTTTATTTAAAACACTTTCAAGTAATGTTTTCCTTTAACTTGTCATTCGTTTGTATGAGAAGTTCAGTCAAAGTAGGAAGTAAAAAACAAAAAACAAACTTCTGGTCAATTCTGTCCATTTGCATTGGCTTTCCACAATTCTATTTATTTGAGCTTTCTCTTCTTCTTTTCTATTCCTCCCTGTTTTCCCCCTCGTTTGCTTCCTCTTATCCGTGATTCTGCGTGTCCCGCCCCCCCCCAATGTTTCTCCTCAACGATTGTCCTTTCCCATCTTCCGTCCGTCCGTCCGTCCGTCCACCTCTTTCTGACAGACCTGTGCGATTACAAGAACTTTGTGAATGATCGCCAGGCTGTCAATCAAAGGGGTGATCTCTCCACAGTGACCAATGCCATGACGGGCATGAGCCCCTCACCCTCGCTGTCGGCCATGTCCAGTCGCGCCGCCTCCATCAGCAACCTCCACGATCGCATTTTTAGCCCCGCCAGTGAGGAGGCCATCGAGAGGCTCAAGGTAGGCCGCGTCGGAGCCAAAAATGGGACCGCAGCGAAACCTTGACTAATGAGTGCCCCAATTTGGGATTCCTTCCTACTTACGAGCCATCATTTATTGAGTGAAATGAGAAATTTTTTTTGGGGGGGGGGGGGCAATTAAAGGGACAATGTGTAGAATTTAGTGCCTTCTAGTGGTGAACTAATACAATGCAACAACCTAAGTTTGAAGTGCGTGCATTTTGAAGCATTCACGCTACGGTGCCTCAGAGACTTTGCAAGCCTACCACCATTTACTACGTTCACATTCTTCTCCTTCATAGCAAAAAGATGATGGCGAAACGTGTCAGCGTCCTGTAAAACGTGCCGCGACTTATGTAATATAATTAGTGATTACCAGACTACGGTAAAACCCCCAAACTTTTTTTTTGCATATTATTCAATTTAATAGTGGGTTTTAAATCATTAGTGCACCACTAGATGGCACAAAATTCTACACACTGTCCCTTTAAGGCAATACTGTATAACCCAGTTATTTTCTGGAAAAACTCGCTTATTGTGTGTGTTTTTCTTTTGAATTTTATTGGGGGAAATTAACTTGATACATATAAATTCAGTATATTGAGTTTTACATTTGGTCATACAACAAATTCAACTTGTAAATCCAGGTACCATTACTGTATATGACATGACGCTATATGAACCCCCATCAAGTCCATTTTCACCTATTCCCCCCCCTCTCATGGAACTGGCCTATTCACTGAAAAACTCCCAATTTGAGCATTTTGCGTGTTTTCTGAAATGTCCCAATATGCCACAAGACGGCCCCAATGCCCCGGCTCATAGGAAAGTAGTAATTAATGTCTAGGAAGTATATTGAAGTGATTGATAAATCTTCGTTTGAGAGACTTGGTAGTGCATTGTTTTGTAAATTAAAGTAATTTGTAAACCATTTATTTTTTTCAGGGTAAAGTTATAAATTAATTTGACATTTTATTAACCTCTTTTGAAATCATAGTTAGTAGTATATTCATGCCATTCATGGTTTAAAGAATTAACAAGTATAGGCAATTATAAACCTTTTTGAAGGGCGTCAATAAATTATGTTTTTTAGCACAGGTTGACTCTACAGTATGACGTGATTTAGTAAGTGATCTATTTGTTTTCCCCAAAAGGAAACAGAGAAAATTATTGCAGAACTCAATGAAACTTGGGAAGAGAAACTACGGCGTACTGAGGCCATTCGCATGGAGAGGTTGGTTCAGTTCTTTTGTTTGTGCTGGATTTACGCTGCCTGGCACAATTCAGACTTTTGCCACTCAAGTGGCTCAGTTGGGATATGCATCATGGTAGCGTAAAGAGAAACAAAATACATCAAATTGAATATCTTTTATCTGATATCTGACATGCTTGAAATAGTTAAGTCTACAATGTACATGTCATTTTGCACTCAATTTTAGCATGTGAAAGGCTATTGTGTATATTGTTGTGTAGAACCCGCCATCCAACAAGTAAAAATGGTGACTGTGTTTGTGCAGAGAGGCCCTACTGGCTGAAATGGGTGTTGCCATGAGAGAAGATGGCGGCACAGTTGGTGTTTTCTCCCCCAAAAAGGTAAAGATTCTAATTATATACTTACTAAGTCCAAATCTGAATGTATCTTTTTTTTTTCTTTTTTCTTTTTACGCTTTAGACGCCACATCTGGTCAACCTAAACGAGGACCCGCTAATGTCCGAATGTTTACTGTACTACATTAAAGACGGCATCACAAAGTAAGACTATTTGAATATTAAGATTACGTACGTTTCGCTGTAATTGACATATCTTTACCCTGGTTAGGGTTGGCCGCGATGATGCCAAGGCGCGCCAGGACATCGTACTCAGCGGGCATTTTATCCGAGATGAACACTGCACCTTCAGTAGCACCACAGGCCCGCAGGGAGAAGGTGGATGAATTTATTTCTTATTTTTTTAATTTTTATTTTTTAAAATTTTTAAAATTTTAAAATTTTTAAATTAAAAAAATAAATAAATTATTTTTATTTTTTATTTAATACTAAAATCTCAATATAGAGACGAATGTTGGATTAACACTGCAGGTTCAAAGGAAAATTGCTTATTTGTGGCCATGAATTATATACCAGTATAATGTGTCCACAAAATACACATAGGTACGAGCCACATACTGTATTAGCATTTTGTGCCTACTTGCATCCATAATGTGGCTACAGTTTTTTTTTTTTTTTTTTTATAATTCCATCTCATCTTTGGGGCTCTATAAATATCCAATACCAATCTGATTTGTATCTTCATTTGGAAGAGTTTTGTTTCTATTTACTGCAGCATAAAAACAAAAAACAATCATCAACCATACAGTCTAGACTTCATGTAATGTATTTCATTCAAAAGGCTGTGTGGTTCTGGAGCCGTGTGAGGACGCAGAGACGTACGTTAATGGGAAGCGAGTCACATCGCCCACTGTGCTGCGTTCAGGTATCACTGCAAAAATAAAAATAAATAAAAAAATCCAATTGATGAAAAATGATCTGAAAAATTTGGCTTGGCAAATGTGTCCAATTTAGGCAACCGCATCATCATGGGCAAGAGTCACGTGTTCCGCTTCACCGACCCCGAGCAGGCGCGACTGGAGCGCGAGAGGACGCCGTGCGCCGAGACGCCGGTGGAGCCCGTCGACTGGGCCTTCGCTCAGAGGGAGCTGCTGGAGAAGCAAGGCATCGACATGAAGCAGGAGATGGAGCAGAGGTGCGAGATGACGTGTTGCGCTTTTTTGCTTATTCATTTGATTTGAAGAGAAAAATCCAAAACGGTATTACATCATTCGGCACAGTTTAGTAAAAGTAAAATCAATTATCTAGTCAAGGACAACAAGGACCTCCGCCAAGGCCATGTGGAATTTAAAAATGGAAAATCTCTTTTCAGGCTTCAGGAGCTTGAGGATCAATATCGTAAAGAAAGAGAAGAAGCCAGTATCTTGCTTGAGCAACAGAGGCTGGTAAAGACAAATTTTGTAAACATTTCATCACAACACAAGATTTTCTGCCTTTTTCTTGCTATGCACATCTTTTTTTCTCTTTCTAGGACTATGAGAGTAAGCTGGAGGCTCTCCAGAAGCAGGTGGACTCGCGCTACCTGGAATCGCCCGAAGAAGAAGAGGAACCAGAAGAAGAAGGTGAAATTAGCAGTAAATCATTCAAATGTTTCCTTTTTAACTTGGAATGTGTAACTTTTGGCAGCACGGTGGCTGACTGGTTAGCACGTCCGCCTCCCAGTGCAGAGGACGTGAGATCGAGTCCGGGCTTCGGCCTTCCTGCGTGGAGTTTGCATGTTCTCCCCGTGCTTGCGTGGGTTTTCACCGGGTACTCCGGTTTCCTCCCACATTCCAAAGACATGCATGGCAGGTTAATTGAACACTCCAAATTGTCCATAGGTGTGATTGTGAGTATGGTTGTTCGTCTCTGTGTGCCCTGCGATTGGCTGGCAACCAGTTCAGGGTGTACCCCGCCTACTGCCCGAAGCCAGCTGGGATAGGCTCCAGCACCCCCGCGACCCTAGTGAGGAAAAGCGGTCGAGAAAATGGATGGATGGATGGATGGGTGTAACTTTTGGTTCCGTCTCCAGTGCCGTGGACCAAGCGTGAGACAGAGCTGGCTCTGTGGGCTTTCCGCAAGTGGCGCTTCTACCAGTTCACCTCGCTCCGGGATCTGCTTTGGGGCAATGCCATCTTCCTCAAGGAAGCCAACGCGATAAGTGTGGAGCTGAAGAAGAAGGTGTGAGGAACAGAAAAGGATTTAAGGATTCTACAGTTTTTAATGAGCAAAAAAACAGAAACAGATGATGCAACATTTGTGTAAAAACTATTACGCAATCAATTGAAACTAAGGTAGCAACGTGTTTAGGTCCAGTTCCAGTTCGTCCTTCTGACGGACACGCTGTACTCCCCGCTGCCTCCCGACCTGCTGCCTCCCAGCGAGGCTAAGGAGAGGGAGAGACGACCGTTCCCGCAGACCATTGTGGCCGTTGAAGTGCAGGACCAGAAGAACGGAGCCACGCATTACTGGACTCTGGAGAAGCTCAGGTACTACAACGGAGTTCGCTTCCTATGGCGGCGACGCCTGATGTGTAAGAAAATTGGAACATATTTGTAAAGTCATAGTTAGAGTAAATATTGTACTGTTCAATTACAGTGGTACTTTGCTACTTTGCGGTTCACTTTATCGCAAATTTTTATTCGGGTCCATAACATAATAAGTCACACAAAAAAAAAAAAGATAATGAAAATGAAACCAGAAGTACGTTTAGCAATAATACTTTTCCTTTAAACATAAATAAAAAAATTAATTATCCATCCAAACAATTAGTAAACCTGTTTTTTAATGTCAAATAAATATTTTATAACTTATTATTTACTATTTGTATTTTAATTAATTAATTAATTTTATTTATTTATGTATTTTTTTTATTTGTATCTTATTTATTTTATTATTATTTATGTACCCCCTCATACCACCCCAAAATTATTATTATTATTAATATTATTATTATTTTATGTTGGGGGGGTGAAATTGGGGTGTTGAAATGTTTTTTTTTGTTATTTAAAGACCTGTACTTTGTGGAAATTCACAGCAAATAGTGAGGGAACACAATAAATGTTAAAAACAAGCAATAATAATTTTCCTTTAAACATAAATAAAATTGTTAATTAACCATCTAAACAATGAGTAAACCTTTTTCTTTTTAATGTCAAATAAATATTTTTCTTACCTTATTATAACTATTTTTTATTTATTTTATTTATTATTTTTATTTATTTATGTATTTATTATTAAATGTATTAACTTTATTTTATTATTATTTATTTATTCAAAAAAAAAACTTTTTTTGGGGAGGGGGGCGGTCATGGTGTTAAATTGGTGGGTTAAAATGTGTGTTTTTTGTTTTCGAACGACCCCTACTTCGTGGAAATTCACTGCGAAAAGTGAGGGAACACTGTAAATGTTAAAAACAACCATGACAAATCCAGGTTAGTTTGGCCTTGATGGAGGTATTTTCACAGCTCTGACTTTGTGCCCTCCTTGCCCTTGTAGGCAGAGATTGGACCTGATGAGAGAAATGTACGATCGCGCCGCAGAGCTCCCGAGCAGCGCCGTGGAGGACTGTGATCATGCCCTGACCGGCGGAGACCCCTTCTACGACCGCTTCCCGTGGTTCCGTCTGGTTGGCAGGTGAGTGAGTGGCTGTTCTCCATTCATGGCCGCCGTAAAGAATCACCAGTCAAATCATCAATTAAATTTCCCCGGCTCTCCTCAGGGCATTTGTGTACCTGAGCAACCTGCTATATCCGGTTCCACTGGTTCATCGGGTGGCCATCGTGAGCGAGAAGGGCGAAGTGAAGGGCTTCCTTAGAGTGGCTGTGCAGGCCATTTCAGGTCGGAATTTAATAGAGTTTATTGAAACAGCGCATTTAGTACATTTAGTAACCCTAACCTTAAGTGTTGTCTTGTGTTTGTAGCGGATGAAGAAGCTCCAGATTACGGTTCTGGTGTGAGACAGTCAGGCACGGCCAAGCTCTCCTTTGAAGATAAACAGTTTGAAAAGGTGACCTCTTTTGGTGATTTCTATCAAAGACATGTCATAAGTGATGTAAGCGTGAATATCAGAGTTGGCCATCGTCATTGACTGGAATTGATGGAAGTGCCCACCTTTTGGGGTGTGCTTCAGCATTTTCAGTGAATACTTGATGATGCGAAGCCTTGAAAAAATGCGCAGACTGAGCACTGTGTGAAGCAGGGATTATTTCTGTCGATTGCGGTGAGTACACACGGTCCTTCTCAATCCGTGTATTTTTGTGCCTACCAAAAGGTGGGCACTTCCATCAATCATCAATTCCAGTCAATGACGATGCCCACCTCTGGTGAATATATACTGTATATAGAAATATAACCGTTCTCAGCTCTGCACTTACAAACTCCAACCAATTTTGAATTTATTATGTTCATGCTTTTTAATTTGTCTATGGCTGTTTCACTCCTCTAGTTCCAGACCGATTCATGTTCACCGGTGGGCCTTTCCCACTCCAACACCTCCCAGGAGGAGCTCCGCATTGTGGAAGGAGAAGGTCAAAATGCGGAGGTGGGAATCTCTGCAGACGAAGTCAACAACAACACGTGTGAAGGTGAGGGGAAGCGCTTAGCTTCATATGACATCTGAGCGGTAACACACACCCCAATGTGTTTTTTAAAATTGTTTATGTTGTTCCACGTAGCTACCCCGGAGCTTCCACCAAGCCCCGTGAAGAGCTCGGGACTGGGTCTGGACCTTCCTTTGGAGCTGTCGCCAGAGAAGGCTTTGTCCCACCTTAAGATAGGAAGCACCTTCACCTTCAGAGTCACCGTCTTGCAGGCCTCCAGCATCTCGGCCGAGTACGCCGACATCTTCTGCCAGTTCAAGTGAGTGGATTGCACGTCATAAAATATGATCTGATCCTCATCTAGATCTACACTCTAAAAACAGTTGGGTCAAAAGTAACCCAAAAATGGACCGATCCTCTACTTGGGTCAATTTGAGCCAACTTTGAGTCAAGAAATGGGTCTTTCTATCAACTCATAAATATTGGTTAGATCCCTTACGTACTTGGGTCAAAAAATGTGGGTCATTTTCTATAAAAACAACCCAGAAAGTTGGGTCAAATTGACCCATAAAGTGGATCGGTCCATTTTTGATCCATAATTGAAGTTACCTTTGACTCAACTGTTTTTAGCGTGTAGAGTCAAGAGTCCAGTCAATGTGAAGAGATTGGAGGACTCTCCTGTCCTATAAAAACTCACACACCAATTTTGAGAAGAAGAATCCTAGAGTCTGGCTAAAGACTTAGAGAAATCTGAAAACTGTGATAGAAAACTCAGAAGTTGCGTTGTTGGAAGGATGAATGAACCTCACTTTGTTTTCTAGCTTTATCCACCGCCATGATGAAGCGTTTTCTACCGAGCCATTGAAAAACACGGGCAGGGGGCCACCGCTTGGCTTTTACCATGTGCAAAATGTAAGAAGTCAACAGGCTCACTCCTGCTCATTGATAAAGAAACAACCGGATACAGACAAATTATGATTTTCTTCCCTTAGATCTCAGTGGAGGTGACCAAGTCATTTGTGGAGTACATCAAGACCCAGCCCATCGTCTTTGAAGTATTTGGTCACTATCAAAAGCAGCCTTTCCCACCCCTTTGCAAGGATCTAATCAGGTGAGGATTGAATAGATCAAACAATTGATATCTTCAAAATGCATGAAAGTTTTCCACATTGATGATTTCTGTGCCTTTCAGTCCATTGAGACCTTCCAGAAGGCAGTTCCCCAGAGTGATGCCTTTGTCCAAACCAGGTGAGTGGCACAAGTGCCAGTGAGTCACATATGTGAACACCGAGCGATGCCCCGAATGTGTCTGACCTGGACAATCGCAAACAAATTACAGTCGGTGAATCACACCTGCGACATCTGGCGATTGATCCTGGCACGCATAGCAACTGAAAAACTGCTCTTCATACAAAGCCATACAATCCTCATACAGAGACGCACGCAATTCATCTTATTTCCAAGGTTTCCCCACGACCCTGAACTCCTTAAGTGGTCCAGAAATTATTTATGGCTGTCCAAGTTGTGTAAAGTGTTAATAATTCATCAGATTAGTGGAAGGATGCTGTAGTTACCACATACACATGCTAAGTATCCTGATAGATAGTGGAGGTTTTTGACCTGAACTAGCAGATAATCAATGTACCGTGTATAAAATGTGTAAAAAAAACAACAAAAAAAAACATGAACATTATCAGCTGTGTGAAACCAGAAAGGACTTTGCATCATAAATGACTCAAGAAAGTTCACTGTATCATATCTGTGGACTAATCAGTCGCATGGATCTGTTAACTAATCATTTTCAACCACTGTGCATAGATCACGAGAGACCATTAGGTGTGCCGTGGGAAATGATCAAGTATTGCATAATTGATCTGAAAACGATTATTTATTTACTACAAATAATGTAGTGTATCTTTGTCCTCATCATACAGTATAGGGATAAGCAGAACAATTAAATGCTGTTGATGCAGAGGTGGTACTAATGCTTACATTCTATACTTAAGTAGAAGTACAGAAAATGAGAATCTAATAAAAGCATAAAGTCCTAATTTAACTATTTTATTTAACATTACAGTACTATATACATTATTTACAAATCTCCAAACATAAGTGTTAACGTCTAGCACTCTCCCCAGCTAATGCTAACTCATGCTAACTAAACACTAACCCATGCTAATTCTGCGTTCGTAATTCTCACCAAAATATGTGTTGCTTTACCACTAAACCAACTGTTTTGTTGCCTTTGTTTCGATAAAACCAATGCTAAACGGTGATCAAATGTTGTGTGTCGTGACTACTGACTAATCAATCACTGCTTGTCTCAGATTAGACTGAGAATTTTTGAAGGACAGAAGCTGTTGATTTTCCAGCTGGCAAAAGACACATGAATCATTCTTGGAGCCAACAGCATCTAACAATTAATTCTCTTAAATGAGGCCAGACGCAGAATATGTTGCCTCATCATCTCTGAGTCACCTTCCGCCATGATTCTGCAGTTCTCCGCTTTAGAAGACTCTTAAGATCTCAATCAGTACAGATACCTGATACACAACTCAAGTACAGGAACAAAGTACTGTCGGTACTCTGTAAAAAAAAACAATGTTTATCTATAGATTTTTAAAATATCCTTTAGTTTTCAAAAATAGACTGTAATCTTTCTGTTATTTCACTGTATTTTTCTGGTGTCCCAGCTGCCGGAAAATTACTTTTATTTTTATTTTATTTTAACAGTGTAGGATATGTCTCCATATCCATGTCTTATCTGTTCCAGTACCGGCCACCAAGCTCAGCACTCTTACCCGCTCTGCTGCCGGACCTTGTCACTCCAAATATGACCTCATGGTCTTCTTTGAGATCTGTGAGCTGGAAGCCAGTGGAGAGTGAGTTTGATAACTATGTAATATGAGTTCTTATTTGTGTTATGTGCTATTTGATACCAGAATTTTATTTAGGATCATTTAAATCTAATCTCCCAGGGGTGGGCAAGCAATGGACAGATGGGCCAGGTCATTTACGTATAATGTTTTTTTTATATTGTATATTTTATTTATTTACTTAATTAAAAATAATTACATGTGTATGCAAATTATTTTACTAATAAAATATTTGTAGATTTAAAAATAATCCACGCTGCTTGCACTGAGGTCTGGCGAATCACAACTCTGAATTGGTAACATAATTCATTTTACTAATATTTCTTATTTTCTAATTCATGACAAATCATTTACTCAATTATTTAATTAGCAAAATAAATAAAAAGGAATGACTTGCTAATTGAAATGCTTCGGTGGGCCGGATTAACTCATTCACTGCCATTGACGACTATAGACGTCAAAAATTCATTTGAACTATTTCTATTAGTTTAACATTTTTCCCCCACTTTTGTTAACAAGAGTATCAAAACCTAGAAGAAAAATATTGTACATTTAGAACAGATATAAAATTTGTGATTAATCATGAGTTAACTATTGAAGTCATGCGATTAATTACTATTATAAATTTTAATCGCCTGACGGCCCTAATTTTTAGTAATCTTTTCTTTAAAAAAAAAAATAAAGAAAAGATTATTTGAAAAAAAATGTCTAGGTTTTCATACTCTTGTTAACAAAAGTGGAAAAAAAAAAGTTAAACTAATAGAAATAGTTCAAATGAATTTTTGACGTTTATAGCCGTCAATGGCAGTGAATGAGTTAACAAAGGAAGCAGGCCTACTGTACACATGCTGCAATGTGTGAATTTGTTGATTGTGTTCCTCTTTATAGTTACATCCCAGCTGTTGTTGACCACCGAGGTGGGATGCCCTGCCATGGCACGTACCTTCTACATCAGGTCTGAACACATCAATATTATAGTTAGAGAAAGGAAAAACTATATATATATATATATATATATATATATATATATATAAAATATTTCAGTAGTAAAAGAAAGCTATCATAAAAAGCTAAAAACTACCTTTTCTAAAGTCCCACAGTGACCCACTTGTGACTTCAGAGTGCTCTCAAGCCAAATGTTTCACCTGCTGTCTTGAATGTCTTTTCTTCAGTATTGATCCCCATTAGTGAAATCCAAACAGAAAACGCTATAATTCCTACCAGGGACTAAAACAGTAATTTACGACTTGGGTTGCCAAATAAAGCGTTTCTGGCCCGATGTACTGTATGAAGACCCGTTTACTGTGTTTTCAAAGTCTAGCGAAACCTGCCACTCTTGAATACAAATGAACTGTTGTTCAAAAACCAGAATGAGCATGTTTACAAAAAACGGGATATGGACGAAATAGGCCACACTTTGTTCATTTCACGTTCAACCAAAATATGAACAAGTTCATTCACTTTCATTTATGAACCCATTCAGTTACAAAAAATGTTCATTCAAAGTACTTTAATCACAGCACCGCTGCCATTATTATTAGTCTAATGTAAATCTGCTATCTTAAGGCCGATATGCAATGGGAAATGCTCTGGACAAGCTAACAAAAATTAGCATTGGTGTAGCGGCCATTTAAACCATCAGTCAACTGTTACTGAACACAAATCGAACATAAGACAGTACTAGCAGGCATATATAATTTCTGCTTTGTGGACGATATTAAATTAAATATAATAATGTATTTGCTACTTCTTCTTGACTTAATCAATCAACTCTACCTGCGTCACACTACTGCCACCTTCAGGCTAATGTGTACAAATCAGAGGTGTGTGTAATATGTGACAACCCCTCATCCCCGAATAAAAATAGGGTTCAAAAATATATTTGTTAGAAATATCTTGTATTCCTGCATTCAAATCTATTGAGGATTTGGCTAATGTGGAGTATTAGAGTGTTTCAGCATTATCGAGTTATTGCTTCTTCCTGATCTTGCAGGGTATCCAGAGAAGAATCACAGTAACCATTGCACATGAAAACGGGAATGACATTGAATGGAAAGAGGTGAAGGAACTGGTGATTGGTGAGTACCCAAAAGAATGTGATCTCAGTGATTTGACGTGATTGTTTTTACCCCCCCGGCACCAATTCAAGCATATTTGGTATTTTTGTGTGAAAACCAGGTCGTATCAGAAACACCCCGGAGGCTGACGAGACCATCATAGACCCCAACATTCTCTCCCTGAATATCCTGTCTTCTGGATACTTCTGGCCAAAACATGATGACAAGTATGCATTTAATTACAGATCAACCGATTTTGCATACCAGAAAGAAGCATTCACAGTTCTTCACTATTGGCACATTTTGCTATGTTACAGGCTTATTCTAAAATGGAATAAATTAAGTTTCCCTTAAAATTCTACATACAACACCCCATAATAACAATATTTTTAAAAAATTACGTATATAATTTTTTTTACACAACAATTACAACCTCAAGTGGTTTTGAATTTTGGCACACATATCTTTGGTCATGTTTGTCCATTCATCTTTGCATCACCTGTCAAGCTACATCGTAACAGAATGTGTCAAAAGTGAAACCCTATGAATACTTACAGCATACAGCTAACATTATATCTATCTGGCTCTATTTTTTGTTTATTTACTTCAAATCAACAAGGCTATGATTTGTTTTGCATGAATCTAATTTCCCTCTTTAACATTTCATTTCCTATTTCTTTCTTCCTCACTGGCAGCGTCTCCTTGGGAGTTGATCATAGGTATTTCTTGATCAATCTGGCTGCTTACTTACCATCACTTCCAAGTGGCTGACTCATTTCCTCTTCCAAAAACATCAACACCAAATCCTAACATTGATTTTCTGATAACAGGACCTTCTACCGGTTCGAGGCAGCGTGGGACAGCTCCATGCACAACTCCCTGCTCCTCAATAGAGTGACACCCTACAGAGAGAAAATCTACATCACCCTCTCGGCCTATCTCGAGGTATCGTTTCATCGCCCCGAACCCTAAACGAGGACAAATACTGTCGAAAATTGATATGTTTGAATTGCGTTGTGTTTCTTTGGACCAGATGGAGAACTGCACTCAACCTACCGTTATCACTAAAGATTTCTGCATGGTGTTCTACTCCCGCGACACAAAACTTCCCGCGTCTCGTTCCATCCGAAATCTCTTCAGTACCGGCTGCCTCAGGCCTTCAGAGAGGTTGGCAATTATCACGATTGTCTGACTTACTGTACTTATTTTAAATTGAATTTGGTGGCAAATTACATCTATAACCCCCTCGCTCACAGTAACCGTGTCACTGGAGTCTACGAGGTGACTCTTTGCTACTTGGCTGACAACGGGAGTCCAGGTAAGAGTTTGTGCCAATCAATCACAAATAATATATCATTGGATTTTTTCTTTTATTTGAAAGCTTTAATTTTCTTCTTCAGGCATGCAGCGGCGTCGCAGGCGAGTGCTGGACACCTCGGTGGCGTACGTCCGAGGGGAGGAGAACCTGGCTGGGTGGAGGCCTCGCAGCGACAGCCTCATTTTGGACCACCAGTGGGAGCTGGAGAAGCTCAGCTTACTGCAGGAGGTGAGTTAAGTCATTCGGTGCCATTGACGGTTTTAGACATTAAAAATCCATTTGAACTGGGCTGGCAGTGAATGAGTTAAGAGGGGTATACACGTACCGACAATTGTGCCATTCGTTTGTAGTCTGTACTTGGAGGGGTTCTGCAGAAGTCTTGAATAACACTACATAAAGATATAGATATTTATATTGATATACAGTGGAACCTCGAGTTACAAATGATCCGTTTTACAAACTTTTCAAGTTACAAACTACATTTTGAAACAGGTTGAAAATATGCCTCTAGTTACGTATATGTTTCGTACTGTGCGTCTCACGCTAACCATCATTGGTTCTGTGCATAATTCATTGCAATAGTTGCTGCTGATTTTTTAAAAACTCTTAATTAGAGGCTATTTAAAGGCTTCAAACGCCCCAAACCCCAAAACGCCCCAAAACAACAGTGGCTGCTTTAATGTCATTAGCGTGTCAAAAAAGACAAATTTCCAATTTTTTGTCAAAAACAAACAAACAGAAAATAGACAGACAAAAGGAAAACGTGAATAAGATTCTGATGTTTTGGATGGCGACTATTTTTCAGTGGTGGAGCTGTTATCCTTCTCTCTTCCTCTCATGAAGTTAAACTACAATAAGCACTTGTTTGTTTAGTGTGTGATTTTTTTGCCATAGTGATGAAATATATTTTCACTTATTTTTATGTTGTACTGTATTTATTTCCAACCACGAACCAATTCAAATTTGAAAATAATCTATATACTATATAAACTATATATACTATACTGTATATACTCTCTCTATCTATCTATCTACTGTATATTTAAGGGCTGGAACAGATTGATTTCCATTCATTTCGATGGGAAAAGTTACCTTGATTTAAGAACTCACAAAGGAGGTCATGGAACCAATTAAGTTTGTAGTACCCTACGGGGTGAAAAAAGAAAATCATTATACACAATGACAGTGGTTAAATTGGCAACACTGAGTAGCGCTAGCTTTGTTCTTTGTCATGGTAACAGAAGCCACATTCAGATCCTTTGTGTAGATTGGTTGAAGAATGCCAGAAATACTTTGAGTTCAGCAGTGTACAAGTACCAAGCAAAAAATATTAGATAATTAGATCCAAATGGAGCGTTTATGGCCAAAATAACAGAGGGTCGAGAATCCAGCCTTGTGGAACGCCTAATGTTGTTGACTCACTTCATCATTGTGGATCATCTGATTATCGCAACAAAAGCCAATATGTTAAATGTTATTTTTAAGATTACTGCTAATTAAATGATACGGACCCATAAAATCTTCATCCATCCAGCCAAAATGATGTAACATGATAACTTGTAACAGGATGGACAATACAAAAACAAACAAAGGATAAGCCACCAAATCTTGATACGCATCTACCGCCCTGTCCTAAGGTGGAGAAGACCCGGCATTACCTGCTTCTGAGGGAGAAGCTGGAGGCCACCCTGCTGGCCGGCCAGGATGCTCTCTACAAGGGCGGCGACATCAGCGACTTTGCCAAGAGTCCGATCCTTAGCCAGAGTCCTGCAGACGGGAGCCCGGCACTGGACAGCCCCAACCAGAGGCAGAGGGAGCTGGCTGTCAAGGTGAAACCTCCGGAACTCATCTCATCTGTCTTCTTGTTGGACACTTCACAATATCTTTTTTTTTTTTTCTGTTCCTTTCCAGTGTCTGCGTCTGCTGATGCACACCTTCAACAGGGACTACAGCCAGGTGAGCAGCAGTGCCAGTGAGAGCAAGGTGAGCCCCTGCCCAAACCCTTTAATCCGGCCTGTAATTCCCTCGGAAAACTTTAGTGGCCAAGCCCTGCTCTCCATTAGATGCGCTTATTAGTCATTCATCACATGTCCTTATCTGTCTATTCTTTTTTTTAATGATCATCTCTTAATATTTTTCCCTCTCTTTGTCACAGTGCTCTATTAGTCGATCCTGTATTGCATCTTTATAGAACATAATACAATATAAAATTTTATTCAAATTTTACATTTCTCATCTTTATTGGGATGTAAGTATGATTTTCAGTCTTTCTTCTTTTTTGATGGACCAACTGTGACAAATAGTGTTAAGAGTTGCATCCTAAGGCATCCAAGAAGAACTTGAAGGAGACATATTATGGAAAATTGACTTTTTGTTGTCACACTTACTGAAAATGCACTTCTCAATTTAGCCAAAACTTCACAATATGGCTAATTTACATGATAACAGCCCCTATGTGAGTTTCTCTGCCCATGATTAGCCAGCTATGCCAGGGGAAAATTTTGAGCCACTTTCAAGTGACCGCACATTATCATGCAACACCCACATCCCCCCTGCAATCAAATCAATGTCAAAATGTAAGCAAAGCAGCATTAGCTAACAGTGTTAGCTTTTGAAAAGTGGCGCTTGGAGTGGTGCCTTGAGATATGAGTGACCCAACTTGACGAGTTTATTGAGAGATGAGCCGTTGAGAATGACATATTGTGTATTTTAAAACAACCGCAAAATTTAGCTTTAGCTCAGTCCGTTTTAGCTCAAAGTTAACGAACAGTGCAGAACTGCACGTGTTGATAGACAATATAGAAATGCTCACAGGCATATATTCTTTATCTTCTGCAATGAATGGCTAGTTTTACTGGCTCTATGTATTGTATATCCAAATATACTGACCCCGGGTGGCCAAGGTGCACATACCAACAGGAGCAGCACAATGGCCATTGAATTTAACGACCCAAAAATGTGGCAAAAAAAAAGTTTAATTCTTTACATTATATTTCATAATGTATGTAAAAGCATGCGAGAAATTTTATTACACCATCTAAGTGTTTGATATTGTGGGGAAAATGCATAATATGTCTCCTTTAAAGTCCAAAAATATGTTTATCAGCATACACTAGTGATAATATTAACCTGTCCTCCAAAATAACCCATCAATTTAATGACTCCTTGAAAAAAAATCCCTAGTGACGTGTTTGGCTTCCTACTAACTTTCCATGTAAGTCCTGCATGGCCATCTTAACACCACCCAAGGGGCTCTTTTAGACAGTCCGATGCTACAAATGGACCAATTCTCGAATGCTGGCGTGTGTTTACGTATGTGCCGTGTCGTCCCGTGTGTGCGTTTCTCTCCATGCGTGTCCGTGTGTCTCCGAAGCTCTCTGAGATATCAGCGTCGCTGATGAGGGAGGCGTCCGTGTCCACGCTGAGCACGCTCACACCGTCCTCCACCTGCCCTTCGCTCATCGAGGGACACTACGACATCAGGTGAGCGACTCTTACCATGTACATATCATACGTTTTTTTTTTTTTTTTTGCAATAGTCTAAACATTCTGATTGATATTACATTTGTGGAATATGAGTTATGAAGCAAAATCCAGCCGATTTTATCCATCTCAGGGGGCGGCCATTTTGCCACTTGCTGTCGACTGAAAATGACACCACAGTTCAGGGCTTAGGCAACAATCAATCACAGCTCACCTGTTTTCTGAAGTTGAGCTCTGATTGGTTCTTACCTGAGCCCTGACCAACTGTGATGTCATTTTCAGTCGACAGCAAGTGGCAAAATGGCCGCCTTCTGATATTGATAAAAATAGCTGGAGTTTGCTCATTTGCTCATATGCCACTAACACAATATTAACCAAAATACCCATATTTAGACTAGTGTGGCTGCAGAGAAAATATTATTGTCAAGAATTTGTTTTTTTGGGGGTTGACGTCAGGAAGGGGACGCTTGCACATTTACATGGGAATTTGTGGTGGTTCCCAAAACTTTTTGTAAAATACTATTTAGACACTTTTATACATTTAAAAAAAAAAATTATGCAGATTTATTGACGGCATTTTTAACAAAACATAAAAAATTTGCTTAACTCATTCACTGCCATTGACAGTTAGACGTCAAAAATTCATTTGAACTATTTCTATTAGTTTCACTTTTTCCCCCCACTTTTGTTAACAAGAGTATGAAAACATAAAAAAATATATATATTGTACATTTAGAACAGATATAAAATTTGTGATTAATCGTGAGTTAACTATTGAAGTCATGCAATTAATTACAATTAAAAAATGTAATTGTCTGACATCCCTAATTTTTAATAATCTTTTCTTTCTTTTTTTAATTAGAGGCATCAGGTGATTACAATTTTTAATTGTAATTAATCACATAACAACTAGTTAACTCAAGACTAATCACAATTTTTATATCCGTTCTAAATGTCCAATATTTTTTTTTCTAGGTTTTCATACTCTTCTTAACAAAAATGAAAACTAATAGAAATAGTTCAAATGAATTTTTTTTGATGAATTTTTGACATCTATAGCCGTCATTGGCAGTGAATGAGTTCATTTGAATGCGGCTAACAGTGAAGTACACCCCCGCCTATCCGCTGTTTGGCATTCGCAAATTTGCTGATTTGTTGGAGAAACTTAAAACCTCTTGTACTCCCTTTTTTATGGTCAGTCAAAAGCAATAACAGTATTGCTTTGGCGCCATCTGGTGGCATCTTGGTGTCAAGGGCAAATGTTGTCATTTTTGTCGTAGACACACTGAGCCCGGTTCCGGAGCGTCCACCCCCGATCTGGACCCGTTCAGCCCCGTGGACCGAAAGAAAACTCTCAAAGGTTGCAGCTTTGTTCCAGACATACAGGAGATACGAGTCAGGTCGGGATCATTGCAATCACACGCTTGTTTGTGCTTCAATTAAACATTATGTATATACGTATATTAGAGTCTTAGTAATTGAATGGAACAAATACTGAAATGAGTGTTCTGAATACATTTCTGTCCCCCCACGTGACCCATTATGTTATGTACAGTCCAATCGTGTCCAAGAAGGGCTACCTCCACTTCCTGGAGCCCCACGCCAGCGGCTGGGTGAAACGCTACGTGGTGGTGCGCCGGCCCTACGTTTACCTCTATCGCAGCGAGAGGGACAGCGTGGAGCGAGCCGTCATCAACCTATCGTCGGCCAAAGTGGAATACAGTGAAGACAAGCAGACTTTGCTGCGGGTACGAGGCAAAAGCGATTCTCGGTGAAGTGAGTGTCACGAGTGACTGGGGTTCTTTTTCCACCTGTCTGCAGACTCCAAACACGTTTGCCGTGTGCACCGAGCATCGCGGGATACTGCTTCAAGCCAACAATGACAAAGAGATGCACGACTGGCTTTATGCCTTCAATCCTCTGCTGGCGGGCACCATCAGGTGAGTCTCGGAAGTTGCCATCAATAGAATGGAATTTGACGACGTAGGCAAAAAAGGCGCGGCGGTTCTTTGTCGAGCAGTGAAACTGGTGTCGCGGTTAATTTTTTTCTAACTTTACAGCGGGTCCAACTGAGTGTGAAATAGTTGCTTCTAACCAAAATGGCCGGCTTCCTGCTCCATTTCAAGTATGGGCCCTTGAGACCTTTTTCTGCCATCCACCCAAATTCATGTTGGGGGCTACCCCCCAAAGTTTAGGAGGTGTAAATGAGTGTAAAATAATGGATTCATACCAAAATGGTACCTGTTCAATTTCATACAAGGGTCCTTGATATTTTTGTGTGCATCCTGTTATGATGGATATGCCCACTAAATTTCATGTAGATCAGACAAACGAGTGACAGGGTCTGTGGGTTTTTTTCTTCTAACTTTTCAGGGGAATATAACAAAGTGGAAATGACTGCTTAAAACTAAAATGGCTGATGGTTTGTTACATTTTTGGCATGGGTCCTTGAGACTTTTTGTGCATCGTGTGCTAGGGTAGAAATGTCTAAATTTATTCCTGATCAGTCAAACGGGTGTCGGAAGTTCTTTTTTTTCTCAAGAATTAACCCTTATATGAAATGATCATCAAACTTGCACCACTCCCATGAAATACTTTCGGCCCAAAAATTTGGCAATTTCGTGTCAACCATCTGTTTAAGGCTCTGGAGCCACATGTGGCTCTTTAGTCCCTCTCCTGTGGCTCTGTGTGGGTCGCTAAAAAAATTCGTAGAAATTAATGGTTTTTTTTACTTTTTTTTATTATTTTTTAGATAACCCTAACCCTTTAATGAATTAATGATTAGATATAAAATTAATAATTAAATATTCAAAAAATGTCAGAGTCCAAATTTCGAAGTTGTTAGAAAAAGAGAGAAAAGGTAGATGAAAAAGTTGATAAAAAAGTACCTAAAAATGTCCAAAAAATGACCGTAAAATGTCCAAAAGAAAAAGCCGAAAATTACCATGAAATTGCCAAAAATGTCAGAGAATTGAATAAATAAGGCTGAAAAGAAAACATTAAAAAAGTAACCATAAAATGTCCACAAACAAGAGAAGAAATCCCCAAAATTACCATAAAATGTCCCAAAAATTGGCAAAAATGTCAGAAAATTGATGGCAAAAAAAAAGCCAGCATATAATAGCCATAAAATCCCCAAAAGAGTAAGATAAAGGGCAAAAAAATACCGTAATGTGTCCATAAAATTGCCAAAACTATCAGGCATTTCACAGAAAGGCAGAAACATTTATGAAAAATGAATGAATTATAAACAATAACCAATAAAATTCCCAAAACGAAAATGAAAGGTAGAAGAAAATGAATATCAAAGCATTGGATGCTGCATTTTTTTTTCCTGTTATGGTGGATCTTTAATACTGTAAGTACATTAGACTAACACAAATACACAACCGCCTTTCCTGCCACAATTCAGGAGCCAAAATTCTGGCTAATTATAGGACATCAAATAGTTATTTAACTCGATCTTGTTCCCGCAGGTCCAAATTGTCCAGAAGAAAGTCGATCCAGTCTGCACCGGTGGCCCAGAGGATGTGAGACTCTTCACAGGCATCTTTGAAAATGACCAACACAAGCAACACAATACAATCTAAACATAAACACCACCAACTCTCTTATCTTATAAAATAACCTTTGAAAGATATATAAGATGCCGTCACTGTTACAAAGCTGCATGTTGACAACGCCGTGTACAGTATACTCAAATTCATGTAGTCAGCCTTTCCTCGTTGGTAGCAAACTGGCTAATACACCACGTGTGTTCTTTTTGTACACAGTGCCACCCGGTGGCGGGGAGGTTCCTCTGCACGATGCTAGCACTAGTTTGCGTATTCTATTGTATTGTATACGTTTCGCTTTGGAGGTTTCACAGTACATGTAATACTAGTTCAAGTATCATGGCTATGGAAAGCCGTCTGAGCATTTATTTGATATCATTGACGTGTGTACTAGTGCACTCTTTGTCATGTAGCGTGTGTCTCAGTTGTTTTGCTACTAGTGCCACTTTTTGCCTCCTGGTAGTGTCAAGCGTATTGAATAAATGAAACATTGAGAGCATTTACAGTATTCAGTATCCTTGACATCCAGGTTAAGGTCCATGTAGCTACTAGTAGCATCTTTGTCTACACTAGTAGGAAAATGTTGGCAAACTAGTAAGACAACTACAGTGCATGTTACTAGTAAGTCGTGGGCTATTTGATACTACTTAATAGTATCCAGGAGGCTACTAGTGGAAAGCACACTTAAACATTTTTTCCCCACTACTAGTGCCACTTTTAGCCCATTTGTATGCAATTAAACCTTGCTATCAAACTACTGTGCTAAACTAGTAACACTTCTAGGCCTAACTAGTATGCATGTAAACTTCTGAGTCCTACTAGTAGCATTAATGCCAACACGGAGTTTAGCCTCACTAGTAACATGTAGTTGTCCTACTAATATGTTAAGAATTGTCCTACTAGTGTGAGGAAATACCATGCAGTGGTGGAATTTTTTTGAACTAGTAAGACACATTCGATTTACTAGCGCGCTTTCTATGAAGTCATTTGAGCATTTTTTTTCCATGTCCAACTTATGGTAATTCGGCCAAAAATAACACTAGTAGTGGAAGAAGTGTTACTAGTAAGCCATTATACTAGTGAGCTGGATTGTATACTAGTGTTTTTGACATCATACTAGTTAACATTTAGAGCTTCACTAGTAGCGTGTAGATGTCAACAGTGCACAGTTTTGCTCACTAGTAACATGTAGTTGGCCTACTAGTATGCTGAAGTTATACCTCTGTGCAAAAATATAGTGGAAAAAATGTTACTAGTAGTTAAACACAATCGTGATACGACTGCGCTGTATTGTCTTACTAGTGACACCAAACTGCGTACTAGTACATTGACCTTAAGATGGATATCGAATAAATGCTCAAAGTGGCTTTGTATATAAGATTAGTTTAGGTGTAAATTAGGACCAAAGGGTCAATCGTTCAACCATCATTTTCTATTTGCCCCACAAAAATCACTTAAGATAACAAACACCCTGGCCTTTAAGAGAGAGAGAAAAAAAAAGATAATCCCTTATGTGTATTTATCACAAAGTCATGTTATTTATTGTCACAATATGTTTTTGGTTACTTGTGATGTAACTAGCGACCAATTTTGTTGCACGGCACTTTATCGTCCTTGTTGAGTTGTTGCATTACCAAAGCTTTTTGTTTGTTTGTTTGTTTGTGTGTGTATAGTTTGCACAGCTTGAGCAGGATACACACAAAGCGATAATCAGGCTGATTATCGGATTAAAGGATTATTATGTGGGGTGTGTGAGTAGACACAAAGACGGATTCCACAACTTGCAGTTGACGTTAGCAATGTTTCGATTATCGGATAACATTAAGAGTGATTGCAATTGGTGTGTGGGTGCGTTGTAGAAAACTGTTAGGCTGGCAATCGTAGGTGTGTGGTCAACACCAAATTCAACCACTTCCTGGTTGTGAAATGAAAAGGAACGATATTAGCCAATTACGCCGGATACACACCTACCGATAAAATTCAGATTATCGGATGTCTCTAAAATATTGTCCTGATTGATTATCGTTGGTGTTGGGGTGTGCTCAGAGTGATTTTTTTCTCCCCTTGGAAAATGTTTTTGACCAACAATCGTAAAAGTTAAACCAGAGCAAAATTTGCAATAGTGATCGTCGTAAATTTAGTGATAAATACGGTGTTGCTGCATTGGTCATCTTGAGCGCACCACACATGAGATCACGCACGGCAATTTTTGTCACCTTTTCAAAACCAAAAATGATTGGAATCAATCGACCTGAATCGATAATCGGCACTTGTGTGCTTCCACTTAGAGTGTGTGATGGTGACCAACCCAAATCATGGAGGGTGAATAAAATAAATTGTAACATACCCCACACCACAGATCATCTTTCAGATCAGGTCATCTTGTAACTCTGATTGCAAGGGAGGAAAATGATCCAATTGGTCCCGATTATCAGTATGTGTGTGACCTGCTTTTTAAACCTGCATATCGACGCCTTCTTAAAATAATCGCCTAAGTCATTTTTTTCCGATTTTTCAGGAAACACCACAATTTTACCATTTGTTGATTTAGGCAAAAATAATAATTTTAGCAAAAAAATAACGTAGGCAATTATTTTAAGAGGGTGACGATATTGAGAATATATCGGTACACAATTTTTGAAGCATTCCTACATCATATGTCATATTTAGAGACAAATAAGGGTCATGTGCTGCTTTGTATATCTTTGACTAATTATCGTCACTACTAGTAGTAAAATGCAAAAAATGGAATGCCAGAGCCGTCATAACGGGAATTTAATAGAATTGCATTGGAAAAACACGGTCCAGTTGGTCGGTTGTTTCTAAATGTTGTGAAAATAAGACCTCATAACCTTGCATCTTTGAATTGATGGTAAGCTGGAGCATTTCAATGACAAAATACAGAAAGGTTTTTGTGAGAAATTGAACATGAGATCCGTAGCATTGAGTGTTTTGTGTTCGCATGATGTTGCCCAGTCCAAAAGTCACCTTTTTATGTTGCTGTCAAAATTCGGTCTAAACTCTTTTGTGATTATGAAGAAGAACGGTCCCCACAGCAGCTAGTGACTCCCACCGTCTTTTTCCACTTCCTCGTCTTCAGCTCGTCCGTAGGCTAATACTGAATATTTTTCATTTTTGATATATGACATAGGAGTGAACACCCTCATATTGTCGTACCTTGTGCTCGCCTGTGACGTTTATGGTGTACCTCGGTATCATTTGTAAGAAAAATGCCAACTTGTTTGCATTGTAGCCCCTCGATAATTAGCTTATTATGGGATGGTTTCGAGTTGTTTTCAATGCGTCGATGCCAGTTTTTTGCCAACCTTTATTGAGTCAAGGCAATCTGCACAAAACAAAAAGCCCACAAAAGTATATTGTCGCTTTTGGGTGGAATCTTCGCATCACCTCAAAAAAACAACAACTATTTGCCACTGGCATAAATAAACGAGCCAAGATGCATTATAAGTAAGTAATCATTTCTAGTGCAATGAAGTGAAATTGGACTCTTTCCCTGGGCACATTGTTGGGAATCACTGACTGGTCTATGCTGCACTGAGATGATCCTAAAAAAAACAGAATGACATTTTAATCAGGCAACGAAACGAAAATGTTCCCTAAAGACATGGTTTGCCAGCCATTTGCTCTTTTGCTTTGCATGCTACAGGCCAGCCAACCTGTTGAGTCATGCAGCCTGTAAATACTGCATAGTATTTACATTTGATTTCATAAGAATGTCCTTTCTGAATGTTTTGGGTCATCTCAGTAGTCTTTTTTTGGGGGGGAGGGGCAAAATATTTATTGTTACCAAATGCAAAATAGACAGAAAAATGTATTTATGACCTTCTGTAAATTGAAAATGCATTGTACTATTTCATTAAATAGAATCATGCACATGTACATTTGGTTGGATTCACACTGTGCAGGTTCAAGTGCCCAATTCTGATTTCCAATCTATTTTTAGATCTCAAGTCATACGTATCCCATACGACAACACAAGTGAACAACAATACAAATATTAAAAGTTACTCACTGTATGTAGCCTTTAGTCGGCCTGATCAGACAAGCGAGGCAATATGTTGGATTGACGAATATAAACGTCCATGGCAGTGAATGAGTTCAAAACATGTCACCTTTTTTTTCTTCATTTTTGTGGGTGGGACTTGGAATGGATTCACATCATTATTACAAATAAAAACAGTATCCTAACAAATCCCAATTGTGTCACTCGAACCTGCAATGTGAATCCTCTTCAACGTTTGTTTTAAAGGGATGTTGATCTTTTATTGCATTACTTTAACAAAGCACCCCTAATTGTATACATGTCGGTGCAATTTGAGCTTTGCTTTATGTGGGGCTGCTTCTTAGACTTGGATCCAAGCATGTGGGTCCACATTTAGTCCTCCACTGCCCTTCCTTTCTCCTCCTGCCTCTAAAAGTGATGCTGTAAAGTTGAGTCACTCCCCAATCTTTGTAATGAACCCTCCCTTCTGGCTCTGTCTTGTATATAAATGATGGTATGCGGTCTCTTTGAGCTCTTTTCCGTTCACTGTACGCCACCATCGATGAGAATATAAATATTCATAACCAGTCTTGCAGGGTGATCGTGGATCGTTTTTTTTTTTTTTTTGCACTTGTGTCCACGTCTTAATTGCACTTTTATCTTCTCTGTTATTCTCGTAACTTGTCAAGAGCTTAAAAAAAAAATCGGAATAAATGAGTGTTCAAATGTATGCTCGCATTGCTCACGTCGTATTGTCGTTTTCAGCATCAATTTATTAAAGATGAGGTATTGCAGTTAATAGCCATCGTTGAATGTTTACATGCAGCTCTGTGGGTGTGCCTAATCAAGTGGCCGTTGGGTACAGTGTGTCAAGGTGTGGAGGTGGAGGACCCAAATGCAGGAAGGCTAAAAAAAAAAAAAGTGGTTGTTTAATTAAACAAAATCAAAAAACGTACAAACCAAAACTGGGAATGAACTTACGGGTATCAAACTAAAATGGAAACCGGGTGTGACACAGACAGTGACTCGACAAGGACTGAAAGAAAGCAGGGAACTTAGGTCCCGTCCAGACGGAAGCAAAGCTTCGTTCCTCAAACAAATGTCGTACCCGCAGAAGCATTTCAAGACTTGCGTGTGTCCAAAAGAAGACGCTGAGGACGTTTAGCGGCTGCAATGTTTATGCCAAGTCTGGAGTGGCGCTGTAGCGCAGCCACAGGGAGTTAAAAGAAAGCGTAGAAGAAGAATCAGCGTAGAAGATGAACATTTTTTTTTCAAACTTTATTGCAATCCAACAAACATGGCTTTGCGTGTATCAAAACAACATGAAAAAGACGAACACAGAAGTGACAATGGCGGCTGATTCAAGTACAACACCGCTTGTTGAACGTGGGAATAAAGAAGCTAAATATTTATATATCATCGCTTGAAACTTGTGAGGGTACATTGAAACTGGCTTTTGTGTGGACGGAGCCTTATAAAAGAAGTCATTAATTGTGCTACCGAACTATTTACTTATGTCTACAATAAATCCTTTTCGACAAGTATTTTTCCTGATAAAATGAAAATGTGATGACCCGTGTATAAAAATGGCGAAAAGCATATTGTGTCAAATTATAGACATGTTTCCTTGTTACCCCAGTTTTCTAAAATACTTTTTTTTTTGTAGTTTTGCCTTTTTTTGACAAATATGGTTTATTAAATGACCACCAGTATGGATTTAGAAATAAGCAATCAACAGAATTGGCAGTGATGGAATTTGTGGAAAATATAGCTACAGCAATGGATAAAAAACAACATGCTGTAGGTATATTTATTGATTTTTGTATTAAGTATTTGATACCATTGATCACCCATGACTCTTGCAGAAATGTGAACAATATGGCATGAGAGGTGTTGCGTTGAAATGGTTAAATAAGTATTTAAATAACAGGTTTCAATATGTACAAATAAATCATGAAGAATCACAATTGAGTGACCTGCGGTAGACCACAAGCTTCAGTATTGGGACCCAAGTTATTTATTTATTTGAATGATATTTGCACAGTTTTAATTATGTTAAAATGTGTAATGTTTGCTGATGATACAAATAATTTTTTGGATAAAAAAAAATACTGTGTTGGAAATCACAGATAGAATATACAAAATGGAAATTGACAAAATCAGAGGCTGTTCTTTTTCTAAATAAGAAAGGCCTCCACGTACTATATTTTTCACTTATTTTACCTCACATGTCATATTGTGCTAACACTTGGGGCAATGTGTATCAAACAAATATAGACCCAATTGTTAAATTGCAGAAAAAAACAATTAGAATAATAAATAAGGTTGGTTACAGGGAAACAACTAATCAGTTATTTATAGGATCGGATATCTTGAAATGTATGCATGTCGTGTACTTAAAAACAATGGAAACACTTTTTGGTGCAGTAAATAATAGCTTACCTCTTTATATTCAAAAACTAATTTAAACTAACAAAAGGAATCTACAATTTAAGGGGTTTAATTATGTTTGAAATACGTAAAGTATAGTTAAAACATAGCCAAATATGGTTGCTCGCCAAATAAAAGCTTAATAATAATAGTGTGTTAAAATTAATTATTTAATTCACTTTAAAATAATTAATTAATGCCGTTAAGATGTGCAGAAAATGGATGGATGAATTAAAAAAAAAATTGGGGATTGTTTAATTTCATTTTTTTAATCATTTAAAAAATCTATTTTTGTTTTGCATTCTTCCACACTTTTTTGTCTATAACGGATGGGTGAGTGAGTACTGATACCAGGTATCCGTATCGGGCCAATACCCAGCCTTATTTCAAGGTAGGCTTTCAGTACTTGTGACAGTGTCTGATAACAGTATCGGCCACCCTCTTGTTTTACGGTCAGGACCTAAGGGCATGCATGTCTGGCGGAGGCCCATCAAAGTGCTCATTAAGATGCAATTTCTGAAAGTACAGTCTATGGGAGGCATTCCGAAGTGTTACTTGAAGCACTGTTGTATTCAATGGAATTCTTTGTATTTCACTGCATTCATTGAAAAGTTGTACAACCAAACCACATGTCTTGATTGGGACTTTTTCTGGCCACTGGATTTTTTCCCCCCATTTTATTTATTCAGTAAATAGGTTTGTTCTTATGAATTTTATTATTTGTGCTATACAAAATAATTCATTTTATGATAAAATGGAAAAAAATAATAGAAAATTGCCATTAGTTTTTTGCCCTTGTATTTGACTAAAAAGACCACCAAAAAAACATACTTAACAGCAAAATATCTTTTTTTTTCTGAGTCGACCACAAAAATATGTTAACAAAATGTTTTCCCCAAAGCTTTGCAGGAACCATGTTACGCCATCCACACAGGCGTGTAATTGCGGCCAGTGTAGTCATGACTGTTTCTCAGTCTCGACCTCTATTGGTGGAAAGTTGATACTGCAGTCAAACAATGAAATGCAGTTCCTGTTAAGTCAGTAGTTAATATTTGTCAACTGTGGGTGTGTGAAGCCCTTTGAGATTATTTTTTGACTCAAGGCTACATAAATACATTTGACTTGACTGGTCACCACCACGATGATGGCACAGTTTTTACACCGGGTGCCCTTACTGGCCTAAATCCAACCCGATTCCTTGATTGTTTGATAGAGGAATCGATAGGACAATCAATTCAAAAAAACAAGAAAAAAGAGTTCACTTGTTTTTACTAGTATCCTATTCAACATGAAAAACTAAGCTTAGGGAAGATCCAGAACCACTTTCAAGCACCTGCATACATCCACTTGGTCTACATCTCCATGTGCAGGTCACCCTATCCGTCCGTCCTTTTTAATTATGGACAGGCGCCCGGAACCCCCCCCCCAACTGAGCTTTAGGTTCAGGAGATTCATCTTCAATGGTTTCCGGCTTATGAAGAGACAAACAAACACAACACCAGCTTCTGGATTTCTTGTAGGAGTCGTCACTTTTTTTTTTCAACTTTTCTCCATCCACGACTTTTATGGTGAGTATAATTCAGATTATTCTGTATTCTCATTTGTGATTCATGTTGCTCATGTAACTATTCTGCAGGATTGTAAAATGCATATGAATCATGAATCATTAAAACCAGATTAAAAAAAAAAACTCATGAAGATTGTACTTTATTTTATCATTCAGCAGAGTGTTGACCCCCCCCTCCCCCCCAAAAAAAAACCAACAACACAAAAACAAACAAACAACAACGTGTTTTAATGATACTTATAATATTGTCAATACATTTGGGGAAACACCTGGATCGATTTGCAATGTTCCCTCCATTATGTTAAGGTATGCAACTGACATTTTTGGGGTGTTAAAAAAAAAAAACTAAACATTTTGCATACAAATTATGAAAAGTCAATTTTGCATTACCATCTTCCATAAGTATTAAAATGCAGCTGCAATATTTCCGATTTTAACAGAAAAACTCTATTTTGGGGGATAAAAAGAGAAAAGAATGGTTGCTTATGATTACGTTAGGTGACAAAAAAAATGCCATTAAGGGACTAATTGTATATTTCATGCACCATTTAACAGTGTTTAGTGATGTCAGGTGATCTGCGGTAAGACTCCAGGACACCGTTGAAGTTACCTGAAGCAGAATATCGCATCTCCACTGACTCTCAACAAGCTTTCTCCTTCACGCAGAGCAGCTTCACATTTCACCGCATTGTTCTTTGCATTAAGCACGCGCGCGCGTGCACGTGTGTGTGCGCGCGCGCGCGCGACTCTGCGTGCGTTATGGAGGGGCTTGATTACCTCTCGTGTATTCACAGATGCACCATGTGAGGTCCAAGTCCTGCTCACTTTATCTGCTTCCTCTTTCAGATTTGTCAAGCTGCTGCTGCTGTTGTTTTAGGACTTGCAGAATCAACATGGAGAACAGCAAGGTGCTCGCTAGTCAAGTCTCATTAGTAATGTTTTGGATGTAAAGGAAATTGAGTGAGAAATAAAAGTATTGGGACACATCTTGCAAATGACCATTTAAGGCTCAAGTGCCTGAAAGGAAAGAAAAGTGGAAAAGTTCCAATTGAGTGCAGTATGAACTATTACTTACTTTCTGGATTTTCCATGAATCTTTGAACATGAATTTTTGGAACTAAACATTCTAGAGTTGTCATCTGACATATTGACCTCAACTCTATTCATTTCTGCACTTCTAAGCAAAATGGAGTTAGACCACTGTAGTACAATTATATAATACAATAAGGTTCCCACACAAAATGTATTCGGTAGTGGTGGTACACACTGTTCTGGTTGCTAGCCAAACACCGGGCACATATAAATAACCATTTAAACTCACATTCTGACCTATGGACAATTTAGAGAAGTGTGCTTTTCAACTGTTGTCACCCTTGGACCAACATTTTCCCATTTTCATGTTTCAAGTTGTGACCAGGGCTGGACTGGCCATCTGGAATACAGGGCAGATGCCCGGTGGGCTGGTGTCTTTTGAGGCTGATGCGGAGTGATTTAATAATTAATTTCCTTTATTTTACCCCAAGAGACCCTCAATTTATAGGTAGCAGCCATTTAATCCATGTTCAATACAGACAAGAAAAGTGAACCAATCAACATCAGTGCAATAGCCAGGAGTGGTCAGGAGTCAGGCCGGGCTGGCAAGCCTATTTCATAATGCAGTCCAGCCATGTTAGCGACCCACTTTTATATAAATCTAAAGACAATATCCAGTAAAAGAAATTGCCGTTGAAAATACGTAAGCTAAAGTCATCATATTATAAACATACACATGAACAGTTTTAAAGTCATAATTACACTAAATACAGTATTTGTATAGAAAAAAACATGAATATTAAACAATTTCATCTAAAGTAGTGAGTCTTATATTAGTACCGTCATAAACCAAAGCCCACCTATATTTTTTTTCTTACTTGGCCGCAAGCCCCCAAAATGAATCCACCACCCAACAGTTGAGAATTAGTGGTTTACAGTCTTCAATTAACCCACCAAGCATGTTTTTGGAATTTACGCGGCAGTGTTGTCAAGACCACACCAACTGAGACCAAGACATTAACAAACCTAATCAGGATCATGACCGAAACAAGACCAAGACTTTTGGAGGTTGAGATCGAGACAAGCCCAAAGACTGTACAGTATACATTTTTTTTAATCATTAGAAAAACAACATAATAACAGTAGCTTTTTTTAATTAAAAAAAAAACCAATAAAATCCCAAGTCAATCCTGTCCGAGACCAAAACAAGACAGAGTATAAATGCCTTTGATTCCAAGACCAGACCGATCTCGAGACCAAAACTGATCTTGAGAACTACAACACTAGTACACACTATACAGGAGGTCAATACAATGAAAATGTATACAATATGCATTTTACACTCATTTACTCCTAGCCATTTTCACTGAAGCAACCCCCTTCGCTCCCGGCTGTTTTACTGGATTTTGACTCATTTTGCAAGGTCCACAGAAGATTATGCTCGATTGTTGTAAAAACATGGGACTTACCAAAAGAAAGACCAGAGTCTCTTCTTTCGTCAGGAAAAAAGGATATTTGTATCTGTTTCCGTTTTGCAGCAATTCGCATTAGAATAAAGCTAACTTTTGTGTGTTGAAAACACTGGGAAAAAGAGCTTGTTGCATGATGGCCCTGGCTGATCTCTTATACGCTGCTGCCACCTGCTGGCAGTTTTTTGTAATAACTACCATTGATTTAAGCGACCTCTTCATGTCAGAAGCTGTATCAAAGCCTTCTGTATGATCTAGTATTTAAAAAATAATAATAATTTTAAAAAAAAACGTATAAATACGTTTTTGGGAGTGCCGGACAAAGTATTAAAAAATGTATTTATAAGTTTTTGTAAAAAACAAAAACACATATTTATACGTTTTTGGGTTTGAATGAGTCAAAGGACACACTATGTATTTCTGTCACAAGGTTCCCAGGTGTCTCAAGAAAATATGAGTCATTCTTTTATCAAAAATGGCCTGGGGGGCATAAATTCTTACGTGAGTCTGTCGACTGTGCTGCCAACAGCCGGTGAAGGAGGTGCTCCCCCTGCCTCGACTCCCGGAAATCACCTCGTCCCCGTCCTCATCTCCCGGGACTCTGGCCAATGTTGGCAAAAGACAAACAGCAGGATCCATGCAGTACATCCACACGGCCTCCTCAGGTAATCCACGTTGTTTGGAATGGTCCATTGTGATCTACTGCCGCTATTTTTAACTGGACAACAGGCAGGGTACACCCTGGAATGGTCACCAGTCAAGCACAACAGGTTTTGGGCTTGCGATTGGCTGACAACCAGTCAGGGTGTGCCTGGGTTAGGCTTCAGCTTCTGCGCCAGTCTAGGGAAGACAAACACTTTACAAAATGGATGTTGTCAGTTCATTTATTTATTTGGCAGGCCAGACTGGTAAAACATTTATCATTATTCACACATACTTTAGCAAGGAATTTTCATTTCCATCTTAATTTATTTATACAGAACTGTTCTATTATTAATCCTACTAAGCCACAAGAATGATAAGATAAATTATATGAAATGTCATGGCATTATTAGCACATATCAATTCATTTATTTATTTGGCATTTCAGCATTTGTCAGTATCAAGACTGAGTAGAATATCTGATGGGGTTGCAGCTTAATCGAAGGAAAAGGATCAGCACTGCAAAAAATCGCTTCTAAAGAAATTAGAAATCAAGAGATGGCTATATGACATGTGATTTGTCTCTAGTGATGACATCATTCAACCAGCTGAAGCCTCCAGAGCCAGATCTCACACTGATGTCCCACGTGAAGTCCGTCAAGTCCCTGAGGCAGGCTGGCATCACAGCGGCCATTTTTACTGGACAAGTGGTGAGCTACCACTTGCTAAATGAACAATCCTATAAGTGTCTCTTCAGGTAGCTAACACAGGGGTCTTGTTTGGGTATTGGTGCACTTAAAGGCTTTGGTTCAAGTTCCCCCAGAACTGGGAGAACTTCAGTGCAGGCTCAAGCCTAGATAATTGATGGTTTGTGTGTCAGGAGGCAACTGGTGTAAAAACAAACATAGTGCGAGTTAGCAACATGGCTCAGACCTTCATTCAGTCTTCCAGTTTTTCTTTCTTGTTTAGATCTTTTGGTAGGACAGGTCACCATTGAGGTTCTTCCGCAATAGTTGGACTTTTGGGCCATTATCTCCATCTGATTCTAGTTTCCAAACTTGTTGGGTTGGCCTCCTCCAAGTTGTCTTTAGTCTTTCTCGGGTTCCTTTATTTGTGGATTCCATTTCAGTGCTAGATATCTTTTTTATTTTGTTGGTTTTCTAAGTGACTCCCGCATTCATTCACTTGATTTGAGTTTCTCTCCAGCATTCACTCCCAGTATTTAATATATTTGTCATAGGTTTTCAAACTGAAGCCTTTGTTGCTCCCAAGCCAAGTACTTTCCCCGACTGAGACCCAAACCTAGGCAACGAAGATACCAGCAAATCACCAGAAGATCTGTTCCTGTGATCACTTAGACTAGGGGTAGGCAGACTTGGTCCTCAAAGGCCGGAGTCCAGCAGGTTTTGGAGGTTTCCCTCTTCCAACACAAGCTGATTCCAAACAACAGGGTCATTATCAGGCTTATGCAGAGCTTGCTGATGAGCTGATCATATATCAACTGTGTTGGAGAACGGAAACATCCAAAACCTGCAGGACTCCGGCTCTTGCGGACCAAGTTTGCCCACCCCTGACATAGACCAGCACAACTGACTACAGATGTGTAACAAAGACATTGTCTCCCTGCAGAAACTTGACAGCGAGGAAGATCTGCTGGAGGAACCCGTTATCGATGTGATCCTAGCCGACATCGAGGCTCTGGTGCCCACTCACGATGAGGCCGGTCGCCCCATCGCCGAGTGGAAACGTCAGGTGATGGTGAGACAGATGCAAACCCGACTTCAGGATGAGGATGACCAGAGGAGACAGGTACAGTCCGTTTATAGTTGGGAGTCCAACTTTGTCTCGTAACTGCGTAACTTCATGGTACTTGTTTAATCGGCGTTAAGGGCTCCCAGAGTCCAAAATCTTTGAGAACCACTGCTTAGGAACAGTTGCTTAGGCCAACTGTGAGACATAGTGTCTCGCACCATCTAGGTCTTCCCTGAGACCTCAACTTGGTCGCAGAAAACCTCAAACCAGTCCAAAAAAATCGGAGATCCCAAGAAGTAGACTTCTTCATAGGTTAGTTAGGATAGTTCACTGTCTTCTGAGGAATCCAAGAGACACATAGACTCATGGTTTTGGTAGGAATCCAAAGGGTTCAACGTCTGGAACTTTTCCCTGCCTCCGTTGCCAAATTCTTTCTCGTGTAGGGTTCAGTTGGTTTTCTTTAATGTATCATAAGTGTGGTTCTTGACCTACACGATGTGTGTTAAGGATATCGTCTGTTGTAATGGAAGATGAAAACATGCCTTTGTCTTCTCAGTATGATTCCAGCGTTATCTTTCACGCAGGATCTAACTACTGACTGCCCACCTGTGGACGGCTGGAAGTTCTCCCAGACCCATAATGCCGTTCTTGGGCCTTTTGGTGAGCTTCTAACAGAAGAAGACCTTCTGTATCTTCAACAACAGATGGACAACGTGTCCCTCCAGAAGCGTCACCAGGCCTACGAGCTGGAGCTGACCAGGTTGATGGAAGAACTGAAGTATATGTTACCGGAGCAGATCCTGAACATCTCCCTGAACAAAGAAGCTCTGCGCCAGATGGACGAGCAGGGAAGCCGAGCCTTGCCGGTCTGGTGCGGCCACATCTCGGAGATAGTCAGGAGCATGTCGCTGTTGGTGGCCAACCGGACTCTGACCACCGAGGATGGAGCTGTGGAGACCAAAATGGAGAGTGTGATGAAGGGAGGGGAAGGGTCAAGGGATGGTTTGGAACCAAATAGACGTCAGACAGCGTCAGTTTTTGGTCATCGTTTAGACAGCAACAGGGAACGGGTGGAGAAGGAGATCCGTCAGTCCGGGGTGTCCGTCAGAACCCTCAGAGCCAACTTTGAAGGGCAGATTGGCGGGATTTATCCCTTTGCAGGAGTGGTTCCAGGTAGCCAGGCCTTGAAAAACGATTTTGTGTCTGAATTATCAGGTTTGAACAAGCCAAATGGTCATGTCAAATTTAGCAGTGATCCTATAAAGCATTCACCTGTGATGGAGACCACGAGTCTAAGGAAAGAGCGCATCGTGGTGTTGTTTCTGAGCCACTGGAAAAAGTCGGCTTACGCTATCTCCATCCGGGCAATGAAATCAGAGCAAGGCCAGCAAAAATCCACGTCCTTGTTTCAATTCTGCCAAAGGCGAGGCGCGGTGGACAAGATGTTAACTTCTTGGAGGAAAAAACTTCATCTGCGCACTGCTCAAACATCCCATTTGACATTGTCCCAAAGTCAACATCCCGTGTACTCTCCGGAGCAATTCCAACCCGAGGTGGATGGCAAAGCCGTGAGCCACGATAGCTTGACGTTGGATCTCTTCATGCTGGGATACTTTCATATTTTAGAGCAGGAGTTGTCGCCGGTTGAGAGGAAGATGAGGCATTTGCTCTGCTTCGAAGTCTTTGACCACGTGGGGAGTTTCCCCTGGGAGACGGTGCGGGAGTTCCACAAGGTTGTTCTTCAGGAAATCCGAGCCGGAAGGCGACGTTGGAATGATGGCTTCGAGGACATTAAACTCCGCTTCTTCGGCCAGTCGGAACCAAAGTCGGATACCGGGCAAGTGCCTTCAGTTGTAGTACAGAGTGCTTTGCCGGAAGAGGGCAGCTGTGGCACTGACTTGTCCTGTTTCAACAACGAAGACATTTGTCAATATATTGATCGCAGCTTTGCTTTCTGGAAGGAGAAGGAGGCAGAGATCTTTGATTTTGAACATTAGCTCACTCTAAAAGCTGATGTGTTTTCAGTTGGTGTGGCGAGCGCTCTTGTGGTTAGCCTGTCTGCCTCACAGTCAGGTATCGTAGGGTTGAGAATGTCCACATTCACACCAATGGACAATTTAGAATAGTCATTGAAGCTAGCATATGAAAAAATAAATAAAAAGATAAACATGTACTATATAGTGTGTTCCTTGCTTTTCTACTTCCTTCCATTCCATTTTTCAGATCATCTTTGTCTCCTACCATCCCTCCTTCCATCCTCTTTCCTTCGTTGCGTCCTTCCTCCCTTTAATACATCCTCACTGCTTTGTTCCTTTCATACATCCTTATTTCCTGCCATCCTTCTAGCATAACTACATCATCCTTCCTTCTTTCCATCATCCATTCTATCCATCCTTCCTCCCTCCTTTTCTTTTTAACGTTCCTTGCCTTCCTCATTTGGTCCTTGTCTTCCTAAAAGGTACATTTTAAAAAGTGTAAATCTACTTCTGTCCCCCAATGCACGTACAGTAGCTCCCTCGTCCACTTTCTGCTCCGATGCAATAAGGTGAGGATGGAAATAGGTGAGGTCGCGCATGCGCACAAGCGGCGCGGAGCTGACAGGAGGACGCCGAGCTGCATTCCCATCATTCGGAGCGGAGAGGGGAGCTTCGTCATCTTCATCATCATCCTCATCATCCTCCTACCCCCGCTACCGCCACGCTGTTACGAGCCAGCCTCGACTCGGGACGACGTCGAGAATTTTTCTTCCTCTGCAATAATCCGCCCTTAAAAATAATAACACTAATAAATAAACGCCATCATGTCAGCCGGAGGAGATTTGGGGAACCCCCTGCGGAAATTTAAACTCGTCTTTTTGGGAGAGCAAAGCGGTGAGTCACACCATCACCTAAGCTTCTCTTGCACCCCCACCCTTCACGACAAACATGTTTATTATGATATGAATATAGATTTTTTTCTTAAAGATGACTTTGATTGTTTAATTGCATACGATGACGTGACGACTCTATTTTTCTTCACGGCCATTGTGGAGAAATTGCGATTAAACAGGAGAAGCACGACCGAATCCAACCAAAATAGGCTCAATAACTATTTTATTTTTAATGAAATAACACAAATTGCTGCCGTTGAGCCTCCGTTGCGTGGGGCGGTGTTTATGTGTTTAGACGTACGTACTGCAGTGGCCCACAAACACAAACCACCCCTTTGTTTTTTCTTTCCTTATGATCTATCTTTTCTCGATTCTTTTATTTGTTTTATACATCATTTATCGTATATATATCGAACTCCTCTATTATGTCGTAGAATGGCGTTGTTTGTGTACGAGTCCCATGCATGTGTCAGTTCGGGACACACCCAAGGCTGCCGATGTCTGCTTCTTTCTGCAGCCTCCGGCTGGTCCTCTGTCGTAAAACAAGCGCCCACCCAAAGATGTGACATTACACAACATTTCAGTGTGTATTTATATGTTATAGTTGCACGATGAATTGTTTTGTGCATCCATCCATCCATTTTCTGAACTGCTTATCCTCACTACAGGGTCGGAGCGTGCTGGAGCCTGTCCCAGCAATGTTTGTGTAATGCAGACAAATGGCAGGGTATCCAGAAAATAGTTGTTTTAAAAAAAACACATACACACACACACACACACACACACACACAGTTAATGTGTTCGTGTGTGTGTGTGTGTGTGCGTGTGGCCTTGTGCTGCAACATTGCTGTCCATGGTGCTGAATAAAGGCCCGGCCCAAAACCCTGCTCGCGTGTGTGTGTTTGTGCAAAAAAATAATAACAAATTGAACAAGCCAGACCTGCCCAGAAGGCAGCATCCAGCTTTAAAAACATAAAATATACCACACCTTTGTATTATATCAATAATCAATAATCAATTATGTCAATAATCCATGTTAATGGATTGACTAGTGGAAATGTAAGGAATATTGGGGAAGTTAAGTTGCAATGCTCGCAATAGAAGTGACTTTTGGCTTTATTGCATGAAAAAAAAAGTCATAATGTTAAAATAGGGAAGTTGTGACAGTGCAAGATAGGATAGGATAAAGAAGTCAAAATCAATAATACATTTGTGAGAATAAACCAGAGTAATGAAAAAGTGGTCATATTGAGACCAGGCCGTAATTCCACAAGGATAAGGATTTATAGAATATGGTTTTAACATTGCAAGAATAAAGCGTTCCTTTTATGAGAATGACGTACTATTGTCAGAACAAATGCATAATATTAAAAGAAAAGTACTCATATTACAAGAATAACAATTTTTTATTACAAGTAATAAAGTATCTGCAAATTAAAAAAAAAAAATCTTTCACAATATGTTCTATGCACACCAACTAGTTTAAACACTTCGTTCTGATTAATACTGCGTTCGTGGAATATGAATTGAGCATCAAAATCCATCTGATGGGGCGGCCATTTTGCCACTTGCTGTCGACTGAAAATGACATCAGCGTGCCTAAGGGCTCAGGTAACGACCATCGCGACTCTTCTGGCTTTTGTCATGTGACGTTCGCAAGATGAGCAATGATTGGTCCTTACCCTGTGCAACTGTGATGTCATTTTCAGTCGACAGCAAGTGGCAAAATGGCCGCCCTCTGAGATGGATAAAAACGGGTGGATTAAAAAAAAAAAATCCTTTTCCACAAACACGATACTAATCAGAATGCTGTGTTTTGAGCAGTGGGACCACATGTGGTTAAGAAAATGTGTTACATGACTTAACATTTAAACTACAGGTGGAGTTTGCAGCTTCATATGTTTTTGCTGTTTGTTACACAAAATGGAAATATCTTTGTTTGGACTTTTGATTTAAAAAGTTGTCTTTTACGCTCTTTAATAAGGAGCTGTCATCGAGTCACGTGTACTGTTTATTGTTTAATATCCTTGTGTTATGTTTCAGTGGGAAAAACGTCTCTCATCACCAGATTCATGTACGACAGTTTTGACAACACATACCAGGTGAGACACCAAACTGCAGTATAAATATGTCAGATGTGTTCTATCCTTGCTTGTAGTCATATTCAACAGGCTGGTCTTATCTGATACGAGCCCACTACAAATGTTGTAATAATACTGCCTTTAATCCAGATTACAATCTTGTTTTTGTAGAGAAAATACTGATTATGTTACTAATCTTGGTGCAATTGCGTTGCTATCAAAAGCAGATAGTGAAGTAATGTCGTCATAATAAATGAATATGGATTTATCGCGTCCTTGGCTGTGTGATTAAATCCTGAAGAAGACTATTAAAGTGAAGCAGATTAAATCGGATTTATTGCTCTGCCTTCTATTTATCTTTAGTCATTTGGAATTAATGAAGTTGCAAATGAGCCTTTCTCCTTGTGTACCACAGGCCACCATTGGGATTGACTTTCTATCAAAGACCATGTACCTGGAGGACCGAACAGTAAGGCCCTTTAGAATGACATTGTGATGGGAAATGTTGAATAGGTTTTAACATTTACGATAGGCAGGATCCGCCATTTGCCAAGAAAATTGTGTGTGTGTGTGGGGGGGGGGGTCAATCTTACCAAACCCCACACCAAGAAATCATTTCTCAGATAGTATTTTGTAGGCATCAGATAATCTGTATTTTTGTTGACCTTGATCGTGAGGGGTGAAAAAGGCTCAAATTTTTCCTGATTGTCAGTGTGGTGGTGCCCCTGCATCAGCATCTTTTTCTGAGAAATTTGTGTAGAAAAAAAAATCACACTTATCACATCCCACACAACAGGATAATCACTTAGGATAATTGTTTGGAGATATCCAATAATCCCGATTGACCCGATTTTTTTCTTTCTTCTTCAAGTAAATCATAGAGGGAAAAATAATTATTAAAAAAAAAAAACAGACCACAGTAAATGCTCAGGAAAATCTTTTAGCTTTCCGATAATCGATCCTTGCTGACTTTGATCAGAAGGGTGAAAAATACTCAAATTCAGCCAGATATTATCCAGTATATGTATATCCTGCTTATTTAGCTATCGTTCCGTGTCATGTCACAATCACAAAGTCCATGGTTTATGATAGTGGGCCCTGTCCATTTTCCCATCACATCGAGGAGGTAAAATCATTCTTAACAAACCCTGCGACGCAGCACGATCGCTCAGGATAATCAAAGATAGCTGACAATCAAGCTTTTGCTGACTAAGATCGGAAGTGGTGGAAAATACTTAAATCATGGAGTCTGTGGCTTGGTCCAATTATTTCTATTTGGGATCGTAAATGTTGAACAGGCTTAAGAGTTTACGATAATCACCATTGACTTTTTTTCCAAGGAGAATGTTGAAAGGAAAGCGCTGTTAACACACCCCACCACACCACTGGATAAACACTCAGGATAATTTTTTAGGGTTATTTGACAATCGAGCTTTCAAGTTTGTCCCGATGATCAGTATGCGTATATCCTGCTTTAGCAATTTTACAGACTACTTGACCCCAGATTGCCACGGTGCATACACCTCACAGCACAGGATAATCGCTCAGAATAATCTTTTGGAGACATCTGATAATCTGTCTTTTGCTGACTTTGTTTGGAAGGGAGGAAACATCCTCAAATTCTATTGGTATGTGTGTCTGCTTAAGATTGTTTATTCCTTTCTGTATAATATGTTTCATTTGAGGTCAGTAAGAGAGAGAAAAAAAAGCTCCAGTTTCCCCAAGCTTTGACTAATCCATGATTGGATTTCATTTCTGCCTAACACGATTAGCCAAAGGTTATTTCTGCTGCTAATAGAATCAGTGCGCTTAAACTTCTTGACTGATTCTTTCTTTCTTTTTAAAATAAAAAATGGAAGCAGCACTATAGCTGCTAAGTAGCTCATACCGTATACTGTCCACATGTATAGGTGAGGCTGCAGCTGTGGGACACGGCCGGACAGGAGCGTTTCCGGAGCCTCATCCCAAGCTACATACGAGACTCCACAGTGGCCGTGGTGGTCTACGATATCACAAGTGAGGCGCTTATACTGTATGTTGTCCATCTGATATATGGTGAAACCCTCGCCATCCAAAAGTGTTCATAATTACCTGTATTATTAATTTAAACACAAAATATAACTCAAACTATGACCACAAAACACAAATGTGCCTCTGTTAGCTTTCAATGTTAGCTTCAACATTAGCATCTGAATTTTTTAACAATATCTCCAATGTTAACTTTTGGAGTTATTTTTCATTATTATCTCTGATTTAAGAGCTGCCATTAGATTTCTACATTAGCTCCAATGCTGGAATATTAGTTTTACCATTACTTTCTGAATTCAGCTATCAACATGACAATGTCACCTCAAATGTTAAAGCTAAGGCGGTCCAACATTAGCTTCCAAATTGATCTTGAATATTAGATTCAACAGTAGATTTTGAATCTAGCTTGCAATGGTACATCCAATGTTAGCTTTTGAAGATACTTTCCAATGTTACCTCTTAACTTTAATACCAAACAGGCGCAACGTTAGCTTTAACTTTATCTCCAATGTTAGTTTCCAATGGCTTGCTTTAAGATTATTGCTAATGTTAGCTTCCAGTTATAGCTTTCAACATTAGTTTAAATCAGTCGCTCAAACTTTAGTGTCAAATTGTGATTTATATCATTGTCTTGTATATGACATGTATTCTTGATAGTTGTTAGAGAAATTGTGGTTTTCCTATGATTTTAGCTTCTTTCTTTTTTTCCAACAATGATATAGGCAAATTTTCCACAAGTGAGGTTCTGTCATCCTTAGTTTACTAAGTTGGATCTCAGTCAAGTATCATCTGGGTTAGAAAAGAAAACAATTGGAATTTAAAAAAAATAGTGCAATAGTGATCCAAGTCCAAAAATGGAATAAGCACTCTGTAGTTCTCATTGGCTTAATTGAATTGAATGAATAAAACGGCATATGTATGTGACATATTCCCCTTTTTATTATTATTATTATTAATATATATATTTTTTTAGCTCAGTAATTTTACCGATTTGACATGTCATCATCATTGCTCTCTCTTTTTTTTCTTTTTTTTGTGTGTGACATGTATGTGACATATTCCTTCCCAGATGTCAACTCGTTCCAGCAGACCTGCAAGTGGATCGACGATGTCAGGACTGAGAGAGGAAGTGACGTCATCATCATGCTGGTGGGCAACAAGACAGATCTGGAGGAGAAGAGGTGAGGCGGCGGCGTTATATAATGTTGCTCATCAGCAGGCCGACGCTCATCAAAATAACGCGTATGCTCTCCCGTCAGGCAAATCACCATCGAGGAGGGAGAGCAGAGAGCCAAAGAGCTGAACGTCATGTTCATCGAGACCAGCGCCAAGACGGGCTGCAATGTCAAACAGGTGACACTTTTTCTCCTGAGCCACATCAAGTACACTACAGTACAGTGAATATGTGGAGTGATTCCAGTGTTTCACAACTGTTATTGAGCCAAGCACTTTTTTTTTTTTACATTATAAATATGTCACGGCAAGCAGGAATGTCACAAACATATCAATATTGGACCTGAAAGCCATACTTGAGTATCTAAACAGAAAATAACTTTGAAAGACGTTAAAGTGACCTCGCAGAATATTACTTGTCCTAAAGTATCTAACATTTAATGCAATCAAAGGGGGGGGGGGGGTGTTGCAGTTTTTAGCCTCACTTCACTAATCCACCCCTCCCAAACAAAATGACAGAGATACCAATAATAAGCTAGTATTATCACCAGACACAAGCCAACGTTAGCCACGGCTGCTAAGTTGCTAGCATGACTTCTTCGGAATAGTGTTATTATAACACTAAATGTATTGGTTTGAAGTTTTTTTTAAATGTACAAGCAAGTACATATAAAGAAGAGGAGATAAATGTATCTGTTGAGAGAGATATGTTGCCAATTCAACATAGCTTTTGAATCCTCTCAGCTGTCTGAGGTGGCTTTGCTCTGCTCCTTTTTGCTAGTCTTGCTCAGATGTTAGCAAACGAGGGATGTTTTTTTTTAAATATATTTTCCACAGGTGGATGTTCCCAAATAGCCTGCAAAGTTTCTGAAGCTCAAGCTTCAGCATGAAGCAGTAGCCTATATGTGTTAACTTTTTTTTTCAAACTATAATTTCATTTTATTTAGTTCGCCTTAGTGGTATATCGTCTCATTAGCTAGCATATGCTAGCCTGACCATCACGGTAACAATATGCTGAAACAAGGCCACGTTGACTAAAAGAACATCATAACTTCAGTGGATTAATATCAACTAATTTAACCTACCAGGTCCTCATTCACCACTGTAATTGTTTTGGTCATCATCTGCTGCTGGAAGTGTTGCGTTAGCACACAGCAGAGTTGGTAGCAGGGGGACCGTCTCAAATGCTCAATAAAGGGTAAAAAAAACAAAACAACTGCCATCAATCATCATCAACATTAATGGGAATCTCTACTCATACACTCTTCAACCTCTGAAAATATTATAATGATCGGCCTGATATTTTGGATTTTATGTGCGTCTACCTCGCCACAGACATTTGCTATAGAGAAAAGCTTAACGTTGCTTCACATCAGAAAACTGCGATAATTCCTTACCAAAATGAATATCGATTTCTGCCCATTTCAATCTCTGAAATGATTAGAATGAGCACCTCAATAAAGATCTCATAGCCGTAAATCGTTTTCCTCATTAAACGTCATTAACCCCTGAGCGTCATTTTATTTTGAAATGGCTTGGTCAGAACCAACAAAAAGCCAAAAAATGGTCAAATAACGCCCAGGGGTTAAGTTGTAGAAAGCACCTACGGAGAGGAAGACGCTAATGTCCAGAAAATCTATACTATTACGGCCAGTATTCTAATATTTAAAGCAGTTGAAGTTGGCATACATGCCCACAGATTTTGGTGAGGATTGATCACAATTTTCTGACATCAAATAATATTAAGTGACATTAAGCTTTATTTGCATAAAAATTTTAAACAGTCCCAGCAGCGGGTGCTCCAATCATAAATTCGATTTGGTTAGTGTCAGTACAGGTTGTGACTATTCTTCTGCTTTGTGTTCTGCGGGTCAGACATTATGTCAACGGAAAAAACATAATGTTTTTTTTATTTTGTAGTAATGAAGATGGTTAGGGCAAATGTATCAGAGGAAAAGTATGAGTTATATTTTGGAAATGTAATGGAGTAAAAGAAAAAAGGGCATAAACATAAACAACAGTACAGATATGTGAAAATTCGACTTAAAAGGAACGGCAACTGTAATGACAAGTTTTCTCTATATTATTTATTTGGTTGTTACTAACATAACTATTAGATTCATTTTTACAAAAATCATTTCCAGTTTAATACGTTTTGTAGAAATTTTATTTGGATGTACGCCGCCATTGTTGTTTACGTCGTAACGCACTGAGTGGGTAGAGACGTAGAATTACGGATTGCCGAGCAATGTGAAACATCTATAAAGAAAGCAAGGTAAGTCTTCATAGCGTTCCTAAAGGGACGATCAAAACTCTTGAATGCGTCTGGTGAATGACGAGAGCACGGCGTGGGGGAGGGTGACTCTCACAATCGCATGTTGTTTCTTTAGAAACGCTACGAGGCTTAACTAGCTTTCTTTATAGGCGTTTCACATTGCTCGGCAGTGAGACTGCCGCCATTCTACGTCACTACGCACTGAATTCTTTGTACGTCCAAATAAAGCTTCTACAAAATGTATTAAACTGGAAATGATTTTTGAAAAATGAATCTCATAGTTATGTTAGTAACAACCAAATAAATAATATAGAGCAAACTTGTCATTACAGTCGGGGTTCTTTTTAAGCACATTAACAAAACGTGTACAGCACAAAATAAACAATGCCTTGTATTCATGATTATGACTCTTATACTAATATGTTTTTTTCTTTCTGCCTTCCCCAAGCTGTTCCGTCGTGTTGCCGCAGCTCTTCCCGGGATGGAGAGCCTTGACGACGCCAATCCTGAAGGCAGTATCCTTAACTAACACTGGCACTGAGTCACTGTTGATGAGTGGGCAAACATATCGGCTGCCTTCATTTTGAATCTCTGTCAAAGGTTTTGCTGGCGCATCAGGAACCTTTCCTGAGACAATACCATCTAGTGGACATTTGACAAAATGCACGCAGGACATTAGCCAGCACTACAATATTGTACGATAGTAAATATGCAAATTCATGAATACACTATCAGTAGACCATACCACACTAAACTGTGCCATACTATACTATACTATACCGTACCGTACCATACTGTACTTTACTATACACTATACTATACTATACTATACTATACTATACTATACTGTATTTTACCATGCTATATTATACCGTACCGTACTGTACTATACTATACTATACTATACTATACTATACTATACTATACTATACTATACCGTACTGTACTATACTATACACTATACTATACTGTACCGTACTGTACTATACTATACACTATACTATACTGCACCGTACTGTACTGTACTATACTATAGTACACTTTTCTATACTATACTATACTATACCGTACTGTACTATACTATACACTATACTATACTGTACCGTACTGTACTATACTATACACTATACTGTACCATACTGTACTATACTATACACTATACTATACTGCACCGTACTGTACTGTACTATACTATCCTTTTCTATACTATACTATACTATACAATACTATACTATACTGTACCGTACCGTACCGTACTATACTATACTATACTATACCATACCGTACCGTACCGTACTATACTATACTATACTATACTATACTATACTATACTATACCGTACTGTACTATACTATAGTACACTTTTCTATACTATACTATACTATACTATACTATACTATACTATACTATACTATACTGTACCGTACTGTACTATACTATACTATAGTATACTTTTCTATACCATACTATACTATACTGTACCGTACCGTACTATACTATACTATACTATACTATACCGTACCGTACCGTACCGTACTATACTATACTATACTATACTATACTATACTGTACCGTACCGTACCGTACTGTACTATACTATACTGCACCGTACTGTACTGTACTATACTATAGTACACTTTTCTATCCTATACTATACTATACCGTACTGTACTATATTATACACTATACTATACTGTACCGTACTGTACTATACTATACACTATACTATACTGCACCGTACTGTACTGTACTATACTATAGTATACTTTTCTATACTATACTATACTATACTACACCGTACTGTACTATACTATACTATGCTATACTATACTGTACCGTACTGTACTATACTATACACTATATTATATTGTACTATACTATATACTATACTATACTGCACCGTACTGTACTGTACTATACTATACTTTTCTATACTATACTATACTATACTATACTATACCATACCGTACCGTACCGTACCGTACTATACTATACTATACTGTACCGTACTGCACTATACTATACTGTACCATACTGTACTATACTATAGTATACTTTTCTATACTATACTGTACCGTACCGTACCGTACCATACCATACCATACCATACTATACTATACTATACCGGACAAGACATATATACTAACATGCTATACCATACTATAGCATACCATGATATGCTATAGTTGGCTATATTATACGACACAAAACTATACTATACTATACTATACTATACTATACTATACTATACTATACTATACTATACTATACTGTACCGTACCGTACCATACTATACTATACTATACTATACTATACATACATACATACTATACATAACTATACTTTACTGTACCAAAAAATACCATACTTCAATAAACTTACCAACTAAAACTATGGCATGCTATATTATACTATGAATACCATACCATACTATACATAATAATATATCATATTATAGCACAATGTTCCTCTATATATTGCATTGTACTGTGATATATTATCATAATGCTATATTTTATACTCTATGTAATGCACCCTACCGTACTATACTATACCTACTGTCCTATATTTATTATTCGATACCTTACTGTACCATACTATACCATACATTGTACTGTACTGCACTATCTATGCCTTCCTATACTATACTATGGTATACTGTACTATACTATACTACTCTTAATTACAGCATAGTATTGTGTTGCGTGGTATTTTTCCTTAAGCGGCCCTTTTCCCAGTGATTGACATCAAGCTGGACAAACCTGCGGAGCCGAGCGTCCCCGAGGCCGGGTGTTCATGTTAATGCCGAGCTGTGATTGGCCACAGCTTCCTTCACGCCATCGGCTTGTTGTGTTGCTTAAACTACTTCCTGGTTAGCCTACAGTTGACTCTGACTCCAATTGGATGTACTTTAGGATGTATCTGATTGGACACATCAAACGTTCTCTCTCAATCAGTTGTTCAGTTGTAAAATATTGTATACTTTGTCAATATGTAAGGAGGACAAAAAAGAGAAAATGAAAAGGAACACAAAAAAACGTTTTTGGAGGGAGGAAAAAACTGCAAAAGGAGACCTGTTTCTTTTAGCTGTTATGTTTTGTATTTTTTATATATAAACAGGGAAAGCACCAAAAATGATGCCTAAGCATAACAAGAGCGTTTTAGGCGAGGGGCTAGTTAGTGGGGTGTTGGTAGGCCATCCCCCCCCCCCCCTAAAATGGCGGAACACGTTTGAATGTCTGCAGCACGCATGCACGCTGATCCCATTTATTATTGTTTGGATTTATTTTTTAGAAAGTGGCCTGACTGCTCTCGGAATGTTTTCTAGCATCTCTCTCTGTCGTTCTCTCGGTTGCATTATCACATCTCACACAATTTCCTGTAGGCTCACATAACGGTAGCTGTGAACAACGTGGCACTCTCTTATCTCTCGTTGGGTTCGACTTTTATAGAAATTGTACTGTGCATTAAAAAAAAGATGAATAATAATATGAATAATAATAATGTACAAAAAAAGAACACTTCCTCTCCCACCCTGTCCTCTCCTCTTAATTCTTAATCCTGCCCTGTCCCTCCATCCCGGAAAAAAAAACATATAACGATCCACTGTAATGCACTGCACTGTATATAATAATGTAATATGAATGTTGTGAACGTCCTCTCTGTACAAGTGGTCCTTGTTCACCAGTATGAATAATGTAATAATGTTTCATGATTAATAAATGACAGATTAAAGGGCTTCACTCTCCTAACTCGCAACACTGACATGGCGCCAAATGTGATTTCCTCAGATTATTTGCACATTTCCGTACATTTTGCACAAAGGGACCTACACATTATTCTTATATGGACAGTCGATAAATGAAGCAGATAAGCGAAACTAATGAAGGGTTGACTGAAAAACTCGATTTATTTTATTTTATTTTTTATTTTATTTTTATATCATCTGAAAGACTTTTTATTTTTACATATTTAATTTAATATTTTATTTTGGCTTTTATGCAATTTTATCATATGTTTTTTGTATCGTCTTACTCAGTTCTGGGGCCTGGGGTGGAGCCTTACCTTAATTTATTCCATTTAATATTTTGTGAATTTTTTTTTATTTTAATTCCACAACTTTCTTTTTGTACTGCTTGGGTTGAGTGAGCTGCAGCCTCGTGTGTTCCATTTTGTTTTATTTTTATTGTATCTGATGTTTTATTTCTTGGAGCCTTGTTTGCAATGTGTATTTAATTTCTTTTAATGTTTTGTTTCATGGAGTCTTATCCACAAGGCTTATTTTACTTTACTTTGTGTTGTATTTTATTTATTCCATTTCTTGTATTTTATTTTATAGAGCATTGTACATAAGGCGTATTTTATTTTAATGCTTTACATTTATTGTTTTATTCTACTATCAAATAATAAAAAATAATAATATTAAAGCATTTTGCTGAAGAGTTCTTTGTGGTTTGCTAATCACATCAAGTGGAAAGAACCTTTTTTGGATGACTCAACTGACACCATGATGCTTTCCTGCTCTGAGGTATTCCCCTGGATGGACGTCGTGTTACTCGATCCCCTCTCGGGTCTCTCGGCGGGCAGGCAGTTACATTAGTGGTGGATACAGTTGAAGGAATTTGGACGTCCCTCAGGGCACGCTAATGAGTCCCAAAAGATTTATTATCATAGGGTTAGGGTTTCCAAGGTAAGTATTTGTTGTTTTTCGCTAATACATTGTAAAGAGTAACACCCAAAGTGAATTTTCTTGCAAGATCTCACAAAATGTTAAGTAACGAAAGTTGTATATTCAGTAGTGGGGGGACAACATTATAATACATACGGTATTTATATTAACGATGCTTGAAAATGAAAACAAACTGAAATGTTATCAGGATTTATCGTTTTTTTCTTTACTGGCTGTGCAAACACTGCACAACACATGATGCTAAACACGCTATTCATGCTAACCGTAGCAACCGTTTCATGCTAGCATTTTGAATCAGTACTGGCCACATAAACACAATACATGAAATTGTTCTTAACGGTTTTATGCCTGCTCGGTGAGCAAATGCTGCACAGCATTTTATACTTAATATGTGATTAACGATAGGCTAATTTGTAACCGAAAGTGTTTAGCAGCTTTACACCAAGTAGCTGTGAAAAACTACAGAACACATGGTGCTAAATATGTTATTAACTCATTCACTGCCATTGACGGCTATAGACGTTAAGAAAATTATTTTGAACTATTTCTATTAGTTTAACATTTTTCCCACTTTTGTTAACAAGTGTATCAAAACCTAGAAATTGTTTTTATTGCACAATTAGAACAGATATAAAAAACTAATGCGTATAATTAAATTAAAAAAAATTATCACCAGACGCCCCTAATTTTAAATAATCTTTTCTTTTTTTTAAAGCGTGAATTAACTACTAAAGTCATGCGATTAATCACAATTTAAAAAAATTATCACTTGACGCCCCTAATTTTTAATAATCTTTTCTTCTTTTAAAAAAAAAGTAAAGATTATTAAAAATTAGAGGCATCTGGAGATTAAAATTTGTCATCGTAATTAATCGCATGACTTCACTAGTTAACTCACGATTTGATATCTGTTCAAATTATATAATAAAAATGTTTCTAGGTTTTCATACTCGTTTACAAAAGTGGGAACAAATGTTAAACTAATAGAAATAGTTCAAATGAATTTTTGACATCTATAGCCGTCAATGGGCAGTGAATGAGTTAATGAAAATGTCCCATTTTAAACGGTAATTTCAGCTGTTTGAAATGTTATCCCAGTTTATCCCTAGCGCAGGTACAAACATTACCTTTGACCACTAAAGGTGCAAATGACACTTTTTTTTTTTCTTGGAAGACCACACCCAGTCCTTGAAAAAGGGCCAGTGAGTTGGTGGTCCGCCTCCCTCACATCGTTTGAGGCTCAACAAGTGTATCATGTCTCGTGTGGAGGCCCTTGCAGACCCCGAACTTGGCTCGCTCTTGAAGGGTCTTCGCACGGATATCGCGATGGCCGTGCACGACGCCTTCCCTCTGGTTCACGGTTTGGCCGACAAGAATGTCATCAGTGAGCAGATGTTGAAGGTGAGCCGGGTTCGGGATACTCAGGTCAGGATGCAAGTTTTTGGTGTCGCAAAGGCTTTGTGGAAACAAATATATGAGAAATTTTGTTGAGAGATCTTTGTAAAATCAAAGTGGGACACTTTGCAATGAGAATGAACCCTTCTTCATAGTTGTAGTTTAATTGGCCGCAGAGCCGATGCTGTCAAAGCTACTGCAAAGTAGCACTGCATAATTATAGCCAAAATTGTCATCACGATTATTTTGATCAACATTGTGATCATTATTATTCATCACAATTTGTTTTCATTGTAGGGAAAACATTTGTATTTTTATTGCACTACTTTTAGAAGAAGAAAAAAAAAGTTGACTGTCAACTGTGCATTCGCCCCCTGGTGGTTGGCTGACTAATCGCCAACGATCACGTTTATTAATCGTAGCAGCCCAAATCGACAAATACTGTGGTATTTTTCCGTCTTTTAAAACATGCACAGTAAATGAGTGGTTACCACACCTGCCTCACAGTCAGGAGATCCAAGTTCGATTCTCCACGTTTCATAACATGCTAGATTCTATTTCAAGGTAAATTCAGGGACTTTTTCTGTGTGAATGGTTAGGACACGGTGGCGCAGGAGGGCCGAGAAGGGATTCACAAGGCTGTGTACTCACTGCTCTCGTGGGTTCTGGACCAGAGTGCCTCCACCATGCAGGCCTTCTGGAAGAACCTAAACAAGGCCTACAACCTGGACAGCTACCCCAAACTGCGAGCACTCCTCGCTCATCACGGTGCCGGTATGTGATGAACTCGGGCGGCAAGTAAAGTAGGCTACGCCAGCTCAATATGTCATTTTTCATTTCATTGATTCTGGTGTCACTTTTTGTATGATTAATTGCCGCATTATTGGCATGCAGCAGGCGACTTTGCGTCTCCTCAAGGCAAGAGGAGTCACGGTAAAAAGAGGAGTCACAAGGACAGAGAAGATCAATATCGTGCCAAGACGAGTGACGGATCTGCAGGTAGTACGTGCAGGTTACCTCCTCCAAAGAAGATTTTGATTGTTTTTGATTGCTTTTTCATGAACAGAATTACACCCAACAAAACTACAGCCCCCCCCCATGTATATACATATCTATAATAAAATGTAAATAGACATAATAATAATAATATGTAGCCTATTATAAAATAATATCAAAAATGTATTATTATAGAATTAATGTAAATAAATATATAAAATAAAATGTGAATAAATCAATAAATACAAAATTGTAATTAAAATAGGTATAAAATAAGTTTATTATATTTTATTAAATTAGTTGGTTTTATTCTTAATTGTTTAAAATATAAGTTATAGTCCCTAAAGGGGATTTAAAATGGCATTAATAAAAAAAACATAAAATATAAATATATAAATAAATAAATAAATAGATAAATCAATCAATCAATCAATAAATACAGTATAATGTATCATTAAACTTTTTTTCAAGGGAGTACTCGTGAAATTAAGATCAAAACAACAAATATGAAATTGTAATTAAAAATAATTGTAAAATATGTTATTTACTATTTTAAATTGCATTAGTTTATCCCCCCCCCCCCAAAATTTTTTATTTTTATTTTGCTCCTTATAATCCCTAGTGTGGCAATTTAAGGTCTTTATATTTATTTCTAAGAATCAAATTTTATTGAATTCTGATCTTGTTTTGTGCTTCCCCATTTCTTTTAATGGAATATTAAACTTAATACAAACTAACTACATATTTTAATTAAATAATCATGCATAAATTTAAAAACATCAAATTAAACATTTCTGTTCATGTTTAAATCAAGTAATCTAATGCCAAAATATTATTATTTTTCCCTAGGGGGTAAAGTGAAGTTCTACAAAGTAAAGCGTGAAATGCCTCCCCAGCAAGCAACATGTGGCACAAGTATTTGTCAAACACTTTGCATGAGCTTTCATTTACAAACTCAAGTCCAATTTTAAGACGACAATCGTGTTTCAGCATCGGCCCCGAGAGGAGGGCTTCCCTCGTCTTCATCTGCTCTCGCTGCTAGTGAGCTGTCAATCAAGTGTGGATTATCCAGAGAGAAGATTTTAAACTCAGATGGTAAACCTGCATGTTGACGAACTACCGAGACTAAAACCCTTCAAGTACGGATTCCCAGCTATCTAATTGACATAGCCCATTTGTGTCACACTTTTTGGGGGTGAAAATACTCCAAGGATCAAAAATGATAGCATCCTTGACACCCTATTTCTTGTCTTGCCTAAATTTGCTTGCTTTGAGTTATTAGCAAATATGGATTTTGCTACCATCAAGATTTGGGACAGAGCTAGCGGTGCACCCCAAATCTAATAAATAAATAAATAAAGGGAAATGCAAACAGCATGGGTTGTATTTTCTCGTGTGAAGGCAGCACTTCATCTCCAAGATGCACAATTACGATATACTTTGTCAACAGTTCTTCAAAAAAGAGGCTTCTAGTGCTCAAAGCTTGAATTATGCCTTGAATTATGTTTAACAATGTATTTTATTCTGCCATTGCTGCGTGTGTTTAAAAAGTACAGTAAAAAAAATTTGACAAACTTTATTTTTGGGGAACACTGGAAGGCATTAATAGCTTTTCCATTCACCATTGTATGCACCGTCTGTCAGAAGCTAATAACTAAAAACCCAATGCAGCTCTGCTTACCTTTTAGCTTTGCAATAGTCATTCACGGTTTTTCGGTAAATCACTTCTTTTTGCGTAAAACCAACAATAAACATCCACAAATGACACCATTAGAGATCAAAGTATGCTTCTTCTTTTTTTGCATGTTTCCTCCTCAGTTTCTACCAAAAAGTGCATCAAACTGCCAGGAGATTTTTCCAAATGTAAAGAACTGAAATCCAAAACTGCCACGGTGACTTTTCAACACAAGAGGGAGACAACAGCAGCAGCCTCTGGACAGGTCCCACCACGCAACACACTTAAGAATGTGTGAGTGTGTTTCCATCAACATGCGTGCTTTTGTATGTGTGTGTGTGTGTGTGTGTGTGTGCATGCAGAGCCACCACAACGACGACGAGTGTGCCACGTGCAAAGATGGAGGCGAGTTGATCTGTTGTGACGGATGTCCTCGAGCTTTTCATTTAACCTGCCTGGACCCACCGCTTGCATCCATCCCCAGGTTCAAGCGCACGCGTCCAAGAATATCGCTTAAAAGGAACCCCAACTGTTATGACAAGTTTTCTCTATATTATTTATTTGGTTGTTACTAACATAACTATGAGGTTCATTTTTCAAAAATCATTTTACAGTTTAATACATTTTGTAGAAACTTTATTTGGACGTACGGCGCCATTGTTATTTACGTCGCAACGCATTCCGTGCACAAACATCTTTAAAGAAAGCAAGTTAAAGCCTCGTAGCGTTCCTAAAGGGACGATGAAAACTCTTGAGTGCGTCATGAGTGCATGTTGTTTCTTTAGGAACGCTACGAGACTTACCTTGCTTTCTATGTCACTACGCACGGAATGCGTTTTCGACGTAAATAACAATGGCGGCGTACGTCCAAATAAAGTTTCTACAAAATGTATTAAACTGGAAATGCTTTTTGAAATGTTAGTAACAACCCAAAAAATAATATAGAGTAAACTTGTTATGACAGTCGGGGTTCCTTTTAAGGGAGACATCATACGCACGCTAAGCTAGGGCGTTGCGACCAAGAGAGCGGCTACTCAATGTTGCTCATTACTTCTTCTTTTTTTTTTGTTTTGTTTAGTGACTTTTGTGATGTTATTTGAGGCTCCCTCCGAAGAGATGAGATGTTCCCTCATTTGCATCCAGACTGCAAATGAATACCACAAAGCCACCACCGGCGAGACTAATGTAACCACAGTGACTTTAAAACAACAACAATAAGCAACCATTTAAGCAACTTTTGTGGTGTTATTGGTGCCTTGTCTGAGACTCCCTCTAGAGCAGATCTCCATCTCGGTGTCCAGACTGCAAATGAACGGTGCAACGCCACCACTGGCCACATTGAACCACAATGACTATTTTTCAAAAGAATCAACATGCAACATATTTATTGACTTTTGTGGCGCTATTGGAGACTTGTAGAGTCTCTGAGACGCTCCCCAGAGCACAGGATCGACAGACTGCAGATCAACCACTACCCCAGATACTGTAACTATGTTAGCTTAATCCCATGTTGGTAAATGTTGATAATAACACACTTTTACATTTGCAGTGGTTCTTGGCGATGCAAGGACTGCAGTGGCAGACGAGGGAAAGAACAAAAAGCCCAGCAAACTTTGCAAGTCAGTGATATTGACATGCGTGAGCACTTAAATGATTAGAATTCCTAATATATGAGCGCTTAATAACAACTTGGTCCCAGCTGACTTTGAGCAAAACAAGCAGGGTACATTTTATGGTGTCAAATGTTGTTGCTCTTTTATGGCCTTAAGGTTATTTGAAGCAATTAATTACATGTCTGAAATTTAAAAAAATAATATCACAATAACATCCATCCATTCATTATCTAAACCACCTAATAGAATAAAATTAAAAAGTATATATCTTATCCAAAGTGAGTCAGCAATTACATGTGTAGAATAATATACACTGAACAACATTTACTGATTCATGAGAAAGTAAGATTATATTGGCATTTTATCAGTAAAACGATTATTCTTATTTTGAAATGGCCTAATATCGGCCGAAATAATCGGCCAGATGATTAATCAGTTGAGCCCTAAGAATTACTGCATCTTACTGCCGTTGTGAGTTGTGACCATCTTCATTTATTTCCAGTATGTAACAGTGCCCTCTGGTGGCCAAGGCACACCACAATAAGGATCTTAAAGAGATTAAAGTAGTACGAAGGAACGTTTCAACCTTAATAAAATATTTTCATAACTCTTTTGATAAAACATCGACTTAAAACTAGTTGAATGGTACCATTGCCATGGCCTGAGGGGGCCTGTGTATCATTTCTACTGGCATTAAGCAACTTAGGAGGATGGTAGGAACACTCAAACACAAACTATGGCAATAAATAGGAAATGTGGTCTTCCTTCAGACATAACAATACCGCTTTTGTCCATATGGTGCCGCCATAATCAACGTAAACTGAATTAAAGCTACTACATGCAGAAATTCGAATTTTGAATTTTGCTACTGCCACCTGTGGCTGGAAAATGAAACTGCAATGTTGACGAGAAGAGTGGGGGTTGAGCCATGGGAAGAGTCCGTTTTGAATGGGGCAGATGCCACGGACTTCCGACTTCCGGGTTTTACACATCAGCGCCATTTCCGGCCACTGCTGGCCACATTCCAACACTCGCACCCCTGCACCCCCCAATCGGCGGGATGGCGTCTCAGCTATCTGAAATGTTTCGTACACTGAGACAGACACTACACACTCGCAGCCTCGCACCCGTCGACAGGAACGCGCAACCGAGGGGCACAAAGGCGGTAGCCCAAGTATTGGGACGCGGCCCACACGTCGCAAACCAGAAACGGAAACAAAGTTGATGAGTGAAAACCCGGAAGTTGGAAGTCCCGCCTCCTCCGTGGCATATAGTCTATTGGTTGTTTACAAACACAAAGGGACAAAACTAAAGACACCGCCTATAAATGAATTAAAATTCAATAGAATTGTTTTTATAAATATTGCAATTCTTCATTAACAGTTTGTTCTCTATGATGTCTGGTTCAGCCTTTATTCTCATATGTTTGCCCCTTCTCAACTCACATTCTGTCTTTTTGCATAATTTCACCAATAATTCACACTAGTCGTGCCATCTTTCTACAGCCTCCGCAGACAAACTCAAACACCTCCACCGTAGACGTCTCATTCTTTCCCTTATTGTCCTCCTCTACAGCCTCCGCCATGGAGGTAAATACGCTCCTGCATGTCCATACCATACTTTTGCTGGCTGAAAAGTTTGAAATGCATGAAATGTAGTGCCCAGACGCATGTGGTATTTGTCACCTGGGAGGAGGAGGAGGAGGAGGAGACCTCACTCGCTGTCTCCAGTGTTCCAATCATTACCACCACCACTGCCACTTCCCCGTGTAAGTCTTTGGACATCAGTATTGCATGAAGATGCACTGCAGTCTCATCTTAAAATAACACTTAATTAACTCATTCACTGCTATTGACGACTATAGATGTCCAAAATTCAAGTGAACTATTTCTATTAGTTTAAAATTTTTTTTATTTCATTTAATTTCTTATGAAAACCAAGATTTTTTTTATTGTACATTTATAACAGAAATTAAATTATCAAGTGATTAATTACGATTAAATGCCCCTTATTTTTAATATATATTTTTTAATTAGTCCCGTCAGGCAATTAACATTTTTAATTGTAATCAATCACATGACTTCACTCGTTAACTAACGATTAATCACGCATTTTATATCTGTTCTAAATTTACAATAAAAAATTTTGGGTAGGTTTTCATACTCTTGTTAGCAAAAGTGGAAGAAAATTTTAAACTAATAGAAATAGTTCAAATGAATTTTTGACGTTTATAGCCGTCAAAGGCAGTGAATGAGTTAATACCTCAACACTGTCAATGAAAAATTAATTTGAATTGATTTTAGCAATATTTATTGTATTTTCTTTTAAAGTAAATGTGGCATAACTTCCAAATGCCATCATCTGTGTTCATTAGTGGGCGATCCATCTGTCTGTCGTGTTCCATGGCGTTGGTCAGCACTGCAGAAAAGGAGGCTGACAACAAATGTTTACAGGTGGGTCTCGACTTTTATTTACTCAATAGCACCCCCTGGAAAGTTTGAGAAAAATGAATGCATCCGTTTCAGAAAACATAATAGGATGTACAAAAAGCTACAAGAAGTACCCATGCATGGAAATGAATTGAAAGTCAGCCATTGTGGTTTTAAGAATGCCATTTCACACTCAGCTACTCCCCCTGGAAAGTTAGAGAAAAAAATTAGCTCCCTAAGCCAATTTCACTAATAAAGAGTAAATAAAGTGTTACAGTATCGATAACAACAAGTTGCACAAAAAAGTCTCAAGGTTCCATGTTCTAAATTGAACAGGAAGTCAGCATTTTAAGTGGTGTGTTGAGTAGTGACCTATGGAAAATTGGGGTAGGGGCGCCATGACTGGACTGGACTAGAAGAGGCTGGCTTGACTGAGACATGGACGACTAGACAAAGACAACTTTACCGTGAGGGCTTAGCTTGACGCGACGAGAACCACAGACTCCCGCACATAATGTCAACATCGACAATGCTCCCACGCAGACTGGACAAACACAACCGACTCAATACACCAACACTAATGAGACACACCTGGGGAACACAATAGGCTGAGGGTACTGATTCGTCACACACAACTGGGAAGAGAAGAAACACACAGGTGGACGTGACCAGACATAACGAGACAAGGGGAACACACATGCCAAACACCAACCACTGACAAAAACAACAAACACATCTATAATAAACAAAACTCAACCCCTAAAAAAACAAAACATGACAGCAATTTCATCTATCAATACAAAATTGAGTGGACATGTCAATCATCGCTGGACAGAGAGTCACAAAGACGCATATCTGTAACAAGAAGTCACCCATTTTGGTTGTAAGCACCCATTTCGGGCAAATTCCAGTCCTCCTACTAAATTCTCAGAAATAAGCCCCATCTTATCCCACACAAAATTTCCAAACTTTTTGGACCGCATCATCGAATGTGAGTGCAGAATTTTAGCATCATTCCTTGAAAAGTCCTCTAGTATTTGTGGTTGCTGTTTTTCAGCTTCCCACAACGGCCCACAACCCACGCAGCCACGAGCAAATCTCATCCGTGCATAAAGACGAATTGGATTCCATCCTGGGAGACGTAAGTGGTGCTCAGTTACACACGTGATGTTGAATGTGTAGAATGCATCACGGGGGGATTCGGGGGGGGGGGGGGGGGCTGCATAAATTAAAGTCAGATGTGTTGGCGAGCATTGCGTCGTCATTGCAATATAATGCGTGACGCACTTTTTGGAATTCTTGTTTAACTACAACCATTCTCTCGGGAATACGCCTTAGTAATTAAACATAGTTTTAGCTTTGCCGTTATTCAAATAGCTCCAATTCAATTACAAGTCAGAATAATCCAATTGGTGTCGACTTTGCTATGACCCAAAACAATGAAAAGCAAACCCGATGTGCAAAAACATGATGAATGTAGCAACAAACTCAAGAGGATCGGCCAAGGCATTGTGTGCGTGTTCATTACATGATGTCACTGTGTATGTGTGTGTGTGTAACGTGTGTGTGTGTGTGTAATGTGTGTGTGTGTGTGTGTGTGTGTGTAATGTGTGTGTGTGTGTCAGCAGGCCTCCTTGGATGGCATCTTGCAATGGGCTTTCCACAACATCCCTCAACCTCTTCTTAACACTCATGGATGCTACCAGTGACTTGGAATCGAGCTCTTTCCAACTACTATTACTAGTACTACTGCAACTACTGAAAACGATGACATCATTATGCAAAATAACAGCAAATGTTTATTTTGGATTATATATGAGATGAAGAATGCTACAAATGAGGAAATTGAAGTCTCAAATCTTCAAAAATGTATATTTACAATTTTGAACTTTGACCCATTTGGCTTTTTGGAGTATGTTACATTTTTTTCTATCAGCTCCTCTAAACATCTTGCTGTATGTCAGCATCAGCAGTTGATGTTTTATACTTCATGTCACCTGACAACATTCCAGCACTAGCCAACTATTGCGCCCTGAAAATGACATAGAGGATATAACAAACCAGAAATGACACATTTTACCTCAAAGAGGACGGAGCACAGTCCTTGTTTGTAATAAGCAATAAACAAACAAAACAATGAATAAAAACGTAAATAACTGTCTCAACGTCTTTGCAAAGACCCCCTAGGTACTCAACATGGCGCCAGATGTGAAATCCTCGTAGCACGAACGCATCAATAATAGAGAATGACTCATTCTGACTGCATTTTACTACCTGGGATTTTTCTGTCTGATATCTTCATCACAAATGCAGACACGTTTCGAGAAAGAAAACAACGACCGTTTCTCAATATCAAGAACGCAGAGTACTGACTTCCTAAGTACATACTCAGAATGTACTCGCTAAGAACAATAGTTTCTTTGTCAATTCGATTGGTTGTGTACTTGTGAACTTGTGACGCCGACTTATTTTTATTATTATTTAATTAACAGATATTTTCCCAGCCACGTCTTCATAGGTAACCAACTGATAACATCCTTAGCAGACAAGAACCGGGTATTCCGTGCATTTTTTTATTTTTATTTTTATTTTTTTTATGCGTACCTTCAATTGGAACAGTAGCTGTGACCGATGACGAGATCACAATGACGTAAGAACGGGCAAAAACGCTAATTGAGAAACAACTGCAGTGGACAAAGTCCACACATCTTCCTGAGGATCTATAGATGCCCAACAAGGTGCCTGATGTAAAATATCAAACGTTCAGTATCAAACAATGCCTCCACAAAACGCAGCAATAATAGGGAATTTACAGCAATTCTTTTTAGTGGGCGACATAAGTTACATATAATAGCTTTAAAGTGTGTAAAAAAAAATTTTTCATCAACAATTATATTTGCGGATGCAATATTTGTCGATCAGCTATTGTTTGGATTTAAGAGTACAGTGGGCCATCACATAGGCCCCACTAGTGGTTTGGCATCTGTGGATTCACCTATTTGCTGATTATTATTATTATTATTTTTAATGTAACAATTTTTTTTAACCCTGGAGAACCCAAGAACCCTTTTCTTCATTGGAAAATTATGAATTATACATTAAACGACTGCTAACAGTTCACTGAACACCAAAATATATGTTTTTTCAATTTTTTGAACTAGCTCAGAGTTGCTAATTTATCAAAATATATATATATATAAAACATACTCCTAGGCATTCTGCAACATGATATGAAATAGATTAACAAATGAAAACACAATTTTACCATCTGATGGTTTGCTGAGAATATGGTTTTGTTTGGATTGATTTCCAGCTCAACAAAACAGCATGTTGCCAGCCATCTTGTCACCACCACTCTGGCTCATGTAAGTGCAATATTCATCCACTAGATGGCCCCATGCAGGGGTCAGAAGTGGCACTCTGAACTTTTGAAGTAAAATTTGTAAAAAAAAAAGAAAAGGTCTTTGTTATTTGAGTAGCAGAATTTATAGGGGCTAAATTTGACCCTGTGGGTTCTCCAGGGTTAAATTTGTTTTTGTAGAATTTTGGGACTTACAAAAAACCCAAAACAATTTCAGTGCATTTATAACATCCATCTATTATGTGGATTTTTGCTGTTTGCAGATCAGCGCATGTGTCCTACACCATCATCGACTTTTGCAGCTCAATTTTTAAGGAGAAGTCAAAACCCCACAAATGCCTTGACAATAATATGTTCTATGCAGCCCCACTAGTCCTCTTTCATCTAGAACTGCTTCAAACATCGAAGTGTATGTAGGAATGAAAAAAATGTTGGTTTGTTGTGATTGTATTGCTGTTAAAGTTTTATGTTATGTTTGTTTTATGTTATGATTCCGTAACGTGATTTGTGAAAGCTCAGACTGTTTGAAAGCGCTATATAAACTAAACAGACTAAATAAGGTATTCTGGTTAATATTGTGTTAGTAAAATAAGAGTTAAGCAGCAAAATCCTGCAGTTTTTATTAATATCAGAGGGCGGCCATTTTGCCACTTGCTGTCGAGTAAAAATGACATCACAGTTGCTGAGGTCTCAGGTAACAGCCAATCACAGCTCAGCTTCAGAAAACAGGTGAGCTGTGATTGGTCGTTGCCTGAGCCCTGAGCAACTGTGATGTCATCTTCAGTCAACACCAAGTGGCAAAATGGCCGTCCCCTGAGATGCATTAAAAAAAAAAAGGCTTCATAATATTCCACAAAAGTAATATTATTCAGAATGTCATCTTTAGACTAGTGAGGTCACATATAACATATTATTGTCAAGAAATGTTTAACATTGACTTCCCCTTTAAGGTTCTCAATAGGGTTGAGGTCAGGGTAAGCTGGGTAAGGATGCAAGAATTGCCTCCCAGAGTTGCTTTTTGGAGTTTTACTGCCGTCCAGATGGTAGTTGCACAATCTAGCTTTTAGCAAATTTGTACTCACATCGCAGCAGCAGATGGTTTTAATCCAGGGAGGTATGAACACACAGAAATGCCTCAATCACGCAGGAATTCCTCCAAGACTATCATTCCCATTGCAGAATTTTGTTTTTGTCATGACATTCCCAGAGTTTTAGCAAGACTGCCAGCCAACCAGCGCAAGTTTTACACGCCTCGATATTTGGTCGCCAGGACGCCCAACTCGCACGGCCCGAAAAACACGGGATGACTAACGTGCTCCTTCCACGCTGTCCATGTGTACACTATTCCACTGCACACATGCTTTCAAATCATCCATCCTGTATCCACCTGTATGAAAAACACGCAAAGCCAGGAACAAGAAATGATCAGATAGTATTAGAATGTGGAACAAGTATGCACTAAAATCCCTCAGCTGAGGCCAAACAGCCGCCTTCAAAAGTCATTCCAGCTGTGTCCTAAACATCTGTTAGCATACTTTCTTCTTCACTGTGTTTACTCCTAGCGTGACTCCCACACTGTAATGCTGCTGTTTTTAATTAGCAAAATAGCCCTCTTAAACATGTCACTTTATAAAAACGTGCTAACATAATTGCAAAGGATTAAACAGTTTGTGCATCATATCTGATTCATTGCAATGCCTTCTTTTCTTCTTTTTTTTATTACTTTTTTTTTTTCTCTGGAGAGCTCAGTATTGTTCATTCGGTAATTTTACCGATTTGACATGTCATCATCATTGCTCTCTTTTTTTTATTTATTTTTTATTTGTATGTGCGTGCGAGTGTGTGTGTATTCATTAGTTCACCTAAAACCTATTAAAAAATCCAAAACCGTTCACCTGAACCGAACACTTCCAGCCAGAGTCGTGAGGCCGTCAGGAGACCCGAGGAAGGACCAAAGAAAAGAAAGGAAAGTGAAATCCAGCACCGACCAGACACCACCCAGCACCCACCAGGCCACCAACCAGAGTCCTTCACCAACCCCAGAAACATCCAAATTCCAACAAATCAGGGAGACCCCAAGAGACCAAAGGAGAGACTGAGGAAAGGAAGGAAGGACAGACAAAGCAGAGTGAGATCCACCACATTGCAATGCCTTCTACTGTATATGCCTGTGATAATTGTGATATCGTCTGTCTACATGTGTTCCAATATCTATTTCTTAAAGTGTTAAGACACCTGTAGTGACCTGCGAAGAGGCCATGTGATGCACGGATATGCCAAGCATGTCACTTGCATTGTGAGCTAAACACGCATCAAATACGTCCGGCTGATAAGAACATGACTTTGTGTTAGTTCTCACACACACACACACACACAAACACACATCCTGCTACAATTCCAAGAATCTACACACACACACACACGCACACCACACATCCTGCCAGAGCTGTGTTGATCACCGCGCTGGAATCCTTTGGAAATATACGATAAAATGAAGTTCCCACGCTTTGGCCAGCTCGACCTTGAAAATGGAAAAATGACAAATCAGCAAAATCCTGCCAAAATTGGGTGTCTCTTCCATATTAAGGGAGACAGCTTGTGCTTCTTTTTTCTTCATAATTTCAAATAGTTCTCAGGTGTTTGAGTACAACAAATCTCACTCAACTGTCATGCAAATGGAGTGTGGCTTTCGTTACCATGACAACCAGGGCAAGGGGCGACACTAACCCTAGTGACTTTTTTTTTTAACCTCTATAAAAACAACTTTCGAAAAGATTTCCCTGATGGATGCAGCACTTAAGCTTTGTAATCGATCGGGAAGAAACGGGAGAGAGGGGTGCGGACCGTCACGTCCTCCACCCCCCGCGCCCGCTCGATTCCCGCGGCTGGGGCCGTCGCGGGCCGCCTCGACATTAATGTAGCAGTTTGGCCCAACAAAAATACTGCCCCACACATGTCGACAATTACGCCAAAAATGTGCTGGCTGGCTAATGCAAATCGGTGCTAACACTGCAGCTCTGCTTACCTTTTGGCATTGACGTGATAAGATAAGAAGCTTTATCGTCATTGTAAAATACAACGACATTTTGTTTGGTGTCATCTCTCTTAATATTGATCAGCAGCGAGTCACATTAAATACATAAGTAGACAGAACAAAGCAACAACAACAAAAGAAAAATTAGCGCTTCCGCGTGGTCCAACAGTTGCTTGGAAATGGCAGAACTAGAAGGGTGGAGATGTTTTATGTAAATTAGCCCAACTGTGACGAGTTCAGCAACATTTCGAAAGCCTCACTGAGGTAAATATTAAAAATATTGTAGCCAGATAACAAAACACTGACTTGGTTGTTTAATTTCACACTTAATGGGTGGGCAGGCATTCACATCTTAAAATAAAAAGTCACACTGATGCGACATTTAGACAGTTCTCTTTACGGACATTTCCTCAGGGCCATATTTTATTAGTATTTTTTTTTAAAGAAGACATTTTCCGCTAGTCACTCATATCTTGTACACAAGAGTCAGTTCACGAGAAACTTGAAAACCTCTCGAAAATTCAGCGTGAATCCTGAGAGATATTGAGAAATGCCAAAGAAAGAAATGACTTTTCAGAAAATGTCTCCGTGTAAGTCTCACAAAACGTTTTTTTGTTTTGCAGGAACAGGGTAGTTTGTGTTTCAACAAGCATGGATCTGCTAAACCAATCAGTCTCTAAAAAGAAAAACTGAGCTCTCCAACTACCACAACCATTAAAAGACAGTAGCGTAGTAGGCATATGTGTTTTAACAAAATAAGATTTAATTCCCAAAAAGTATATTCGACATTATTGTAAGTCACTGTAATATTATGCACAGTGCGAACCTTAACGCTGCTCATAAATAGAGGAAATTTGAAACTGTACTTAAATAATGATTCAATTACAATGGACAGCACGCAACAAATAAAAATAAACTAAACAAATATTTTAAAACAATTTCAAACGATTAGATGCAAATGTATTTTAATAAGAGTTAAATACAACTGAACTCAACAAAAGTTTATGCCACTGTATTTATTATGAAGATTTAATTCAGTAATTCACAGGTACCACTAGGGGGAGCCCGCTACCATACTTTGTGAATCACGGCGCTAAACTAGCCAAGTGTTATTCTGTGACTAGGTGATGAAGTGCTGCATTCATTAAGGAAAATATAATTGAATATTATTGTTAAAATGAAAATGTTTAAAATGATTCCAAACAAGCACGTTTGTGCAAATAAAAGCCTCCGCCCCTAATCCACCCAACTTGACGCCTTACCCCATTTACAGTGTAGCAAATAAACATGCCTGGCCACTGCTTTTAAATATATGAAAATCAAATGGTAAGAAAATCCATTTAAATGCATGGACCACATTGGTGCAGGTTTAGGACCTTGATCCTTTATGACGCCTCCCCTATCTGCAGTTGAGTAAATAGACGGCCGCAGTCAGTATTTGCGTAATCGCGTTACTTTCTAAAGAACAAAGATTTTTAAAGCATCTTAGCTTTCCATCTGCATCGTTGGCTGAGCTGTATTATTTTTATTGTGTGTGTGCGCTTTCTTGGAGACCTGCCTGCTAAGGAATGTCCTCATTTAATTGTACAATGTGTTGATTTAGTACGACGGTCCACTTCCAACATTCCACAGTTACGTAAGAGCGCTGGTGAAGTCAATAAACTCACCCCCCCTTGTCTGAAGTGGACCAGAACATACTGTGAGATGAGTGAGAACACACTGTCAACACACTCACATGCTTCTCAAACATTAAAAAGTTGAAATATATTCAGTTGAGGTACGTGAAAACAAAGATTCCACTGTAAGGGTACAAAGTTGACAGGGCAGGCCTTTAGTGCTTGTTCTGAGCAGAAGTTAAAGCAAAAAGTACTGTATTAGAAACTTTTTTTTAATCCAAAGAATTAATAAAGCAGGGTACACACATGCCGATAATCGGTCTGAATTTCTACCCGATTACCCCTTCTGAGCAAAGGATAAACTGTTTTTCAGATGTAGCATGGACTTGTTGAGGGTTACACACATACCGACAGTTGGTCCAAATTTGAGCGTTTTCCACCCCTTACGATCAAAGTCAGCAAAGGCTCGATTATCAGATTACTCTGAGCGATTATTCCATATATGGGGGTGTGCTGAGAGTGATTATTTTGAATTTGCCACCGATCTGCTCGGAAAATGTCTCAGTAATAATGGAGGCTGGGACTCAGCCCAACGTGGTGTTGATCACATACCGTATACATTTGCAATCGTAAATATTGAACAGGTATAACATTTATGATTGCTGGCCCTGAGTTTTTTCACCAAGCATAAACACTCATGATAATTTACAGACATACAATAATCAGGCCTAAACTGACTTTGATAACAGTGGGAAAATGCGTGGTTATCGCTATGTGTGTTCCCCACATTGTTGGTGATGATCACTCTGTTTCACGTCATTATCATAGATTCTGTGTTGACGCTGTGTTGACCACACACAGGAGGACTTCTGATCCTAAATATTGAGGTTTAACACAAACGATTGTCAAGCAGATTGAGGGAGGAAAAATCGCTCACACCATCTGATAATCGCTCAGGATAATCTTTCAGAGACATGATAATCTGGCATTTATTGACTTTGATTGCAGGGGGAAATTGGGGCTAACAATCAGACTGATTATCGGTATGTGTGCGCCCAACTTAGAAGAGTCTCATTTTGTCATAGCCGATAATCGGAGCTTTGCTGACTTTGATCAGGTTTACAATTATGAATGTCGGCCCTGACTGTTTCTCTGAGCAGATCAGGGATGAAAAAAATCGCTCTTGTCAAACCACATACAACAGGATAATCTTTAAGAGACATCCGATAATGTCTCTTGATCCAATTAGTCTTGATTATCGGTATGTGTGTACTTAAGACACACACTGGACTCTCTAATTGGAAGTGGCTTGGTTATTTATTTTAAAATAACATCCTGGCTTTAGTTTCAGCGTCTGAACTTTTGCTTAAGAAGGAGAAGAAATGTGTTTGTCCACGTCCCCTGAAGAGCGGAGATAATGACATGCTGGCAGGGGCAGATTGCAGGCTTGCCATCGGCCTGGAACTGTAAACACGGCAGCGCGGCCTCGTTAGGACATTCCAGAAAGGTCCTCAACTGTGGATTCTTGGAAGAGTTTCCCGCTTGTTTGCATTCCTCCTGTGGGACAGCAGCGCTAACAGAGTGTAGCCTGTGATCAAGGCCTGCAAGCCACTCGCAATTAGACGAGAAAGGAAACCGAGGCCAGCAGATGTCGAGCATTCCAACGAAACCGTCAAATGGGCCGCGGCGGATCCTTTTACGGCTAGGATGCGAGCTCTTATTTCTTGCTGTTTGCAGATGAACATTTTATGCAATTGTATCATTCACGGAAGATTAAACTTGTTAATTGCCACTGGACCAGTGTTTCAGAACCTTTATCGAACCTACATACGATCTATGTTTATGTAAGGAAAATGTCACAAAACGTATAAAAAGTGAGTACGGGTGTACTCACTTTTGTTAATAGCAGTAACTTCAGACATTATTATTATCATTATTATTATTAACAATCTACACTGTTATTCAAACTGACTACTTTATATTGTAGCAAAGAGTCATTTCTTCAGTGTTAGCCCATGAAAAACATAATAGAATATTTACACAAATGTGGTACACAAACGTTGGTACCTTCACTTAAAAGTCAAATGTATTCGGTGATCAATTTTCAGCATTAAAATGGATTTAAAAACAATTACAGTAATCGGTTTGACAAAAACAAACAAAAAAAGAATGGCATCATGTTAATTGTATCTTCTGCCTTCAACTAGAGCATTTCATTATTCTGCCTGTCAACATACATTGCTCTCATAGGTCGGTGAACAAAGATGGCACTATATATAGTAAATAAATCATATTTGTTGCCGTTTGAAGTGACATTCGATTATTTCCAGCAGCGTTTGTGCACGACTGCACCAAAGCTAAAGCTAAACTTGCTGTTTCAAACCCACAGAGTTGTCAGCGTTTGAATTGATTTTGCAAGTATCCCATGTTTCTGAAATCATATTGCCGAGGGAAGAACTTGAAAAATGTCCCTGTAGCCAAACTTAGCTGATAACTAGATTGTGTTAAGGCGTTATCTGTTGATAGATAAGACATAATAAGTTAAATATATGTCAGTGTGGTTAACCTATTCAGTAATAAAATGGTTTTATTTAATATACATGAGAGCATTTTTATTCGGCTATCGATAGCTCAGCTACATTAATGGGATGCTATCTGTTACAAATGACAGTTTAATCAGCGTCATTTCACATTTTCATTGATTTTGTAAGTATCCCAACAACCCCTCAGGTTGTTATGACATTACTATTTAGAGGTTAGAACTTTACAAATACGAAAAGAATAATAACTGTCATTAAGTTAAAAAAAAGAAGTGTTTTTAGTGCCATTTCATGTAAAAAAAATTCCTATGGAGAGACAAAGCAGAGGTACTGTATGCTATGCTATGCTATGCTATGCTATGCTATGCTATGCTATGCTATGCTATGCTATTTTATCTTTTAACATTATGGCAGTGTGTTAAATTCCTTGTAATGTTATCTCAAACTGCTGATTTTCATTTCCATTGCTTATATCAGAATTCCTCAGGAGCCTATCATGTGGGATGCCTTGAAATTGGATTCCGGAGGGAAAAAATGTGTCCATAATCTTCTTTTCTTTTTTTTTATTCTTATCATTTGCTGTTAGCCTCAGTCATGCTCTAGGAAGAAGTTGAGTTGTAATCATGTATTTACATCAGCATTTATTTTTACATTTTATGAATATTAGGACACAGAATTACAAGAAAATGCTTGTTGGAGGTTTACTAGCTACAGTAAATAGTTATATGATAAGTTATCTTCTTGATAATACTGGAATGTTTCTTGACATGCATCAGAGCACATCACAACCACATTTGGGTCATTTGTGCTGAAATATTAAAAAGAGTCAACATGTAAGCATAAATCTATGTGGGTCTTTACACAATGCCCCTTTTCTCTTCTATTGTGATGTATTTTTGGCATTTGGATACATGTCAAAATATTCCCCTTTATTTGCCCGTTCATCTTTTAAAAATAGAATAAGACAATGTCTTCTTTTAGTCCACACAATTCCTACTTTGTGTCGTTGTGTGCGGGCCCTAACATATCTTGCAGCTGAATCATCAGCACTTCCAGACATTAATGCTGGGGGTCGTCTGGAAGATAAAGCATTTTTCCACTTGACATTTTTGGCAATGTGACCAGTAAGTTCATGCGTAACATGCTGGATGCTGACACAGGAGCGTTTGTTATTTAATGATTCTTTTTGTTGTTTGTTTGTTTGTTTGTTGATTAGGCTAAAAAAAAAAGTAGATTTTATTTGGGGTTCAGCCAGGCCCATAACGTCGGTGTGGATTTTCTGGTCTAAATATGGGTTTTAATGTTTAAGATAACAAAACAGACAAAATGTAACCTTTCTTTTTTTTTTTTGCAATTCTACACCGAAAAAAATCTACATTTTGGACCTGCACTTATCAACAACAACAAAATCTACATTTTAAATTTTTTTCCTGGATCTCAAATGGGGCCTTGGCCACACCCTTGGGAAGAAAAAAAAAAAGTTAACTTACACAAATGTTTTAGATCATTTTTGCTGCCAAAATACAATATTATGTCGTAGTCCTTTATGAAAGGTACCAAAATCAACATTTTAGGCCATTTTTGGTTCCTCCTGCTCCCTAATGCTATTGAGAATGGACCCCACGGGCTGAGGGCACAGCCCTTGCAAAACTTGAAATTGATTTTGAAGCCCCCAAAAAATAAATAAAGCCGTTTTAGTCCATTTTTACAGCAAAATAACGTGATAGAGGAAAAATGACATTTTACAACATTTTTTTTGTGTCGAGCGTTTTTCAGCCATCCTGGGTCAAAAGTGGGTCTGCAAAGCACTTTAAAAAAAAAGAAGAAGAAAGAAAATAAATGGATGAAATCAAGCCATGAAAAAATTGCATTTTAGGCCATTTTGGGGTCCACATTTATTGGACTCAGACAAACCCCAAATGCGGGTAAGAATGGTTTCCTGGACATGAAGCCAAAAGTCTAAAATCCAGGGGTGCTCAAGTTTGGTCCCCGAGAGCCGCTTTCCAGCCTGTTTTTCATGTTTCCCTCCTGTAGCAGAGCTGAATCTAATGATCAGCTAATCAGCAAGCTTTGCAGAAGCCTAATAACGATCCTGATCATGAATCAGGTGTGTTAGTGGAGAGAAACATGGAAAACAGGCTGGAAAAGGGCTCTTGAGGACCCAACTTGAGCACCAATGGTCTAAACATTTTAGCTGATCTTTGCACACAAAAATCAAGATTTATGACAATGCAGGTTATCAAAAATCATCTATTTTGGCCACTTTTGGCTGTTTAACGTTTCTAGGCCTTCCTAACGACCCTCGAGTGGATAAGCGGTTTAGAAAATGGATGCATGGATGCCCGACATCATAGTTTTAGGCCAAGAGCACTAATCAAAGCACCCCTGAAGAAAAACTACAAAAATGTGATCATCTGTCTTTCGGTCTGTCTACCTATCTCTCTATCACTATTTGAAATGTTTACCTTATCCCTCCGCATTTCTCAACTGTCAGTTAAATAGTGTTGCCGTCATCAACATTTGACACTGAATGCATCGCCGGTGTTACTCAAACTGACAACCTCTGACATCCTCAGTATTACAAGAAAGAAATGGCTTTAGTCCACCACCCAAAAAATTCTGAGGTCATTTACAAACTACGAACACATTCACTTTCTCTCTCTAACATCACACGGCGTGTCAAAGCCATGCGATCACATGCTATGTGCAAGCTCAGCAGCAGAGGAGCACAGATAGCTATTTGCCACGGGTGGGGAGGGGGGGGTCCACAAGCATGCCTGGGGGGCCCCCGAATGAATAGCTGGCATTCTGGCGACCTCCTGGACAGCCCAGTGGAGCGCGGGGTGGGAAGCTGTTTTTGGGACATGGCTGTCATGTCTTATTGCTGTGTCATTGGTATGCGGTATGCATGATGTCTCCGGGGCAGAAGATAGAAGCTCAACCCTTGATATAGCTGATATATTTATAAAGTCTTAATTTGTGAAGTTTGCCCTCCAGCTTGGAACCTTGAGTCTTTGAATGGATTGCTTTTATATAAGAGCCGTTCTAGTCTGAGAGGCTGTAAAAAAAAAAGTGAAATGTTAGATCCCATTTTCAATCTATTCTTTTTAAACATGTCCTCTTCAGCTGCTTAAGTGGAGTATGCATAACTTTGGCTATATGCAGGACAGGACAGGACAGACCAAGGCAGGGTAGAACAGGACAGGGCAGGATTGGACAAGAAATAATATGGCACAACAGCACAGGAAAAGAAAGGACAAGGCAGAAGAGAACAGTGAAGTGTGTTATGGAACAGGACAGAGCAGGGCGGGGCAGGTCAGAGCAGAACAGGACTTGGGGTTGAAGCGATTAGTGGACGAGTCGACTTTACTATGTTCAACAACGGAAGCCGACTAATCGCTATTCATGTGTTTTTCTATGTGGTCTTTCAGTCGGCCCGTTTGCACAGGAATTTCAACTCGTCCCGTTGCTGGACTATAAAGCTCGCTGAAGCAGAAAAATGTCCTACGAACAAGGCAACACCGTTTTTGTACATCTGCGTCAGTCAGAGAGTACAAAAAAAAGATTGTTATGGAAGCAGACTAGGCAGCAAGGAAAGCGAGTAGTGAAACGCCACCAAATTGATGATACAATAGTATGTAAAAATGTTGCATATAGCAATAGAAGACTGCCATACAGCCAACTAGTGTTGTGTCGTTCACGTACGTTTTGCTAAAAAAGAACGAATCTTTTCAGTGAACATGAGTAAGTGATTCGTTCTTTTTTCAGTTCATTTGAGCTCAGCCACGCTCATGTCGTCAATCTTCGCGAACGACCAATCAGCAGCCAGCGTCAGACACGGGCGGACGTACTCACATGCTATTTGGCGTTAGCCAACGCGGATCAACGTTCAACCGAAGTTCGCCTGTCAGTCAAAGTTGCACATTAAGTCGGGACTCATCGAGCGCGATATTTACTTAAGTTGGAGATCGCTAGTTTGAAACTGCGCTAGTTAGAATCTGACGCATTGCCGTAACTGTGTACCACGTGAATAGATGTTTTTGACCATTTGCACCGACTACCCTATGAAGAACGGCGCAAGGAAATAAATGATTGTTGAATGGAAGTGGACGTGACCCGGAGCAGCTTAGTGACTTAGCAACTTTTACTTTACAAATTAAAAGTTATTATTGCCCATAGAGCCATGGAATCTATTACTTCAACCGAAAACTTGTTTATCATGTTAACTGACTTATATTTACATAGTCCGTTCCATATTGAAACGCTGTGATGATGTTATGTTTACCATAGTGACAAGCTATGCGGTAATTTCATGAATATGACTGTGGCTCCAGAATGAAAAACTCCAAGCACAAAGACGAAATCCTCCATTATTAAACAGTCAAATGCACTTAATAGTTTTGAAGAAGGTACATTTTAAAACTAAGCTGTGTGTTCGTGCAATTGGAGTGGACGCTAAATATCTGGCTCGTTAATTTGAAACACGCAATTCGACACCTCAGTTACAATCTTTATTAGAGTGTACGTTTACTAGTATAATGTATGAACATGTATCTGGTAATTACAACATTTATCTACTAACCTCGCAAAAAATGATCGCTTCAAATCCGGGAATACTTTGATTGCTGCTATCCATCGACCAACGTCTTTTGTCTTCATTAGTAGGTATGCGATAAAAAAGCAATATTTGGTCTACTCCCTTGTCTAGCCGTACAAGAGACTTTGATTGATATCCGAATTGATTTTATCTATATTCTACCGCAGCTAATGCTAGTACGGCTGCTATACTTATGCTAATGTATGCTAACACAGCTTACTTTTTTTTTTAACCTTTTGATTGTGCTGTACTGGCTGTTGCTTGAAAATGGCACAGCAAGATATGACCTTTTTTATAAGATAATCTATTAGATAAAGGACTTTACACTGTACGAGATTCAATGGTTACCCCGTTGGTAACCCGTGAGGGCTGTGACGTCACATGCAAAGAAGCACTTCTTCAAAAGCAGTACAGCCATGGAGGACTCGCCAAAGATTTGTATCCAGCCAGAAGTGAAGTTGAAACTGTGGCTCGATAAGGAGGACGTACTCAGCCGGCCCATTGCAAGTAGAAGTTAGGGAGTGTCTGCAAGTTGCGTGTTACACGGGCTCAATTTACTAGTCAAGTCAACACCCGGGTGACTTTTACTCTGTCAGGCCAGCAACATGTTGTGTGCTAAGCACGCTTTAGCCCACATTAGGAGAGGACACCCCCCACCGCCCCACCCCCACACAAAATGACATGAAACCTGACGTGCTTAGGATTTGACTGTGATCAGAATTGGCACAGCGTTTGGGATAGATCCCGTTTTTCTTGCCCATTACGTCAGCAAACTCCCATTCAAGTGAACAACGGCAACTGTCGTTTACGCACGGGATACGTCATCACGATCACGCGACCAGGATAATGGCGATCACCACGGTATGTTTTTATTTTGGTACTTAACTGGTTTAAAATAAAATTCAGGGAACAAGATACCAGAGATATTTGCACTTATATTCTTTATACACAATGACTAAGCCAAAACTGGAAAATGAGTTATTAGTGGTGTGTTCTTTTAAAGCAATAGTAAGGAAGTTTTCATCCATCCATCCATTTTCTTAACCGCTTGTCCTCACAAGGGTCGCGGGTATTGCTGGAGCCTATCCCAGCTGGCTCGGGCAGTAGGCGGGGTACACCCTGAACTGGTTACCAGCCAATCGCAGGGCAAGGAAGTTTTCAACCTTTATAAAATATTTTCAACTTTTCAGATGAAACATTGATTTACAACTAGTTAAATGGTATTTTCCGGGAAATACGTCTCCCTCCCCCGGAAATACATCATATTAAATTACGAATCCAACCGGAATCCGTTCGCTGATGTCGGCACAATTAGCAAATGCCTATTTTAGGAGTACCTGAGCCCTGAGCAACTGCGATATCATTTTCAGTCAACAGCAAATGACAAAATGTCCGCCCCTTGAGATGGATAAAAATGGGTGTATTTTGCTGCTTGATACGTATTCCACAAATGTGTAGACTAGTGGAGCTGCATAGAACATATTAGGCCTATTGGGAATTTTTTTTTTTTTTTTACTTGACTTACCCTTCACACCATAAAATGGGGCCAGAGCCACCGTTCCCTACGCGCAGTCATGCGTGAACGCATTGACATGCACTTGACATGTCATTCAAATTTCTGTCAGCACCCACCATCCCCACGTCCTCTGCCACCGATCGCGCGACCAATGTCTCAATTTAAGGTTTGGTCAAAAGTGGACAGCCCTGTTAGTAATGTTATTTTCCTGTCCTCCTTTTCCATCTTCCTACATTGAAACACCAGTTTTTCAGTTTGGCTGGAAAAGAGGTCAAAGACAACAGCAGAAACATCATTACAGTGATGCTCAGTTATTCGCCCCCAGCGCCTTATGACTAATACGTCTGCGAGTGGAGGCCGAATATTCCGTGTTTGGAGAGGGGGTAAAAACAATAGAGTTGCTATGACAGTCTGTAAATATGTTGGCAGAAGGGAAATTTACATCAGTTAAAAGACGTCACAGGCTTAAGGAGTCAAGCCGATGAATGTACATGCTAACGGAGTCCATATGTGGCTGAGTAGTAATGTTAGCACTAATGCTAATGATAACACATACCTCAGATGTGTTCAGGCTGGTTTAGCGATAGATTGGAACCTCCGAAGTGGAACATAACTACTTTGAGACTTTGATTGATATCCGAATTGATTTCATCTATATTCCACCGCAGCTAATGCTAGTACGGCTGTTATACTTATGCTAATGTATGCTAACACAGCTTACTTTTTTTTTTTTTTAAACCTTTTTAGTGCTGTACAGGCTGTTGCTTGAAAATGTCTATGCTCTTCTGACTGCAACTATTACTGTGACTATATGCTAACATATTTTGCAACTTTTTATGGTGTTATTGGAGACTTCTGGAGATTTCAGAGGGTCCCTCCAAATCAGGAGATACAGTACTCACTTAAACTTGTATTCACTTGCTCTGTACCTTTTGTTATTCTGCTAGTGTTTCCCCTGTCATCCAGTTGTGGTTTGAAAGTGGCTCTGGATCGTCACTGTGATTTTTACGACCACTCCAGTGGCTATTTTCTCAACAAAAATGTAAGTAGCAACAAATGTAGCATATTTTTTTGTGGTGACATTGGAGATTTCATGAGACTCGCTTTGGCGCATGTCAAGGCCGCCACTGGCTAATTTAATCAACCACGAAACCCAATTTTTTGTATACAAATAATTATATATATATTTTTAAAAGTCACTTTTCCATAATATGTTCCCTTTAAGATCCCGAATGAGTTCAATACTGCAGCTGCCAACAGGTGTAAAGCACCTCCATGCAATCTTTTGATAACTGTGACTCTTCAATAAACAAAAGACTTCTCAGGTAACATGCTATAGAGAGGAAAAAATGTGGATATTCCAGCTGAGCGGACAGAGCATGTGGTCGTTTTTCAACAAACTTAGACAAAGTACATTGTAACAATATACAATACAATGGACAATGTAAACGATGTCTCTTCCAAATGCCTTAAAAGTCTTGAGTTTCATTTTGCCCTGGACCGATTCAAGACCAATGTAGCAAAGCAGCGCGAGAACCTAACCAAGACCAAACTTTCTGACACAGTATAGCACATTTTTCTCCTGAATGCTTCGATAGTCTTGAGATTTCAGTGTATCTTGGACAGACTCAATCCACCACCTGTGCTATGCTAAGCTAAGTGGCTAAGTGACTCACAAAGGTGTCTGTAACTTTTGAAGCATATCGGTTTCTTGAGTGGGGGACGACGGGCCTATTCACCAAGACCCGACCTTGTTACGGCCACACATCTGTTTTATTTTCACACACACACTCAACATTTGTGACTCACAATCTGAAGTCTGCCAATGTCTGGAAATTCCCTCGGAATACTTGGAAGTTGACGTGCAGCGACAGGCAGACATTCCTCAACTATTCTTCATTCTCCTGACAATACTTTTTGCCCCCATTCCAAAAACCAATCGAACGTACTTTGTACACACACCAGGATGAGAATGGGAGCTGTTGTGAAATATGAACACATGGGAAGCTCGCTCGGCCGCCATTTCCTGAGAACAGGATATGGGCCTGGCTTTAAAACACCTTAACCTCCCCCCGCCCTTCATTGTGTATTGTGTGAATGACTAAATCCTGTATGGATGTGAGAGCCAAAGAGAGGAATCCATCCCAGTCCTTCCAACACTATCAGTTACATTCCTCACCAATCCGGCCGTATCAAGTAACCTCGCTGTCTATTTTGCCTGGATCTTTCCCACACAAGCCCACCGCTCCGGTATCTCCACAATGCTCCCGTCCTCAAAGGCAAGAGATAAACGAAAAGAAGCAAAACTATTTGACGGATGAAAGGAACAAAAACAAATGTGAGAGAGATTAGGAAGAGAGACAGACATCTTGTGGTTTGAGCTCATTTTCCACCCGTTCTCACTTCATGTGGCTTATCAAAAAGCACCAAAGACGTTTTTTCCCCTCCATATATCAAATATATTAACTTTGATGCACAACATACTGCAGGTCCAAAGGGACATGGCTGGGTTTTCATTTTCTTGTTTGTTTTTTTGCAATAGAGTTAAGGGATTCCTTATTTGATGTTTTTAATTGTCATATTTTCTTTTTGTTTGCTTTGTTTTTTTGCTTTCTTATTTTTTAAATAAAAGTTCTTTTTATGTCACGAATCTTCTAATGCGAACCATGGGCCTATTTTCCATGTTCTTTCACATATGGTTGGAGTGTTTTGATGTTTTTCATAGTGTTGTCAAGCGGTTAAAATGTTTTAAATAATTAATCACAGAGATTTTCCATAATTAATCGCGATTAATCACATTTGCGTCTACACTTTTTCTTCAAAGCTTGTAACAGATATTTCATGAGGAAAATCTTCGAATTAATGTAAAATCCATCCATCATCAAATAGAAAGTATATTTAAAATCCAAGACTGTTCTAATAGCTTTCTTTGATCCTTGCATATACTTCTCCTGTAAAATACAACTTTTGAACAAAGCAATCAAAATGGACTCCGCTTTACAGGCTACCAGAAGAAGGCAAAACTTCTTGCTACCAGGTTTAGTCATGTCTACAAGCAGCACAATTAAGGGTTGATTTGCAAAGCCCCATGGAGGGAACTTGAGCAGAGTATTTTGTAGTGCTGGGAAAATGAAGCTTCATGAAGCACTTGTGATATTTTTTGACTCCTCTAGATGGCACTCTTGGGTGAAAGATAAAGTGGAAATGTAATCAATTTCCTTTGCACTAGCCTTTATATTTAAATCAAGAGCACCATCTAGGGGAGTCAAAAAATATAACAAGTGCTTCATGAAGCTTCATTTTCCCGTCACTAGTATTTTGCTCTGAGATGATACACCATGTATGACAACTATAGCATATTAGTCTAATATGCTATTTGAATTTGGCTGTGAAAAATGTGAAAATTACTTGAGATTTCTCCAACAAAGGTCAAGTAAGTAAAACCGAAAGTAACGCTACCTATAGTTTGTGTTAGTGGCTAAGTTTGGCTGTATGTTATAGGTCAAAGTAAATGAAACTGAGTTAACTGAGTTCAAATTTAAATTTATCTCCAGAGTTAACGCTTTAATTTTGACAGCCCTAGTTTTTTTGTAATGACTGTATTTTATTGTTTACTTTTTCACATTCCTACACAGTAAATAGCTTGGACAATTTCAATTTGGATCCTTGAGACTTTTCCTGTTAAGACAGTCATGTCCACCCACTTTTGTGTTGATTGGTGAAACTAATGTCGGGAGCTAAAACGGCTGCTTCGAACCCAAAACGGCAGACTCTCTCTTCAATTTCAGTCATGGCTCCTTCAGACTTTTGTGTTCCTGTCCCTGAGACTTTTTCCAGCGCCCTGTTATGGTAGACATGTGGTGATTGGTGAAACAGGTGCTTGGATGTTGTTTTCCTTTCTTCCTAATGTTTCAGGTGGTACAACGGAGTGAATTTTGAGGGGTTGTGTTCCGGACCCCTACAATATATACATTTAACCTGTAGGATGAATGCACTTGCAAAAATGGCTGAATTTTATGTCATGTTGAACACCCCCCACCCCCTCCCCCGCCAAAAGAAAAGGTGAATAATACTAAAAACGAAATGACTAATATGTGAAAAATGTCTCAAATATCCAACAGTTGTTCCTTCTAAAGTGCAAAAGTGGAGCTAGTCATGGCATCCTCCCTCTATTTGAGGAAGAGAAACTTGACCACAGGGCTGGAAGCAGCGTGTTTCCAATTGTGTAACATGTACTTTGACTACACTCACTGTTGTCACAGTTGTGCTCGTGTTTTCCACCAAAGCCACAAAAAGTGAACACTTTTTACACGTCTACATACATGCCCGACTAGGCAGTTTTTTTTTAACAGACCTTCTCAATTCAGTCCATTGTCCATGCATATAAGAGGTGTACGGAATATTTTTGTCATGGTTGCTCTATTATTCATTTTCTTTAGCGCATTTACCTGAAATGCTTTCATGTCATTTATGTTAGTCTTTATGTGAGACCAAGCACCCAGTGTCGGGTGTAGCAAAGCAGCCCCAGAACATAACCAAGCATCCTCCATGTTTCATAGTAGGTAACAAGTTTGTCTGTGTTTGTGTTTGGACAGAAAATAACAGTGTACAAACAGTTAAATATGGAGGGGGCTCAGTTATGTTTTGGGGCTGCTTAACTACCTCCTGCACAGGATATCTTAAAATCTGTGTGGGGTACAATGAAATCTCAAGACTATCAGGAAATACCGCAACAAAATGTGCAGTCAAGTGACAGCAAACTCGGTCTTATGTTCTGGGGCTGCTTTGCCTCATCAAGCACAGTATGCCTTGAATCTGAAAGAATAAATAATTTAAAAAAAAGGGAAAAAAATTCAATAGACGCTAAGAGCAAAACAATGGACTATTCTGAGGTGCAAATGAAAGCTGCTGTGGGGTATCAATATTATTACAAATAGAAAATATCAATAAATAAATAAATGTTGAATTCACCTTTTTTTCCCCAAGTTGTTAAAAACTAAATTTATCGTAGTCTGGGGATTTAATGTGGACAAAAAGGATTTTTTGTGTGACACGTAAGTTCGGATATTGGAGCTCCATAATGACTTTTTAAAAGGCTCCAAAATGAAGGGTCAGCCTTTGCATTCCTTTGGAGGTTGACAGGAAGCATGGCACAATGGAGGGCAAAATGGCCCAGAGGCGTAGTCCACCAGCAGGGACAAGGCCAAGAGTGCTCTCACACACGTGCACACACACGCACGTGCAAACACACAAGCTACTTCAATACTTTTCTCGTTAGGCAAATAGATTTTTACTTCTAATGAGATCAGCCGCCGTGGGCCAGCAATCACATACTGTAAAACAATCAATTCAAGTGGCCTACTTGGCACCGTTTTTAAGTAGGACTTCGTGATTAATTGATTTGATCATTTTTGTAATTAAAAAAGTTTTTTATTTTGCATTTTGTGGTTCCAAACGTGTCTCCGCTGATGTGCACCGTTTATACTAACAAAGCTTCAGACAAAAAGAAGGTAGATGCTAACGTGCAGTCAGCAATTAGCAGCAGTTAGCAATAGTGGGGTTTCCATCCACGCATTTTTGTTAGAATTTTCAAGAAATGCACAAATAAAACTGAATGGAAACACTAGAAATTCTAAAAAGGGCCCAAAATTTGTATTCAAGTTTTTAAGCTTAGAAGGGATGGATTTTGAAGCATATTGAAAAAAGTAAAATGCAAATTTTGGCTATGGAAACAGGTTTTTGCGAATAACCGCTGGCAAGACTGGATACACGTCACACGTTTTGACCGGATATTACGTTGCACCTACGTTTGTAGTCCCAAAGAAATGTCGGATGATAAAGTAAGGTATGTTTGGGGGGACGATGAATTCATTAAAGAAGTGAATATTAATGTAATTTTAGATGGAAAACAGCAAAGAGACGCTACAGTTTATCAAGAAATACACATTCGACGTCGCAGTCGCTTCCTGTTCTTCTTCTTCTTCTTCTTTTAAATTACTGCTGGATCACATCTCTATGGTGTATCCCGCTACCTACAGCGGCGGAGTCCCTTCTCAATATTCGCAAAAGAAGAACAGATGGAAACGGGCATAAGTCGCATGTCCGTTTTGCGCGTTTTCAGTAAACTCGCTTAAAAAAATTCAAAACAATTGGATGGAAACCCGACTAATTCATTTGGTTGCTGTATTTAGTGACTTAAAAAAAAAAACTTTCAACTTTTATCTGGCTAAGAAACGGAAAACGTGGGCACGATCTGCTAACGTGATGCCTATTTAAAAGTTGGTCCAGAATAACTAACAAGTGAATCATATTTCTGAATGTTTGTTATTTTTTACTTTTTAATATGTGCATTATCTCATTTATTTCAGAATTTGATTAATTCCGGCACACATTTTGCTAAGCTTGAAAAAATGTGTTCAATGTGTGAGATTGTAAGATGTTTCTGAAGTTTGCAGGGGTGTATTTATGAATTGTGAATATTTGTGTGATTACCGTATTTTGTTCATGAGTTTATACCTGTTCAGTGAAACTAATGCCCTTGTTAACATCTGATCCAATTTTTTTTTGAACGCTGAAATTTGACCCTCCTTTCCTCCTTTCTTCTCTCTTTGTCAACTCATGTGACTGGTCTGTTATGACAAACATCTCAGCTATTTTCACGTCCCACACTTAAAGCCCGTCATAAAGGACTTAGCGGCAATCAAGCAGTAAAGTAGTAAATAGCTGTGTGTTATTTTCTCTGCACTTTGAGTGAAATATAGACACGGTCATAAACATGTGCTTTCTTTATTCCTTGAGGGCCTTCCAGGAGCAAAAAAAAAGAAAAAAAAAGAAAGGACGCTAACGGCCTGTAATTGGCGCTTGTCAATCACTGCAGGGATGATGTACGGAATGCTTGTGCCTGAGAAGTGTTACACGTGTAATACATGCGTATAATATACACAGTATACGCATGTCATCTCCATTTAAAGCTCTGCATTTGGACTCAGGGGTTAGAACACACATTGAGATGGTCACATGCCACTTTACAGCACACACAAACGCACAATTGGAAGACACAAAACACAACTTTCCCATCTAGAGTGGTTAAAAAAAGTCTACACACCCTTGTTCAAATGCCAGGTTGTTGGAGCAAGTGAAATCATTTCAAAACTTAATTGGCCCAGATTTACGACAGCGTACAGTATTAGGGCCATGTACTGTATAAATATATATTATTTAGAGGGTGGGGGCAATATTCTGGGAAAAAAAACTTATGAGAAATACACGTAGCGTAGCTATACTTTAATGTAAGGATTCGTTGATGGTTAACGGGACACTGTTTATAAAATGAAAAGGCAGGATGGAGACGGATTCATTCTTAATTTAAACTTTACTCGTCATACAGCTAAAGCGACAACACTTCCTGATCCCCTATCAGCTGACTAAACACTAACCAATCAGAAGCTAGCATACCGGTACTTTAGGTAAATGCAAGTGAATGACGTAGAGCAGCAGATTCGACGCATCAACTTAGCTACTTGTACAAAAACAAAATGTATGAATGTGTAAATAATAATTCTGGAAACATAAATGTACAAGTAAATATACATTTTAACAAATCAACTTAAAGGCTTAATCGTCAAGGTGGGGACCTTCGCAAAGCGATGCGTCTTTGTCGCTGGCAGTAACCCACGCTTCAAAGTGCGAATGCTTAACATGATATGGTTAAAGCCATTACTATCTTCTTATTTGAAAACCCGAGCGAAAAGTATTGGCACAAACACCCGAGTAGTACGCTACGTGTATTTCTCGTAAGTTTCTGAGTTTTTTTATATAAAGTGGCAGATTTGCGATTTATTTTCTCTGAATATCGACCCCGCCCTCTAAAAATATATATTTATACGTCGCCCTAATACAGTCATACAGACTGGACCCAAACTTTATTTCCATTTTTTTTTTTTTACTTTATTGAATTATTAGTCATCATGCTGCATGTATAGAGCCGAAGTTAAGCCAGCTAAAATATTGCACCCCACCTCAGTCCTTTCTACTGCATTAAAGAGGAACTAGTGTCAGTGTGTAAAGATTTGTGTGCACCAGACTGGAAATATGTCATGAAACAGACAAGAGATAACTGAAACTTTACTCAACATTAACTAAATACTATTTATCCTGCCCATTTAAAAATGAATAGACACATATTTTTGAAATATTCTACTCTCTATCTTAAGGGTTCAGGTAACAAGCAATCATGGCTCACCTGTTTTCTGGATTCTCATGTGACGTCCGCAAGTTGAGCCCTCAGCTAATGTGATGTCATTTTCAGTCAACAGCAAGTGGCGAAATGGCCGCCCCCTGAGATGGATAAAAACAGGTGGGTCTTGCTGCTGAATTCATATTCCACAAACACAATATTAATCAAAATACAGTGTTTAGACTAGTGGGTGCGCTATTGTGTAGGACACATCTAACCAAACGATAAAAGCAATTCCATTTCCAACATGCAGTGTGTCCCATTACCTCAAGATGGGAGCAGTTTTTTAAGAAATATTTTTTACAGTATTAGTTTCTATGTCAGCCCGTCAAAATATTGCTTTACATGAAACAGGTCCGTGGCGCAAAAAACGTTCAAGACCGCTACTCTACCTGATTAGGGTTCATGTGGAGGAATTCCCTAGCAGGAGTTTGTCACACTACAAGCGCTGGAGTTTGCCCAAAATGGCCGCCCTCCTGTTCAATTTTCAGCATCAAGCCATCCATTTTCCTAACTTCTAAACTTCAAGGCCAACCAGTTGTGTGTTGATCAGAGAAACTCGTACCATGGGATAAAAAAAAAATTCAAGAACGGCCCATTTTAATGGCTAAACCTCAAAACAATCAGTAAGCTGACACCGTTCTCCGCTAATCACTCAGGATAATCTTTCTGAGACACAATCGGGCCTTTACCAACTTTGATCAGTAGTGAGAGAGAATTCTCAAATTTGGCACGATTGTCGTTATGTGCGGATCTTGCTTTACAAGCATGGATATGTAATGCATCTCTTGTCTTTAACAGAGGTGGGCACTTCCATCAATCATCAATTCCTATGGATGACAATGTTTTTGGCAAATGCTTAATGACAGGAAGCCTTGCAAAAATACACAGGATGAGAAGGACCGTCTGTGCTTGCCCCGATTGATGGAAACCTGCTTCAGTCGTTTCTCAGTTCGTGTATTTTCTCGAGGCTTTGCGTCATTGTGCACTCGTCAAAAGGTGGATATCGTTATTAACGGGAATTGACGATTGACAGCTGTGCCTGCCTCTTTAATTACTTTGGATTAAACCTTATCCAGATGACCTTTGTTCAAACGATCAGTTGTACATTCCACGAGTGTTATCACGAAAACCCGTCTTTGTTCATTTCCATTTTCTTCCAAAACTTGAATTGCATTATTGAGTTAAATAAGACCAAACATTTTTGATGTGTTTAGAATCTTTTTGCTTTGAGGCAAGTTGCATTTACATAAAAAAAATTCCATTCATTCCAGCACCTCTATTGACACACACACACGGGGTCACGTTATAAAAGGGAAGATCAAAGAAGTGAGAAAGACAAAGACCATTTGGGCCCTTTTCCTGTGAATCAGTGGTAGGACGTAACCAAGTAAGTGCATTTTTCAGATATCTACACTATTCTTGAGTATATATTATTATTATTCAGTATTTAGTATGTATTTTCTGTGCTGACGCAATAGATTCAGAGAAGTAAGATTTCCTATCACGTTATTTAAACAGAATTGTTTGAAGCTAATGTAACATTTGTAAGTCAGTTCATTGGAATTTGAATACATTTTTGATAGCATGAAATGTTGCTCAAGCCTCCATGGGGCACAAAGCAAAGGTTGATTTTAGAAACTACGTATGTAGGAATGCCGTCAGCATGATAAAAAAAAAAAAAACACTTTAAAAGCAGACTAGGGTTGATTTACCCAACATTCCCAGTTTTTTTCAGTGGGATCATGAAAAAAAACTGAAACAAGAACAAAAATAATGTCCAACAACAAATAACATAACTGTTAATTAAATAAAATCAACACAATTTCAAACAACTTTTTAACAGTGATGGTAAAATCTAAAATTTAATAATTGGGTCTTCAACTATGTAAAAATGTGCAAAGGCTTTTGTTTTTTTTTATTAGCAAAATAAAATTCTTAAATGGACACATTTGTCTTTCATGTTAATCTGTTCTTCCTCAATGCCACTACCAAAAAAAAAACGTAAAACAAACTATTAAACAGTGGCTTATGCTTTGGGCTGGCTGTGAATAGTAGGCTACACGTTTTTTGTGCCGTTTTTTTAAAGTGAATATTGTATGTAATTGATAGTGAAAATACATTATTACTTTTGTGCCTAAGTAGATGTTAAAATCTGCATATATTAAAAAGAATTACTTAAGGAGTTGACTCATTGCAGCCTTGAATCTACTAGAATCTTGTTCTGAACAAGTGCCGATACTTTAACTTAAGTAGCCTACAAGGTGTGAGTACTTTTGCACAGCTTTGTAAACAAATACCCAAATCATTCTCCTTTTTTTTTTGTACTATGTTACACGATCAAGCCCAGCAAGCCCTTCCTCCTCCTCGTCCTCCTCCTTCTTCTTCCCCCGTTGCTGCTTTTTACACGTCTGATCCCCCGAGGGAGCTCCAGTTGAACATTCCTGGCATTCCCGGCTCGGTCCCTCCTCCCTGCTGGCTTATTATCGGCCCGCCTGCTTCCCCCAGCATAAGCAGCATTTCACACAACAGCAGCAAAAGGGGAGGACGTGCGTTTTGGTTCCTCAAAGCCAACCAAAAGAAAAAGAAGAGACACACAAGGTTGGAATTAATACAAAAAGTTGGATTTCCACACATCAGAGAAACCCTTTTAGTTGTCAGGATGAGAGCCTGAGCTGGTAAGACTGACTTTTTGGTCCTTTTTCACTCTTTCGCCCCCTTACAAACACGATCAACACTTACTGTTTCTTTATAACACTTAAAGTTGATTTCAAAGCGAGATAGAAAAAGTAAAAGTGATTCCCCCAGGGTTGCTTTTGTGCGTTTTTACTTGCCCGTGAGATTGGAATTTTGGCCGCATGTGTTTTTTTCTTGCTTGCTATGGAAAAGAGTCTCCACATTTTTATGTTGTCGCTGTTGAGAGAGTGCACTGTCTTGTTTTTTTGAAAGATATATTTTAAAAGCTGAGTCCGGGCCTTTATGACTCACAAATAACCTCATTTTGTTTGAAAGATACAGAGCTATATTGATCCACAGATGAAAAGATCCATTCATTATTGATGCATAATCTGAACTCAAAAGCTATTCCTTTCTGTGTTTTGAGTTCAAATGACAAGTTCATTTGAAAGCAGATCCAAGGCAAAGTGAACACGGGCCACTTTCTGTTCACATTGCACATTGAAACCAAATTGAAAACATTTTAGGAGGTGATCTGAGTCCAATTTGCTTTTTAGGCATTTGTTCAATTGTTATGAAGTGTTCACATAAGCACATGGTAAGTCTTGAAACCAAATTGAAATCACTTTTGGAGGTGTTTTTGGGTGTTCACATGGCAGGTTCTTTGAAAGAAGACCTGATGCAAAGTGAAGCGATCACTTTCTGTTCTGTTGTGTTAATCCTTGAAACCGAATTGAGACCACTTTGGAAGTAGTCGTGAGAATTTTGGCCTTGTTGATTCAAATCAGTAGTCATTCAAGACAAAATGAACCTGGATTACTGTGTTCACACTGTATATATTAAGCAATGGTTCCATACACTTGAAACTGAGTTTGAGTTTATTTGAACTGACTAAAACTGATTTGAGACCATTTGCTTTAGGGGGGTCCAATCAGTTCTCATGAAGTGGCAAAGTTTCTTATAAGAGGACCCAAGGCAAAGAGAACCTGAGCCGTTGTCGATGTTAAGCCTTTAAGTCAAATTGAAGCCACTTCTGGAGGTAGTATTGATCTGGTTCACTTTAGAGGGGTCTGATTAGTTCTTATGGACAACTTCAGTTTGGGCCCCAAATCTAATCTGTGACTGTTAGTGACTACTCTGAAAAGGGACTTCCAATTCTCCGTCATTCCAGTAACAAATCAAGGATAAGTGAACCTGGACCACTTTGTAGTCACATTGTTACACCTTGAAATTGAATTGAGACCACTTCTGGAGGTCATAGTCTGGTTTGCTTCAGTTTTTATACTGTGTTCAGTAGGGGCCCAAATGTGAAAACACCCTTCTGCTTAAATACTATTTGCATGTGTCACAATCTGTCATCAGTCATGCTAATACAACCACATCCTCCTCGTCTGTAGGTCTCACAGCCAATTCAGTGAAATCAGCAGAAACAGAACTGAATCCTCAGCGAGAATCAGCATGACGTCCACCGAGGAGCCGTCCGGCACGGTCTTGCACCGGCTGATCCAGGAGCAGCTTCGCTATGGAAACCCAACCGACACCCGCACCTTACTCGCCATCCAGCAGCAGGCCCTGCGTGGAGGCAGCGGGAGCAATAGCGGGCCCAGCAGCGGGGGCGAAATGGGCCGGAGTCCCCGGTCCTCTCTGGAGAGTCTCACCCAGGAGGAGCCTACGTTCCCCCAGCTCTCCGCCAGACAAGAGCCCCAGGGCCAGGAGCACCAGGGCGACTTCCACCACTCTGAAAGCGGCTTTCAACTCTACCAGCTCCACGGCGAGGAGCTGCCCACCTATGAGCAAGCCAAGGCGCATTCTCAATATCTGGCCACCCACTGGGCGCCACCCAGCCCCGGTAGGCAGTCCAATGAGGGGGCCTTCCACGAGGAGGTAGACGAGACGGAGCGGAAATGCGCCCACGCTCGGTCCCTCAGCGAGCACCGCATGCAGATCTCTCTGGAAAGGAATGATGCCGTTGTCAAGGCGGAGGCAGTCAAGAGCGCCTCTCACAGTTATCCCGAGCTGGCTTACTACACCCAGTGGGGCCCCCAGGGGACAGAGAAACGCAACCCTCCACCTGAGTACTCGGCTCCCGTCCAGGGACAAGGATTTATCCCACACCAGGCCCAGGAGCCTGCGCAGGCCCCGCAGCACAGGTACAAATTGAGCTTAATTGCTTCTATTCACTAAGAAGCAACATGACATCACACACTGTGGTGTGGCTCCTCTTTGAGCTTCACATGCGTAAACACATACTTGAGTCATACTTTCCTTCTTTTTAAAGCAGCGCCCGTCCAAAGGTATTTGTAATACTTGGCATGCCGTGGGTGGAACACCTCAAATGCTTGCTTGCCTTGGCCTTTCGAAAATAGTCTCGTTCCTCACAGTGGTTGACCATCAGGGCCTCTGCTAGCCCAAACACTATCAAGAGCACTGACCTACATTTACAACCTAATTTGTCCTATTTGTTCCATGAAACTGTATGAATTGATTCCAAATACTGTATTCTCTTCACTTGGTAGTCCAGTCCGATTTAAGCCTCTGTGTGTTGCTGTGTCAGTCTAATCTGCCCAGGGTCTTTGGAATCAGTAGTGCTGGCTGATTTAATCTAAACCAGGGATAGGCAAACTCGGTCCTCAAGGGTTTTGGAAGTTTCCCTCTTCCAACACAGCTGATTCCCAACAACAGGATCGTTATCAGGCTTTTGCACCGCTTGCTGATGAGCTGATCATATATCAACTGTGTTGGAGAAGGGAAACATCCAAAACTTGCAGGACTCTGGCCCTCGAGGACCGAGTTTGCCCACCCCTGATCTAAACGTATTTGTGGTTCGGCATTTGTGAGTTCTCATCTTTTTTTAAATCTATGCTCTGGTATTCGTATGCAGCATAGTGTTGATGGTTTCTATAATAGCGACATGATAGTGGTGGCATTAAGCAGTGGATTAATTTGAATAAGTCCCCACTGAAGGACCAGGTACCCAAAGCCATGGCATAAACATATGCTTGACTCATATTCTGCTTCTTTTTAAAGCAGCGTGGTCCAAAAGGTATTTGTAATGCTTGGCATGCTGCGTCTGGAACACCTCACATGCTTACTTTGGCCTTTCAAAATAGTATAGTTCATCACTTTACATTCTTTACTGGAGCCGGCGCGTCTGATGACCAAAGAGCTGGAATAGAGAGTGTCATTGTCCAAGCTTTCAAGTCTCCAGTCTGGCCCCAACACTCGTACAGGGGTTAGGTTGGCTCAGATTCAGGAAGGTGTCACTTAACAATGTCTCGCCCACAGGTACATCCAGTCCGGGCCGCCAGCCGACATCTCTTGCTACAATGCGTTCTCAGGCTTGCCCCCTGCTGGCTTGGAGGAACCCAACCAAGTGGAGCTGCTGCTGATGGAGAACGAGAGACTGAGGCAAGAGCTTGAGGCTCACCGGGAAAAAACGGGTCGTATTCAGAAGGTGAGCCCAGGGAGAAACACGTACCTCCCAATCTCAGAGTCCGTAGCTTGGTCAAAATTGACGTTCAAGTTCACATAAGGCATCGTCAATATTGAGCAGATTTGATTACTTTTATCGCAAGGGAGCAAAAATGCTCATATTATGCCAAAGTGTCAGGCAGTCTGTTGACTTGGTATCCCATATATGGCTGGTATCACAAGGGAAATATGGTACAGCGGAGATCATCAATATTTCATTGATTCAACTTCTACCAATTATAATAATAACAGAAGAAAAGGCTCCTTAATTTTGCTACCTTTTTTTTGGACCTGAAATAGAAATTCCACCTCAAAAAGCAAACTGACATCACTCCCAAATTCAAACTTTGCCAACGGAGTTTCTGCCACCCAGTGGAGAAAAAAGCTGCCTCGGCATAAAATCAGGTTCAAAAGCCAGAATGTGCACAAAGAGCAGTTGGCTGCGGACAAAAGAGACCTTTCACTTTTTACACAGCAGGCTGCCACCTGCCACCGAACCCCCGTCAACCCCTCGCCCTCCGCCTCCCCATCAGCTGCGTGTGGGTCACCACCCGATCCAGTTGCTGGCCCTGAAAAACCTATATGGCCTGTTTAGAATGAAAGCGAGCGCACACATGCGCTAGCGACGACAAAGGGAGGAGTGTGTCTAAACACAGTAGTGTGACCTCTGGTTGGGCCTCTGTGGTATGCAAGGTGGCAGCTGCATCGCTGCAGTGCAGATGAGGCCAAGAGAATACAGTACAGACAACTGGTTGCTAGGGTTATCTTTCCCAGACAGGTGTCCAAGATGGGGCTACTTTCTTGGATAGCAAAATAATTCTGTGCAGCAAGGTATGTGAATACCAATAATAGGGCTGATTTGAGTGTTTTCCCTCCCTTGAGGTCAGACTTGGCAACGGCTCAATTATCAAATGTCTCTTAAAGATTACCCAAAGGGATTATCCTGTGGTGTGATCTGTTCTGGAAAAGGTCAGGAAGTGACAATCGTAATTGGTAAATGTTAAGATTTTATGCCCTTCCAATTATCTGATCATTCTGAAAGATTATCCTGAGTGATTATCCTGTGGTCTGGGATGAGTTAAGTGATTTTTCCTCTGCGATGTGCTTTGAAAATGGTTGGGGCCAATAATCGTAAGTGTTCAATATCAATGATTGGAAATCCTTATGTGTGTATTTAGGACATGATATGAAACGATAGTTAACTAAGCAAGGCATATACTGACAATCGGGTTCGAGTTGAGCAATTTCTCACCCTACCTAAAGTCGATAAAGGCCCGATTATTAGATGGGTCTGAAAGATTATTCTGTGGTGTGAGGTGTGTTAAGAGTGATTTTCCAGTCAAACCTGACAATTGTAATGTAGAGACATGTTGATGTGTGTAATCTGTTAAGATGATCAAAATCGGCATGTGTACAAGGCTTTAGGGATCAAAGGGGAATAGTCCAAAATGTGTCTTTACTCACACAAAGCTTGTCCTCCCTATCAGTCTTCGTTTTTGTCGAAGCCATTGGGAGGTTTACAGCGCTGCTATGAGCTAATGTAAATGGCAACGCCTCCGCCTGGTTGGAAAACGTGGCTTAATTTTTTACCGCGGTGGAAACAACTTTTTTAGTACCTCAGCCAGTCTGTAAAATACCTCCGGAGTTATGTCACATGGCTCTGGCCTTGTCTCAGCTGAAAAGAATGAAAACTAGCAGGGTTGGAAAGATTTCTCTCCTCTTAGGCCGCAGCTCTGAGTAAACATGCCTGTAATGGTGGGTGTCTTTTTTTGGGCCGTTTCCACAGGCCAGGCACAGGCATGCACACCTTCCTTGCTGGCAGACTTCCACAGACCGCTGTGTGCTGCTCTTTGTGTGTATCTTAAATTGTGTGCGCGTAAGTATGTGGGCATGTGTGGTGTGTAGTGTGCGCGCTTGCACCTGGAACGGCGGCTATCAGCCCTCAGGAATGTCGATATAAATCAGTCTCACGGGGAGTGGTGCGGGCTTGAATTCCTTCTGGGAAATGTAGCATGCACACACACATACAACTTAATGTGTGTACATACGCGTACTGCCTCTTCCATGTTAGTGGATCTCAAACGGTTTGGGTCCAGGAATTTCTTACAGGGAACAATTTTTTTTCCAAGGAGCCCCTCATAATCCTAATGCTGGTGAAACATGCTATAAGAATGGAAAAAAATATCTATTTTAATGAAAAAAAGTCATTATGTTATGGAAACAAATTACACTTTTAGAGGGAAAAAGTTGTAACAATACCCCCCCCACCCACCCCCCAAAAAAACGTCATACATTTATGGGAATAAAGTAATATTTGTCCAAGCTTAAGTAGTGATTTTAGGATATTTAAGTGAAAGCTTAACAATGGAAGAATGTCATATTCCAACAAGTGAATTTCAAAAATACATTATTCTCTAAAAAGAATAGAACTTACAAAAATATGCCTTAAGTTCTTGAAAAATGGCACTACGCTCTTGAAAAATTAATTAAGTTCTCAAAAAATTACTATATTCTAAAAAAAAAAAATGTTTTGCTTTCTGAAAAAAATGAAAAATAAAATTTGAACTATATTCTCAAAAAATTGTTTTTTGTTTAAAAAAAAAAAAAAAGCAAAATTTGCCCGAAAAACAAATTATTCTCTCAAAGATAAGACTTGAATCCTGTCATAATATCCTGTGTTCTAAAAAAAAAAAAACTAAATGAATTTAAAAAACTGAATCTTTATTCAAGCAGATATGTCAGATCCATGTGACAATACACAAAACATGATCTTTTAATTATCCTATAGGTATAAAAGGTGCGGCACGGTGGCTGACTGGTTAGCGCGTCCGCCTCCCAGTGCAGAGGACGTGAGATTGAGTCCGGGCTTCGGCCTTCCTGGGTGGAGTTTGCATGTTCTCCCCGTGCTTGCGTGGGTTTTCTCCGGGTACTCCGGTTTCCTCCCACATTCCAAAGACATGCATGGCAGGTTAATTGAACACTCCAAATTGTCCATAGGTGTGATTGTGAGTATGGTTGTTTGTCTCTGTGTGCCCTGCAATTGGCTGGCAACCAGTTCAGGGTGTACCCCGCCTACTGCCCGAAGCCAGCTGGGATAGGCTCCAGCAACCCCCGCAACCCTTGTGAGGACAAGCGGTTAAGAAAATGGATGGATGGATGGATGGATGGTATAAAAGGTAGGGAAGAGTAATTGCTTTAGTATGTTTGTTTTATTGGCCACCAGTCCCTATGCACTTTTAAAATGCCACATAATTCATTGCAAATTATTTTTGCAGACCGGCCCCAGTTTGTTGTGTAAACAACAAAAAGCAACATTCCAGTTTCTCCCTGTCATGTCAGAAGGTTAACCGAAAAATTCCTTCTCTGTCTATTTCTGTCCCTCTCTCAGTTGGAGCAGGAAATCCAGCGCATTTCCGAGGCCTATGAGAAACTGATGCAGGGCAGCAGCAAGCGAGAGACTCTGGAGCAGACGCTGAGGAGGAGGCTGGTAGATGAAATCCGCAGGCTGCAAGATTTCAACCGAGACCTGAAGGAGAACTTGGAAAACGCCCGGACGCACGTCGCCAAAGAAGTGCAGGTCGCCGATCACAACCAGCACATCATGGCCAAACTCCTCGAGCAAAGTGAGTCCCAAAGAGAATATTTAATAATTTGTCGCCCTGTCCGATCATTGTCAGCAAATCCTGATTATCGGATACTAGATTTTCCTGTGGTGTGAGGTGTGTTAATGGCGATTGATTTTCCTCCCCAATCTGCACAGAAAATGAAATTCATGGTAGAGTGGGATATACGATAACGCGGCTGAATGTGAACTGGATTCACCCCTTCCGATCAAAATCAGAATAGGGCCAATGATATGAGGATTCCTGTGGTGTGGGGTGGGTAAAGTGTGATTTTTTTTCTGCCTGACAAAAATTGTGGCCCACAATCGTAAGTGTAAAAGATATTCAATATTTGCGATGGTAAATCTTCTGTAAAGTCAACACTAAGTTCAGTCAGCCACGGAATCTGTGATTGTGTAATAATCGCCAATTAAGCAAAACACACACATGCCGACAATCTGAATGTGAGCATTTATCACATCTTCCAATCAAAACCAACAAAGACCCGATTTTCGGATGCATCTACAATATTATCCTAAGTGATTAGTGTGGCGTGTGATGAAAGTGATTTCATTGGCTGGGAAAACAATCGGGACCAACAATCGTGATTGTTAAGTCTTTTCAGTACTTTCAATCATGTGCGTTTAAAACCTAATTGGAGCTGGAATTGTTTACCCAAACTACCAGTTAGCTAAGCTTCTTCTATTACTACATAAGCTACCAGTGAGCCATGCTTCTTACAACCTAAGCTACCTTTTAGCCAAGCTTTTGTCATTACTAGCTAAACTAAGTTAGACACGCTTCTTCCGTTACTACCTAAACTAGGAGTTAGCCAAGCTTCTTCTATTGCTACATAAGCTACCTTTTAGCCAAGCCTTTTCATTACTGCTTAAGCTAACAGTTAGCCAAGCTTCTTCTGATACTATACCAACGCTAACAGTTACTCAAGCTTCTTCTATCACTACGTAAGCTACCTTTTAGCCAAACTTTTTCATTACTACCTAAGCTAGCAGTTAGCCAAGCTTCTTCCGTTACTACTTAAGCTACAAATTAGTCAAGCTTCTTCTATAAATAACCAGTTAGCCAAGCGTCTTCCATGACTACCTACCACTACCGCAACCACTACCTTTAATTTGAACTTTAACTACTTTATTGTAATTTTGGGCCGTCTGGATGCCCTCTGGCACTATACTGCCTCTCACAGGTAAGGTTTGGTTTCAACAACAGACATATTTGTGTGGTGCCTGGGTCACCTTGTGTGCACCGCAGATATCTTCCTCATCATGTGTGGGGTCTCTCACGTTTTGGGTTAAAGTGTTAAAAATTTTGATTTGTGTGTGTGTGTGTGTGTGTGTGTGTGTGTGTGTGTGTGTGTGTGTGTGTGTGTGTGTGTGTGTGTGTGTGTGTGTGTGTGTGTACCCCACTTTAGTTGTCTGTTCTTCTTTGTAGCCTAATCAGCATTCTTGATTGGATTAAGATGGTGTGGGGTCTCTTTGTAGCTAAGAGTCTCACACATGCAGGAATTTTCCTTGCGTAACCTTCACATCCTCTTTAGAAGGCTTTAGAAAATTCAACTCACGTTGTAAGGAGAGAAGTAAAATGAAGTGGCTCGAAATCTCTCGTACCGTGCACACCTGTTGTTGAACTGATTTATGTTGTCTGTGAGGGGAACTGGGATCAAGTAGAGTGCCGGTGTTTGTATGGCCTTGATGAGGAATGCCAAAGCGCTATGTGGGTCAAAGGGATAGGGCAGCATTCTCCCCCCCTTTTTCCTCCTCCTTCCTCTCGGCATTCCGTGAGTGCTTCATTAAATGAACGCGGGCCACCATGGAGGAGATTTTTTTTTCTGCTGGAGTTTTAAGATTCTGACCCAGGGGTGTCAAACTTGTTGGAATGACGGGTCACATGTGAAGACACATACAGTAAATGAATAAAGCGAATAAAAAGGCCTTTTCCTGAAAATATTATACTGTATATAATATTATAATAGTTTTTGAAATTCACTTGTTAAAATACAACTCTTCCCTTGTTAAACTTTTAATATTATAACATTATGATTTTGTTTGGAAAAGTACTTTATCCCCACAAAGTACATCTTTGTTCTTGTTGTAACGACTACTTACTGTATTTCTTTCTTTAATGGAGAAACCACTTGACTACCAAAGAAAAAAATTGTCTTTTCACAGAATAAAAATGCATAATTTTGCGAGAAAGAACTTGGTGACAAACATTTTATATCAAAATTTTCATTTCAGGCAAGATTATGAATATCAAATGCCAATGTATTGTTCTTTAAAGTTAAATACAACTAAACTGTACTTAAAAAATATCTTGTACTGCATTTCGAAATAGTTGAAGCCAAAGTAATATTATGCACAGTTTACACATTTAAATCAGTGATTATTTTCCATACCATGAGTGTACACGTAATGTATAACACAACATTGTCCTTCCTGCGAATTTAGGGATGCACATAAATCTTATCTAATTAGATCATGAGGGCTTCATTGGAAAATTTTCTGATTGAGCTCCCAACACCTAAACATTTTGAAAACCCGTGTTCTAGACTCCAACCATGGACTTACGAATTCTCATTTTGTCTCCCCTCGCAGATGAGGAGCAGAACGTGGAACGGGAACGCATGGAGCGGGAAGCCGAGCGACTGCGGGCGGAGGCCGAGGAGCAGAGCCTCCGCAGCAGGAGGCTCGAGGAGGCCCTGGAGGCGGCCCGGGGACGAGGCCGTCAGCTGGAGGAGGAGTTGCGCAGGAAGAGGGCCTACGTGGAGAAGGTGGAGAGGCTCCAGAGCGCCCTGGCTCAGCTGCAGTCCACCTGTGAGAAGAGGGAGAGCCTGGAGATGAGGCTCAGGACACGCCTGGAGCAGGAGCTCCGGAGTTTGAGGGCTCAGCAGGTACGTTAGGTCGGGTTTGCCAACCTTTATTGAGCCAATGTAGAACACCAAATAAAAAAGTCACAAAAGCTACTTGTAGACAATTCCTAACCGCTGGGTATCGAAATGATCCGATTTCACTTTATTGATCTGAAAATTATTATTTATTTACAACAAATAATGTATCATTGTTTATATATCAATGATCTGTGTTCAAATTTAATTAATAGAATGGAGGGATATATAGTACATATGGAAATATTAGTTATTATTAAAAAAAATAATAAAATCTGTATGTAAATGATATATATATTTTTAATTTTAATAATAAGATTTAACTCATTCATTTTAAATTATTCATACTTACTGTACAAATAAAATGTTTTATTTTACTATTCTTTGCATAGATGGCTCAGGTCCTTTATCCACAATGTAGCCTAAAAAATAAAAATAAAAAAAGGAACAATGTGAATATAAAATATGTAAAATGATACATTTTTATTATACGTTTATTAGCATTTAAAATATAGATATATATTTATATTTAATTGCTACAGTTATTATCAATCAATCATTTAATTAAAATGTAACTTTAATTATACATTTTAAAAAAATTACATTGTATTGTTTATAATAAATCAATTGACCAATTATCCAATGAGAATAATGAGAAGACAATTTTTTTTTAATGAAAAAATAAATATTATTTAACCTTTGCTCAATAAAAGTTGGAAAGACAATAATGCTCGAATGAAGTTTCTCACCAACGATTTTACCTAACAGCGCCAGTCGCAACCACCCGGAGTGACCATGGGTTCCCTCCAAGAGCGTCTGCGGGAGCGAGAGGAACGCATCCTGGCGCTGGAGGCCGACATGGTGCGCTGGGAACAGAAGTACCTGGAGGAGAGCACCATGAGGCAGTTCGCCATGGAGGTGGCCGCCACCGCCGCCGCACAGAGGTACCACTGCGCTACCTACACAGTAACAGTGCTACCTTGACTTGCAAGTAGACTGATTAATCTGGCGATATTATCTCTTTTAAAATTGGTAAATAGCGGGTGATTTTTGTTGTTGATTTTTGCCAATTTAATAACACATTACAATGTAAGACAAAAACAATGACATTCCAACGTTCACCCTAAAAAAAACGTGCTAAAAAATATTTTTGCAACACCTATTTTCATGTGTTTTTAAATAAATAGACAAATACTGAATTGTAAAAAACAAAAGAACTAACTTCTTGTACCCTGTATTAATAGTTGAAACCAGCAGTACCCAAAGTCCAGTTTATTGGCCGTGAGCAACCCGCTTCAGGTTTTTTATTGACCCGCCACTTATTCGAATAAAACTAAACATGGCCTACATCAAAAGGTTACAAGAAAGAGAGAAAGTGTCAAACATAGCACAATAAGTTGAATGTGTGAAGATATGGCTTTTTATTTTAAATAGCTTTTCTTAAAACAATTATTTTAATAGTAAATCAAATTTCAAATTGTAAATACATTTTAATTTTAAGAGAAGTTTTTCATTCGGAAAATGGTTTAAGTTTGAGCATTACATGAAATGGTGCAATTCTTTTAATCATAAAATAATTACGGTATAACTTTTTGCTTTTTCATTGACAACACCACATTTCATTTGTTTATTTCTTTAAATGTTTTATAAGCTTAGCATATTTGACAGAATTGTTTTTAGCAAGTTTCATAAACACAAATTGAAGCGTGAAATCCGTGGTTTAAACCAGAAATATATAGTGTATTAAAAAACAAATACAGTATATGGAAAACCATTAAACACTTCAATATCCTTTCAAAAATCATCTTACATCACTACCCTAAATGACAAATGATTTGATTTCGAAATATACACCTTAACAAAAAGACTCTCCATAACCAAGTCACGCTAAACGTAGCTCCTCCCCCACATACAAAGATCTTAAATAGTCACGATGTATCATTTCAATAATACTTCCTTAACAAGTTACTACTTTCCTACTAGCACAGGACTTTGGCTCTTACAGTAATAATTGGTAGGGGTTCACTATACAATAAAACGAGTGCTAAAAGGTCATTTGTTGACATTTTTGCAGAGACACCACCATCATCAACCACTCGCCTTGCCACTCCTCCAACAACAGTTTCAACGAGGACCTGCCAGTTGCAGACTTCCGGAATCAGGAAATGGAGAACAGGTGCGTACCTTTTCGGAGAATATTTGGCTTATGTTGCCATCCGCTCTCCACAAGCCGATGGACACTGATTTGTTTATAGCTACTGTAGATCATCAAGCAGCTCCACTTGTCGTTTAACTAATACAGTACGTTCCTCCCGTTTTGTCTCTCAGGATCCGTGCTCTCTACGCTCAAATCCTGGAAAAGGACGCTGTGATCAAGATCCTCACCCAGCGGCTGCACCAAGACCAAGGGCAAAAGGACGAACAGACAACCCGCACCAACCTCCTGAGCGTGGCCGGGGCACCCCTGAGACTGGCCTCCTCCACGCCCTCCATTTTCACAGCCAAGAGTGCATCCAAGAGTCGAGGTAAGGAGCGGAAATGCAGAAAAATCTCGACTTTCTATTGCTGGAGTCACCTGGGATGGGTACAACTCTATAACTATATAACCGTGACTGGTCACCAGGCAATCGTAGGGCACATACTGTATAGACATGGACAATTTTGACTCCTCAATTAACTCATTCACTGCCATAAATTAGTTTAAAAAAAAAAAAGATTATTAAAAATTACGGGCAAGAGGCGATTACATTTTTTTATTGTAATTAATCGCATGACTTCACTAGTTAACTCGCGATTAATCACAAATTTCATATCTGTTCTAAATGTAGAATAAAAAAAATTCTAGGTTATCATACTCTTGTTAACAAAAGTGGAAAAAAATGTGAAACTAATAGAAATAGTTCAAATGAATTTTTGACGTTTATAGCCATCAATGGCAGTGAATGAGTTAAGCTAGCATGTCTGGAGTCAGCTGACTTTTTGAAAGAGAAGAGGAGTAGCCAGTAATATCGACAAATGACAATTCACACTCACATTCACATCTATACACAATTTAGACTCTTCTATAAACCAAAGATGACTTGTGTGGTTATAGGGTAGCAAAAAATATGTTGAGGAATTGAGCCTAGTTTACTTTTCCCAACTCATGTTTTACATCGTGCTGTTATTTCCCCAGGTAAGAGTCTGTCCGACGACCAGACATTGCCAAGCCACCCATTTTCCGCTCAGTCGGAACCCAACACGCTGGAACGGCCGACGGAGGGAACTAAAGGCAAAGAGGCCTCTGGCATCAGCAAGCTCAACCCCGGTGGTGAGTAACCTCACAGATATGCGCCTTTCGTATATGAGGAGCTGATCATTCACTTGGCAGCCAATCATTGTTTTTTACGAGCATTTTGTGAGGGACTTGCGCACGTTTTGGGAACTGTGCAATAAAAAAAATAAATTTTAACGTTGACTGTAAGGATGTTGGACTTGGTTGCTGCTCTCATTGATTAACCAAGCTGTGGCTTAGTTATGAGATACTATCTGGAATGTGCATGGTTTGAACTATGAGGATCTTGTCGATTGAGCACCTTTTTCCACAGAAGCTTGTATGAGTGTGGACGACTTCTGTTAACCTTTAGTCACTGATAGCAGACTAGCCTCCGGTTTACCAGCATTTTCTTCAATTGAACAGTTTTGCAGACATTACAAGACAACGAAAGAATGCGAGATCTGAAGAAATGACGTGTAAATGTTTAAGAGCTGACACTGAACTGAAATGCTGTGGAGTTAACTGATTTTTTTTTAAAAATGTAGAATATGAGACTTGAAGGTGGAGTGGTCGAGAGATATGGAAAGTTTTGTACTGAAATTGGTTTGTTTTAGGAATGTTAAAATGTATATCCTGAATGTGCAGAAAAGTTTGAAGTTGGAATGGTTTCAGTCCGTCAAGAAATGTAAATGTGTAAATTTAGGAATTTTACGCTAAAAATTCAAGGATTTTGGGAGTGTGAAAAATAGTTTACGAGTTATACTGAATGAGCCGAACAGTTTCAATTTACAATGTTTTCATTCTGAATTAGGGGGTTTTCTTTTAATGTCTCCACTACTTGAATGGCGGAAACTGTAAATTATTATAATGTGGGATATAGTTGAGAGAATTTCTGGAATTAGAATGAGGAATCAACTTTGAATAAATGTCTTTAATGTGGAACAGATGAATCGCTAGTCTAATAGCATAATTGCCTTAATCATTTTTAACTGTCGCAATTTCAATGAAAAATACCAATTGTGCTTGCCTTTGTGCGGTAATCTGCAAAGATTGAATCATGGTAACTGTACACTTCTCACTTGTTGTGAAAAGGTTCAAAAAGAACTTTGCTATTAGGCCAGGGGAAGGGAACCCTGGTCCTCGAGAGCCAACTGTCCTGCCTGTTTGCCATGTCTCCCTGCTCCAACACAGCTGACTCATCAGCAAGCTCCGTAGAAGCTTGAAAACAATCCTGTTCATCAAATCAAGTTTGTTGGTGGAGGGAGACATGGAAAACGGGGAGGACGGTGGCTCTTGAGGACCAGGGGTTCTCATTAGGCTAACAAAACCCAAGTTTTGCTTTAGTGATCATTAAGTTCGGTCTTTCCAATCGAGTAAACTGATTTGCTTTTTTGGACAATTATTATCTCTTATTTATAGCTAATAGAAAATTATCCTATTTTTCCGCAGATAAGACAACACCAAAGAAGTCGCTATTAAACCCTTTCAGAGGCCTGGAAGAGTTGGAGTCGGAAGCAGTGGAGATCTTTATTTAAAAGGACTGAACAGTGTGAGAAAAAATTCCTGAAATGTGTGAAGTCTGTCACAGGAAGAAGATATTGGATGTAAGAGGCGGTAATATCGTGGGAAATAAAAGGGGTGGGGGGGTGGGGTGGTTGTTTTCCCATTTTTCGAGGAAGAGCTGTGCTCTGACTCGCGACTGCAGGCAGCCGGCCCAGGACTCTTACCAGGTACTTGGACAGTATTTTGGATTGTGGTTGGCGCGTGTATGCCGACATATTTATATACTGTATAAAATAGATGCAATTGCTGCTTCCTTCCTTTCTTCTTTTTCCTTACAATTTAATTTCTCCAATCCAGTGAATGACAAAGCTGCGGATTTAACTTCCCAAATATGAACTTAAGCCTGACGGTCTCTCTCTCTTGCTCTCTGAGATACTGTAAATATTCAGCATTCCCCTCCGACAAAATGTGGATTTTTTTTTAACCTGAGTAACCTCAATTTCGTCCAAGTTGCTCACTAATTTATAACAGACACTGTTGAATCGCTCGGGTTTTGCGTGTTTTTGCTGCCCCGGCAGCTGGTTCTGCCAAGGCCGCGAAACACGTGAACAGATGTGATTTATTGTATAAATGTTTTGGGGTTGTTGTTTTTTTTTTTTTGCCAAACTGACACAGACCTGATGTTGTTCGTAAATGTGTGTGAGGAGGGCTGAATTTATCCATAGCTGATTCGTGTGCGTATGCATGTGTCATCTCCCTTGTGCGGCCATTCTGCTGGTTCAGATGAAGTTCGTGTGGGAGTTTAAAAAAAAAAATGTTGTGTTTACTGTGAGCTTTTGAACTAACAAACACAGGTTAATAATTATAATTATTATTGTTAAGTATATTTTTATTCAGAGATCTGTATTATTATTATTATTATTGTAGATAATATAGTGCTTTGAGCAGGATGCCAAAGAGTGTATGTACGTTTTTGTTTTTAAATTATGTGCCGACAATCGAGGTCAAAGTCAAAAGTTGGACGCAACCGAGCGAGCGTTGAGTCTGTTGACTTCCAGCAGTCATTTCTGTCAAACTTCACAGCATTATGAAGGTTTTTACAGTTGAATTTCACTCGACATTTCATAAAGCAATAAAACATTTGAATATACACGACCTGGCCTCCTGGTTTTGAATCGGAACGCTCAATCACACTCACGAGAAAATAGGTAATAATCCTGTCCAAAGATATCAATGGTGTCATCAATTATTCAACTGATCACTAATAATCAGGCTGAATTTGAGCTTGTCCCCAACTGAAGATACGCCTGATTGTCTGATTTAAAATATTACCCTGACCGATTATCATGCTTGATCTGCTCGGATTATGGTCCGAGCAAAGAACTGTAAATAGTTAAACCTGTTCAATATCGATGATCACCATTTGTCGATACTAAGAGACTTCCCAATTTTTTCCTCATCATTTTTGGGGTCTCTCACATTCTGAAAATTGGTTAAGAAAAAAAATAGGTATTAATAAATTACAACTTTTCAGACCAACCAAAATTAATTCATACCCTGGCTAAATTTTGAGCAAAAATGGTGCTTCCATTGGAAACGCCAAATTTGGATGACATTGTCCTTAAATTAAAATCAAACACTAATTCTCAGGTATTGACACTGTCAAGGGAGGAATGGTTTTAACAATAGCTTTACAATGTAATGGTAGTCATACTTTTTCACTATACTGCATCATACTAACCTGTTTCTAATATTTTGTGAGTATATTCGGACAGTATCAATCAAAAATAACTAGCATGACCTTCCATTGGATGTTGCTGGATTATGCCGGTGTGCCTAATGTTTTGACCTTTAAGCGCAGGTTTATAAAAAGAACCCTGAGTAAGCAAAAATCCTCACTATTCTTGTCCATGAAACTCTTCCTTCCCCGCATTGATACTGCACATCCTCATTCCTGTCCTTTAGTTCTACCACAAAGCGAGAGAACGAGACGATCATTCCTCATTAATGACTACCAGAGCCGCATTCTTCTCAGTTCTCGGGGTGGCCTCCTTCGCCACCAAAAGTGCGTGTTTGTCATGCCTGCCATTCCCATTGCAACACCCTATACGGGACAAAGAAAGGCACTCGGTCCCTCCCAGATTAGCAACTAATGCTATTTGAAATTCCTCCGGTCACTGCTTCTACCTTCGCCAGCAACATGTGCTGCATTCCTACACACTTTTTCTTTTTAATTGCTCTGATATAGTAGGATAACCTAAACGTGGAGAAAAGGATAGGATTTGACACGGTTGAATCGAGAGCACAGTTGTGACGGTACACCCTAACCTCATCACTGACAATGACGCATCACAATGACATGAATGTGGCTCACGTGCTTTACAAGTCAGTTTAAGGTCAATAAACTAAACATATACTGACATGGTAAAGACCCTGCAAAGTGAAAACAATGAGTTCTTTGAAATTTGACACAGCACATAGAAGAGCGTTGTTAACAGCCCCGCCAAATTTAAACGATTAAAAAATGTCACCTACATAAAATGAGGCTTTCAAATCATGAAAAATCAAGCCATTCTCTCTGGTTTTGAATGCTGTAGGCGAGTTCGCTGGATGTGGTGAAACCACGCCCTGCTCAACTGTCAACCGTCAATTAATACTGTACCACTTCTATGACCTAGTAAAATGGATGCTATGCATATACTTAACTATATGTTAATGTTATGAAGTTAAGACGTGAAAATATATCTGCTAAAAGACTCTGGTGTCTGGAGTAACCCACCGGGTCATCTCAAGAGATGGGTAGTAATGCGCTACAATTACTCTGTTAAATTTACTTAAGTAACTTTTGGGTTAAATTGTATTTGCCAGAGTAGTTTCGAAGTATACTTTTCACTTGAGTATCTATGTTAAGAACTCCATTGCTCCATTACATTGAGCTGAATTCCATTCGCTAATTTCATTTTAATTTATTAGAATAAAATTAATAATAAAATTGCTCAGTTAGAAAAATATTATCTGTAGTTGCTTACCAGCCAGTACTTGAGTATTTTTTTTTTTTTTACTGAATACTTATTTACTCTTACTCAAGTAATAATTTGATATATATTTTACTTTTACTTGAATCTTATTATTCTAAAGTAAACAGTACTGTTACTTAGGTAAAATTTTGGGCTACTCTGGCCGCCTCTGGTTGTCGCAAAGATTTTTCACATTGTGACAACGGGGCACTCTAAAGCATCCACACCAGTGCGAAGCCCTTGTCCACATGCTAGCTATCAACTGACTTTTTTTTTATTCCACCACACCCAAGACAGGGTTAGATGGAGGCAACTGATTCACTGTGGCGACCCCTGAAGGGAAAAGCCAAACGGAAAAGAAGAAGATCCTAATATTTAACATGAAGTAACTTGCAAACTTCTGCACATTTTTAAAATTGTGAAATGCAACTAGACGCCAGTCCCCACAAATATATGCATTATTTCATTTATTACTGCTAAATTGTGTAATAGTGACTCCTTTTCACGACGTTGAAGGCTTTTATTTTGTTAAGTTCTCGACTGCGCATTGATTGTAAAGTGATGCCGCTTTACTGCAAGCCAGAGCCTCTCTGTTGCACGCGACAGCAAGCCAAGAGTATGCTGAATAAAATACACCTCACATCTAGAGATCAAAAGTGGCTTGGGGTCACTCCAACTGACGAGACGGCGTCCATTCGGCTCTTGCCTCTCAGCGGTTTTGAGAGTGCCATGGACACCACTTGCTGGAGCAACCTAGCTCGTTGCTAACGGCTAACCGAGTGTGTTCTGTCAAAGCAGAGAACAGTCCAAATAGCTCCTCCACGCTAACAATCTGCCCTTTAAACATGGTGTGTTTTAGCTCCAGTGTCTTACAGTTAACAGTGCATTTCTTTTTGGGTCATTTTGACGTGGACGTTTCTGCCGCGTCATGACTGGAATTCCCTTTAGTAGAGGCTTTCCAAATAAGGAGCGGTCGTTAATCGGGCGTTAAAAAAAATAGTGCCGTTGAAGGCACTTTAAGTTAACGAGATATTAACGCGATCATTTTGACACCTTTACCACATACATTTATGATTGTCAACCCTGACCGTTTTCCAGAGCAGATCGGGGAGGGGGAAGGATAATCACTCAGGATAAGACATCTGATAATTGGGACTTGGCTGACATTGATCGGTATGTGTATCCCGCTGGATTATTACACATGCCCTGGGTCGAACTGACCCCAACATTGCTGCTGTTAATAAACAGATGGTGAGCATGTTAACACATGTCTGAACATGGACCGAGAGGAAACGGGGTGGCGGTGAGGAGATTGTGCGGAGGCTTGAGGATCCGGCGGAATGCAAAGGCCAATCATCTTATGACGGTTTGTGCGTTCTTATCTCGCCCTTCTGACTGACTGACAACATGGTGAGTTCCAGGCCAACATTCCTCCGCGAAGGTGAAAGGCAGTTGACGTGTCACAACCGCCTCGTTCTCGCTCTTTCTTTCCCAGCACTGACATGACAAAAGAAGATGGAACGTAAGATGGGAGCCAGAGGTTAAATTCCACTGTGCGCCGACATCCAGTGAAAATGATTATGTGCTCTCTTATTTTCTGCACCCTGTCCTTCTCCGGCTCAGTCACATGGGAATTTCTTCCTAGCACAATCACCATGAAAGGAACTGGATTGTTGCTGAGTAAACCGTGAAAATGATCTTCTCACGGTGTGTGCTGGGGATTGTTATCTCCGTGTTTACACTTCTAAAGGCACATTGCAGAGGATTCCAATTTTCCTTTCAAGGCACGAGGGTGATAATATTTGTGTCTCTGATCACCTTGGAATCTTTTCTCACCCTCTCTTTCTGACAATGTATGTCGGATAGTCTTGAGATTTCATTGCAACCTGAATTCAGTTTCAAGACATCCTGAGTGGAATGGCGCAAAGCAGCCCCAGAACATAACAAAGACCGAACTTTCTGACACCTGGGTACCAAATTTTTCACCTGAATGCCTTGATTATCTTCATTTCATTGTACTCACACGGGTTCAAGACACTCTGCTGGAATTTCATAGTTCTTTGCAAAGCAGAGGTGGGTAGTAACGAGTTACATTTACTCCGTTACATTTACTTGAGTAATTTATTGGGGGGGGGAGTATTTCTAAGAGTAGTTTTACCCCTCAATACTTTTTACTTTTACTTGAGTAGATGTGTGAAGAAGAAACGCTACTCTTACTCCGCTATATTGTGCTACACTAGAGTCGTTATCCCCATTTCATACATTAGATTGACCGTATTTTTACGGTCTGAAATTTTCTCAGAAATCAATCTGTAAATGCTTTTGTGCGACTTGCCCTGGTTGAGGACTTGCAGGCATGATGAGAACCCGAAAGAGTCAACTGAAAAATTACGTCTTGGAGCTTTCGCTTTAAGAAACTGCCAACTATGGTGATTAGACTGGCAGGCTGCGCTGAGCGAGTTACGTCACAGTTTGCGAATGGATTATGCATTCTTGGGATCACGTGTCTGCTTGCACTGTTGTTCAAGCTCAGACTTTTTATTTTTTATTTTATGATTTAAAGATGTCAGAATTTGCACATCATTTTATGTTTTTGTATGTTTGATGACATTGTTTTTTTTAAAATACCTTATGTTCAAGCAGTTACTCAGTACTTGAGTATTCTTTTCAGCGAATACTTTTTTACTTGCACTTTTATGACTACTTTTTACTTTTACTTGAGTAATATCATTTGGAAGTAACGCTACTCTTACTTGAGTACAATTTTTGGCTGCTCTACCCACCTCTGGCTGGAAGCAGCAAATCAGTCCTAGAACATGATCAATAACAAGCTTTATGGCGCCATGTAGCACATTTTGCCGTAATAGTCTATAGGGATGTCACTGTACCGTACAAATTCAAGACACAGTGCCAGCCAGATGTAGCAAAGCAGCCCCACAACACAATTGAGACTAAGGTTTCTGACATCTGGAGGGCCATTTTGCGCTAGAATGCCTTGATATTTTTAAGGTGTCATTGTAACATGTCAATTTCAAGACTCACAGACAGTGTCAGATGAAGCGTCGATGGTCATGAATGTGTCATGCAATTCACATGCATGAGCCGCGAATGACCACTCTTTGTCTTGGGGAGGCCCAAGGCAAACATAGTCAGGTGTGATCAAGTTTTGGACAGGTGTGATACTGGTTTGGCCGCCATGTGCATGACTGATGTTTCCCAATGTGGTCCAAGAAATGCTCAGGGAGTTTGTGTGAATGCTCAGACACTTGGAAAATTAGGGGGAACATTGCTCTATGGTAGGCTTCCCCAATCCCGGTCCTAGAGGGCCGGAGTCCTACAGGTTTTAGATGTGTCCGTCTTCTAACACACCTGATTCATATAATCAGCTCATCAACTTGCTAATAATCCTGATCTTGAGGACGCAAACAAACCTGCAGGGCTTGGGGAGCATTTCTAGCAGCCTTTCTACGTGGACTTTGCATGTTCTCCGTGTATTTTCTCTTAGGATGATTTTTGTCCATGTAACTTCCTACCACATTCCCAAACACGTGAATCTTCGGTCAATGTGCTGTGATTGGCTGGCGACTAGTCTCTCCCCAAAACTTGTAGGTTAACTGAAGACACTGAATTCTCCATAACTAGTATATGTGCCTGACAAGTTGTGATTAGTCCAGGGTCGGTGCAAAGGAACAGACATGAAATAACTGTCCAATACTCAAAACCGCCAAAGAGACTTATAGTAGGCTTACGCAATTCCCCAATCATTTCTTCACTCTTTTCATCATAACACAAGAGTTGTTTTGGACACAGCACATGGCCTGCCTGAAGGGACACGATGGCTGCTCTTGTGAATAACACTGCTGCCTTCTGTGTGCTGCCATGTGTTTGAGGCCACACAGATGACCCTCCGGTCTATTACAATAGTCAACTTTAACGCCACACAAGGAAGACTTTCATGAATCTCTTCCAGCAGGTTCCAGATGCTCCTTAGTACGCATATATACAATATAGAGACACAACAAGACAATACATACCAATACAACTAAGCCCCCGGACAGCTGGGCATCTTATTCACTCCAGAATGTCATGATAGTCTCTTAAGATGTCATTTGTACCCCGGTGCCAGATACAACCAAGTAAAACATAATCAAACCTCCTCTATGTTTCATAGTGGGTAAGAATGTTACCTATTGTTATAAATATCCCCCCCCCCCCCCACCCCCAAAAAAGGTTAATTCTACTTGACAAATGTATCTAATTACGTCCTTGGCTACTTTTATTAGTACTACAAAACCAACACTTCATCATCGCTGCTTTTCTGTTATTTTGTTTACTTCTGAGGAATTAGGCATACTTTTTGAAGTACAAATGCAAGATACATGCAACAAAAGCTATTCAAATACCGCATAAATGTACAACAGCCCAAATTCCGGTTAAATACAGTTTTTGTTGTACAGATCAATTTGGTTGTTGAGGTTGTCTAAAACATTTGAAGTTAAACAATGCCATCTCCTGGTTTAACAGTAGATTTGCACACACTGTACTGTACCTGGTTGAAGTGAGGGATTTTCACCGGTTAGTTGCAATCAAACGTACATGTTCTGTTTGGAATAAATACTGAAATTAAATTGGGAAAGAAAAAAGCGTATCTTTCATGACTCTTTTGTGTGGTAGACGCTAGCTGGAAGCCGATTGGATGAGCGATCTGCCATGTCTCATGGGGACCAATAGGGTTTAACTAGTTCTAAGACGTATAATGTGTGCAACTCCGCTGAAAAAATATGAAATGCTGGGGATGGTGTTGTTTTGTTGACAACGCGGTAGTAATCGCAAAAGTAGCAATTTGCACTCGGACAGATTAGAAGACGACATGAGAAAGGAAGGAAGGATTATATATATATATATAGATATAGATAGATAGATAGATAGATAGATAGATAGATAGATAGATAGATAGATAGATAGATAGATAGATAGATATTTTAGGGCAGATGCCCGGTGGGCCGGCCTCTTTTGGGGTCGATGCAGTGCTTTTTATTGATTATTTTCCTACATTTTACCCTAAAAGACTGTATGGACCAGTCCGTTAATCAATTTCGAATATAGATAGCACACTGAAACATCATCAATAAACATCAGTCGCAGAAATACATGAACTACAGAACTCAGGCAAGAATCAGGCCATGCCGGCGGTCTTACATCAAAATGCCAGGGCCGATTTTTTTGCATCAGCCCAGCCCCGCACCCTCTTAAGTGGGCCGAAATTCATTCTCGGCATTTGACCCATCCCCTGAGGGAGCGGTGAGCAGCAGCAGGGGCTTCGCTCGGGAATCATTTGGTGATCTAACTCCCAATGCTGAGTGTCAAGCAGGGAGGGAAATTGGTCCCATTTTTAGAGTCTTTGGTTTGACCCCACCAGGGATTGAACCCACAACCCCCAGTCTCAGGGAGGACACTCTACCACTAGGCCACTTAAATCTCACTGCCAGAATACCACATTCAGAAGTCCAAAACTTTGGAATGACTCGGATATGTCGAAAAATGTATCCTCTTTTACTGTTTTTAAAAAACTATTGAAATTACATTTACTCTTATCCTGATTATAATTATTTTACATCTACCTCTTTATCTACTTATAATGAAATCTTAAATCCGTTTTTACTGTATGTACCTCTTCTCTGTTCTTTCTTTCCTTAATTCAATTAATTTTGTTCTCTTGTTTTCAATAGATGTTATTGTCAATCTCAAATGTTTTTTGTTCAAATTTGATGTGACCCTTTGTGTATGAAGTGGAATCTTGTATAAGCCATTTTGGCTTCATTCCCTCCTTGCACTGTTTTGAAATTGTGCTAAATGAAAAATTGAATTGAATTGAATTTTCAAAAGGGTCTGTGCCCCTTCTTAATGGGTATCTGAAACTAAACAGATTGATGCCCTGTGTGGACGTGTAGTTGAAAACTATGTTACCACTAGATGTCACTCCTGTGCTGTAAATGTGCCAGCCATTCCAACTGCACCTTGGAAACAGTACATTCTACACATTCACTGTTTGAGAACTGTCTTTTGAATACATCGATGATATCTATTAAGCCTCACAGAACACTGACATTCTTGCAACACTATGTACAGTCTTCATATTTACATACAAGGCAGATCAATTTAGATCATATTGACATGGTATTTAAAAAGTGTATGAGCACTTATCAGTATGTACAAGGCTAGTAGAAGAACAGTAGAAGACTTTTTTTTGTTGGGTCTCTGCAGTGCTATGGAGTGTGAAATTAAACAATCTAGGAAATCAGAAGTAGACAAGAAAATTAAGAATGAAGCTGAAAATTCGGATCTGTTTAAAAATACAACTGAAAGCATGTTTTACTTACTAGGTTTTTCCCCTTAATTTCTTGATTTCACTTCTCTTGTCACAACTTTCAACATAATTGTATCATTGTGATCAAATAACAGATTATATTTCCCCATATTTAGTTTTAATGCATGCAAGAAGAAAATTTGAGCTCTTGGTATTCAAAATGTGCCTTTAGGAAAAGGTTTAAGACATGTTCATTCGCAATACTAAATTGTTTTCTCTACAACTTCTGAAAAAAAGATGCCTTTAGACATGCTGTATCAGGAATTAGAATTGTTTATGCCGCAATATCGGGAAAAGCCTTGCGGCACTGTCCCAGAACCAATCTGAATTGTTCCACTACAATTGGGGGGGAAACTCTTAAATATCCTCTTATCCCAAATCTGAACTTTTTCTAATACAACTTTGAGAAAAGCCAGACGCAAATCCGAGTTTATTCCCAAATTGATCCGCTTAAATTTCAAATCCAAGTTGTTTAATTCGCTATTAGGAAAAATGTAATTGTTATTTTCATGGAATGTGCCGTAATTATTTATAAGCCTTTGAAATGATTTCAAAGTATTTTGGGATCATGGTTTGGGGGTATAATTTGGGTTTGAACCTACTTGCAAATTTGTATATACATATCATCAGGGCTTGCTCTCTTAGACCAGCAAATTGTATTCATGTAGATTTTTACACTTTGGAGAATCACATTGTATTATGTGCAGTGTGTGTTTTAGTATGATTTTGCATGTTCCATCATCTAGATAAGAGTAGTGCAAACAAACGCCAGACGGTCTATCCTGTTCTCCAGATGCTCTTTTGTCAATGTTCCCACTCTCAACACACTTGTTTGGTTTTTACATGGTTACAACTTAGGGGTGTGAATTGCCTAGTACCTGGTGATTCAATTCGTGTCACGATTCATAGGTCACGATTTGATTCGATACCGATTAATCCCGATACGAATCTATAAATTGATTATTGCGATTTTTTTTTTTGTCAAATTTAGAAAATACTCATCAGTAAACTTGTACATGTTCACTGTAAGATTCGTATGAAAATGTATTTATTTATCTGAAAATTCTGGCTTATAACTGAGCCACTGCATTTAACAAACAGGTTGCAGTTTCATGTTTGAACAGCACTGAAATAAAATATTATGGTTTAATGTTCCATTACGTTGCATTAATATAACATTCTTCCATGCTTAATGTGTGAATCCTAACCCTAAGTAAGACGTTTTGTTGAATATTCCCATAAAAAATTGACGTAAAAAAAATCGATTCGGCCGCATGTCGAATCGATTCGAGAATTGCGCGCTGTAATATTGCGATATATTGCCGAATCGATTTTTTCTAACACCCCTATTACAACTTATGCTGTAAATCATCTTCGCTCTGCTCTGCGCACAGAAGCCACGTCAGCCTCCTATCAATTAAACCCCTCTAGCCAGTTTCACTGAGCAATGTGAAAATTAGTAAACATGTCTGTCATAATTGCATAATAATTCAAAAAAAGCCATGCTAGAAGATGAAGGAAGTTTGGTGCATTTATTTGAAGCATGGTGGCTAAATTTGAAGACTTGCCAGAACACATTGAAAACAATTCTTCCACCAAGACCAGCTTTCTTAAGGGTAGGGTAGGGATGCATATGATGAGCAGACCCACAAAAATAAAAATGTCTCATGTACCCGTTCTTGTGAACTTTCTTGGCGACCATTTTTGACGACTCGCCACACAACAAACCAAATCAGTTGTCACAGCGTCATTGAGCGACATGAAATTTGATAGCAATTTGTCTATCATGACTAGAGGCACAAAATAGTCTCAAAAAGTTATGCACAAAAAGACGGGAAATCTGCCATTTGTTTCAAGTAGCCATTTTAGGGTCAATTTGGCCTTTTCCAGTGGTCTTCCAAAGATGAACCGATTGTTTCCAAATGTTAACCACATATAAAGACTCATTTGCATCTCCTACTGGCAGAATTAAATAAATGCAATACAGTATATGACGAGTTTAATTTTTGCACCTATAACCCCGCCAACCTTTGAGAGGCCCACAAGCATTCCAGTTGTACTTGTTTCTGATTCGTTTCCATCTGGGAAGTGTGAGGCATCCTTCAAGCTGCACAACCAGAAATGTGAGTGCTGACAAAGCATGAACCGCCATTGCAAGTTCTGGCACGACACACTCATGTGCATCAACAAGGCCCAGACGTGGCAACTCAACGAAATGAGCAGTATTGTTAATGGGATACTTAAGACAGCCCTTTGCCATTTAAGTGCCGTGGGAAGATGAAAATCGGTGCATTGTGTTCGCTAAAAGACAATAAAATAAAAAGCTCCTTCCACTTCCCAGGTCTTTAAATTTTGAGACTAATGTCTCTTCAAACAGGCCTCAGATTAAATATTGGATTTAGGATGACGTCCAAAACTAAAACCAGAAAATGTGTAGTCAGAATATATGTCTTTATGTTGTCTAATGGTGAGGTATTATGCTTTTTTTTTGTCATCAGGGTGTCATGGAGGTCTATCATTGTAAAGTACTTGTCAAAGAAAAGGTTGAGGAACAGATTCTGCCAAATGGAGAACAGCTGATCCTCCAATGCAATTTCCTCCTGTAACTCTGAAGGTAGTCTTGCCTTGGTAGACAACAAACTCCAAGACTCGACTGGTTGATGCAGCTAAGACAAACACCTTCAATCCAGTTGAGTTTGATTTGTCCGGTACATATCCTGTATTTGAGGAAAGTGGGAAGTGGGACTTTTCCGAGGTCAAACCTGCACATCCCCCTTGATCTCGGAAATCCCACTTGCGAAATCGGCAGAATAAAAGTAACCTGACTTCACCGATCGACTTCGATGTGACATCACTCTTCAATGGTGACCACGATGGAAACACAGACCGTGGATGGTAAAACACAATTTACTCGCGTGTAAAACTAGATTCATAAATATTGGCCATAACTTGACGTAACACAACGTACGTGAAAGTATGCTGCTATCTCCCTGCATGAAATGATATGGTGAACTACTGAACTGTATGAAATAAGATAAAAACAATAAATGAAGCAAAATTACAAGAAGGCGAGTTTGCTGGCTGTCAAAATGAGTTTTTGAGGACCAAAATAAAAAACTATTTATCACTATCCGCCATTTTGGTTGTTTTCAGGTCGGAACTGGGAAAAGCCAACTGGGATAAATCCAACTTCCAACCTTCCTCGAATGCAGCTGGGCATCGACTAGTAAAACCATTTGAACCATTTGCTCGTCAAGGCATAATTTTCACGTCCTTGCTTTACTTTGGTTCAAGAGGGGCAACAATTTGCAATACAATTTTCTTTGCTTAGGAGAATGACACCCGATTTTGTCATTTGAAAGAACAGAATAAAATGGAGGACATTAGTTTCAAATACAGTTAATGATTAAGACAACATTTTTAATGTGGTAGAAGACTTAGAAAAACTGTCAACAACATTTCAAGGCAGAATTTGCTCAGTAAGAAGTATTATGGGATGCATTGACAGAAGCCATTTTCTTTTGCGATGTAACCAAAGAAACCAAAGCACCACCTCTTTACATTTGGTATCATTGAAAAGTCATAAATGTCCTCTGTAGAACACAGCAGGAGTTAATTCAGTTGTATGTCGTATCTGGGAGATGATCAGGTTTACAAATGTCCTCAATCGAGGACAAATTTGAGCTACTGGTTGTGCTCATCGGGAGCAAACTAACAAAATTCAAAGCAGCTCTGGTTACATGAGTGCAAACAGTCTCAGGCGGGTATTATCTAAAGCGGCCCCAATGTTATGTCTCACTGGGACAAATTTCACAATTTCGGTCTACAATCACAGCTCACGTTCCCAATCATTGGGTGAATAGTCTGCCGCTTGGTGACACTTTTTAAGTGTTAAAACTATACAGGCGTTTGCTGAGATTTGAATCGTCAACCTCAGAACTGTGAGGCAGGTACTGCCAGTGATGAAGGCATTTTCAGAAAATAATTCTAGTAAAAATGATTTAGCATTGCAATTCCACTCCCCGAAATCTAAAGGTCAACCCTCATGGTCTGAGTCGCCCAGATGGATTTCCGGCACAAGGCTGTAGTATTCGGTGGACTGAGTCATGTATGCTTTCTCCCGGTCGGTTGAGTCTTTCAAAACTTCTGTCACGCTAACAGCGTCCGGCTCAGACTTGCTGGGCCTCCTCCCCTCGGACCCTGACTCTACGGACCCCAGCGGGACTTCCTCGTCTTTGTTTGTGTTTCCCAGAATGTTCGAAGCCAGGATCGGGATTCCTTCCCCGACGCAGTCTGCCGACTTCCGCGGGGGTTCGCTGTCCACCTTGGACCCGATCCCTCTCAAACTGGGGGTCCGTTTTTTGGATGCCCCAAATGTGGGGAACTCCTTCCTCCTCCTCCCACAGCACCAGCACACCAATAGAGTGGCGAGGATGAGAAGTGGGAGTGCGATGAAGAGCACGGTGAGGCTGGCCGGCCGGCAAGCGTCGCTCAGTTTGGCCGAGCGCGCCGCACGGCCTGCCAGTGTCCAAGGCGTGGCGCACGTCAGGTTCCTCGCCAGCTCCTCCGCCTCCAGGACTTCCAGGAAGGAGCAGGAGCACTCCCAGGGGTTCCCATTCAGCTCCAGGCTCCTGAGGACGGGCCTCTGGAGCACCGACGCCGGCAAGGAGCGCAGACGGTTCTCCTGCAGGTCTAACTGTAGCAGGTTATCCGAGTCCTGCAGGAATCCCTCGGGGAGCTCCTGCAGCGCGTTCCAGCTCAGTTCCAGCACCTTCAGGCGGGGCTGTCCAGCCAAGAAGTAGCGCGGTAAAGCTGCAATCCCATTATGCGCTAAGTAGACCTTCTCCAGTAGGGATGCCCCCACCGTCGATACCTCCAGGAAGGTGATGTTGCACCAGGAGAGATCCAGAATACGAAGGCCAGAGTGGTTGGTCAGACGAGACCAGGGAACGAGGCCCAGCGTGGAACCTGAGTAGTTGAGGCAGCAGACCCCGACGGGCACCTCGGAAGGGAACGCCGACAAAATGGTGGCCGGTGGGCACAAGCAGCCGCCGGCAAGAGCCGCCGACAGCAAGGGGAAGATAAAGGTGCTCCACCCACCTATCATATCTCACAAGACAGATCAAATGTGTTCAGCAACCACCTCAGAGGGCGGAAGTGGGCTCGTAATGCGCCAGGCTTCTCTGAGGACGCCTGGTTGCTTTGGAGATGGTGGGCATCGGCATGGTGACCCCGTTGCTAAGGCTCGGGAATGTCGCGTTGGGCTGCAAAGATGAAGCAGATGTGGAAGTTTATTGAGGATTATCTACTGGATAAACTTTATCCAAATGTTATTTAAATTGGCAAAATTTGTTTTATAAAGCACTTCATGGCCTTTGTCTGTGAAGTCTTTTTTTCTCTATCTTTTAAAATATTTATTTTATTTTATTGTTTACTAGGCATCTATATTGTAAAGCACCCAGTGGCCTTTTTTTCAATCTGTTTTTTATAGTCTTATTGTCTAAAGAATACTGGAGGACATGTAGTTGACCATTGTTTGACGAAATATGGCATTCCCTTGCAGGGAATTAGGAACTTCCTGTCACATGCTGAATGAATGTCCTTTTATTCCTCTGATGATTTTGTGTGTGTGTGTGTGTGTGTGTGTGTGTGTGTGTGTGTGTGTGTGTGTGTGTGTGTGTGTGTGTGCGTGCGTGTGTGTGTGCCAGTGTGTGTGTGTGTGTGTCAATGTGTGTGTGCTAATGTACGATCTTTAAATCTGGAAAACCAAGATGACCTCACTCCCAAACAATGCCATATCCTCTCCCTTTTCCTGCAAAACAAACGCCTCAGTTCTCCTCGTCGAACCTCCCGAACTGTAACGCAACATCGCCATTGTTTTTATGACACGATTAAGCATGTATGCAAGTCAAAATGAACAATCCAATGTGTTTAAGCATGCTATTACTACTATACTATGTTACCATTATAAGCTTCACTTTGTAGTCAGAAGCAATGTTGTTTTTATAACATTATTAAACATGCAAGTTAAGATGATCAATACAATCCGAGTATTTAAAATGTATTATTACTTTGTAATCTAGATACCATGTTATTGATGTTTTTATGTCATGAGTACCAATGAATGTAGGCAAGCCAAGATGCTTTAACGAGTGTACATAAAATGCACTTTTAGTCAAAAACAACTTTGTTCTTAATTGCTTGATTAAACATAGGCAATTTGCAAGTCAAGAGTATATTATACGATATATTTTGAGCATTTGAAGGCTTATTTAACATTTTTTTCAGACGGTTTTGAATTGCCTGGCAGGCTGGCATCAAACGTTTTCCATGGTTCACGTGCTTTGGGTTGCCCACCCAGGGGGCACCCTTATCCTTAAAGCAACAATAACGTGTATTCGGGTGTGCTGCACAGGTGTGCAGCTTGGTAATACTTAAAGTGATACTTACCTGAGGCGACCATTTTTCACAAGCAGTTAGGAGCTCACAGCCAATTCTTGAGATTTCCAAATAATGGCACTGGCAGATTCCAAGGAAATACTCAGAAGGAGAATAACCCTTTTCGACTGACAGAGTAAAACATCTTCTCTTCTTACTTTTTTGTCCTCTTCTTCGCCTTTTGTGGGAGGGTGTGTCTCAATGTGTTTAGTAGAGAGTTTGATAGAACACAAAGGAAAGTAGCACCCCCTGGTGGCTCTTTCAACTTTGTCACCTCAAGCTTTTGAGAAAAAAAAACTCATGGTGTTTATTGAGAGGCTGATGTTGGCCTACTGTGTTGCTTCTTATTTGTTAATTCACAGGCCCAATGTATATTGCCGGGCTCCCTAATTACTTTATTTTTTATTATTTAAATGTGTAGGAATACTCTTAAACACCTCTCACAATTTTCTGTCCGATCACAAATCTTAGAAAGAAAGAAAAAAGACTGACCTGTTGATGCCGATTTTTATTTTATTTATTTTTTAATTTTTTGCAGATCTCTGTTTTTTTCATAGCCAAACAGCATACACCTTCGATGTTCCAATCTTGTTTTATTTTGGTTTTATTTTAAAACATTTGACAATACAAACATAACAAACGGGTTGCTTTACTGCACATGAAGCAGTTCTCTTAAATGAAAATAAACAGCCTAATAGTCATTTTACAGCAGAAGAAGGCAGTGGCTGACTTTTTCAGACCTCTGTGGAGGGAGGTGAGATTGGTGGACAAGATTGGTTGACAGGGGATTGGCCAATCACTGATCCCCCAAATTTACCAGTCCCAACCGATCGACCTGTGCACCTTTTTATTTAGTAATCAAGTATTTTTAAGAATAACGTAAATATTGTAAAAATGTTTATAATACACAACATTATAATACATTTAGAAACAAATATATAGTATAGTATACAAAAATACAGTTAGACGATATGCTAACTAAAAAGACTTTATAAAAAGAATTTATAATACAACAATTGAGATATAACAACTTTGAATATAATAACAAATCAGGTAAATTTCTTGCAAACCAACTTCAACGCAATCGGGAAAAGTCTCTTATAACGGCGATTAAAGGGACAACTGGTGAATGCACACAATCACCAGAAGAAATTAATCACATTTTTTATAACTATTATCGTAACCTATACTTAGAAACTAACAAGCCTAACCCTGAGCATATTGAGGCATTCCTCAGTAGCTTAAATATGCCTCAGTTAACTACTGAATATAAAGATATGTTAGAAGCGCCACTTACTATAAACGAGTTGTACAGTGCTCTAGATAGTATGCCTAATGGCAAGGCACCTGGCCCAGATGGTTATCCGGCTATATTTTTTAAGCACTACTGGCTAATGCTTGCTCCGCTATTCTTAAGAGTAGTAACAGAAATTAAAACTAAGGGTTACATACGCCCACACATGAATACAGCAGCAATTAAACTTTTATTAAAGCCAGAAAAAGACCCCACCCTTCCATCAAGTTACCGTCCGATTTCACTAATTAATACTGATATTAAAATTATCACTAAGGCTTTCACATCTAGACTAGAAACAGTAATCTCGACAATTGTTCATAGCGACCAAACAGGCTTTATTAAAGATCGGCACTCTACTAATAATATTAGGAGACTCTTTAACCTTATTAGCATGTCACAGCGGCATGATAAAAAGGCAGTTATTATATCATTGGATGCAGAAAAAGCTTTCGACAAAGTTAACTGGTCCTTCCTCTTTGCTGTTTTAAATAAATTTGGCTTTGGGAAATCATTTATCCACTGGGTATCAGTATTATATGATTCTCCAAAAGCTACAGTTACTACTAATGGGATTATATCTCAGAGCTTTACTTTACAGAGAGGCACAAGACAGGGATGCCCACTATCCCCTTTATTATTTGCAATATTTATTGAGCCACTTGCATTAGCCATACGCCAGGGAAGAAGGATTCAAGGAATTCACTCTGGGGTAACAGAACATAAAATTAATCTATATGCCGATGACATCTTACTTTATTTAGAAAAGCCGGCTACTTCGCTAGGGGAAGTATTTAATTTAATAACTAAATTCTCACAGTTATCAGATTATTCTATTAACTGGACAAAATCAACACTTCTACCTATTACAGAAAATCCATGGAACCCTGCAAGCCAGGACCCACACTACTCATTTCCTATAGGTAATTTAAAATACTTAGGCATAAAAATCTCACCTAAATTAACTGATTTAATTCATTTAAACTTTTCTCCACTTCTGGATAACATTTATAGTGACTTGGAGCGCTGGAATAATCTTCCTATTTCTCTAATAGGACGAATAGCCACCATTAAAATGAAAGTTTTACCTAAAATAAACTATTTTTTCTCAATGATTCCATTTAAACCTACGGCTAAATGGTTCCAGTTGTTTGACTCAGCCATAACAAAATTTTACTGGAATAAAAAAAAAGCAAAGATTAGTCTATCTACTCTTCAGAAAAGCAAATCCAAAGGTGGTCTAGAGGCACCAAATTTTATGTACTACTATATAGCTAACCAGCTACAATATATCGTTCTATGGGCACAACCCAACAGAGATACTAACTGTTGGTTGGAACTAGAACAGAAGGATTGTAATAACCTCAGACTTCGAGATTTACTCTTTATTACAACATCGATTAAGCGTCATAATTGTTTTAAAAACCCAATGATTTCCGCCACCGTGACTGCCTGGTGGAAGGCACTGGAATTGACAAAAGCCCAAGTGGAGCCCTGTGGACTTTCTCCCCTATGGCATAACCCCGACTTTCAACTTAACAACCAACCGTTTCATTTAGCTGTGTGGGAGCAGAAAGGAATTACACATCTCCACCATCTCTTTTCAGATAATATGTTTATATCATATACATCCTTGCTCCAAACATACAATATAAAAAACGGAATTTTTTTACAAAAAATATGATAAAGAAAAAAATTCCAACACTTCGGGGTACGCTCCAACCGCCTGTTTTAGCTAAAGATATTAACAAGCTTTCTCCGACAACAACAAAAAAACTTTCAAAAATATATAAGTTACTTTCATATACTGATAAAATGTCTTTACCCATCTGGAAATGGGAGACAGACTTGTCTATAGCACCGGAACCTGACTTTTGGATTCAAGTTTGTGAAAACGCATTTAAAATGACAAAACACACAAATTTACAACTTATCCAATATAAAATTATTCACAGAACATACATTACTCAATATATGATGAAGAAAATGGGACTCTCAGACTCCGACATTTGTCTCCAATGCTTACAAAACACTACATACACTTATGTTCATGCTTTATGGTTATGTACTCCGGTTATGTATGCTTTAGGTGAACTGATGAATACACACACGCTCGCACGCATGCACGCACACACAAACACACACGCACATACACATACTCACCCACATACAAAAAAAAAAGAAGTATATATATATATATATATATATATATATATATATATATGTGTATATGTATATATATATGTATATGTATTTAAAAAAAAAACATTTATTAAATTTCTTTTAATTGATTTGTTGTTGTTGTTTTTTTTTAAAAAAAGGAGAGCAATGATGATGTCAAATCGAATGAACAATACTGAGCTCTCCTGTAGGAAAAATAAAAAATAAAAAATAGAAACAAATATATATCTTGTATGTTGCAGAAGCCCCAGATGGACATAAATCAATGGGATTTAAACATCAGGTATAAAGTATAATTTATTATCTACTTTGTCTGTAATATGTTTAATGTATTACTTACAGTATTAAAGAGTTTAAAATACATGGTAAAATAATATAGAAAATAACTACATTTTAAATTTGTAAAATCATCTTTCAATATTGTATTATAATTATCAATGAAGTATAAGTATGCATTTTATTTAAGTTACCATATGTTGAAAAAAATACATATATTTTTTAATTATATATTACAAGCAGCATAATGAGATAGCAGTGAACACACGTGTACATGTAAATTGTGTTTATTAATACTTCTTCTTTTTTTTTCAAATAATGGTGTACAGTTGTACACCGTGGTTGCAATTTAAATAAGTCTCCAAGGTTGAGATCTCACTCGATGATCGATTCGTTATCTCTGCGCCTGCGCAGAAAGCCCTCAGCTCAGACATTTCTAATCAAGCGTCGACTCGCACAAGACTAGCTGCGGTCCTCCCGTCAGTTTGTTGACTCAACCGGGACCCAACGTCAACCCTCGGGATGTTTTTGTCCTCTCTTGCTCGATTTGCGGTGTCGCAGACGGTACGAATAAGTATCAATTTGCCCTTTTACGTGCATTTGTAGCTATTTTAGTATTGTTTGTTATGAAATTTAGCATGACTCCTCACAAGGGCAAAGCGGTGGAGGCCGCTTACCTAAGAGCTAACGTTAGCGTGCTAGCTTGTTTTAAAAGGACTAGTTTTGAATAATCTGAACCTTCACTGTTATAACACAATTTTAGAAAGAAACAAGGACTTAGCTGTTCATTCTCTGCTTCCCAGGTGAGGGGTCTTCATCGATCTGCTGCTCGCACAGGAGCTGGTGGCATCTTCGTGGTGAGTTCAAGTCCTCTACAGTAGCTGGATGTAGTATTCAAAACACTCGCAATTAATCGTTTGTAAATAACTTCTCTGATGAATCCCTTGGATGCACTCCGTTGACTAAGTTCCACGTTTTTCCCAAATTTCCAATAAAGGTCATGCAAACTCAGCTTGTTTCTGTAATCAAGCCTTTGCCATCGTAAAACCGTAAATAACGGTGCAGATTATGTTTTAATCAACATAGCAACATTCTTAACTGTACTACAAGTTTTAAAACTATTTAAATTAAATAGTTAATTAGTGACAGAAATGACAAGGGTGGTTCCTCAGAATTTATCATCAAACTTGATGTCATGCCTCATCCACAATAGATTACGTAGGCCATTGGTTCTCAAACTTTCTTTTTTTTTCACCATATAGCACCTAAAAAAATACTTAATTATCCAAGTCCCACTATCATGACCAACATTAAAATAAAAATGTATAGTAAGGCCCTATGTGTTCATCAAAAATAGTAACAAAAGTTTCAATAATTTAAAATAGCTTATCGTTGGCCACGGACACATTACGCGCAGTCATGATAGAAAATTGTCTACCCAATTACATTTTGATCGGCGAAACTGACATATGGGGCTATTTTTTTTCTAATTTACCAGGGGGTACAACTGAGTGCGAAATGTCGGCTTCAAAACCAAAATGGGCAACTTCTTGCCTAATTTCTGTCATGGGTCCTTGAGACGTATTTTTGTACATCCTGTCGAAATAGTCATGTCCACCCACTGGTGTCGGGGATCTTTTTTTTTTCTTCTTCTAATTTTTGAATGCACACAACTGTCTGCAAAATTCCTGCTTCAAATCAAAATGCTTTTCTGCTGAATTTCTGGCATGAGTCCTTGATAGGCATGCCCACCCAATTTAATGCCAGTGAAACTGATGGCGGGCTTATTTTAATCCTCCAACTTCACAGAGGGCGCTATTGACTGACTTTTGGTCATACTCCCACAGGCAAACGTAAAGAAAAAAGGCAGACACATTTGTGGCATGAATCCTTTCCATGTCCACTGATGGCGTCTCTTGATATTCTGTTGGTGGAGTGAATGATTGTTATCGCTGAGCAAACCCCCAAAAGGTTGCAAGTTTCCACTAGTGGCTCCTGGGAGCTCGTAGGCCTGCGATATGGAAACGGTGGAGCGGCACAATGGAAACATGCCATGGTTTCACTGTCCCTTGACAGGAACGCCTGTACAACATGTTTGTTGAACAGTTTGTCAGTTCAACTTGTCTGGAAAAAATATATACTATAAATGTAAAAAAAAATTTTCTGTTACCTAGTCTTTCCACAATTCTTACATATTAATACTTAATACATTTTATTTGGGAGATGGGCAGAGCTATTTTTCTCATGGATTTTAAACACCATTTACACACATGCATTAATTTTAACAGAAATATACTATGAAAAGGTTCCCAGACTGTAATGACAAGTTTGCTTTATATTATTTATTTGGTTGTTACTAAAGGGACGATCAAAACTCTACGCTACGAGTCTTTAACTTGCTTTCTTTATCGCGGTTTCACAATGCTCGGCAGAGAGCCGGCCGCCATTCTACGTCGCTACGCACTAAATGCGTTGCAACGTAAGTAACAATGGCAGCGTACATCCAAATAAATTTTCTACAAAATTTATTAAACTGGAAATGACTTGAAAAATGAATCTCATAGTTATGTTAATAACAACCAAATAAATAATATAAAGAAAACTTGTCATGACAGCCGGGATTCCTTTTAAGTACAGTGATACCTCAGCTCACGAACTTAATTGGTTCCCAGGAAGTGTGTGTGAGGCGAAAAGTTTGTCTTCCAAACATTTATTTCCCATAGAAAACCATTAAAATGAGAATAATCCGTTCCCAGGTCCCCATAAAACATAATTTTCAACTAAATAAGCCTTAAAACTACACAAAATATACCTTATTTTATGTATAATACATGTGCTATTGTATTGTAATTAAAGAAATACACTGTACTGTATAATAAAGTCGTTTTATTTGCCTTTGTGATGGTACAGTAGTTGATGGCTTGATGGAATGGAGTGCGAGGAGGGAGGGAGGGAGTTACTGTTTGGAAGGAGAGTCACCTTCCATAAGTACTGTAGGTAACTCAACCTCCGGTGTGGCTTCTCTTCTTTGCTTCTTAGGAGACTCTTTATCCTTTGTGCTGACTAAAAACCTCTTAATTGACACCTGTTGCTTTCTGAGTTGTAAGGTCTTACGAAACTGAGGCATCACATTATCATTCATCATGTTGATGATTTTCATAGCCACAGTCTTTTCTGAATGGTACTGTTCGATAAAAGCCTGCACATCACTCCACTTAGTCAACATGGTCTTGATGCTCTCACTTGATGCTGCAGCCATCTCCTCCTCCTCCTCGACTTAGCGTACTGGTACTGGGACGCTAAGTCACACAAACGCACACCTCGTTCGTGTTTTTCGATTATCTCCTTCTTCTGCTCGACCGTAATTTTCTTTAATGTCTTCTTAGGCTTACCACTAGCCTGTGGTGGGGTCTTTTTCGGTCCCATGATAGCAAAAGTACACTCCAAAATGTCTACCGAACACAAACCACGTCCGCACTCAAAGAAAGGGGGTGACGAACTGGGACGCCGTGAGCGTGCGTCAGCTTCTCGTGATTTCTCGTGTCGCGTGATTTGGTTCGTCCGCCGAAAACTAGTTTGTCAGCTGAGACTATATGCTCGCGAATTTAATGTTCGTGAGGCGAAAAGTTCGTGAGCTGAAGCGTTCGTCAGCCGAGGTATCACTGTACTATTAGTTGACAGTATAACTCTGAAAACTACATCAAGTTCCTTGCTGTCACCTTCACAGGGCTAATAGTTTTACTTTAGATTGTTTTATTACACCTGTATGACAGTTTTGGCTGTTGGGGTATTCCTTAAAACATTGTCTGTGCAATTAATAAAGCTGTTATGGAAACAAGGAATTATTTTACATTATTTCCTGTTGGCAATAGTTATGCAGAAAACCAGCGTCATGAACCTGATTGTGTTTCATTCTGGAGGTTGTGGTGTCCTTTTCCACATGTTAACGGATGCACCGTGACGTCTTCTCTCCTCTGTTGTCTTTGCAGCACAGAGACACGCCAGACAACAATGCTGACACGCCGTTCGAGTTCACAGAGGAGAACAAAAAGGTAACCACTTCCAAAATGTATAATGAATTCCTGTTACCTAGTAGTCATGCGTTGCAGATTTAACCAAAACAACTACAGAAATATCAAGTTTGTATTGACTTTAAAAGAGAAGTACTGTTCATTTTTTCCACAATTACAAAAAAAAATGTTAAAACAGTTCTCAGGTGTCTTTATAAAGTCTCTGACATTCCTCCGTCAAAATTCGCAAAGGATTAAAAAATTACAGCAAAATTAAGGTCCAGCGCAAATGCAGAGTAATGATTTAGTTATAATAATGACTAAGGGGCATATTCCCCCATGATGTGCTTACCATTACCTGCTTCTATGCTCCGCTGGTGACGGGTGCATCACTCTTGCTGGTGGCTTGAAGTTTGTCTGAAAGTGCAGCTCAGAACAACTACAGTCACTTTAATGGTGGCAATTGTGAGTTATATGTTGAAATTAGTGTTACATGGGATACCGGTACCAGTAACGTACCTCGATGTTTTGGCGCCAAAAACAGCTCGATATCTTATATTTATCTTATATTATTATCTTATATTTTTTTTTGTATTGGTATTAAAAAAAACAAAAACACATACAAGCATGGCCGCCTTTCTACCGATATGTGCAAAACGCCTTAAGTAAGCGTCACGCCTCTTTCAGCTTGTGTGCGAGAGGGCGCAGGAAGATGGCTTCACGCACTGAACACTGAAGCACTCACTGGCCGTCCGCTCCTTGTTGAGAAACATGACGCGCTAATTAAGTGACATATGTAACCTTTTGTGATTTCATGGCCGACAGCCACGACAAGCCAACCGGCATGACAAAGCCTGTCTGTAAGCCTTTTTTGAAAGTTACTGTGGTGTAAGGTGTTGTGCCAAAGTACTTAATTTTTTTTAAGAGTGCATGCATTGAGTGGAAGCCACGCGACAGCAATGAAGAACATGCGTGTGGTTTTCGATTTTTGGTTTTAGAAACGTTTTGTGACAAGAGCAAATGTTTTTCGCCGCGAAGCAGAAGAAAAAGCAACAATCACTCCTGCAGTGGACTCAAGGTGCGTTCAATGAACAGGCACAAAGTAGGAAATTATAATTATGCATAGAAAAAGCTCAGACGACTGACAAAGCGACAGGTTGTGACACATTTTTGACACTTGACACAATATAGGTCGAGTGTGAATTATTTTGTTCACAGTTTGTAGTACGCATTCAACTAGTTGGTAGCGGAATGAAGAAGAGCAGAGACGCCACATGCACGCACACACAAGCAACTAATACATTGAGTCATTGGAGTGCCACTGTATTGCCAATATAAAAAACGGATGACATCAAATACAAGAATATGGCATGCAATGTGAAAACACAGTATATACATAAATGTATACCTGTATGTACATAAATTAACATGCATATATCCTACATTTTGAATGAATGAAAAATGAAAATAATTCTTCTTTTGTTAGTTTTAATTTTGCTGCTTTTGCTGGTGTTTTAGATTTTTGCCGAGGTACCGTTTCAGTACCGGTATCAAAGTATTTTATGCAGGTATAGTATCAAAGTCAAAATGTTGGTATCGTGACAACACTAGTTGAAGCATTTTGTTTATTTCGGTGGTGAAATTGAGAGAAGTGCCGTACGCTCGGGTGTGTGGTGGAAAGCGGTAAAACGGCCGTTTCACTCGCTTTTCAACTTATACATCTCCAAATGATATATTCAGTCACGAGCACAGTACTCTGAATAAATTACTTTTATTGTATTTATTATTAAATACAGCATGCAAATATACATGCTCCTTCACTGTAGCCCGTTAGATGAGCCACGCGCGTGACCGATGACGATCAGTATACAACTTACGGATGCTTGCTGAAGTCTACTTCACGTTTGAAGTGTGAAATATATATATACCAAATGGATCGCTGTGGAATTTACCCGTCTCAGAAAACTCCACAATCCGGGACTTGAAGGCAAGGGTATCAATGCAGCAGCGATTTACAACCACCTTGCCGTGGCACAATGTGGCATGAGAGCTCATCAGGTCTGCCAATAAAATGCTCATCCACTAGATGGCAGAAAGTCCAATGAACCTGTGTATGCACTTGCTGCCATTCATAGAAGTTATATAACGGAATAGTAAATGGGTTAGGGTTATGCTAGCAGTTACTGTAATTATTAACAACAGCTGAATTTGTTGGTGTCTTTCTTGCTTGATTTGCGTTGTTATCATCGGACATGTTTTGTTCATAGAGAATCGAAGCAATCATTTCAATGTACCCGGTTGGCCACAAGCAGGCAGCTACCATCCCCGTGTTGGATTTGGCCCAGAGACAACACGGATGGCTCCCAGTCAGCGTCATGAACAAGGCGAGTTTTGCCGACGGTCATGAGAAAGTGGTAAAAAATAAATGATTAAAAACAGAAACCCGTTTAAACAGCATTGTTGTCCCTCAGGTGGCTGAGGTGCTGGAGATCCCTCCCATGAGGGTGTACGAGGTGGCCACCTTCTATACCATGTTCCTGCGCCAGCCTGTGGGCAAGCACTTCATCCAGATCTGCACCACCACGCCGTGTATGCTGTGCAACTCGGACAGCATCCTGGAGACCATCAAGAACAAGCTGGGTGAGGGAAGATGCGCCTTTTGCCATGAAGAGCACGTAAACGAGGGGAAATGTTTGTGTCTATTTTAGGATAAAACATGCATACATTAATCATTTAAAACATAAATATACCCCAATGTATGATACCAAAATGCTTGATTACTTGGGGATGATTTAGAAAAAAACGTACCCGTAGTGCGAGTACGCTGACGTCCAACTTGCTGTTAGACAACCTGTAAAAATATCAACTACTACTTTCCTATTAGCCATGATTCTAAATGTTATGTTACCCCGTTGTATTGCATTTCAACTGCTGTAGCACCATTTAGAGCATGTATTTTTTATTTTTGTTGTGGAACATATATATTGCGTAAACATGTCCTTGCATGTTGAAAAAGACAGCCACAGCCGCTGATACTTTTCAGATGTTTATTTATTGCAGGGAGAACAGTAAAACTCAAAACACTGAGTACACTTACACGGGAGCTGCTGTCGGCCACAGCTCACACCCAGACACATACACGCGGCCTCGCCAAAGTTTGAGGCAAGCTAATGAAACATTTTTTTGTGATTTATATATTCTACAAAAACATATGTAAGAAGATCATACTTGAATCACCGGGAAGAAGGTTTACTCTCGCATGCATTGTCCTTAATTAACTAAATGTGTGTTGTGAACACAGGCATCAAGGTCGGCGAGACGACGGCGGACAAGATGTTCACGCTAATCGAAGTGGAATGCCTCGGCGCCTGTGTCAACGCGCCCATGGTGCAGATCAATGACAACTATTACGTGAGTGCCACATCTATTTAGAAATGGTCCATTTATTAGCATTACCTCATATAGCAGCCCCAGTTCTAATACAGCAGTGCCTTGATTTACAAGTTAAATATGTTCCGTGGCAACACTTCCACCTGAACACGTGTATCGCAAATTGAAATGAATGAAAATGCTATTCATCTGTTTCAGCACTCAAAAACAAAACAAAAAAACACTTTAGAAAAAGTTTTTTTGTTTTATTCAAAGAATTTACAAGATTAATGTCAAGCGTTGAACACTTTGTGCATGATAATTCAATGGGCATTGTGCTGAACCATCTGATGTGCGCACCTTGGCCACCAGGGGGCAGTATAATACACAGACATACTATACATAGATTTGATGATGAAATGTAGCAACTCCAGGCAAAGAATTGGCTGTGCAACTGCTTCCATATCAAAAAAACTTAGTCAGGTCACTCATAAATTGAGGTAACCTTGTTATGTACCAGGTCAAATTAATCCGCTTGAGTTTAAACTTCTATCCATCCATTTTGTATTGCACTTGTCCTCACAAACACAAGCAAGGTAAAAATAATAATTTCCGAGCACCTACCTAACCATAGTATCTTAAATATTTTGACTTGGGAGCAACACAATGGCATGAAAGTTAGGCAAACGTGTTCAATAACATAATTTCTTGCTTTGCATAAAAGAAAAGAAAAAGTCATTGGGGAAGAACGGAGACAGTTAATTTTGAATATCCCACCATGCCGCCTCATCACCTCACTCTCCGATTGGCTGCACATAACTGCCAACATGCACCTTTTGGATATTGGAGCATCCATATATTGCCAGGACGGGAGATTTGGGGCAAAAATCTGGCTAATTATCCTGCCATGTGAACCGGGCTTTATTTCACTAAAATTGAACACTTGAGTGGTACGTGTTTAATCTCCCAATGTACATCACAGGTCTATTAATAAATAAATGCCATGCATCCAATAGTTACAGGTCAATTCATGGTTAATTAATTTGACCTTACTGGAACAGTCCACCCTGGAATAAAAGCCTTCATCCATTCACAGCTTTCGCTACAAATTAGTTAGTGGTCTGCTAACATAACTTCACCAGCCAGATTGATAATTGTGATTCACTCGAGGGAGTTCTTCCCATTATCAATCTGGTACTTCACTAGGCAGACCTGTTCGGGAAAGGCGGGGCTTGCTGTACAATACTTCGAGCTGATTGGACGATGCGGCATCTTTGCACATTTCGTTATGACCAATCAAGGGCAGGCAATGGATGAAAATCGCGTTTTAAGGATGGAGGGGAAGCATGAACATCTTTACCAGATAAAAATACATGAAACTCCTCTCGTTCAAATTCAACAAGGAAACGGTGAGTAATTATGCGAGAACATAATTAATTGCAGCATCCATTCGTCTGTTAGGTTTGTTTGTTTTGTTTGTTTACCCCCGCCAACGGCGCTTATTGGTTTCGTCCTGTCTAAACAACGCCTGATTGGTCCGATCGGAAAAAAGATTGGCTGCAAACGTATCAACGGGAGCGGTTTAAGATGTATTCTCTGGAGTTTGTGAACTCACAAATACCGCGATAATGTATCTTGCTGACAAGGTTACTGCTAACACGTGATTTATAGCAGTTGATCCTTGGTGAAGGTCTGCTCCACAACTGTGTTTTTTTTTTTTGTTTCCAAGGAGGACCTTACACCACAGGACATGGAGCATATTATTGACGAGCTACAAGCAGGCAGAGTCCCTCTACCAGGGCCCAGGTACAACCCTAAGTCTTTTTATTTGATCTATTTACACGGACTAACTGACCATTTATTTCTTGGATTTCTTTTTGTAGAAGTGGCCGTTTCTCCTGCGAGCCTGCCGGCGGACTGACTTCATTAACAGAACCTCCTAAAGGGCCCGGTTTTGGCGTAAGGCCGGACCTGTAGTCGCCTCTCTGTCGTCCAAAAGTTACCTGATAGTCTTGTTTGATAGGAACATATGTAAATAAATTAAATGACTGTACCTGTGCAGTTTTATTTCAGTATGCTGCATTGTGAAGCCATTTTAAAATCAGCAAAACAAAAATCAACAAATATAAAATAAGTATTGCACACTAGCATACTACAATATAAAGGGTTGGCTAAAAGTAGGTACAGTGTTCCCTCACTTTTCACGGGTCATATGTTCCATGATAGCCTACGATGACGCCAAGTAGAGGGTGACTTTTTTTTTACGCCTCTATTAAGCAATTACAAAGCCCCCCCCCCCCCCCCCCCCACGGTTTCCAGTTAACACTCTTTAAAACATGTTACACGTGACTTTTTTTTTTTACGCAAAATAAAGACTAAATACTGGCACAGTAAATCATTGTAAGTTTGATGAAGATGGAGACAAAGAAAAAGGTTCATTAACCCGCCAGGATTTTACCTTTGCCACTATGGGATACATTATTCTGGTTAAGTTAAGCCATTTTAAGATAAAAAGAAAAACATAACGCAGCATTTATTTAACATAATGCTTCATTCATGTGCGGCGGGAGAAAGAGTGCACTTCACTCATAATTTCTGAACGCAGCCTATCAGCAGCAGCTCATGCTTCAAATGTTTACTACCGCCTGACGCACTGGGCTCTGGTACTCCCTATTTTGGCGCACTGTGAATAACTAAACGGCAGACTTGATCAACGTTCTATGTTTTCCAGGGGTCTGAGTGAAGCAGTGTGCTTGGAGCGTATTTCTGAACACACGCACACAATGAGGAAATGGTGATTTTAGAGAACAATGATTTAATGCAAGCTAATATTCATGGTTGACTTGGAAGAAAAAAATAAAATAAATTAACCCGGAAAATAGTGAGGTGTAACTAGTATATATAACGTTATGGTCACAAATAGTGAATCCATCATTCATCCTCATGGTAGCTTTTTATTTTCACATCCTTCTATCCTTTATTCGTTGGTACCTACTTTTCTTCCGACCTTCCATCATGGCTTGTTATCTTGTCTTTGCTGCTCTCTTTCCCTCATAAACCTTTGTTACCATGCAACCTCACATCAATCATTTCGTCTTCCACCTCAAGACCTGCTTTTTCTTCCTTGCACAATACCCGTTTTTCCCATGTCTTCATTCCTTCTTTCAGACCTGCTTTTTATTTTGCATCCTTCGCTTAAAACTTCATTTCTGCATTCCTGTCCCATGTTTCTTTCTGAGTCACTGCCTTTGTTCTTGACTCAAGTTATTTGCCATTATTTATTGTAACCTGTAATAATTATAAAGTGTACCTATGTTTGCCTCTCTCAAGGAATGGAAACAACAGCTTCAAAGCCACCTACATTTAACAAATCCAAACAAGAATCAAAGCGAGCCATTGTGCAAAACCGCCTTTTGTCACGCGCCGCTGTCACTTACATCATTGGCCCGGGTGGCGCTCTCGTGTCTCGCCCGGGAGTGGAGCCCTTCCCCCCCGCACGCCTCTCTCGGCCATTTCCAAAGCCTGCTCTGCAACATGTCATGATCGGGGCGTACGCGCATGCGCAAACTGCCATAAATACGAAGTTCTGCGCATGCGGCTGATGCAAATGTCACTGCGCAACAGATTCCACTCAAAAAAATGGCCTTGACGGTCTTTGACGGAAGCAAGATGGCGTTAAGTAAAACATGCGAGGGAGAATTTAAAAGACAGGTAATAAAAAAAATATATATATATATATCAGAAGGTTCTCCATTGTAACACTGACGTCAATGCGCTTCCTTTCTCACCCCTCCCCCTACAAAAATTCACATTTGCGCCCTTTAAGCTAGCAGAACGCAACAGTACGGCGATTGTTCTTACCAGCCCAACGTTTTACGCCGAGTAAACGCGGTTAAAAAGCCTTTGCACGTACTGTGCCATACTGGACTATCAACACCACAGAGAACGGGGGCCCAGCCTACTCCGAGTCCGGCTGGTGAACCTTTTAAGCTCAGTGTAAAGCTGAAGCTGGGTCACATGGGCTCTTGCGGACCAATCAGAGGGCCCATGCCGGGTCACGTGTGTCCCACAGGCCAATCAGACGGCCCGCTGGCATGTTTATGCTGGTCTTTTCTCGGCTGGAGAGGAGGAGGACGAACAAACTGGCTGCGATGTTTTCAAAAGGCGGTGATGAACGTCACACTGCCGTAGGCTACGGTTAACGTCCGAGCTTTTTCCCCCTTTTTGGAAGCGGGGGCGGGTTGGGGTGGGGGGGTAAGAGCAAACGAATAACGGTTTCGCGTCGAGACTGCCACGGATGAGTCGACGGCGGCCAACGTAAAAGGTAAGGCGGTGCGCTGCTTGTTGTTTATCCCACGGACGGTGAGGCGGAATCGTGCTAGTTGCTGTTAGCCCCGTGTTGAGCGCTAAACTGACGTAACGTACGTGCGGGGAACGTCTTTTCATGTCGTCTTACGTAGGAGTGCCACGTATGGTCATTTTTATTCATTAGCACCTACCGTAATTAGCGAGCCGGATATCTGGTTAAGTATACTGACGTTTAAGGGTGAAATGTCCCCCGGCTGGGTTGAAGTCGTGGAGCTAGCACACTTAGCTTCCTAGCTAGGGACGAGAGGAGGGAGGGGTGGTGGGGCGATACACTGGTGAGGGTCTGCGGTGGTGGTGGGGCTTTTGTCTCGGTGAGCTGGGCTTGTTTTGCCTTCATGTTTAACACACACACAAAAACATATTCGACCTTTTAGCAACATGCTAGTTGTATTTCGAGTGTTATTACATCACACCATGCCAACTCAGTGGACATTTTAAGGCTCAGGAACACAACCCTGCACTTGTTTTTAGGGTGGGTGCCGACCTATTGACAAAATTGCCAATGAATATCGTTTTAAATAATTTATAAATACACAAATCGGACAACAGGAGTGTGGTCTTGAATAGCCAGGATCATCCCAGGCAGTCAGTCCAGCCTGGCCGTGACATGTTTGGGGAGGGGGGGGGTGTTGCCTCCTGATACAAAAGCCGCCTGCCTGTTTTACATGGCTGCCACTCACACAAAACGTCTGCCTGCACTCCTAACTGTCACTTTAGAGGCAATAAAATTGCACAAACCATCAAGGTTGAAAGTAGGGCTAGGCAGCATGGCAATCTGGATTTGTTCTGCTTTGCTTATTAAAAAAAGAAAGAAAGAAACTGCAAATGACAATCAAAACAAATTGTTTTGTGTTTTTTCCCTTCTGGGATTTGCTTTATTTCTCTAGATACCAAATAAGCTTTGACACCGTGTTTTCCCCCTGCATCAACATCCACAAATGGGTGTGAATTGCCTAGTACATGGCAATTCGATTCACAGGTCACGATTCGATACCGATTAATCCCGATACGAATCTATAAATTGATTATTGCGATTTGTTTAAAACTCAAATTTAGAAAATAATAATCAGTAAACTTGTGCATGTACACTGTAAGATTTGTATGAAAATGTATTTATTCATCTGAAAATTCAGGTTGCAATCTGTTTCATGTTTGAACAGCACTTAAATAAAATATTAAGGCTTAATGTTCCATTAATATAACATTCTTCTATGTTTAATGTGTAAATCCTAACCCTAATTAAGACGTTTTGTTGAATATTCCCATTAAAAAATTGTTTTTTTTAAATCGATTCGGCCGTATATTGAATCGATTCGAGAATTGCGCGCTATAATATCGCGATATATTGCCGAATCGATTTTTTCTAACACCCCATATATATATATATATATTAGCTATGTAATGAAAATAAGCTCTTCCTTTTGGCATTATGTCCCTTTTTGTCAAAGCATAAATGTATGTCAACCTAAATGTAACATATTCAACATTTCAACAAAGTAAAATGAACGGTCTTTTCTCATGCGCAGTTGGCATAGTAACCTCGGTAAAATATTTGTGGCTTAGAAGCACATATGCTGGGAAACATTTCCAATACATCAATATGTCGATAAATAATTGAGCCATGTGCTAAAAAATATCTCTTTTTTAAAACGAGTCACAAAATTAAGCGCCCAGCAGTCAGCACTATGTAGTCTGTTAAGTGCATAAACACTTAGCGCTTGAAATATATCTTTAAAAAAAGAAGAAGTCAAAATTATGCGTTTTAGTGCCTAAAAAGAGACTACATAGTGTTGGGCAATTATTTTTTTCCCTTTTTTTCCCTTTTTTCCCTTTTTTCCCCCCATAGTTCAGAGTAAGGGAAATTCTTAGATATTTATTGACATATTGATTGATGTGTTGGAATTGTTTCCCAAGCCACAAATATTTTACTGAAGTCACTGTGCCAACTTGGGACCAATGAAAGCATTTAAATGTGCTATCAGTTCCTATCAAACGCCATAATGCCACTAAAATCATCCCTACAACGTTCTAAATAATCAAAAGAATATAATAAACAAGTGCTTTTTTTTCCCCATATACCGAAAAAATTAATCTCATATAGACAGTGACCACTTGACAATTTGAATAATGTTTTTGTTTTGAACGGCCTATATTCATAGTTCATAAATTTGCTGCAAGCTATGATACCAAAACATTTGAACACAATTTCAAACTCTTCTCACTACAAGTGTAACAGATGACAGTATTTGATTCAGAATAAAAACTGCACTGGAAATGCAAGGATCTGGCATGTATTTTGTTGCTTGGCAGCCGCTTTATGAGGTTTTTGATTTTGACTTGTTAATATGTTAATGTTTTTTAAATGCACATATCCACCATTACTAATAATGAACCTTTCTCGGTGTCGTTCTGAGACATTTATGCCCTTGCTTTCTCTGCCTTTTAAACCCCAAGAGGCCCCTCACCTGCCCGTTAGACCGCTGCTAAGATCCCCCATGACGCTGCTGTTCACTGTCAAAGCGGCCGGTTGACACCTTTGAAGGAGCGGGGTGTTTAAAACATAAGCTAAAAAAATATGTACAGATTGATGGAAAAAAAACAATAATCAAATTGATGTTGGGTTCTTAAGCAAAATTGACTGGTGAATCGGGAGGGTTCACTGCAGCGTCGTTTTATGCGTCGTTACTCTCCCCAAATGTGTTGAATTTTTCTGATCAACAATAGCAAAATAACTCATCAAATTTGAAATTACAATGGGTGTAGGTAGCAGTGCGAACCACAAAAAAAAAGCATGGCATGTTGGTAGCTACTTTCGTTTTAAAGTCACGGCCCGGTTCACATTGGGTGCAGCAGGGGGAACAAAATGCAAAACAGAAACATGTTTTTTTTTTTCTGTGTAAACGGGAACAGATTTAATAACAGTTAAAAAAAAAAAGAGAGAGAGTGACAAAAATCTGCAAGCCATAAATTATCCAATGAAGGAAAGATTCTCAATTATATACAGTACAAAAAAAAAAAACATTGAGTGCTACAGTGAGGACGTTGGAGGGCAGAAGGGAGGGAAGGGAAAAATGACACTGTAATCTACGCACTTGTTAGCATTGTGGTTTGACATGGTTACGAACACTTTTTGTTCTTATTAAAGAGTCAATTGCTAGCTTGGCATTTGGCATTATTCATTCTACAACGGTACAACACGTCACACACACAGAGTCACTTGGGTGACCCAAACATTCCTCTCTGACAATACCGTACACTTGACAATAAGACCCGTTTGGACTCAAATCCGGAAATGCTGATTCTGCGCTCACTTTTAATGGCCATTTCGTTTTCGTTTCCCTCTTACGATTACACCGCATGCGTTTGCGTTGCAGACCCGCTCCGCTCCAGCGGCGGAGCCGTGCCGTTTCCATTCTATCAGCTTTTTCAAATGACACAGGCTGCGTATGTGGTGCGGATCGACTGCGGCTCAGCTCCGACGTGCCGGAGCCTGCCGGACGGATATACCTATTTTCTGTTTATGCCGGATGACACATCCGGCAAATGGTAAAGTAGCACAGAACACATTGAGTGGGACAGGAAAACTGACGCAGTTTCAGAATAAAAACTTCCGGTTACTTTTTTCAGAATAAAACACTTGCCAGATCCTGTTTCGCAATCAGTACGGGGAAAAAACAACAAGGAGAGTGAGCCGATAATTGTTTGCAAAATGAACTTGAATACAAATATACTTTCAATTCCTAACCTTTACAAATACATTGAAACATTGTGTAAAGAACCATGAAGCAGCATTTTATTGATATCTCTGCTTCAAATACAATGTGTAGCTCATTTTGAGCCAAAACAAAAAAGTCACGTTTTAAAAATGCAACACAGAAAAGAAAGCCCACACTGGCGACTGCCATGTCGCCATGATGCATCTTCTATGAACACAAGGTCGTGCGCATTATGACGTCACAAGCATGCAACACCACCATAGGAGAGGGGAAGGGTTGAGGAGTTGGGCACAACTTGAACCACAATAGATGGACCAACGTGGGATGTCTATTATTATCGGCGGATTTCTTTATTATCTGGTTTATCTGTATGACGTCAAATTGGTTGATAATTGCCGATAATTATCGGCAGCTTGCTTTATTATCTGTTTGACGTCAAATTGGCCGATAATTATCGGCCACCGATATTATCGTACATCCCTAAATAAAACACACTTGTTGTGGCTGACTTTCTTACATGAACTATCACACAAGAATGGAAATAAATAACAACAGCCATAACAAATAATTTTCCTGTGTACAAAATTCAGAGGCAGCCACCTCTACCTTATTTGCTCGCCACCTCCAGCCTGAGTGACTGATGATGAATGAATGCTTTAATATGATAATAGTCATATTCTTATTGGAACTATTATTCTTATTATTGAAAGATGGAATTATTATATGTTGCCTGTAAAAAATGAAAGCGAGTCTGTTGAATTCACAGAATAAATGAACGTCATGGCGCATGGCCAGGATTAGGGAAGTTTGACACCACTTTTTTCCCCGACCGATACGCAACTCTTGAGTAGTCACCGCTACTGATACCAAATACCGATACCACTAGTAAATAAAATTCCCCACCCATAAATGACAGATGTTTTTAAAGAAAGACCTTTATATATCCCAATATATTATTTTTCCTTAAACATGGTTAATGGCAAATTTGTATTAATATAATTTATAATTTCACACTCATTATACACATAACACCGTCACAACTAGCTAGAGGAAAAATTAACAAACAAACCTAAAAGACGAATGGATGCTGCAATTAATTATGTTCTCGCAGAATTACTCACCGTTTCCTTGTTAAATTTGAACAGTGAGAGGTGTTTCGTGCATTTTTATCTGGTAAAGATGTTCGTGCTCCCCAAGACGAGACGGACGAGGAGATTTTAATGCGTTGCCTTAATTGTTCAAAAAAAATGCACAAAGATGTCGCATCGTCCAATCAGCTCGAATTATTGTACAGAAAGTCCTGCCTTTCCCGACCGGGTCTGCCTAGTTACCAGATTTATAATGTGAAGGACTCCCTCGAGTGATTTACAATGATCAATCTGGCTGGCGAGGTTAGGGAAAAATACCATTCAAAAATAATAAACTAACTATTGTATGTCCAGCGTTAACGAAGTAATTGGTTCACATAGGCCGGAATACCGACGAACACGGGGGGGCATTTAATGTAACCCACACAACAGGAGCAAAACAGTGAGTTCGGTTCTACTTTATTCAACAAGTTCACAATGTACTCAGGTTATTTTTTGATCAGTTTCCATCCACAAATCCATCAAAGTCCTCATCTTCTGTATCCGAATTGAACAGCTGAGCAATTTCTCCATCAAACATGGCAGCCAGATTCCCCCTCGTCATTATCGGAGTCAGTCTCACTGCCGTGCGGCTGTTTAGCGATGTTGCCGGTGTTTTTTTTCCGGGGGTAACTACTTTGGCACAACACCGGCAATATTTTGCTATCCGTTCCTGCTCGGTCTTGCGGCCGGTGTACGGGGTCATCTCCGCGGCGTCTGCGCCCGCCGCAAGTCGCCAAAAAGGTGGGGTCCAAACGGGGTAGACGAAGTGAACTGCAGTAGACAGGAGGTCACTGAAGTCTGGTGTTTTATTTTATCTCTCTCTTTTATTAATTTTCTCATTTAATCTCCACCTTTGAGGCCGGCGCCGCTGCTGAATGAATACAACGGAAACGCAGGAATGTGCAATATCGATTCTGACACCTCCGTATCGACACGTATTGTAAACAGGCCCTCAACAATATATTCCTGCATACATTTTTTTGGAGCACATCTTTATCGTTTTACGGTTACATTAATCGATCTACGTTGTTCATACAGTGCAAGTGTAGCAAACTAATACTATCTTGCAGTGCATGCATGGCAGCTGACCAACCGTCTTAGGTCTACTTTAAGTTGTTAGCGGGCTTATTATTGTCGGCTGTTTGACATTAATGGTTTAATTCAGTAAACTGAAATAATTATTAGCCCAATTGCTACATTCGCACATTAATTGGCAGCCTAAAGGATCTGTGTTCATCCATGCGCGCTGGAATGTCAGATGAATAACTTGCTCAAGTCTTCGTCTTGTATGTGTGTACAGTATAACCTGGATGCCATACGAGGATAATATAGCCGCCAGACCGTAAGCCTCTTAAGTTGGAGAATAGCCCATTGACCAAGGGATAATTACGTAAGGGTCTACAGAAGGAAATTGATTTAATCGTAAAGGAGGGAAAAAATGCATGCATCCATTCATTTACATTTGCCATTACGTTATTACATTATTATCAGGTATTGTGTTATTCTTGTAGATCGTCACTACTTTGTTTGAATAGTGTCCGGTAATTGTCATGTTTTGATTTGCTACTACAAATTAAGATGGTTTGAATGGAAAATATGAAGACAACACATTTATGTTGTGAGATCACGTAAACGTTTTTCACATTTATGATAGCTTGTGGAAAGAAACCTAACAGGAGATTCATAGCTCACCTGGCAGTTCCTATCTGCACACATTCTTCTACATTCAGCTATTTTTCTTACTCATTTACACCATACTGGTAAGTTATAGGGGTGTTAAAAAAAATTGATTCTGCAATATATCGAGATATTTCAGCGCACGATTCTCGTATCGATTTAATATGCAGCCGGATCTATTTTTGTTTGAAATATTCAACAAAATGTCTTAATTAGAGTTAGGGTTCACACTTTAAGCATGGAAGAATGTTATATTAATGGAACATTAAGCCTAAAATTTGATTTGTTTGTTTGTTAAATACGGTGGACAACAATTTATAAACCTGAAGTACATTTTCATACAAATCTTACAGTGTACATGTACACATTTATTGATTAGTATTTTCTCTATGACGTCACAAATATGCGACACTAAAATAGGCCAGGGGAGGGGTTGAGGAGTTGGACACAACTTGAGCCACAACCACAACAGATGGACCAACATGGCATGTCTATTATTAGCGGCGGATTTCTTTATCATCTGGTTTATCTGTTTGACGTCAAATTGGTCGATAATTGCCAATAATTATCGGCCACCGATATTATCGTGCATCCCTAGTTTTGAAGGGCCATTACACTTTCAGGGTTCCACAACATGAGATCAACACAAGTTGGCGGGACATGCCTTTTATAACAGTACACACAAAAACGTTTCAAAGACTCGTGCCCAAAATTAAACAGCAAGCATTTTGGTTTGTAGCAGCGCTTTCGCATTCAGTCACACACAACTCTGGGAAAAAATTGGCCCCTGATACTAGTTTCTCCGGTCAATATTAAATTGGCTGGACATGTCTAGTAGAACATGACACATTTTAAAACTATGTAGGAGCCATGCCTGAAACTTTAGCGGGGTTTGTACATTTTGATTAGAAGCACCCATTTTGTACTGAGTTGCACCCCTGCCTGGAATATTAGAAAATAAATTAATGCTCGACAACGTCTTCACTGAAGGACATGAAATTGGGTGACTTGACATTGACTAGACTTGTCATAACGGGAAGCACAAAATAGTCTCTAGTACCATAGCTGAAATTTAACAGGAAGTTGGCGATTTTGCTTTGAAGCAGCCGTTTTACACTCAGCTGCACTCTGTTGAAGGTATAAAAAAAAACTGACACCAGTTCTTCTAAGGACGCAAAATTGGGTGGGCATGTCTAACAAAACAGGTTGCACAAAAAAGTCTCAAGGACCCATGCAAAGTTGGCCATTTTGACTCCATACATGACATGCAATATTCACATTTCAAGTGACTGGTTGCGAGAAAGACTCTTCTGATAGATGAATTGGATTCTTGGAGGGCTAGAGCAGAGGTCCCCAACCCTGGTCCTCAGGGACCGGTATCCAGCCTGTTTTCCATGCCTCCCACAGCCAACACAGGTGATTCATATCATCAGCTAATCAGCAATCTCTGGAGAAGGCTGATAACGATCTCCACCTGTGTTGGCTGTGGGAGGCATGGAAAACAGGCTGGATACCGGTCCCTGAGGATCAGGGTTGAGGACCACTGGGCTAGAGTGTGAAGATAGAAAAAAGAAAAAGTTTGAAAAAATTTGCCCCCTCTGCCAGTTTCACTGGGGTTGGTATGAAATTGGGTTGACATGTCTATCATGAGCAGAATCACCAGAAAAATGTCAAGGGCCTTGGCCTTTAGCCATTTCGGGCATAAAGCAGGGGCTCTTATTTTGACAAACTCGACGAGGAGAACCACATGAGTCTCAATCAAGTATGTTAGATGGATCAGTGAATTGAATTACAAAGCCCTTTTTCAGTAATATGTAGGCCGCTCAGGGCAAATAGGCCCTTTCATTGTTAACACTAATATGCTGTAATTGTTTACATGCAGATCTCTAGTAAATGTAAAAATGGCAGACATGTACATAAACATAGGATATAGGCATTATTAAATCACAATTGAGCCGTGTAAATCCAGCCCTAGTTATTTTGTGCGGACTGCAAATGTTTCCCCGGTCATGTGAGCTCGCCTCGCTTTAAGAACAAGGACATGTCCCACGCCTCGGTCCTAACCTTTACCCTAATACCCTACTATCCGCCAGGCCCCCCGCTACCCCACCCCTTCTTCTTTTTAACCCATAATCGCCAGCAAAGGCCTTATTGTTCTTGACCACCGCTTGCATATCTGATCATTAAGCTCCATTCACAGTGGCTGCACTCACCTTCTTTAGCTTCCTTTGCTGTAATGGCCAGCATTTTCGGAGTCCGTAGTGGTTGACAATATTTTCAGTAAACATCTATACACATTACCCTTTATACAGTATGTGCAAATAGAATATCGGCATGCAGCATCTTTTAGTAGTCAGGCTTTGGGGACAATTATGGTTTTACAGCAACAACGGGGACACTATCAACACATTAACATCAAATATCCACCAAAAGTATATAATTAAATATCTAATAGTAGTGTACTATCTACTGAAGTGAATGTGAACAGCACTAAACACAAAACACCATATACAATAGGGCTGAGTGATATGGCTTTTGATTAGGGGTGGGAGTCTTTGAATGTCTCACGATCCGATTCCGATTTTTGGACCTGCGATTCGATTCAGAATCGATTTTTGCTTCAAAATGAGTTGATTGACAATGATTTTTGCTTCAATTTATTAGCGAGCTACTCACGGCAATTTTATCACTCAAAAGAACGGCTCCACGCTGCAAAAAAAACAACTTTTATTGGAATAACTTGATGGTGACTTTTTCCTTCTACTCTCTAATGTGGCTACAACTTAACAGTGTATCAGAACGCGTGGAACCACACTGGCCCTAAGTGGCCAAATCGAGTACAACATGAACAGCGCTCCCAATAAAGGCACACACGAGCAAAGGCAAGACAGTATAAAATAATTGAAATAAAATCGATTTTGGGACATTTAAAATCGATTCTGAATCGTACTAAATGAGAATCGCGATTCTTATAAGAATCGATTTTTGGGGGCACACCCCTACTTTTGATATAATCTCAGATTTTCATCCCCAACATTTGATTCCCAATTTTAAATAATGAATTAATACACTTACAAATGTTATAATAACGATGTTGATTGATTACATGGAAGCAGGAAGCAGCTGTAGTAAACACAATTTACAGTGGGCCTTCTGTAAAAATAGGATGGCATAAACGTGAAGCGGGAAGGGAATCATGTCTACAGTTTGGAAGTATTTGAGAGCGACAATAGTGTACTAGCGTTTTGCATGGAAGTGACATTTCTGTTATTCATTTCAAGACTAAACTAGTTCTTTATTCCGCACTTCCCTCAATTAGGATTTAATTTGTGAATGTGAATGTGAAGCTGCATCACAGAAGTCGAGTTAAGTGCTCAAGTTTTATTTTTCATCTCTCTCTCATCATCCAGCTGGATTCAGTTTCTTTTGCTACACTTGGCTTGTCGGTGAAGGTTTTTGTTGTCAGGCTCCGCTGACCTTAATGTTCCTTTCTTCGGATTTGTGTTCATTTGTTTAGAATTAGATAGTTGATGCAGTATGTTCTCGTGAAAGAAAGATTTATTTACTTCAGCACCACGGTCAACGTCATCAAATCACAATGAAGTGACAAATCGACACCATGAACTGTCAACGTTCTTCGGCAGTTATGCCTTTTGTCATCTGGAACGACACCATCTTTCCCCTCCCTCTTCCCAGGAACTCAGCAGGCCAAAAGACTTTTGGAACCCAGGCCATATGCTCTGGTTTCACTCTGTCTGGGTTTTGATAGTCGACAGCGGACAGACGCCTGAAGGCCCAAGAACCATGCAATAGAATCATTGCTTATTAGTGTTTTTATGACGAATGAAAAATTATATCTCAACACTCATTTGACCAATTTACATGAAATGTGTTGGACATATCTAACATAACAGTATTCACGAAAGAGTCTCAAGAACCCATACCTGAAATGAAACAGGAAGTTGACCATTTCGCACAGTCATACCTCCTGGAAAGAGAAAAAAATTTCCCCAACATCGGTCTCACTGACAAACAAAATTGGGTTGACAAGCATGTAACAACAATACGCAGGAAAAAGTCTCAAAAGCCCATGTCTGAAATTGAAGAAGCTGGACGTTTTGGTTTGATGCAGCCATTTTGCACTGTCAGCTATTCTGGAATGGTAGATAAAATTAGACGATGTGTTTTTTTCAGGGCCGATACCGATTATTAAGTTAAAGTACCACTGATTGTCACACCCACCTTAGTGGGGCGAAATTCGTTCTCCGCATTTGACCCATCCCCTGAGACAGCGGTGAGCAGCAGCAGTGGTTGCACGCGGGAATCATTTGGTGATCTAATTAGTAGTCAATGATGCTGATAACCGATATTTGGAGCCAATATTCATTTTCACTAAAAGGGAAATATTGGCATCAAAAAATACAAACTCCAGCTTTTTCTTTTTTCTTTCTTTTTTTTTAAGCATATGTTTATTGAACAATGCTTAGGGTTCGTGAAATATTACAGGGTTTTTTTTGTTTTGTTTTTTAAAATCTGAGTCAATAGACATCTTTGTTTTACAAAGCTAACAAAAAGTTCAAGAATCTTTTAGGGGCAATAGTATGTCTTCAAAACTTAACTCTTTGACTGCCAGACGTTTTCAAAAACGGGTTGTCGCCAGTGCCAGCCGATTTAAGCATTTTGAGTGATCTTTCAAGGTCCACAGAAAATGTTGTGTTTGGACTATGGAAACACACATCCGACCAAATGAAAGATTGGACTCTCATCTTTCATCAGAAAAAAAAAGTTTGTTTCTACCTTATTCCGTTCTTCAGTAATCAACAATAGAAAATGGTTACTTTCACCGAAATTCTCTCTTTTGAAACAAAAAACGGAGAAAAAGAGCTTTTTGTGAAACGATGTTTTTTCATGCACTCTAGTGAATTGTACACTTCTTTTTGTCCATGAATGATGCCACAAACACCTAAATAGTGCTTTACTTCGGTAAAACGCTTTCACCAACAATGAAAAAGTGTTTTTTGATTGCAAAATACGTTTATTTCCATTCAACAGTGTAACAATTTGACAAAACAATTTCGCAAACTATTTACAAATGTGTGCAACTGTGGTACTACTTACAATTATGTGGATGTTTCAAATACAGTTTTTCTTTTTGTAACGCTTTCCTGCGTGCAAGGAGACGCCAGGACTCGCACAACAGTTTACTTTCACTTTCACATTGGTCCGTTTTGCGTGCAAACGTTACACTTTCTTGACGGCCTTTTTTTCCGGGGAATAAAAAGCAAGTAGCAGACTGTACACACTTCCTCCGATGAATATGCATTGGACTCGGGGCACTCTCCGTCGTCCGATCGAACGTCCGCCTGTGCGTGCTCGGTTGCGCACCGCGTTACGACACCGTCGTAGCCGCCGCGTCAGCGGTTCCAATTTCGCCGTCAAGCTCGGATTCACCTTCATCATCATCGTCATCAATGTACTCTTTTACCGTTGGTCGATGCCTTTTGTCTTGTAAGTGTAGAGCTGCTTGCAAACGCTCGCCATTGCCCGTTCCCTCCTCCATCTAGCTCCATCTAACGTCTTCTACTGCCGCGTCAATGCTTTCCAACCACGGAGTCACCATCATCTTCATCATCGATGATGATCATCGTCATCAACAATGTGCTCTTTTAGCGATGCTTTTGGTCTTTGAAAAAAAACGGCTCTGGCGTTAGCTCCTCGCGACCGGCCGCCATTGTTCCTTTGTTTTCCATTCTGATCTCCTGCTCAACGCTCTAGCTCCGCCTCTACTGACGCCCACCCGATCTTGTCAAAAGAGAGTCATCGCTGCCCTCTAGGGGCCAAAAATAGTCATTAGGCTCACGAAACCTGCTTAAAACTTTCAGGAGAGCTCCGCAAGCCTTCCCAGCACCCGTTTCAAAAAAAAAAAAAATGGGAGGACGTCTTTTAACGTCTTTGGCGCTCCTCCGTAGGTTTTTGCAGAACGTTATTTAACGTCTTTGGCAGTAAAAGAGTTAAATAAAAACTTAAGTAAATAACTCCCTATTATTTTCTACAGTAAGTAAAGTTTTTTACAATTTCAAAATATCAGAAGTATTAAAATTTTACTTATCCAGTTTTAATTTCAAACAGAAGGTGCAGAGAGTTCCCAGGGTCAGAAGCATCTATGAAAGTTTAAATATTTAGTTCCCAGATTTTTTTTTCTTCTTCCCCATAACACGTTTTTAAATGGATTTATTATCGGCCATATGATTCTTCAAAATGGCAGATGCCGATATTCGTCTAAACGCTTAATACCGACGCCGATGATCGGCCCAGCTGATAATCGGTCTATCCTTGGGTAACACTAACTAAGTGCTGTTTTTTCCCCCCAAAATAAAATTGTAAATATATTTTTAGTTTTTGAAGGGCAAATACTTGGTGGGTCATTTAATGTGTTCTCTCGGTCTAAAAACATTCGTGTCACACCTGTACATGTTAAAAAAAAGCCCCATGCTAAATACGCCAGGAGGGTAATCTGATAATTGAAATCTGAAACGGTAGTACTAGCCATTTAAAATATTATCACAATTTATTGGTAGAGCACTTTTATCACTATTTGTCCAGGGTAGCGGTTTGCATTCTCCTCTCATGTGCCATTGAATCACATGTTGTTGAAGGGCAATTCCTTTGTGTCATCTTGACGGTGTGCCTCGTGAAAACACACATTTTACACGACTCGTCACTGGCATTGGCCTGACGCTCTGAGTGCCGTCACGCTATAGGGGCGTCTGGATCTCTGCGAGCCTTTGTTGCTTCCCTCTTTCTCCTTCACTCTCGCCTCTAGTAATCAGGCTTTTTTTTGCGCCTGCCTTTGTCCTGCTCCTCATTAGAGAGTCAGTGGTGGAGGAAGGGGCGGTGACTGGGAATAGATGCGAACCCCCACCAACCCCATCTCTACCTCTACGCCACCATTTCGCCATACAAGGCGAGAACCATGTGACGGGCTGTTTGTTGTCACCGCAAGTGTGCTGCACCCCCGTGTTGGCGTCACCATCGCGATATTACATTTCCGTAAAGTGGATGGTATGGTTTTTCTTTGTGCCACATGTATGGCACACGGTGTCGTTGACACTACTGCGGCTGCTCGTTCCTCTGCTGCGTGTCAGGCCCCCGTTGCTATTCTTAGCCCTCGTCCCATGCTGCAGTCGCAAGATCAGGTTACTACACTGGATGCGCTTCTCATACAGCTGCACCAACCCTACAACCATCCCAAATGCTCCCAGCATGGTGCCACACAGCGGAGCTTCTCTATTAGCAGCTTTATCCAAATTTCTTGGAGTAGTTATTGATGAGAAATTATGTTGGGAGTCACACATAATGTCCGAAGAAAAATGGCAAAAATGATAGGGATACTCTCTAAAACTAAGGATCCATGATCATTATACACATTATATTGTTGATTATTATTACCATATCTGACCTATTGTGTGGCAATCTGAGGAAACGCATATAAAACAAATACCGATGCTGTTTTCAAACTGCAAAAAAGAGCCATAAGAATTATGAATCGATCAAAATATACAGAAGCAACTCATTCTCTGTTTATTAAATCAAATACAATGACATTTTTTCCAACTTAGTTGAATTTAAAATAGCACAAATAATGTATAAAGTACACAACAATCTACTCTGCAACAGTACTCAGAAGCTGTTTGAAATTAAAGAGAGTCTTTATAACATAAGGGTACAAGTGTACAAAAACATTCAAACTAGAACAAATATTAAGCAAAGGTGTGTTTCTGTAAAAGGTGTTAATTTGTGGAATAATTTTGGAACTGGCCTGAAAAGATGTCAGTCACTTGCTGTATTAAAACAAATGTTTAAAAGCAAAGTTTGAAAAAATTATTTAAATTAGACATGAGCTGTTTCTTCGAATGTATCGGTATGAGTGTAATGAAAATGGTATATGTGAGTATGAGGATATGATTTATAAATGTATTATGGTATATGCCTATGAATTTCATGTACATATGTTGCTAGCCGACAAATGTGCGTATGTTAAAGTGCACTTGTATATATGACTCGGTTTATACATTTTTGTTTGTTAAAATACATTAACCTTATCATTTTATTAACACAAAACAAATAAGGGATAGGACTAGATACGTTTTTAACTTCCTCCTATCCCTTTTGAACATATAAACTCTTTTCTTTCTTCCTATTCTTGTTTTTCTTTATTACTTCAATTTATATTTTAAACTTGTAATGTGTTTGTCTGTTTATATGTTCAATAAAACCATAACCACTATCCCCATCAAGGACGTACACGTATACCACTCAGAGCTGTCGTTATGATGGGTTTTACAGATACGGCAGGCTAGAAATCAGAGTGAGTGATCACACGTTGTTTGGACAAATAAGAAATCTTAAAATCCTAATGCTACAGCTTGTATTGCTGCTTCACATCTGTGTTGCAAGTTCTGTTCCAGGCTCATTAGACCGTACAATGTATAGGCCTACAGTGGTGCCTCCGTTTTCAGTTTTTTTTTTTTTTAAATTCGATTCCTCATTAGGCCACTGTTTTTTTTAATTTATTGTGTGAAATGTAAGATACGACTGCAGGTTAGTTAAATTGTCCAATTCTACCTAATTGGTAACAACCAGTGTTGGGAATAATGGCAGTATAACCAGAATATCCAGTATAAATTGATGTTAATACGTGTTAAATAGTTTTTTTTCCATAGCAGGACAGTAAAGAAAGAACACGAGGTCACGCGCATTATGATGTCACAAATATGCAACACTACCATAGGAGAGGGGAGGGGTTGAGGAGTTGGGCACAAGCACAACAGATGGACCAACGTGGCATGTCTATTATTATCGGTGGATCCCTTTATTATATGGTTTATCTGTATGACGTCAAATTGGTCAATAATTGTCGATAATTATCGGCCACCGATATTATCCTGCATCCCTAATTATAATGTGCATAATGCACCTGAAAGAATATTTGCACTTTTGATTTTAAGATATTTTTTGCGCTTTTTATAAGTTATGTGAATTTGTTGCTCAATGATATACAATAGATATAAGCGTTAAAAAATGGAACCCTATAGCTATTTCAGTTTAGTCAGGGTTTTTGTATTCCATGGATGGTGTGCCTTGAGATTTTGTCAATGAAAAAGTGTGCCAAGTCCCGTGATTCGGGCTCCCGTCGCTTGTCTCCTTTTGCTTTTCTCTCGCAAGCTTTTATTAGCTTTTTTTTTTTTTTTTTACTAGCTTCTCCCGCTAGCCGCTCTTGGTAACCACTCCAACCTATGGCTCCTACTAACGCTCTTGTTGGCCGCTCCGGCTAAATCTGTTGCATTTTCGCCTGGGGAAAAAAAAAAATATAATTCTGACCCAATATGGACCTAGTAGGGGGACCATTTAGCCAGTCAGTGTGCCCCTTTCACACGCTTAATTTGTGTTCTTGATGGACTTTTTATACGGCCCTCAAATAACCCGTATGAGCGTGCCAAGATCATTTTAGCTATCGTCTGTTTGAACCATGCCGAGGTTTGCTCCAGACTTGAAACGGCCTAAGGTTAATGGCAGCGCTGGTCAGCCCAATGCCAAGCTGGCGAGGGGCCCACACGGCGTCGTAATTATAGTTGCTACCGCCCACCCGCACCGTGCTTGTCTTCTGCGAGGTGGCCGGTGTCACTTTTAAGGTTGATCGCTTGCTTCTTCCCTTCTGCTGATGAAAGTATGTTTGCTGACTAACGGCGGATTTCTCATTGGGGACTGTACTTTGTCTTGTCTTGCTTGTGCTTTGAATAGGCAGGGAAACTGTTGAATTATTTTATGAAATCTGTGCTTGTCATATTCACCCTGACAGTTGCTTTTTTTGCCTAACACTACCCTAATACCTAATACCCTAATACTCTTTACCAAAATCGTAACTCAGAACCCTACCCCAACTTCAGCCCAATCATAATTCCTAATCCTACCGCAATCTCAACCCTATTATCATCATACCCCAATTTCAACCCTATCTTAATTCCTAATCCTACCTCAACCTAAACTTTATCCTACCTCCTAATCCTACCTCAATGTCTCAAAACTGTCGCAGAAAAACAAAACAATGATTATTTGACCAATCAGGATTGTGTCACGTGACTCAGTGGCACGCATTACCCAACATGGAAATATTCAGGAGTCTCCAGTTTCAGCAGGTGATTTACCGGTATTAGCGAGATATGGGTCTACACCACGCCTCCAGCCTGGAAAACAGACAAGAATGAATTCTAACCAAATTTGTATGCCAGTCTGTGCTGTATGACAAGCATGTCTATTTGGTTTAAAATATTAAATTCATTAGCTTTACATTTTGAGCTTTATATCTTATTTGAATGAAACTAATTTTGTTTTTGCTAAGATGTAACGAAGATACTATTAAGCAACCCTGAGTTATTTGGCATATTCTCCCATGCTTTATGGGAGCCTGAACGTAACTTGAAGGTGTTCATTGTTAAAGTGGAAGTTAACCCCCAAAATATTATTTACAATATTATGTTCTACGCATCCCCACTTGTCTATCCACGGTATGTTGATTAATATTGTGTTTGTGGAATGAGTTATGACTTCCACATTTTTATCCATCTCAAAATGACATCACAGTTGTCATCACAGTAACGACCAATCACAGCTCAGCGTCAGAAATCAGGTGGATTTTTTTTTTTTATTATCTACTCCTAACTATTCTCTTACTACTAATCCTCCCAACTACTAATGCTAACACCCACTCCTAATTCTACTTCAACTCACAAACGCTTGATGCTGGCTGAAATGAGGCCCGTGGAGGTCTACTTAAGTTTTCCGGACATGGTTTGTGCTTCAGCAGAATTCTCATGTGACTTAGGCGAAAGTTTGCTTGGACATGGTTCTTCTTTTTTGGGAGAGTCTCTTAACACGGTGATATGTCAATGTTCATTTTATTCAAGCAGAGGTGGGTAATAATAACGCTCTACATTTACTCCATTACATTAACTCAATTAACTTTTGGAATAATTATACTTGGCAGAGTAGTTTTGATGTAGTTTGGTCTGGAGACAGTGCCACTGAGGAAAAGACAGGTGGCAGAGATGAAGATGCTGAGGTTCTCTATGCGAGTGACCAGGATGGATAGAATCAGGAATGAGTACATCAGAGGGACAGCACATGATAGAGGCTTTGGAGATAAAGTCAGAGAGGCCAGACTGAGATGGTTTGGACATGTCCAGAGGAGACATAGTCAGTATATTGGCAGAAGGAGTTTCCAAATGCCAGGCAGAAGGTCGAGAGCAGAGGTGGGCAATCTCGGTCCTCGAGGGCCGGAGTCCTGCAGGTTTTGGAAGTTTCTCGCTTCCAACACAAGCTGATTCCAATCAACAGGATCGTTATCAGGCTTATGCAGAGCTTCCTGATGAGCTGATCATATATCAGCTGTGTTGTAGAAGGGCAACATGCAAAACCTGCAGGACTTCGGCCCTCGATGCCCACCTCTGGTCTAGAGGAAAACCAAAGAGGAGGTGTTAAAGAAGACATGAAGATAGTTGGTGTGAGAGCAGAGTATGCAGAGGACAGGCTTAGATGGAGGCAACGGATTCGCTGTGGCGACCCATCCATCAATCCATCCATTTACTGTCGCTTATCCAGGGTCGGGTCGCGGGTGCAGCAGCTTTAGGAGGGAAGCCCAGACTTCCCTGTCCCCAGCCACTTCAACCAGCTCCTCCGACGGGATCCCAAAGTGTTCCCAGGCCAGCTGAGAGACAACGTCTCTCCAGCGTGTCCTGGGTCTGCCCTGGGGCCTCCAGCCGGTGGGACGCGCCCGAAACACCTCTCCAAGAAGTCGTCCAGGAGGCATCCGAACCAGATGCCCGAGCCACCTCAACTGGCTCCTCTCCACGTTGAGGAGCAGCAGCTCGACCCTGAGTCCTTCTCGGATGACCGAGCTTCTCACCCTATCTCTAAGGGAGAGCCCGCGGCTGGACACCCTACAGAGGAAACTGATTTCGGCCGCTAGTTTCTGGGATCTTGTAACAACCCAGAGCTCGTGACCATAGGTGAGGGTAGGAACGTAGATCGACCAGTAAATCGAGAGCTTCGCCTTTTGGCTCAGCTCCTTCTTCACCACCACAGACCGATACAGAGTCCGCATCACTGCCGACCCTGCACCGATCCACCTGTTGATCTCCCGCTTCCTCCTGCCCTAACTCGTGAACAGGAGCCCAAGATACTTGAACTCCTCCACTTGGGGCAGGATCTCCTCCCCGACCCAGAGAGCGCACGCCACTCTTTTCCGACTGAGGACCATGGTCTCCGATTTGGATGTGCTGATCCTCATCCCAACCAATTCACACTCTGCTGTGAACCGCTCCAGTGAGAGTTGGCGATCACGGCTTGATGAAGCCAACAGCACCACATCTTCTGCAAAAAGCAGAGATGCTATACTGAGACCACCAAACCGGACCCTCTCAACGCTTCAGCTGCGCCTAGAAATTCTGTCCATAAAAGCTATGGACAGAATCTGTGACAAGGGCAGCCTTGGCGGAGTCCAACTCTCACTGGGAACGAATCCGACTTACTGCCGGCAATGCGGACCAAACTCTGACATCGGCCGTACAGGCACCGAACATCCCGTATCAGGGGGCTCGATTCCCCGTACTCCCGAAGCACCCCCCACAGGGCTCCCCGAAGGACACGGTCAAACGCAATCTCCAAATCCGTAAAACACATGTAGACCGGTTGGGCGAACTACCATGCACCCTGAGGAGGACCCTGTCAAGGGTTTAGAGCTGGTCCACTGTTTCACGGCCGGGACGAAACCACACTGCTCCTCCTGAACCAGAGATTCAACTTCCTGACTGACCCTCCTCTCCAGCACCCCTGAATAGACCGTACAAGGGAGGCTGAGGAGTGTGATCCCTCTATAGTTGGAACACACCCTCGGTCCCCCTTCTTAAAAAAGAGGACCACCACCCCAGTCTGCCAATCCAGGTGCACTATCCCTGTGGCGACCCCTGAAGGAAAAAGCCAAAAGGAAAAGAAGAAAAGTAGTTTTGATGCACTATACTTTTTACTTTTACTTGAGTATATATGTTAAGAAGTAACAGTACTTTTACGCCGTTACACATGGGCACGGTTCACCAATAAAACGCAATCACTCCATAACCAAGCCAGGCAACAAGCATACCCGCACACAGTCTTTACAGGCTTGACTCATTTCCATAAAGACTGGCCGAAGAAGAACTGCAGGATACACCAGCCTAGGACCGGTTTTCAAGAAAAATGCCCCTGGCGGAATATCCCCAAATCGGTTACCTGAGAAATCATTGAAATAATCAATTGGATAATCGATTCTAAAAACCTTTGCTAGTGACAGACCTATTTACTCTTTATTCAAGTAATTATTTGGGAACTGCTTCTTACTTGAACCCTATTATTGTAACCAGTACAAATTTTGGCTACCCTACCCACCACTGCTTGTCACATAATCACTGTATCGTGATGTTGTTATTACCACCCCAGGTGGAGAATGTTTCCATTTATTTGTCTCTTGCTGGGTAGCAGGAGGACACAAAAATGATTGAACCCGTTTCCAAGTGGTTTATGAAAAATGACAAATCTTTTCCCCATTTTTTTAGAATCACAAAAATGCATTTTCTAACATTTTTGAAAATTCACTCAAAATTGTCATTTGGTTTCAGGTGCATGATGAACCCGCTGTGCAGGAGCTGCCTCAGCTAGTCGAATGCCACACCATGGCCAAACCTGGAAGCGACAGAGATGGCGCCATGGTGGAAAAGCAAGCGGGAAAGAAGGTACTGATACAACAAACCTTTGGTTCCTTGCACTTTATTATCCCCAAGTTGCTCTCTTCTAAGTTTTATTTGAGGAATGACTTGCAGCCCTAAATGTCTGACATTCATTCGCTGGCAGCATTAAAACATCACTGCTGTATTTATAGCGACTGCCATGAAATTCAAGACGCCATATTCCCTAATTATTGCCTTCTGTTTTGCCGCACATTCCATATGTCAAGACTTTTTTCTTTTTTTTCCCCACCGCATAAAAACCGGACTCCTCCTCCAGTCAACAGTCCCTGGTTTGGGTCGCCTCTGCACTTTTCTATTCCAAAAGCTCGGAGGTTGTCTTGACCTTTTGGGAAAGGGTGCTTGGAAAAGTCTTGCGTCACCGGTTATTTTAAACAACGTTGGGGAAACATTTTATCTTGACTAAGTTTTGCAACATTGGGACATTTCACACCAAGAGCCTGCAAAATAACCACAGCAAAGGTGCAACAGTACTGTTCAATGCAATAGAAGACTTTTTTTTTTGGGTACAATTCCACTCTGATGGGTCTAGAGAAAATGAATTATTTGAGTTTTAAGCCCAAACTGATAGAGCAACCTATAACATGAAGACTGACAACAGTCAAAGTTGAGCTTCTAACGGTCACTTGCCAGGATATTAGCTCTCTTCCACCAGAAACGCTCAGCTTGCGTTCGGTCTGAACACAGCATAAGACCAAAACCTCCATCTAAGCTACAAATGTTTGGGCAAAATGAGGCGATCGCCCCTCGAAATGTCCATGAAATCTGATATACGTCACAAATGAACCGTCTGCGTGACTAAAACACCACGAATGCCCACTTCATGTTTCAAGTGGGATAAAATGAAACTCAAATATCAACACCATTACTTTTCACAATTTTGCAGATGCAAAGGCTAATCGTGATTATTGGTCCATGCAAACAACCCCCTTCAATATCTAAAAAGCATTAATGTGTTTTAATGCATTACATTGAATGAAAGCAAAAACAGTAAAACCATCAGAATGTTTTTTGTTTGTTTTTTCTCAAGTGGCCAAATGCATTTGACAAAACAACAGCCCAAACGTTAGCAACGTGGTTGCTTTGGCGTAGTGACGATGAGCCACAAAGAGCACACGAGCCACAGTCTGTTTTATTTATTTATTTTTTACTTAAGCTTAAGATATTTTAGTGGTTGTTCTGCATTTCAATGCCACTGTTCAATATCCTTCAGAATAAAAGTTATTTGCTCTGAAAGGCACTTTGTAAAATTTAGCACCATCTAGTGGTGAACTAATAATTCAATCATTTTAATATAAATAATATGGAGATTTTTTTTATTTTTATATAACATTAAAGTAATTTTTGTATGTAACTGTAGGTCTACTAATCACTAATTATATTACATTACAGGAGGCAGACATGTTTTGTCGACCTCTTATTGCTACAGACCCCCAAATTCAAACGTAGTTAGCCCTGATGGTGCTTGCAGGTAGTGTGGATCCCAGTGGGTTGACCGCCGCTTACCTTCTACAGCTCGGGCCTGCAGGTGCTTGTCACTGACTCCCTCGGGCTCCCGCTGCTTGTCTCCCTCTACTTTGTTCTCGCTAGCTTTTACTACCTTCTCCTTCCAGCCGCTCCTGTTAGCCTCTGCGGCTAACTCATGCTGACTGGGCTGCTGGCTCACTCGGTCACTCTCCATCGCTCACCGGGCTGCTTGCTTGCTCACGGCAAATGGTAATTAGTAGTAATTGGCGGTAGGCTTGCGTAGTGCGCATGCTTAAAAATAATTGCATTCTATTACATTTGATTTAAGATTTCGCATAATAACGCAGAAGAAGCCTTGCACGATTTTGTGGTAGACTTGATTTAACAGGCATTTTGCAAGATTTAGCAGGAATGTCATGTCGGCTAATTTAGTGGGAATATTGTGCTATTTCGTGAAAGTCTCACATTTAGCGTAAATTGCTTGAGATTTGGCTAGCGTGAGTCTCGCACAATTTAGCAGAGGTTAAATGGCGTGTGCATGATTTTTCTAGCAGGATTTTGTTGAAGTCTTGCAGATTAGACAGGAATTACATGCCGATGTCTGCAGATGTCTTGTGCAATTTAGTAGGACTAACATATAATTTTGCGGATTTTTCATTTGATTTAGCAGAAGCCTTTTACAATTTAGTGGAAGATTTGCTATAATGGATGTTTTGCACCGTTTAGTGGAAATTTTACACAATTTTTGCTGCATGATGCAGCATAGGTCTCCCGCAATTCAATGGGATACAGAATGAGATCTTGAGCAGGAACATCACGTGATTTGTGGACGTCTCGTGATTTTGTCTTACATGATTTAGTGCGAAGATCATGTGATTTGGCAATAGCATCTTCTTTATGACAAGAAATGTCCATTAGATTTGAAGTTTGTCTTTAATTTTAAGTAAGGCTTTTTTTCCCCCACCTTGCTTGTCACTCAAGCGTGGTAGAGGAATGCAAAATATCAAAAAGTTTCACTTCCCTTTTAAGGAGATCACTTTGCCACGTCAGGGTTCTGCATTAACGGTAGCCTGGGGCCGCAACATGACCTGACTGTGCCAGTATAAATTTCATAATTAAATATGATAAAATCAACATGTTCCTGCTTTTATAATATTTAATAATCAATATTTTAAAATGTATCCACTTAAATTGATCAGGCTTCTTCTTCTTTTTACGCGCACATTTTTTATTTTTACACATCAAGCTAAATTTTCCATCAAGAATGGCTTGAACAAGATGTCAAAATGTCATGTGCTAAATTCACTTTGATTTTCTACTGCAAAAAAAAAACATAACATGCAAAAAAGTAACTACCCAGAAGTAATACTTTCTTAAAGGCTTAAATATAGTCGAAAGACACTAGATCTAAAATAATCAGTGAAACTTAATTATCTTACTATATCATGAATATACAGGACCTGTGCCGTTCTGGCAGGGCCATCACAACATGGTTAGGCCACCATCCAAAAAGGTGTCATGTAGGACCCTGGACTTCATTAGGTACACCTGCACATATCAGATCAGTATGTAAGATAATAAAGCTTCGTGTTCCAGTTTTCTCACGTGAATCACACTTAGAGCTTTAGTGTAGCGAATCCTTTCTAATTTTCTGACCACTAATCTTTCGATTTCAGTATAGTAAATGTTAATGTAATGCCAAACGTGGATGGTTCTGGTATGACAATTAATGTAATAGCTGCATTTTTAGCCTCAATTTGTTGTTTAGCTATTCAAGCATTGTAATACTGCTGGTACGTTTTGGGAAATATATATTTTTTAAAGGGTACATTGTAGAACCTGGCACGTTTACTCACGACTGCCACCTCTGGCCTAAAGTTTAACTGCAACCTCTGTGTCAACCCCTCCCCCCTATCAAAAAGCTGAGTAGTGTTCACCCGAATAATCCACACTGAAGGGAAGATACAAGATGATACGTGCAGTCACAGTTAAAAAGTCAGGGCTATTTGTACTCATCTGGGCACGAGTGGAGCGTGCATAATTTAGAAAAATCTTCCAAATTTTTGCTTATTTTCTGACATGTTACTGACCAAACCAGGGTCATAATTCATTTTTGGTCCCTGTCAAATTGAAATAATTTCCTGTTATTGAATAAAGGGTTGGAAAAAAATTAATAAAAATTATATATATATATATATATATATATATATATATATATATATATATATATATATATACCCGGTTCTTGATTAATTGACAAAATATTCAACAAATGTATCTATTATTAAAAAATGCAGATAAAATGTCTTTTTCACCTTATTATTTTTCTGTCTCCCCAACAGTGCAAAGACAAGTTGTCCCCCTTAACCAAAACACCCAAGCTGGACCGGAGCGAGTTGCTGGGAAAGGAAGGGAAAGTCAAGTCTTCCATGAAGCGCAAGCTCTCCTTCACTAACAGTCCTCCCCGGACGACGACGGAGGAGCGAGACTCAGACACCGGTAAGGACTCCTTAACTCCTGTTCTTCTTTCTGTGAGCCCAGCTGGCGGGTCGCCATGTCCTCACACTACCCATATTGGTCAGCTGTCCAATAAGTTGTTTTGGCTCTCAGAGTGTGTGAAAAGTTAGATTCATCGTCATTATTTTGGCTGCGACAGAAAGTCAAAGCCTAACAGTGCTAAGTTACAATTATATTTGGAGTGTGACTAATGCTACACCAGAAATTATGGAAGCTATTGTAAGGAAGCAAAATGTTTAAAAAAAAAAGTGTTTAATTTGTGTAAACAGGAACATCCATTAAACATCCAGTGGCAAACTGCTTTGATTAAGTTCCGATAAACTCAAGATTCTCCAATGAACCAAATGTATAACATTTAAATAAAAATAACATTATAAGCAGCTTCAATGTTTTCTTTTTAGGACAGTGCAACATCAAACAGTGAACAGCAGTACACTCTCCAATAAAGAAATGATTCTCAAATTAACAAAATAATGCATACCATAAGCTAAGATTAAATATTATACATATATACACACAACTGCTTTTTTTTTTTTTCATTAAAAGCAATATTTGTAGTTTGTCTTCTATTTAGGATAGAAATAGTTCATACAAGTATAGGAACATTGCAGTAGAATGGCGTTTGTTGTTGTTTGGGCTCCATCTGAAGAGCCTGTGAGAAGCTACAAATGTTGCTGGAAGTTAATATTAGCACCACGTTAGTTTATGTATTTATTAATTTTTTTCCCTGTGCTGCGATGATATACGCATGTTCACCTAATACCGTTTTACCTATTACATTTGCTGTACTGCCAAAAGCAAACACTTGCCACAGCATTGGCTAGCCAGAGGCTGAGCTGCTTTGTGTTTGTTAATGGAGTTAGCAGGTGTTTGAGCGCCTTTTATAACATAAATTTAGTTGACTTTTTGTCCATTTTGTGATGGGAAAGTCTTTGACATTTAGTTGTAATGCTGCCACACTAAAGTTCTGCATTGTTAGAGCTGCAAATAATAGTAATGAAAAAAAGATTGTTTTCCCCCACGTGCATGCAAAACAGTAAGACATTAATATTGTAAAACAACAAAACAGTAAGTAGTTTTGTGTAAAACTTAAATTTCGGAGGTCCCTGAAGGTGCCATATATCTGGGTGAGAGAGCAACAGAGTGGCAGGAAGTGAGATGCTTGGCATCACAAGCGCAGGACAAGAAGGCGTGATTTGTTTTTGTTCAAATAAACATCTGGGTGTCTATCAGAATGCTACAATTAATGTTTAAGCTTATATTTGCTGCAAGCTGTATGAGAAGACAGAGGAACTGTCACAGTCTCCTTCAAAATAACTGCAGTAAATGGCCTATCAGCCACAAAGTTTTACGACATCATTGTGATTTTGTCATCCCACTTCCATAAATACTCCCCGCAGTCTTTTTAAAACCTGCAACTGTGCCCAGCTGTTTTCTTCTTTGGTCCACGCATGAATTTTGAGTGCGGTCGGAGACGGTTCCGACGTGGTTGTTCTGTTTTTTTACAGGATGTGAAATTCTCGGAAAGGAGGCGCTCTCTCTTTTCAGTTTCTCCTCTGCTTCCATATTGGACACAAACTCAAAGCAACTTGTGCAACTGGCTGGTCCACTACCGTCATCGACTCTGAATTTAGCCCAGTCGCAGCTTGTTTGGTTTAGATTTAAATGCTGTAATTACAGTAAAGTGTGCCATCGGGCATTTTGCAACACTGCTGCCCGGCTTAGCTTTTATCTTCCCCGGAGGCCGACGCGTCATGTAAACGTTGACGGCGCCTCACGGACTGATGAGAATTCTCAGGACCAATCACAGGGCCTCATCCACTGCATCAGTGCTATGAATTTTGTTGTTATTGTTGTTTGTTGGGGTATGGCGATTGGCGAATAATGTCATACAATGCCATTATCCATTTTCTGGCTACAACCAAACTGTGGTCACCAGTCAATCAGCGGGCAAATGTGAAAATGCCTCAAGTCATAAATCCCTCTCATCCCAGCCGCCAGTCACCTGTGTGAAGAATAACCATACTCAACAAGGCCATGTCATGTCATTTTGCACCATGTATACACAATAAAGATGCGTTGTTCGTAAGGAATTGCTGATCATTTGGATTATGTCTTGGAGTAAGGGATGCAAAAAGGAGTACACTACTTAGCCGCAACCAACAGATGCACTACTCATACGCAGACATCAGCCGAAGTTTCCAAAATGTGGCGAAAACCCCTACTTTTGCACCATGCATAGAATTGGGCGCCATATCTTGAGCAATGTTCGGCAATTGATGCTGTGATTGTCTTCCAGAGGGCTCCTTTCTTGTCATAACACAAAGCAATGTATAAATTAATCAGTGCCTTAGTGGGAATTAAAGTCATTATTAGCTTTTTTTGAAAAGTACTACTGGAGTGTTCAGTAATGTCGTTAAATTTTCAAGAGTGAAACTGCTTTTGTAAACCACCTCCCCTCTGTTTGCAGCTGTGCCATATCATACCCCTTTATTTATGTAGCACCTTTAAAAGGCAACACTCAACAGAGGTAGACTGTACATAAAAATAAATAAATGTTAAAGCAAAAAATAACAAACATTATATTAAATTATCATCATTACATTAAAAACAAAGCGTGTTAAAGGACAAAAAGTGGCAGTCGCTCCTGGGTTTTAAACGCCAAAGAGTAAACATGAGTTAAAACCATGTTGGTGTAAGCAGCGCATAATTGCAGACACACACTTTGAATACTGAAAGCCAATATAGATATATATTTAAAATTTTGGGGGATTAATCAAATCAATTAATAGCCCAGCTCTAGCATGAAGAGGACATATTGTCATCCTTTTGCCTAAGTCATTTTTTAACAGCTTCAGAAAACAAGAAAAGAACACAACAAATTCAACAAGCAAGAGTCCAGTTGCCTCGATTCAACCTTTGCATTTACCGTGACCTGGATGACTAAGAATTACAACAACAAAAAAGAAAGAAAAATAATTAGCAAGCACATACAGTAGGTAATTAATCTTAATCACTACGACAGTAAATTATCAATGATTTGGGCAATTGTAATACAGCATTAGTCTATAGATGATATTTCGGAAAATTGTATGATTAGATAAATTAGTCATGACCATTCATTTTCAGTGTTTTTTTAATTAAATTTTATTTATTAATTTAACTATTGTTAATGCACAATTTTAGGCATGCACAATAATGCTATTTTTAACCGATACCAATAAAACAATCATTTAGAAAGTGTCTAACTGATAAGTACGCCGATAATTGGTTGCAAAATTAACTTGAATACAAATATACTTTGGAATCCTACTATAAGTCTAACATGTACAAATACATTGAAACATTGTGTAAAGAACCATGAAGCTGAATTATATTGATATCTCTGCTTCAAAGACAACCGGTAACTCATTTTGAGTTTGCCAAAACAAAACAGTCACTTTTTAAATATGCAACAAAAAACTGTAAGGGTAACATTTTTGTGAGTGTTGTGGAATTTTCAGTAGTCTGGAAAACGATTTATCTTTTGGGTTTCTTAATATTTGAAGCTTCAAATATACATACATGTCTTACAGAGCAGTCTGCAAGAAGTGATTTGTGAGTGTGCGCAGTAAATTATCATGGGAAGATTAAGTCAAGGTCACTTCGATATGGCTTCATGTACAATAAGTGAAAAGCCCGTTGTTAAAGAACGTACAGGTATCCACAATACAGCCAGTATAAACTTGTGTTAATACGTGTTAAATAGTTATTTTCCATAACAGGACAGTTAAGAAAGCCCACACTGGCGACTGCCATGTCGCCATGATGTATCTTTTGCGAACACGAGGTTGCACGCATTATGACTTCACAAATATATGACACTACCATAAGAGAGGGGAGGGGTTGATGAGTAGTACAGTGGCCCTGAAGTGCAAAACGCAAAAACAAAAAAGTAAACACATCTGCAAACCAAATAAAAAAACAACTAAACAAAAACGAAACTCGACAGCAAATAAAAAATCACAAAAACACAAAAGTAATTGCAAACAGAAAAACTTAATCACAAACACGAATCAAAAAAACACAAAAAAGCAAAATTGCAAACACAAATAAAAAAACACAAAAATGGTAATTGCAAACACAAAATATGATACAAAAAATCGCGAACACACAAACAAAAAACAAAACAAAACACAAAAAGGTAAGCGCGCGAACACAAAACCCCAAAACACATTAACAAATGATAAATCACAAACACAAATAAAAAAACACAAACACAAAAACGAAACAAAAAAAAAAGTAATCGCAAACACAAAAATGTAATCACAAGCACAAATCAAAAAACACAAAAAACAAAATCGCAAACACAAATCAAAAAAACCTAAATCGCAAACACAAATAAAAACATAAAATAAAATAAAACTAAATCGCAAACACACAAAAAACAAAAACAATCGCAAACACAAATAAAAAAACACAAACACAAAAAAACGAAATCACAAATCAAAAAAAAAAAACTACATCGCAAACACAATTCTAAAAACACAAACACAAAAAACACCCAAAAAACAAAATCGCAAACACAAATCAAAAAACACAAAAAGGTAAGCGAGCAAACGCAAAACCTCAAAACACATTAACAAATTATGAAGCACAACAACATTAAGCTAAGGGAAGCCAAGTCAAGTTTATTTATATAGCCCTTAATCGCACAAGAGTCTCAATGGGTTTCACATGCCCACAGTTGACAAATATCATTGACATCCCCTAATCGAACCACAAGAGGGTAAGTAAAAACTAAAACAACAGGCAAAAAAGGAGAAACCTTGAAAGGGGACCGCAAATGTGGTAATCCTCTTTCCAGGGTGATCAGGTTGCAATGGATGCCGAATGGGCAAAAATTTACATCGTTTGTGATGCTCAACATTATTAACTAGAATAGTGCGAAAGTCCATTGAAATAATTGAAGCACAGCAGCATGAAGACGTCAGGGAAGTGGGTCCTCATCCAAATCCAGCCCGGTTGGTCGGAGCAGCTATCTCCATGGCGGCAACTACAAGGTGATGGTCCGGGTCGCAATACGGTCAACCAGCACAGAACCCGTAATGCAGCATCCAAATCGCTCTTTAACACCTAACTCCCTCTCCAAGCTGTGGAAAAGGGAGGGAAAGAAAGCAGCGGCAGTCACCAGGTACACATCATTCAGCCAAATGCAAGAGTATAGAAATGAGTCTTAAGATGCGATTTAAATGTTTCTACAGAGGGTAGCGTCTCTGACCTCCGAGGGTCCGGATCGAAAATGCTGTAGAACCTGCAGACTTCTTATTAGCCATTGGAATCACCAAAAGACCAACGTGTTGCAAACAAAGGTTTTGTTACGGAACATACGGTACTATTAAATCAACGCGATAAGAATGTAATGTAATGTAAATGTAATATTTTATATGTAAGTAACAAACCCTTAAAATCGCGTCTCAAGTAAACAGGAAGCCAATGAAAGTTGGCTAATATGGGGGTAATATAATCCAACTTACTCGTCCGCGTCAAAAGTCTAGCTGCAGCGTTTTGTACTAACTGCAGATTTAAGACTAGTCATGGGAAGACTGGAGAGTAACACATTACAGTAGTCGAGGTGAGACGTAACAAACACATTAATTCAATTTTCTGCATCACCATCAGACAAAATAGGACGAATTTCAGCAATATTACGAAGGTGAAAAAAAGCAGTTCTAGTAATATTTTTAATATGCATTTGAAAAGAGAGAGTTGGCTCGAATATGTGGTGTTTACGTGGCAGGGGGGATCCGAGGAATGTGATTGGATGAAAGTGCCTCCGTACTAACAGCACAGTTAAGCACCGTTTACATGTACTTAAAATACCTAGAAATAATAGATATTACAGTTTTATAGTATTGTTAGTTGTTTAATTTAGTGAGATAGTCATCTGGCACAATGTACTAGAAATCCTTAATGGTATGGCATTTTTAGGGTGGTTGGCAAAATCCTTTCTGGCACTTAATATATATATTTTTTAATATTGTAATATTTGTACAATAAGTCATTTGTAAAACTAATAATTGTTTTAAAATTTGTGGGCAAAGTAAACAACAAGAGAACATTTGGTTGCCAAAAGCAAGGCTTGAACCCATTTGCAAAATGTACAATGGTCAGAAAGCCGTATGCTTTACCACTACACTGAACTTCCGCTACGCCAGCCACCTTACAAATGCGCTTGCATCTTAGGATTTCCAGTACATTTGTGCCAGATGGCGTTCGTTTTCTCTCCAACTATCTCACTAAATTAAATGGCTGTAAACTGACTATTAAACTAACTACTAACTACTATTAACCTGTAAACGATTATTTCTAAATATTTTAAGCACATGTAAACTGCGCTTAACTGTGCTGTTAGTAGGGTGGTACTTTTGTCCAATCACATTCCTCGGATCTCCCCTGCCACCCCCGCCCCACATAAACACCCCTTCCGTTAGCCAAATGTTGTTGTGTTTCATCATTTGTCAATGTGTTTCGGGGTTTTGTGTGTTTTGTTTTTTTGCGATTACTTTTTGTTTTTTGTGTTTGTGGGTTTTTTTTATTTGTGTTTGCGATTACCTTTTTGTTTTTGTGATTTTTATTTTTAATTTGTTGTTGTGTTTTGTTTTTGTTTTAGTGTTTTTTTCATTCGGTTTGTGTGTTTTGGTTTGCAGTCGTGTTCACTTTTTTGTTTTTGCGTTTTGCACTTCAGGACCACCGTAGAGTTGGGCACAACTTGAACAACAACCACAACAGATGGAACCACGTGGCATGTCTATTATTATTGGCTGATTTCTTCATTATCTGGTTTATCTGTATGTAAATTGGTCGATAATTGCCGATAATTATCGGCCACCGATATTATCCTGCATCCCTACACAATATACATGTGATTAAAAATGAATAAATACATTCTAATTCATCAATTTTATTGGGCAAATGGCAAAATAAATGCAGCAAGACTCCCAATGTATTTCCCAGTGGGCCTGGTTAAAAATGGAGCAGGCGTATTATCACTGATGTATAATTTCTGATATTTAATACAAGCGTGTATTCCAACAATTTTCCGTAAGAATCCACATCGACTGTTGTTAAAAGCCTTTCGCTGTAATTATGAGTTGAAAATAACGAGGGGGGATGATGGGAGTGGGGTAAAGGGCTGATGTTGTCCACTGCTGCCCTCCGTTGTGTGTCACCATGAGTCATACATAATGTGTGTGCGTGTAAGTGAGCAGGGCGAGCGTTTAACGCCGTTCTTTCCCACGATGCTTTGCACCGCAGATGAGTCAGACCCAGGCCAGTCCGCTGAGACCTGGGGGGAGAGATTAGCGGCCCCCTGCCGGACGTACGCAGGTAATCCACTGCCGCTAATGATACTGCTGCTGCCCTCTACGAGTCGCTTCTCTCCCCCTTTTTCCGCCTCGCCCGCCGCAAACACACAAGCACGTGTGTGTGTTTTCTCACCCTGCATCTGCCCACGCATGTGTGTCGCCACAGACTGGGGGGCGGTAGAGTTGGGTGGGTGGCGGCTGGGGACCGAGTTTTCAACCTCATACTTGTAATCTGCTTCTAGATACAAGGTGGAGGGTCTGTAGTCAACACAGGAGTCTCTGTCTCTGGGTGTAATGTGTTTGTTTTTTATTTGTTTTGTAGATAAAGATGGACCAGATAAGAAGAAGGTGAAAAAGGAGGCCGGGGGCAAGAAGTCCCAAGCCCCCAACCTTTTGTTTGGCTACCCACTGTCTGAGCGCAAGCAGATGGCGCTACTCATGCAAATGACGGCCAACAGTCCAGGTTTGTTTACCATTTCCCCCCCACAGAAGCTTTTTAGTTCTAGTTAGGCACACCGAGGAACGCAACTCAACCACTCAGCCACTTAAAAAAAAAAACGATGTTGTTGGAGCACTTTTTTGCAGGCAAAAATTTTATGTTGGCAGTTAACTCTTTTCACAACAAGCAACAGTTTAGCAGATAGTGAATAATTCTTCAAAAGAGAGGTTTCAAGCTGTTAATTGATACTCCCAGTTGACGTTAAACATAAAACAGGAAGAATATCACTTGCAATTGCGTTTAAAATTGGCACACAACTTTTCCTTCTGCTGGCTTAATGCTAACACACAAAACAAAACATCACAGACGGGACAACCGATAGCATCAGTATTGTAACAATTAAAGCAATAGCTATTGGAACACAAAACGGAGCAACACATGTAGACGGACAATATATCAACACTCACTTTATATTACTTATCCTTTGCAAAAAATGACTATTACTTCAGCTCGCTGAAAAGTGACTTGTATATGTCTCGATCAGATTCCACACCCAGCCACCCCTCGCAGACCACGCCGGTGCCCAAGAAGGTCCCTAGCAGCGCCTCGTCGCGGCAGAAGGACAAGGTCAACAAGCGGAACGAGCGCGGCGAGACTCCACTGCACATGGCTGCCATACGGGGCGACGCCAAGCAAGTCAAGGAGCTCATCAGCTTGGGAGCTGATGTCAACGTCAAGGACTTTGCAGGTGGGACCGCAATGCCAGAAACTCCCCAATTAAGTCATTTAATGTAGCTAATTTTAATTAATTCACCATTATTTAACATTTTGCTGTGATCATATTAAATGAAACTATTATGAAGGATGTAATGGTATGGCAAAAAAAAAAAAAACACAATTTGTTACATGTCATGGTTTTAAGGTTTTGGTTGACTTTGGTCACAACAAAGGAGATTTTTTTTGTGTGTAGAGTAATTTCAGGGCTATAAGGCGCACCTGACTATAAACCGTGTTAGCTAAATTTGGGGAATACTCGAGTTTGTTACACAAATAAGCCGCTGGTGTTTAAATGTTACTGCACCGGGTTCCCACTACTTTCTTTTCCATAATGAGGGTGCAAATTGTCTCGCTCTCGTTCTGTCTCTCCTACTGTGTTTGGGCTCACTTGGTTTGTTTTGCTCTGCCTGACGCTCTTGCCCTTCCTTTATAGTGCGCCCCCTTGTGATGGATAAGCTGCATCTTTCTATTAGCCGCAGGGTCGAATGCAAGTGAAAAAAAGTAGTGGCTTATAGTCCAGAAATTACTGTAAACCTTTTCTTTTAAGGAACATGTAATATCAAACTCAAGCAGTAAATTCCACAATGAAAGATTCTCAAACAAAATATATACTTTAATCATATTGTACAGTTAGATTGTATTTTTAGTACAGTGCAACATCAATCTTGTCTTTAGTAATCTTCCACTTCCTATCTCATATCGAGGGCTGGGTAGTTCATCGAAATTCAATCTGGATTTCTTTTTGGGATTCTCTCAATCTTCAACATATATATTGTAATCAAAGAAAAAAAACGATTAATGTGCCCAACAGTGCGGTATGTGTGCAAGTTCCGGATGTTGTGAAAGTACCCTGAATGTAAAATCCCATTGTCATGCGACGGAAAATTATGATTGACCTCTGGAAGTGATATTCATTCCAATAATGAATATTCACACACAAACGCTGTAGTAACACAATGAGTACATCCAGGTAATATAACATACACAAGGTACTTATTCTCTCCAATGTGGGAAAAAACAAGTTTTCTCATTGTGTGTGTTCCATCCATGCACGGCACCACACTGCCTGTAAGAGGCCAACGCGGGCACAACATGATGAGCCAGTATTAATTGCTTTTTATTTATATTTTTTTAGGATATTCTTATTTAACGTCGTTGTTTTTGTTTATTTTCTGGTTGTTCTTTCAAGTTATATCCAAAGTTGAGGATTTTAAGGATTCAAGGAATTTTTATTGTCTTCATCATCATCATTATCATCATCACACATTTCCACATAATATACCATGAAAAACATTTCCCAAAGTCCCAGGTTAGCCTAGTAAGTCCTAAGACTTTTGAAAATACAAATAGAAAAACAAAATAAGATACATTAACTCTTTCACTGCCACTGACGTTTAAAGACGTCAAGTAAAAACCTACGCTTCACTGCCAATGACGTCAAAAGACGTCATCCAATGATTTTTTTTTTTTTTTTTGAAACGGGTAGAGGAAACCCTCCCGCATGTCTGGTCAAAGTTTCAAGTCTGTCTGTTGTGCCTAAGGACTATTTTTGGCCCCTAGAGGGCAGCGATGACTCTCTTTTGACAAGATCGGGTGGGCGTCAGTAGAGGCGGAGCTAGAGCGTCGAGCAGGAGATGAGAATGGAAGACAAAGGAAAAATGGCGGCCGGTCGCGAGGAGCTCACACCCGAGACGTTTTTTTCAAAGACCAAAAGCATCGCTAAAAAAGCACATTGTTGATGACGATGATCATCATCGATGATGAAGATGATGGTGACTCCGTGGTTGGAAAGCATTGACGCGGCAGTAGAAGACGTTAGATGGAGCTAGATGGAGGAGGGAACGGGCAATGGCGAGCGTTTGCAAGCAGCTCTACACTTACAAGACGAAAGGCATCGACCAACGCTAAAATAGTGCATTGATGACGACGGTGATCATACTCGATGATGATGAAGGTGAATCCGAGCTTGACGGCGAAATTGGAACCGCTGACGCGGCGGCTATTACGGTGTCGTAACGCGGAGCGCAACCGAGCACGCACAGGCGGACGTTCGATCGGACGACGGAGAGTGCCCCGAGTCCAATGCATATTCATCGGAGGAGTGTGTACAGTCTGCTACTTGCTTTTTATTCCCCGGAAAAAAAGGCCGTCAAGAAAGTGTAACGTTTGCACGCAAAACGGACCAATGTGAAAGTGAAAGTAAACTGTTGTGCGAGTCCAGCGGCGTCTCCTTGCACGCAGGGGAGCGTTACAAAAGGAAAAACTGTATTTGAAACATCCACATAATTGTAAGTAGTACCACAGTTGCACACATTTGGAAATAGTTTGCGAAATTGTTTTGTCAAATTGTTACACTGTTGAATGGAAATAAACGTATTTTGCAATCTAAAAACACTTTTTCATTGTTGGTGGTGGTGTATTACAGAAGTAAAGCACTATTTAGGTGTTTGTGGCATCATTCATGGACAAAAAGAAGTGTACAATTCACTAGAGTGCATGAAATAACATCGTTTCACAAAAAGCTCTTTTTCTCCGTTTTTTGTTTCAAAAGAGAGAATTTCGGTGAAAGTAACCATTTTCTATTGTTGATTACTGAAGAACGGAATAAGGTAGAAACAAACTTTTTTTCTGATGAAAGCTGAGAGTCCAATCTTTCATTTGGTAGTATGTGTGTTTCCATAGTCCAAACACAACATTTTCTGTGGACCTTGAAAGATCACTCAAAATGCTTAAATCGGCTGGCAGTGGGGACAACCCGTTTCTGAAAACGTCTGGCAGTGAAAGAGTTAAATACAATAAAGAGATAATTGATCCTTATCAATGGTTTCCATGTGTGCAAAGATGCAATGCAGCTAAGGTGTGTCTGCAGCAGAATGAAAATGCTTGAACTTCACATGATATTTAGTGGTAATTTTGTACTTGACAAAAGAAGTGTTAAAATTGCCATGAGGCTATGATGGTAGTTTTGACAAGCTGTGTTTTGGTAGTAAATAGTTTGTTTTGAAATCACTGAATAATTGTTTTTATTTATCGTGATTTTGATAGCAATCAAAACATTAGATTCTCCCCCCATTATCACCCAGCTTTATTAGGAACTTGGTGCATCAGTGTACCATATCATTCCTATTACAAATACGTGTATTGTTAGACCCTTAAATTTTTTTGGGGTGTTTTGAGCAGGTTGGACTCCGCTTCACGAAGCTTGTAACCTGGGCTACTACGATGTGGCTAAGGTGTTAATAGCAGCTGGCGCTGAGGTGAACACACAGGGACTGGATGATGACACGCCTCTCCATGACGCGTCCAGCAGCGGACACAAAGACGTAAGACGCACACGATTATCTGTCAAAGTCATGTTTATCTGTGGTTCATTCCAAATCCTGCAATTCTGATCCAGATTGTGAAATTGCTGCTACGCCATGGTGGAGACGCCTTCCAGGCAAACAAGCGCGGCGAGCGTCCGGTGGACGTGGCTGACTCTGAGGAGCTGGAACAGCTGTTGAAAGGAGAGACGGTGCTCTCGGATCAAGATGACAGCTCCTCAGGTACATGTAAGATTTAGATGTGTACACAGTGTTAAATAGTCATTCATGAATCTTATCATGTATATCCCATCTTTTTATATTGCAGACTCCGAGGATCCACCATCTGTCAACCCGTCCAGCATGGACGACAACATAGATGACTCTGATGCAGAGAAGGACTCTGATGCGAAAGCTAAGTCGTCGTCGTGCATGCCTGACCTGGACGAGTATGAGTTCAAGGATGAGGAAGAGGAGGATGACCTGAGTAAAGCGCTTAATGACCGACATATCCTGCGGCGAGAATTGAAGCAGAAGGAGAAGGAGGACAAGGAACAAAACAATGTGGCCGGGAAGCAGAGTGCCAAAGGGGAAGCTCCCTCCAAGTCAAAGAAGCCGAAGATCCCTCGTGTGCACTGCAGCTCGGACACGTCCAGCGACGAGCAAGAGAGCCTCCCCGACAAGAGGAGCTCACCTACCTGCTCCCAGACCTTAGAGGGCGTCAAGGCCAAAAAGGACAGCAGCGAGCAGAAAGACAAGGGCAAAGTCAAGAGGAAGAACAAGAGCCAGAATAAAAATAAGGAAAACCAAGAGGACGGGAAGGAGAACAGCAAGACGCTGGTCCTCCAGCTGGCCACCGTTTCAGAGAGCATAGACAAAGGCCGCGAGGAGGACTCCTTCAAGATGTCCTTCAGCCCCAAAGACGATTCGTCCGTGCATCTCTTCCACTTGTCGGCCATCAAGTCACCCAAACTCAACCACGGACTGGCCGACAAGCACACACCGCTTAAGCAGGAGAATAGCTCATGTCCCACCGATGCCATCAAGTACAACCACTACTCGGACCCTGACTACTCCACGGAAGGCTCCAGCACCAAGGCCCACAAGCACAAAGAGAAGAGCAAGCACCACCAGAGGGACAGTGAGCGCGACGACTGCCGCGCCAGCCCGTGCAGGGACACCGCTGGCCCAATCGGGACCGAGGGTGCTGTGCGCAAAACGGACCCGGACATCAAAACGGTGAAGAAGCACAAAGTCAAACATAAGGAGAAAGACAAACATCGGAGAGAGTACGAGGCGGAGCGCAGCCGTCACAGACAGAAGGACGCCAGGAGAGACGGCCACAGGAATCTGGAGTTTGACAGAGAGTTTTGGAAGGAGAACTTCTTCAAAAGCGACGAGACAGATGACGCGCCGCCTGTGAAACGTGATGGAGAAGAGCACAGCTCCCTCCAGAGGGTGTCTGACGGCTCCCCTTTCAAGGAGGATAAGAATGCCAAGGAGAAACATTCCAGCGGCAAAGACAAGCGGCCGAAGGACGAGCGTGACAGGGACAAGGCAGTAAAAAAAGAGCGCAGAGAGGAGAGGGTGAAAGAGCGAGACGACAGAAGCGAGTGCGGCGGGCGGATTCCAGATGCCGAGCTGCCACAGACCAACAGCATGAAAGAGGAGACGGACGAGAAGCCCATAACTCTCGCAGCTGATCAGGACCATCTGGAGCACACGCGCGAGAAAACAGACAAGCGGCTCCCAGGAAAAGAGAAGGAACCGGAAAAAATGGAGAAAAAGCATCCGGACAAGGAAAAAAAACTTAAGTCAGAGCACACAGAAAGAGCAGAACCGCAGAATCAGTTGGAGCGTTGGAAGGAAAAAGAGCGATCCGGGGCAGTTTCCTGCCACTCGCCAGGTGATAAAAACTACAAGGAGAGTGACAAACTCAAGTCTCTATCCGCTGCAAAGAAGCACGAAGACAGCCGAAAGAGCCGAGACAAGCCGGACAAACGCGCCGATAGAGATTATAGCGTCACGGATCACCGAGAAAAGGATCGTGTGAGTTCCGATAAGAAGAAGCCTTTGGAGAAAACCTCCGATCACGGTAGATCTGAACGCTCCAAGGAGAAGGACTGTGACCGAAAAAGAAAAGAGAGGCTAAAAGATTCAACGACTTCCTCGAGTTCCAATCTGAAATTACTTCTGGAAGAAAAGAAGGCTTATCTCTCTGAAAGTGGCAAATCCTCATTCACCAAATCTAAAGAGGAGGTGGGGAGGACTCCAGAGAAAGATCGGGACAGGAGGGAGCGAGACAGAGATCTGGACAGGCACAAAGACAAGGACCGACACAAGGACCGCTCCCAACAAACCAAGACCAGCAAAGTCAAGCCAAGTGAGACGGATGCCGAAAAGCCCAAACCGAAAACCCCTACTGCCGGAACACGAGATGCCAGGCCCAAAGAGAAGCGCCTGGTGAATGATGACCTGATGCAGACCAGCTTTGAGCGAATGCTCAGCCTAAAGGACCAAGAGATCGAGCAGTGGCATCGGAAGCATCTGGAGAAGATAAAACAGAAGGAGCGGGAGAGGCTCAAACAGAGACCGCTGCCGGACTCTGGAAAATCCAGGCCGAAAGACAGGACGAAGACAGACGCGTGCTTCAGCAAAGAGCTTGTGCGCTCCAAAAGCTCTGAAGCTTCCGACGCCCAAGGCAGAGAGAAACCCTTGAAGGACGTCTCCAGTCTCAGGACTGTGTCCCTAGACGGGAAGAGCCTGCCTTCCATCGGCGCCAAGGTCATGTCGGCGGTTGAGAACTGCCTGAGCCGTTCCCCGCGACCCGAGGGCGAGCACTGCAACCTCATGTCTAGGTCCGTGTCTCTGGTCTCAGTCGCCAGCTCTGAGGACTCCTGCCAAGCAGCGATGTTGACCCCTAAGAACCTGGAGTATGACTCCGACATGAATCCGGAGCCGGCTGACATGCAGCCCACGTTCCTGCAGTCCTCCCTCGTCATCCAGGCCACCAGATTGACATCTGTTCTGGATAAGGACTGCATTGTTCTTCCAGATGCTCAACGGCTGACACTTACTGGCAAACACGAATCGCCGTACCTCAGAGCCATCTTGGACGAGGATGCCAACGCGTCCACTGAAAGCAGGGTTGCTGACAGTCCACCAAAACACCAAGCAGAAGGTCCACGGACAAGGGAGACGTCAGCAGAAAGAGAAGAGGTGGGTGTCGGTCAACAGTGTTCAAACGCTGAGTTGGTGGCAAAGTGTACTGATGGCAGCTCCTCACCAAACAGAGAGCCTCCAAGTCTCACTCTCTGTGGTAGTCCTGCATTAGAAACCTCTGATGCCACGCTCATGAGGGACATCCCCTGTCTGGAAAGTCCAACTTCTCAACCGGAAGCCGCCAACAGGGACTTTGACCCACTGTCAGCATTTCTGTCGACAGAACCACCAGAGCTCACGAACCCTGAAAACCTCCCACCTGGGGAACCTGTCCCACCAGTCAGCCAGCCGGTGGGCTCTTCTTCGGCCCAGCTTTTGGAGCAGAAGGACAAAACGACCATCATGGATGGCGCAGAACACCAAAGTGTGGAAAGTGTATCAGAGAGCACCAAGATTGAGACGACAGAAAGTCCAGTACCCTCTACTAGCACGACTGAAACTCTACTAAGCAAAGAGTCTAAATGTCCGCACGAAAATGTGGACCCAAGACCTCCTGATGTAGTCACCTGTGACACTCCAATGGACATGTCGGACGATGAGTCCATTATGACCAAGGACCAAGAGATGTGCGACGTCCAGCAGAACCCTGAGAACCCTCCAAGTTCCTCACTCGAAGAGCAGCTGACTGCGGAGTTATCCTCTGAATTTCACCCTGAGCCCATGGAAGTGGACCCCTCGGACAGCAAAACGGAGTCCTCAGCTGAAGACTCGAATCTGTTTGCCAGGCAGCCGGCGGGCCACAGCGACCTGAGCAGTAGCTGTAGCAGCACTAACAGCAGCAGCAGCAGCAGTAGCGCCTCAGGTAGCTCGTCCCCCCAGTCCGGAGAACCAGAGTCGGACTGCTCTGGCACCAAGGTCAAGCTGCGCTCCTCGGATGAGGAAGTGGACCTGCACTTGCCGCACCCGCGTAAAAGGAAGATGCCAAAGCTGCCCCCATGCCAGTCAGATCCGGCCCCACAGCAGGACCAGGAACGGGAGAGTGGTGAACCCATCCAGCAGCAGTCGCTTGCCGCCATTGTGGCATCGGTCAAGCTGGAGGAGATCGAACCCTACCAAACAGAGCGCGCTAACCCTTACTACGAGTTCCTACACATCCGGAGGAAGATCGAGGAGAAGCGCAAGGTGCTGTGCAGCGTCGCACCGCAGCCGCCGCAGTACTATGACGAGTACGTCACTTTCAACGGCTCCTACCTCCTGGACGGGAACCCACTCAGCAAGCTGTGTATTCCCACGGTAAGTCCACACAACCATTGACGTCATACCGCTAAATGTAGAACTTGAGGTATAAATGATGGTAATATCCTGGACAGATAACGCCGCCTCCCTCGCTACCTGAGCAGCTAAAAGAGATGTTCAAGCAACAGGAGGTGGTCCGCATGAAACTGCGCCTGCAACACAGCATTGAGCGGGTGAGACAGCCTTTAAGTCGTTGTTTTTCCGTCCATCCAGCTTCTTTTGTGTTTTTCAACCCTAGCCAGTCATTTGCATATAGAACTCCTCTGACACAATCAAGTTTTGCAAAATTCACCGTCACGCATGCTAATGATTTTTCTTTCGTCCATTTTACAGGAGAAGCTGATCGTGTCCAACGAGCAGGAAGTCCTGCGTGTGCACTATCGGGCTGCAAGGACGCTGGCCAATCAGACTTTGCCGTTCAGCGCCTGCACCGTGCTGCTGGACGCCGAAGTCTACAACATGCCTCAAGACGTCCAGGTGAGAACGGCAGAAGCGACCGGGACATCCTTGACTGGCAGCCCACCTGACGTGAACGTGTTTGCGTTGCAGAGCGACGACGGCAAAACGTCGGTGAGGGACCGATTCAACGCCAGGCAGTTCATGTCCTGGCTGCAAGACGTCGACGACAAGTTTGACAAGCTCAAGGTCAGTTGTAACGTCGACTAGAAAAATACCGCTTCGCACCCGTGTTGCATGGCATGAACCTGACAGCTATTCCAGCCCAGTATCAAGTTTAGATTTAGATATACGGTGCTGCTCAAAAGTTTGTGAACCTCTTGAGCAATTTGGACTTTCCAATTGTTTCAACCTGATTTTGTTGTTCAATCTGAACCATTGCATTTTATATGAAATAACAGGTGTAGGTTGATCAATTCAATGTGTTGTTCTTTTCTCTCTCTTTTTTTTAATCGATTGTGTAGTCAAAACTTCATTAAAAATAGTTTTTGGTCAATTCATGTAGGTGCAAAAGTAAGTGAACCCTGAGCTGCATTGCTTAAAACAAGCAATCAAGTAGGATCAGGTAGGACAAATTGGTAGCTAAATGGACCAATGAAATGAGAGACGTCACTGACTGAAACAAAGACAAAACCACATCACTTTAGTCCTCCCCAGGTGAACCCATACAGGTCAGTCATGCTGAGAGGAAGAGAAATCTCAGGGGACCTCAGGAAGTGGGTAGCGACAGCACATCTGTCTGGGGAAAGCTATAAAGTCATCTAAAAAATAATAATTGAGCTTCATCATTCCAATGTGAAGCAGATCATCTGCAACTAGAGAACACTGAAAATTACGAAGTGGATGACCTTCGAAAATATCAGCAAGACCCACAAGTGTCACAGTTCTGTTACTACGTTCACAAAGTGACGGCAAACTAACGTTACATGCGGAATATCTGATTGCGGCATGTCTGACCATGCCCGCAGGGTTCACAAACTTTTGAGCAGCACTGTACATTTTTGGAAATTCAATAATTGGTCCATTTATTTTGCACCATTTTACTTTTTTTGTATGCTGATTGTTGACCGTAAAATCATGTGAATAAGACACTCTATTTTTTTCATATACAATGATCCAAAATCATCCCACCATAATATTCATGATCATAAAAAGCAATAATTGAAAAAATATATATATATTATTATTTTTTACATTTTATAGATGTTTAATGGTACCTATATGTTATAGAAAAAGGTGTACTTGCATTCCAACATGAAATTTAATGTATAAGGTTACAAATGGCCCAGCCATTTTCATTGAAGCCAACCCTCTTCGCGCTGTTTTACTGGATTTTGATTGGTTTTGCAAAGCCCACAGAATATTGTGGTCTTCATTCATCAGGAAAAAAAAGTCTATTTCTAGCTGTTTCCATTTTGCAGCAATTAGCATTAGAATATAGTTAAGTTTCATCATTATTCACAAAATGTATTCAGAATTGTGAGTAAATGAGCTTTTTTTTCAACATGACCCTGATTGATTGCTCTGCTGCCACCTGCTGGCCGTTTGTGTAATAACTACAGTTTTTTTTTTAAACCGTTCTTTGCAGTTAAGAGGCTGCATCAACGCTCTAGCATTTAAAAAAACAAACATTTTTTGAATATATAAATACGTCTTTGGGACACTTAAATCATTTAAAATAGAACGTTTTTATACGTTTTGGGAACAAATTAGTTAATAAGTACCTCGTTTCCAGAAATTGTTTGTGTGTACAGACCGTGAGCAAAACTAGTAAAGCTAAAAGCAGCAACAATTGTTCATGCTATCCATGACAGGACACGCAACCAGTGGTTAGACCAACTTCAAAATAAAATGCCGTAATACCTTGACATTGGTTGCTTTTATTTTGAAGTTGTTCCCTACGTGACCGCTGAAATGAATCATTTTTGGAGTCACTGGTGCGGTGTCAGCAACATAACGTCGTCCTGAAATCAAATTGCTAATTAAGGACGCTAAAACTCTGCTTGATTACGCTGACATTGTATTATACGCTGTCTGTTTCCAGCATTCAGCGCCGTTGTACAGTGTTAGCATCTCCAGCGTTAGCCATTAGTTGTTAGCTAGCCTGCAGCAAGATGACAGGAGCCGTCGGATTACTTTTTAAAGGCAGTTTAATAGAATTGATGCTGACAGCCTGACACAGAAAATCGCTACTGACGTCACTTTGTTTCTTCGATCCAAATCTATGGGAAGAGTTTTCATTTGGTTTGATTTATTTCATTCTTAAAAGAAATGAAATCAGGGCAAAAAGAAGTAAAACTTATAACTCATTCACTGCCATTGACGGTTATAGATGTCAAAAATTCATTTGAACTATTTCAATTATTTTAACATTTTTCCACTTTTGTTTAACAAGAGTATGAAAACCTAGATTTATTATTATTGTGCATTTAGAACAGATATAAAATGTGTGAGTTAACTAGTGTAGTCATGCAATTAATTACAATTTAAAAAAATTAATTGCCTGACGTAATAAAAAAAAATGATAAAAAATTAGGGCCGTCAAGTGATTAAAATTTGTAATCGTAATTAATCACATGACTTCACTAGTTAACTCACGGGTAATCACAAATTTTATATCTGTAAATATACAATAAAAAAAATCTACGTTTTCATTTCATCTTGTTATAACAAAAGTGGAAAAAAATGTTAAATTAATATAAATAGTTCAAATGAATTTATGGCAGCGAATGAGTTAATACCTCAAAATAATGTATGTAATCTATTTATAAATTGCATTGAATATTTTGTTAAAAGTGTTAGTAAATTCAATTATTATTTTTTTTACAAATATAATCCTATATAAATATATATTTTAAATATGTTAATCTATTTTTAATTGGTCAAATAAGCTATTTTACAGTCATGTAATTTATAAATAAATTGTGTTAGATAATTATTTATTTTTTTTAAACATTAGAGAAATAACAGATTTTAGAGTGAACATTTTATTTGATAATTGTTGAGTATATGTATTGTAAATAATAAAATGACAATTGTCTGCACTTCCCAGACGTGCCTGCTAATGCGCCAGCAGCACGAGGCGGCGGCGCTAAACGCCGTGCAGCGTCTGGAATGGCAGCTCAAACTCCAGGAGCTCGAACCAGCCACTTACAAGTCCACCAGCATCTTCGAGATCTCCGAGTTCTACATCCCGCTGGTGGAGGTCAACGACGACTTCGACCTCACGCCCATATGAGCGAAGCCACGCCCGCGGTCGCCAACGTTGCTGCGGCGACCAAAATGTGAAGCACTTAAAGGGGCGGCGCACTCAACCGACGCGGCGGGGAGCACTTAGGAACCCCCCCCCAGCGAGATGCCGGTCCAGGAGACCCAAAGGTCGGCCAGCGCGGGAAGCCGGGGCGCCAAACAGGACGCCAAATAGGACGCCGACCCTCCAGCGCCACCGTTTGTCGCGTTAAGCAGGGTCACTTACACACACATGCACACGCACACACAAAACGTCAAAAAGTTGTGTGGATACTTTTGTGTACAGATTGTGCTCTTATTTTTTTTTTTAACTTATTTTATACATACAAGAACTTGTGCATTTGTACATAGCAAAAAAAGTGTAATTATTATTGTTTTAAAAAGCGCTGTACAAAAACAAACCCAACAAAAAAGAAGTACTAGATATTTTGATTGTAAACGTCTCCTGTTTTAATGGACCAAAGTGTTTGTTTTCAGTGTGTTTTCCTCTTTGATGTCCTTGTGTGCTTTTTCACAGTCTTTTTTTTTGTTACCATATTTTTTCCCCGTCACAATTTCACGCTGTGCATGCCTCTCCCCCCCCCATTCCTCCACAATTTTTTTTTTTAATTCCCGCGTGTTCTCGCCTCCTCCGTTTGTATGTGTGTGCGTCCGTGCGTGCTATCCCGTGTGTGCGTTCAAGTCCATGGAGGAGAGCGAGGGAGTAAAAAAAAAAAAAACAGTTTCAACATAGTCACAGCAAAAAGCTATTTTTTCAACATAACAATGCCTTTTGATGAACGATAGTTCTAAAAAAAAAAATGTCTATTTTAATATTTACTTGTTACATGACATGTACATACTTGTAATATATAATTGAATAAATTTTATTTGTTGTGAAACTAAAGCTTTGTTGTGCTGGGGTTGTTCCTTTTTTTTTTTTTTTTTAAACATGAATTTCTTTTTAACAATTTTTAATAGAGTAATAAGTTGTTGAAAAAAAAATCTTCATAAATCATGCACGTGTCTTTCGATTAAAATATTTTAAGTGTTTATTTTTAACTACATTTAATAATGTAGTATAATACATAGAATTTACCAGTGTATTATATTTATACTTTAAATGTAGCCTGAATTAGAAAATGTTTAGTATAAATTTACTCTTATTTATTTACATACAAATTGGGTTTTAAATTTTCTAGAATTTTCCTGCATAATTGTATTTTAAATTTAGACTAAATGAATACATGTTCCTTAGCTTTGTGTTTCCCCTGTATAATTATTTGCATTTTGAATATGGAGTAATTTGAATTATATTAAAATTTTAGTTCATAGAGATATTTTATATGCATTCGTATTTTATTATTTTTGCATTAAAATTTGTTGTAAATAATTCCTGGAATTTGTATAATATATGTAGAAATAGATTTTTTTTTGGGGGGGGGGGTAACATTGTTATAATACTCCTTCTGCATTGTGGCCAAACTTTTCTTCATAATTATATCCTTTTGAAAAAGAGCTGTTATATAAATGACATTAAATATATGGTATGGCAGTGCTAATTCAAAACAGATGTCCGATCAGTTTGCAGTAAAAATCAACGCCAGCAGGTGGTGCGCACAGCTCACTACTGGCAAGACGTGTTTTAGTTAAAAAAAAAAAGAGAGACGTAAAATACACCGATACAACCGATTTTAACTTTTAGTTCCCCTTGAAGGTTTAATTTAGTATAATTCGAAAAAATAAAAAGCGAATGCAAACCGTGGCCGACAGTCATCGGATGTGGACCTGAATGGCCCAGCAGGTGATGTGACGTCACAACAGGTCGCCCGAAGACAAAAAGGCGGGAGGTGGCGACAACAACAGTTCCGATTCTTAACAACTTGTTGTTAGGTACTAGTGAAGTGACATCCCCTAATCGCCTCGGACCTCCGCCACCGCCTTCCTCTTCCCTCCTCATTGTCGTCGAGCCCACGCGTGGGAGGAGCTAAGAACCAAAATGGAGCGTGTGCCTTTAAGGCCTGTGTCTGACGCCCCTTGTTAGCCCACACGCACGCACGCACACACACACACGTTCACTGTCTGTCCGAACCGAACCACTCGAAAAGAAAGAACTTCTCAGCGCGCCCTGGTGAGTTTTCAGCCATTTTAAAACCTCGTTTCTCACACACGTTGTGGTTGAGAAGGGGGAAAAAATGCGGCGACATTTATAGTTGTATGCGTGAGTGGGCAAAGGAGTGAGAAAGAAAAGGTGCATGTTTGCGTGGAAATCTGCCAGACCGAAGCTGATGTTGCCAGATGTTTGTTGTTGTTCCTCTTCTTCTACTCCTTCATCGACCACTGTTTTGATTTTGAATACATCTTCCACCACTACTTTAGTATTTCCTCTGCAACTATTACGTCGTCTTCTACTACTTTAATTGTTCGTCCTGCTCTAGTGTTGCCTTCAGGGACCGTATGAAATAATTGTTCTTAAAAGTTCAGTTTAGTGTAGCAATATTTCTGTTAATTTCTGTATGTCGCTCCTTAAACCACGTTTAGTGTCAGATTGGGGACTGTTTTAAATAAATGTTTGTCTGTCGATGTAAAATGTGTAGCGTTGCCTTTGGGGACCGTCTGAAATCACAGCCATTGAATGGTTAGTTTAGTCTAAATCTTAAATCTTATTATTTATTCAATTTTTATTGAACCAGGTTGGTCCCACTGAGATTAAGAACCTCTTTCTCAAGAGTTTATTTTATATTGCTATCTGTTTATGTCTCTAATATCTATCTATCTATCTATCTATCTATCCTAATCACGTCTAATGTTGCATTCATGGACATCCTTACTGTTGTCACATCTCAATTAAACTTAACACCTCTTAGAACAATCTGATCCTAACAACACTTTTATACAGAACAGCGTGAAAATCTGTCATTCCGCACCTGTTGAGGTTTCTCCCGCCTGTTTGACGGAAGGTGTTCCAGTGCCGTGCAGGTGAGCTGTCAGGATGAGGCCTGGTCAGCTGATCCGTCCCGCCTCTGCCGCCACCGTCACGCTCTTCTTCCTCCTCGCGGCTCTGTCTCTCACCTCCGGCTGCAACAAAGCTCTATGCGCCAGTGACGTCAGCAAGTGCCTCATCCAGGTAAATGCCGATCCCGATTCCTTAGGCAGCAAAATACACATCATGGAAAACTGGCGTGTCCCGCCTTGGTTATGGCTGTGATACGAGTTCAGTAGGACAGAAACAACTGCTTTCAACATAAGATGGTGAATGTAGAAGGTGGCATCCGTCATCTGTTACAGCTCCGATACTAATTCAGAAGGCAGAAAGTTTTCCGGTGTAGGTTATAAATTGGTTGTTGGACAGTGACTGTAGCTTTCGACACAACAAGGTGACAAGTTGTGCCGTGAAGTGTGTCAGCTGTTAAACTTCACATGGCTGTACCGGCATCAAACAGAAAAAAAAGGCAGAAGAGGTTGGTCTGAACTCTTGTTTCAATGCCGTTATTGTCGGAGCGTAACAATCGTGGCCAAAGGGTGCCCGTAGCTAAACTTCTTGTAGGTCGACATCAAGTTGGAACTTCTTTCAACAGCAAACTTGTGGAGAGCGCGGCCAAGTAAGTCACGCCCACCGTTTTGCCGCCAACATCTGCCAGCCGTGTCCGGAGTTTGGACCTGGCAGTAAGATGGAATGTGGAGGGTTGGGTTTTGATCCAGTGTTGATCTTGAGGCGTCACTTCCTGTCTGTCACATCTGTGTGCGTGAGTGTGTCAAGCTCCAGTGCATGATGGGACAAGTGAAATGAGCCGATGTGATGTTCCCGCATGAGCTGTTTGCTTGGATTTCCGCCACCTGTCACATTGAATTTGGTCAGATTAGACTCCTCCTGCTGGTGTGTGTGTGTGTGTGTGTGTTTTTGTTTGTGCGCGTTAGAGAAACACAGAGTGTGTGTGTGTGTGTGAGAAGGTGTATTGTACGTGTTAGACAGTGAGAGAAGCAGTTTGTGTCTAGCAGTGTGTGTCTGTTCATGACAGTTTAATAGTTACTGTGAGTGTGTGTGTGTGAGAGAGAGAGAAAAAGTGTGTGTGTGTGCGTGAGAGAGAGATTGTGTGCGTGTGAGAAAGAGAGAGTGTGTGTGTGTGTGTTAGAGAGAGAGAAAGAGAGTGTATGTGTGTGTGTGAGAGAGAGAAAGAGAGTGTGTGTGTGTGTGTCAGGTTGTGAGAGAGAAAGCGTGTGTGTGTGTGTGTGTGTGTGTGTGAGTGAGTGAGTGAGTGCCTGTGAGAGAGAAAGAGAGACAGTGAGAGTGGGTGAGAGAGAGAGTGGGTGTGAGAGAGATAGAGAGAAAGAGAGAGTGTGTGTGTGTTTTGAGAGAGAGAAAGAGAGAGTGTGAGAAGAGAGAAAGAGAAAGCGTGTGTGTGTCAGGTTGGAGAGAGAGAGAGAGAGAGAGAGAGAGAGAGAGAGAGAGAGAGAGAGAGAGAGAGAGAGAGAGAGAGAGAGAGAGAGAGAGAGAGAGAGAGAGAGAGAGAGAGAGAGAGAGAGAGAGAGAGAGAGAGAGAGAGAGAGAGAGAGAGAGAGAGAGAGAGAGAGAGAGAGAGAGATAGAGAGAGAGAGAGAGAGAGAGAGAGAGAGAGAGAGTTGAGAAGATAGTGTGAGTGAGTCGTTTCCAGATGCAAGAGTATGAATGTGACTGGGTGAGTGATTGTGCGTCGAAGATTTGTGTGAGAGTGTGTGTGTGAGTGAAGTGTGAGAGAGAGTGTTGTGAGTGCGTTTATGTAGGTTATATGCAACAACGTCGTGTGTACGTGTTGGAGTGTGAGAAATTATGACTGGGCAAAGATTGATTGTGCGTACGTGTTTAAGTGTGTGCTTGTGTTAAAAATACATGGAAGAGGACCTTAAAATAACAATAACATATTAACTAGCAATACTGAGGAATCTTTTTCAAATGGTTGTTCGTCTTTTCACCCATTCATGATCCAAATTGGCAAAACACGTCCGCTACATGGCAGCAATGTCCCGAAATTTACTGTGCCCTCTCTGTGCAATCTCACGAGGGGAACAAGCATTTGTGGTGTTTTTGTAGCATCTTTTTCCAACTAGAGTGTTTTGGGCCTTGTTGGAGGTCAGCTCTTGTAGTATTGTGACATCTTTCACTTTGAAGCAAAGCGCTGTAAATATTTGGATGTTAAAAATAGTTGGCCGCTGCGTTAGCGCTGATGCTAATTAAATCCGTCAGCGGCTGGTTGAGCCGATGTTTTCCGAGCGTCTCCAACCAGCCGGCTTGTTTTCCCTCTGGATTCACTTAAGTCCCGATCCAAAACATCTGCCGGCCCGCTTTTCCCTCTCGCTGCTTCCAGGTGGCTTTTTTTTCTTCTTCATTCTTTTCTTTTTCTTTTATTTTTTCTTGTTGCCCGATGAGTCATCGCCCACTGCGGCAGCTTCCGCGACCTCGTCGACACCAACTTGCTAGCTGTCAAGAGGTGAGGGCTTGACGGCTCGTTACGTCGCCTGCTGGCAGCTGCAGTCCAGAGTCGGCTCCGAAGGGGAAATTAAAAACACTTCAAAGCCGGCTTTCATTTGCGTGTTACGCTAAAACGCTGCAAGATTTTTCTTCCACTTTTTTAGTTTTTACTTTTCAGTTCATTTTTAACAACCTGAGGATGTTACCCAGGAAGTTTTGTCACATTTGAATGTGGGGATTCAAAGTTAAAAGACCCAAATGTGATTTCGGAAATCCTTTAGTTTAAAATCCCAAAGCCATAGAACACGCTGATATTGCCCAGGTGACAGTTTAGGCTTTTATTTTGAAATCAACCCCCAGCCTTAAGTATTCCTGGGTAACCTGGCATGCTTCCCACGTGTTGGGAATGCAAATGCCTCAAATGCGATTTCAGAGGGCTTTTCATTTGAAATCTCTTCCAAGCAAAATGCACTAATATTGTCTAGGTAACACCTGGAGTTTTTATTTTGAAATCCCCTCCCTGAACTAAATTTTCATATTTCCTGGGTGACATTTTGACTTTTTATTTTGAAATTGGCCACCCAGCAGGTCACTCTAATATAGCCTGAGTGACTTCTTTGGCTTTTACATTAAAATTGCCTTCAGCAGAATATTTGCCTAGGCTTTTATTTTGAAAACATCCACCATCAGAATCTTTGCAAATGCCCCAAATGTGTTTTCAGAGGACTTTGCATTTGAAATCTTTCCCAAGAAGAATGCTCTGATATTGCTTGAGGGGCATATTGAGCTTTTATTTTCAAATGAAAACATTCTCGAATTGGCTGGGTGACATCTTGGACTTTTATTTTGAAAGCGGTTAGCATAATGCGTTCGTGTTTCCTCACTGACATTTTTGGTGTTTATTTTGAAGTTCACCCCCAGCTGAATACTCACATTTGCTTCGTGACACTTTACCCTTTTATTTTGAAATCATTCACCATCAGAATGCTGATGTCTATGTCTACATCTTAGACTTTTATTTTGAAACCCTTGACCAGAATGCAACCATGTTTTCTTAGGTAAAAGCTTGGGCTTTTATTATGAAGTCCCTCACCCAGAGGAATGCTCTCATAATATTCCCTGGGTGACATCTAGGGCTTTTATTCTGAAACATGGCGTTACCCTAAGCAGTTCCACACCTCTGTTACGGTTCCAATGCTACCTCTGAAGGTGGAAAGCTACTGGGTCAACTTCCAAACAGTTCACTCACGGATAATTTGTTTACAAGAACCAAAACAGAAGCTTTGGTTAGCGTCTGTTAGAAAGGTGCGATAGAAAAAGTGGGTGAACCTTCCAGGAGATTTCAACACCACCCCCAAAGTGCACCCCTCCTACCTCCTCCTCTTGCTTTCTTTCTTACCCGAGGCAGAACAAGAGAGCACATTCCTCCGAGTCAAGGTCACCGCTATGAGGGAGGCGGGAGAAAGAAGTCGGGTGGGTTGGGGGGAGACAACACCTGGGGAACAGAACATGGCTACCCCCCCCCCTCCTTTTCACCCCTCACTGCGCCTCATGCTGCTGCACCAATCCGCAGAAGCCTTGTTCAGTATTTGGAAAGTTTTCAAGTGTTGAGGAATGAAAACAAAACGTGCACAGAAAAGGCAGGCAGAGGTACTCCAGGCTCAGAGCTGAAATGAACCAGCTGTGGTTCAATTTGCCGTCTTCAAAGACCTAAAAACGAGGGACCTGAGGCTCAGAGCTAAAGCTAACTAGTCAATGTAATGTTGAGAAGTATTAGCATTTGTAAGTTTAAGAGTATATTAATAGAATGTAGTCACAATTCAATTCATAGCCTTTACTGAAAGATTAGGTATGCGGAACCTGAGGCTCAGAGCTAACGCTAACCATTCCCCGTAATAGAAAATAAATAGCCTATTGATCCTTGTTAAGGAATCGCCACATGCGTGATTATGAAAGCAGTATGGTCACAGTTTAATTAATAGTATTTAAGGTCCAATGCGAGGAACCTGAGGCTCAAAGCTAAAACTCATAATAGCACAATCAAAGACAACAAAACACTACAGTAGGCTTTTGATTTATGTTGAGAATTATGGCCGCGCTGTCCAGCTCGTTCACATAGTCGCATTCATTTAAAGGGCAAATATCGAGAACCTGAGGCTCAGAGCTAAAACTCATGAAAGCACATTTGAAGACAACAAAACACTAGGCTTTTGATTTGTGTTGAGAATTATGGCTACACTGTCCAGTGGTCGTTCACTTAGTCGCATTCATTTAAAGGACAAATATGAAGAACCTGAGGCTCAGAGCTAAAGCAAAACTAGTTAGCGTCATAGGAAATAAAAAGCAACCTATTGATTCTTGCTGAGAAATATCAGCATGTATAAATGTGAAAACAATCCAGTGAAAATTATTTCCAGTTGCCAAATATGAGGAAACTGAGGCTCAGAGTTGAACATCTTAACATTCAAACAAAGCACAAGCCAGTCCAAGTAACGTCACTCCCCCACTTACGCTACATACACAAACACGACCCCTCCACCTTCTCCTTGGGGGTAGTCCAGCCAAATGACTTGGTGGAGGAGTGTAAACGACGAGTGTTTGGTTCCCCCCACAGAACAAAGATGAACTGGAGATGCCGTTTTCTATGACAAATCCTGGGGCCAGTTTCAAAATCAAAGTGCAGGATGACATCTTGAGCTCTATTGGAGCATTCTGCTGAATGGAATTTCAAAATAAAAGTCAATTGGAATCACATCTGGAGCCTTGAGTAGCAGCTCACTCAGAAAGTATGACAGCATTTTTCTGGGGTTGATTTTAAACTAAAATCCCAAGATTCTGCTGAGAGTGCGTTTCAAAATAAAAGCTAATTGAAATTACATTTTGGACCTACAATGTGACAGTGGCAAATAATACCCTTTTTCCCCATTTCATTATATTTTCTGATTGGCTAGGAGGAATCACATGGTCTTACTTGACATGTGGCGTCCATTTTGTCTCTTTTATCCCACTTTTTGTTTTGTGCGCAGGAGTTGTGCCAGTGTCGGCCCACCGATGGCAACTGTTCGTGCTGCAAGGAGTGCATGCTGTGCCTGGGCAATTTGTGGGAGGAGTGCTGCGACTGCGTAGGTGAGCGTCATGGTGATAACACCACAAATTACGAGAACGGGGAGATATTGTGCAGATCGGAGCACAGATTGTAGTACACGTAAAATGACTACAAATGTTTGAGCCGATAGTGTTGATTTATGGTTACTCTAAACTGGGAGTTGAAAATAATCGAGGGAACCACATGCTGCTTCACCAAAGTTACTAGCACTGTATGTTTTTAGTTTGATTATTTTGTTATAATCGGGGTGAAAAATAAAGTGGGGAAAAAAGCTTATAGAAATCAATTTAAAAGTTGCTTTTTCGTTAAAAATGTCTGTAAATTGATTTTTTTAAATGTTCAGTAATGTATTCTTTTTTTTAACTTTATACCCCAAATTAAATAGTCAAAACAAGCATTAAAAAAGTAACAACTTTGCCAAATGAGCTACATGCTGCTTCACCCAACACATGGTCTGTCTTAAACATACAAATGTATGTTAAAATTAAAAACAGTAAAGTTTTAAAAAAAAAACATTAGTAAAAAAAAAAATCAATTACTGTTGTAGCTTTCAAATAGATAATTTTATGAATATTATGCATTTTTTCAGTGCTGTCACATCATTTTAGAATTGATTATCCTAATAACTCTTCCATCGAATAAATGACTGGGGCTCTGCTTAGCGATGTGGTAGATGTGTCTCAAGCCATGCTAAGTTCTGCTTTCTTGCATTTAAACGCAAATTATTTTCCATTTCCAACTTTCACACATATTTTCATGATATCTAGTCTACAAACACCATGCAGTACTTTCCAATTAGTGATGCTAGATTCATTACATTCTAACTGATGGTAAAGTGAAAACACCTTATCTTGCCGCTGAGCAATGCGATGGATTGCTGCCTTTGACACTGGGGACTAAGGTTCAAATCCAAGTCACAAAGTCATTAAAATCCATTAAAATTCAAATAAAATAAAAAATACATTAAACGTTAAAATCCATCTCGGTCATTAACCGGTACCAATCCCGTATAGACATCAGGTGTAAAAAGTATGCCAAACATACAGTGGCAAGTGGCGACACCTATTGAGACGTGCCCCTAACAAGGAAAACCTCACTGACTGTAGTATCAACTTTACACCAAGAGAGGGCGCTAATAGACGGGAGTGATTTAGTACAATGGACTTATGTGGCCTGGAAATATCTGTGGTGGGGATACAGTGATGTTGGCAATGCCTCGGGGCAGGAAACCATTTTTTGTGATCAAATTTGAATTTTCATGTAGTAAAATTTCAGAATAATGCCGCCTTCTATGATGTATTACATAACATCAATAGTATACTGATGAATTTGTCAAATTGTTGTCATCTTCCTCAGGGATGTGCAATCCCAAGAACTACAGTGATTCTCCTGCCACATCCAAGAGCACGGTGGAAGAGCTGCACCGGCCCATCCCGTCGCTCTTCCGTGCCCTCACCGAGGGCGACACGCCCGTCAACATGATGGTGGTCTCCTTCCCTGTGGCCGAGGAGCTGTCCCACCACGAGAACCTGGTCTCCTTCCTGGAGTCGCTGGACGGTCCGCACCAGAATGTGTCGGTGCCCGCCAACAGCATCCACGCTAGCTACGACGCGCAAGGTGAGGATTTTTTTGTCATTATTTCATCTCATGGGGAAATATTAAGAAAATAATTACAGATGTGGAAAGCATTCATCAGGCTTTATATGACGCGTGAGTCGATGAGGTTTGTTATGAAATGAATTTGGAGATTTGTACGTGATTTTTTTTTTTTTCATTGCGTCATCTTAACTCTTTGACTGCCAGACGTTTTCAGAAACGGGATGTCGCCAGTACCAGCCGATTTAAGCATTTTGACTGATCTTTCAAGGTCCACAGAAAATGTTGTGTTTGGACTATGGAAACACACATACTACCAAATGAAAGATTGGACTCTCATCTTTCATCAGAAAAAAAGTTTGTTTCTACCTTATTCCGTTTTTCAGTAATCAACAATAGAAAATGGTTAGTTTCACCCAAATGCTCTGTTTTGAAACAAAATACGGAGAAATCAAGCTTTTTGTGAAACGATATTATTTCATGCACTCTAGTGAATTTGACACCTTTTTTTCCATGAATGATGCCACAAACACCTAAACAGTGCTTTACTTCTGTAAAACACTACCACCAACAATGAAAAAGTGTTTTTTGATAGCAAAATACGTTTATTTACATTCAACAGTGTAACAATTTGACAAAACAATTTCGCAAACTATTTACAAATGTGTGCAACCGTGGTACTATTTACAATTGTGTGGATGTTTCAAATACAGTTTTTCTTTTTGTAACACTCCCCTGCGTGCAAGGGGATGCAGCAGGATTTGCACAACAGATTAGTTTCACTGCGATTGCAGACGCTACACTTTTTTGCTGGCTTTTTTTCCCGGGGAATAGCAAGTATATACTGCAGTGTGTGTTTGGCCATGTTGCCATCAAGTCTACTCTCAGGATCATGATACGGTGACGTTACGGTGGTGTTACGTCTGGCTTCCTCATGTCCTTCAGTTCCTATACCGGGTGGTAAGAGATGTTCTGATCCATCTTATCCGCTCCATTCATGGTGGCATCGTAGTCCAGAACCAGTGTCTTCTCCGTGATCAGACTGTGCCCACTCCTCCGATGAATATGTATTGGACTCGGTCATCGGTGATCATAGCTGCCGCGTCAACGCTTCCAACTTCGGCGTCAACCTCGGAGTCACCATCATCATCATCGTCATCTTCAATGTGCTCTTTAGCATTGGTTGATGCTTCTCTTCTTTGAAAAAAACGATCAAGCGTGCGCTGCTTGCAACCGGTCGCCATTTTCGCTTTCTCAGCCATTCTCCCCTCAACACTCTAGCTCCGCCTCACGTCTTCAACTACTGACGCCTCCCCGATCTTGTCCAAAGAGAGTCATCGCTGCCATCTAGGGGCCAAAAATAGTCATTATACTAACTAGATCTGCTTGATACTTTTTTTCTGCACAGCTGGCCAAGGCTTTCCTCCCCCGTTTCCAGAAAAAAAAAAAAAAACTTGGTGAACGTCTTTTAACGTCTTTGGCGCTCCTCCGTAGGATTTTACTAAACGTTATTTAACGGTTTTGGCAGTCAAAGAGTTAAAGTAGAGTCTGTTTTATCTGTTTTGTAGTCAATTTCCCTGCAATTTTTTACCCATCTTTTGCGTCCTATTGCAACTGCATTGACTAATTGTACAGATCGAGTCAAATTTTTACCTAGGCTGTAGTAAATGTTCATACAAAAAAAAATAAAAAATTTTCATTATTGCGTCATCTCACGAGGACATTCAACAAAATTTCATCACAAAAATAGATTTTTCATCATTTGTTCTTCTGAGGACTTATTGACTAAATAATGACAGATCTGGAAATCACTTGCCAGGGGCCTTCATGTGATATACAAGTTGACCAGGTTTGCTGAAAATAGTTTTACAACATATTGCCTAAACCAGGGGTCTGCAACCTCTGGAGCTACATGTGGCTCTGTGTAGGTCTCTTGAAAATTACTAGAAATTATTTTATTTTTTTAACATATTTATTTTTATTTTTTAGATAAATGATTCTTTAAACAAATTAATGGTTAAATAAAAAATGAATAAATATTTGTTTAAATGCCCGAGTCCATCTTTTTAAGTTGTTAGAAAATTAAAGATGAAAGGTAGATGAAAAAGATTATTTAAAAAATACTGTATCTAAAAATGTCGAAAAAGTGACCATAAAATGTCCAAAAAAGAAAAAGCAGAAAACTAACATGAAAGGTTTTAAGGTCCATACAATTGCCCAAAATGTCAAAGAATTTAATAATAAAAAAAAGGCAGCATACATTCAAAAATTAACCATAAAATGTCCAAAAACGAAAGAAGATATCCCAAAAATGACTGTAAAATTTTCACAAAAATTACAGAAAATTGATAGCAAACAAAAGGCAGAAAAAATGCAAAAAAAATAGCCATAAAATGTCCAAAACTGTCAGAAATTTGACAAATGCCAAAAAGTCTAAGAATGTATGAACAATTACCCCAAAAAATCCCCAAATGGAAGACGAAAGGTAGAAAAAAATGAATCTCAAAGTATTGGATGCTGCATGTTTTTCTGTTATGGTGCAGCTCCAATTAGCTCTTGGGTCTTCAGTACATTAGACGAACTCTAACACACCGTTTCCTTCATCACACAATGTTCAAACAGATTTTGACAGTAAAGGTTGCTGACCCCTGACCTAAACAATGACAGATGTGGAAAACGTTTGCCAGTGCTTTTAATATGAGATATGAGAAGATGAGATTTGTTGCAAAGAAAACATTTTTTTACCTGTTTTACCGGCTTCTTCTCCCGCAGAGAACATGTGCACGGTGGTGTACTTTGACGACTGCGTGTCCATCCGCCAGTGCAAATTGTACTGCGAGTCCATGGGCGGCTCCAAGTACCGCTGGTTCCACAACGCCTGCTGTCAGTGTATCGGGCCCGAGTGCGTCGACTACGGCAGCAAAGCCGTCAAGTGCATGAACTGTCTCTTCTGAGAAAACCGCCGGCCCGTCCTGTCCTGTCCCTGAACCGCTCCACAGGACTCAAAGCCCCCTTTCACACTGCCATTTTCCACCTTCTCAGCGTCGCTTTTTTGTGTTAATGGCACCAGCGCCCCAAATTGGTTGGACAAAGTCGACCCAGCAATTTTCCACCTTTCCGGAGGCAGGAAATTCCGCAATGCCGTTTATTAACACCCATGTCACTTCTCTCGCCCTGTTGTGTTAAAAGCAGTTATCTAATGAAGGATTTTATGCTTCACACCAGACACTTGCAATTTTCTGTCTAGGGTAGGCGGCGCTATTAGAGCCGTAACGGATGCCAGGTCTCCAAATTATGAAAGGGCATTCTCCCGAACTTTTATGTCGAAGGCAACTGTTGCTGTCTGGCAACTATACGTCTAATACATCTGATATTTTGGATAGCAGGATAATGTGTCGCTGTGTGAAAAACCAAACAGTCTTTGCTGGGTTCTGTGTGAAAAGGTAACAGTAGATAAATGTGAGATCTTCTGTTATGGCTCCGATGCAGGAATTCTGCAGAATCTCTTAGTAAAAGGGAAAGCTGGGTATTTTGTTGCCAAATGATGCAGGAATTCAGCAGGATCTCTGTGTAAAAAAGAAAAGGCGGGGGTGGCGGGTGGGCTGATTATTTTTGTTATCATTCTGATGCAGAAATTTAGCAGGATTTTTGCAGAAAAGACAAAGGTGAATGAATTCTGGCTCTTTCCGTTATTGCACCAGTGGAGGAATTTTACAGTGTCTCTGTGTAAATGCGTGAGAGAAAAATAGATAAATACCTGATATTTTGTTACAATTCCAATGCAGGAGTTTTGCAGGATCTCTCTGTAAATGGGAAAAAGATCAATGCCTGATATTTTGTTACAATTGCAATGCAGGAATTTTGCAGTATCTCTGGATAAAAGGCAAAGATAGTGAAAATCTGTCTTTTTTTCTGTGACTGTTCAGTTGCAAGAAATTTGCAGGATGTCTGTGTAAAAGATAGAGCCAAATAAATAGTGTCTAATTTGTTACCACTCAATACAGGAATTTTGCGTAAAAGGCAAAGGCAGTTAAATTCTAGTCCTTTCTGGTATTGCTGAGATGCAGGAATTTTAGCAGGATCTCTGCATAAAAGACAAAATGTACATTGGAAAAGCCTTGGGATATTACTATGCAACAATTTCCTGCCGTTTTGCTGGGTACTGCGTAAAAGGCAAAGTCTGTTAAGTTGTGTTTGTTTCTGTTACGGCGCCGGTGCACACCTCAAGACTGTTTAGTAATCCTGCCGCTGCAATCTACCCCTCCATCCGTCCCTGTACATGTTTTTAGTCTGCTGTTCTGTTCCACTGTATATTTTTCTAATTGTGTTTATTTTCGACTTGAGGTGTACTTGATGTCTAACGTATTTTTTACATGCTCCAAACCTCCCACTTCTCCCACCAAAATAAAAACTTTTGGTGACGTGGACTTCAAGAGTCTTTCTTTGGGAAGCTTTGCTCCTGGCCGCACAGAGAGAAAGTGTGTGCGTGTGTGTATGCTAATCTTAGCCATGCGACAGGAAAGGCATCATTTCCCGTGCAAACAAGGCTGTCATTATGTTATTCTGGTCTTTCTGGGCTCGCAGGTGTTCCACAAGCAGAGAAAAGGAGAAAGTTTTGCTCCATGCCAGTCGCCCCACAAACGATCTTTTGTTTCCAGGCGGTAGGCAACCTCGACGCCAGAGGACTCCATGGACCCCTTTTGTGGTCACTTAGGATGGATTTTTGCCCATAAAACCTTGATTTATATATTAGGGATGCACCGAAATGATTTTTTTTTGGGCTGAAAATGAGAAACGCTTGGCCGAAAACCGAAAAAATAAAAATAAAAGTTATTAGCAAAATAAAAAACAATGTTTAATATCACTCAGATTCAGTTTTTTTTCTTCTTCTTCTTCTTGACCACAACATCCTATTTTGGCAATATTTTTTCGGCTCCAATTTTATTTCGGCCGAATGCCGAAAATGCATATTTTTCTCATTTTCAACCGAAATTGTTCTCTGGCCGAATATTCGGTGCATCACTAATTTATATCCTCACAAAATAGTCCCTACAATCAATTTTTGGCCCTCAATCCTACGTGTACTATATTTACATCAATATATTTCGACAAGCTTCTGCACTCACAGGGCACTTCATTAGCTACGCAATCAATTTGTGAATGACAATAAATCTGAGTCTGTGTTTTCTATGGTGCTTACTCTTACATGCTGGATTGGTCGCCAGTCAATTGCAGGACATTAATAGTTGAACAATGGAATGGTCGACAACCAATGTCAGCACAGATGCCAGGCTGGACTAGACGCCTGTCTCTCTCAGGGCACAATATAGACAAATGATGAACTAATGTCCAGTTAATTAAAGGGCACAATGTAGTCAAACAATTAACTGGTGTGCTGGGCAATGTCAATTTGCAATCGGTGGGTGACCAGTTCAGCATGTACCCAATTTCTCTCGCCAAAAGTCATGCCCTCCAGTTCACTCGTTTGGAAGATGGACAGATGCTTTTTTTTGGGTGACTTTTTGTGTTTTTTAGAGCCACCTCGTGGACAAACGTTACGGCTGCACCCCATGTCAAGTGTCTTGTAAATTAATACAAAAGTGGACTATAGTATTTTGAATGTGTAGACGTAGAAGAAAACGTTTAATTATTAAGTCAATAGATTTTTTCTCTCAAACTAATTTCCAAGATTATTTTTTTGCCAAAATATGCAACTTTTTTTTAATAACTTTCTTTCAAATATTTTCCCAAAAAAAGGTCAAATATGATTAAATAAATAAAAAAATAGAAATCCCCTCCCCACAGATACATATAAAAAACAAGACTTCTTTCTAAAACTCTAGCTTTTTCAAATAACTTTTTCTAAAACTTGAAAAACCTTTCTCGAAAATATTCAACCTTAAACAATTTTTTTTAAAGTTATACCAAATATTTTCAACTCGCCCCCTCAAATTTATGATCTGTTAAAATTTGAACATTTGTTTCTAAAAGCAACATTTTCCCCTTCCAAATGGGACTTTTTTCTGGAAAATATGCAACTTTTTTCTCAACTGTGACTTTAGTAAAATATATTTTCCCCCTAATATGCATTACTTGTCAAAAATCTGTATTTTTTTCTGAAAACAAAAAACAACTTTATCGAAAAATAAGCAAATGTTTTTTTTCAGAAGCTACAAACACAAGCTTTCCTACAAAAAAATGCAACTTGTTTTCAACCTATCACCTTTTCTAAAACATTTTAAAACAACCTTTTCCTTAAAACATGCAACTTTTTTTCTGAAATATATTACTTCCCAGAATTATATGCATGCATCTCAAAATTATACAGCTATTATCAAATATTTCACATTGTTCTTAGAAATATCCGATTTGTTTTTCTCAAAAGTATGACTTTTTCTTGAAAGACTACGATTTTTAAATTAAACGGGGGTTTTCTCTCTCGTAGGATTAGAGGATATTAGATCAACTATACAGCACTGGTGAAACTTTGATGTATGGCAAATTTGTTATATGTCATTTAAATATGAAATCATTGACAAAAGTAGGACTGGTTGTGATGGTTGTGCGCATGCGCATGCGTTGTTACCGCAGCAGCGGGCGCGTGATCACGTGACGCTCGCATTTCCGACACAACAATACAACATACTCGCGTAGCAAGCGCTCCTCTCTTCTCTTCTCTCTCCCCTCCCTCGCTTCGTGCCAGGCTCTCTCTCTCTCTCTCTCTCTCTCTCTCTCTCTTTCGCTCGCTCGCTCGCTCTCGGCATGGCGGACGGCGAGAGGTCTCCGCTCCTGTCGGATCTGGGCGACGGCGCCCTCGGCAGCGGCAACGGCGGCCTGTCGCCGGGTGCGGCGCCCTACGGTGTGTCCAGCAAGCCACAGAGTGAGTAGTCGGTTGCCTCATCGCCGCCTTCGCGCTCACCATCTTCCGCTCGACTAGCCTGTTGCTAACAGCTAGCTGGCGCTGTGACAGTGACGGAGAACCGGCTCGACGTGCTTGTTTGCACCCCGGGAAATGACGTCGGTTGCCGGCTGTCTCTAGACGTTGTCCCCGGGGGAGACTGAATATTTTGTATTGACTCATTTTTTTCTCCAAGGACCTGAACGCATCACTACAGCTAACCAGCTAATCACTCTGCTGTAATAGCACGCGAGCTACCTCTTATTATCTGGCCAAAAATGCTCACTAAACGTCAAAATGGCAACTTCTCATCACCACAGTTATGTTACGACTCATCTAAAATATGCTAGTTGGGCTTTAAATTCTCACTGTCTTTTTCTACGAGCGCAATTAAGCTAATTGTGCTGGTTCACTGGTTAGCAAAAAGGAGAAACACCTGTTTTGATTGACACGTCACACGGCCAATCGGAAGACAGTAGAGGGCTGGTCTAAGCAGAGCTCTGGCCAGTGAGAAGCCGATGAGGGATGGGTTGGGTTCAGATGAGGTTTCTCCTCATCTATTTACTTATTTTCAGACAAATTAAAAACCTAAAGCAATAATATGAAGTCAACCATGTTAAATACGGGTGTCTCATTAGTTGTATCCCTCTCCCAGCAGCCCAAGAGTGTTTTCCGACCTAAAGCTGCATTGGAAGGCTAGTTAAACGTCAATTTCGCAGCTTGCCATTTTACGCGACTTGGCTACGACCTTTTTGTAACACTGTGGTCGTATTTAAAAAGCTTAGCGTCGCTCAGTTCGAACAGAATCAAGTTTAATTCGCCTTTTTCAATGGCCATCAGCACGAGAAACACCTGTCGGTAGACGTCGCAGGTCGGGTCCAAGCAGAGCTGTAGCCAATGAGTGGTCGATAATTGAGGCGTTGGGTTCAAAAGGGTCCCGTCTATGTAATATTTAATATTATATTTAAAAATGGTCTACTTTTTCGCAAATACTTACCCATTTTAATCAAATGAATAAGATGAAGAAATATTATATATAATTCATTTTAAGCATGTGCAGATTGATGGGTTGGATTTCCCTCCCAGCATTCCTGGAGTGTTTTCCTTGCAAAAGCTGCTTTCAGAAAGCAGAACTCGAGACCAAATCTTATTAGCTTGTTAATCATAAAGAGGTCACTTGTCATGGGAAATTCAACTTTTCTTTTTTTCTTGCAGTCCTGTTGTACCAACCCTTGTTTGTCACTCTTGTTTACCACCCCCTCTATCGGAATTTTTTACAAGACTAAGGTGTGGAATTACAAGAAATACTTCGTAGTATTATGAGAAAAAAATGTAACTTGACAGAATAATTAATAATCCCTCAAATCATATTTTTTTTTCAATAATACATTTTATTGGAATAAGGAATTTTATGAGAACCAAATTGTGGTATTGCGACGATAAAGTTACAATATTATGAGAGATAAAAACTGACCAAAGGAAAATACTGTTATGTAATTTTACAAGAATATAGTCAAAATTTTATGAGAATTATTTATTTTATTTTTCCTCAAGGATAAAGTTGTGGATTTTGCAATATCAAGTGAAGGGAAAATGTAAGTGAAGAGGGAGAGATTTTACGAGAACAAAAATCCAATTTTACAACAACAAAATTGAAAGTTTAAAAATAATGCATTTGTTATTTGTCTGAGACAAAGTTTTGACATAAGTTGCTAGTAAAAAATGGAATTTCAACAAAGAAAACCCTTGTTTTACAACAAAGTCAGATTTTTATGAAAATTAATTCTAACTTTAGAGCAACCAAGTTGTTAATAGTTATATGTCAAGGCATACTGTAGGTTGTAATATTATGAGGGGAAATTTAATTTTATAGTAAGAAATATCTAGTTTTACAAGAAAAAGACATCATTTGTGAGAATAAATTTTTGATTTGACAAGAACCAAGTTGTGGTGTTTTGCGAAAGAAGTTCAAATATTTTGAGAAGATGAGATAAGAGAGAGAAAAAACTATATGACAAGATCAAAAATAAAGAATAAAGTCAATGTTTTCTGAAAACCACATTTGTATTAATAGAATTACCGTATGTTGTAATTTTACAAAGGAAAAATAGACAATTTTGGAAAAATGCACCAGAAATGTCAGAATGCTGGTGGGTGTCCAATGCATAAAATGACCAATTACTACTTTCCTATCAGCTGTTTTATGACGTTTTTGACTCAGTAAAACATAGATACAATTTTTTTAATGGATATGTGACAATTGACTCTTTCTGTAGTTTGGTATTATTATCATTGTGTTTTTTTTAAACTCCCTATTCAGGCTTCCCACCTTTCCCCAGCCCCACGCAGCCGTCGGTGCTCCTGGGCGAGGACCCGCCTCCGTACTCGCCTCTCACCTCGCCCGAGAGCGGCAGCGCGCCCGTCATCAGCTGCCGGGTGTGCCAGAGTCTCATCTCGGTGGAGGGAAAAATCCACCAGCACGTGGTCAAGTGTGGTGTGTGTAATGAGGCCACGGTACGTCTTATTTGTTCCATTGAGAATAACGTAAAGTCAATTAATCCATTCAGGCTCAGACTGTCGGCATTGTAAAGCCTTAAAGGGATTCTTGACTCATTCAGCCATTTTCAGCAGTAAGACGTTAATATTTGGTCTATAATTAATTTGATAACTATTTTTCATGTACAGTTAATAGCTTTAGAAAGACATTTTGACACTTAAAATTGACTGAAAATGACATCACGTGTGTTCAGGGCGCAGTTAACGACCAATCATGGCTCAGTTTGCGAACGTTACATGACCAAACCCAGAAAACTCTGAGCAGCTGTCATGTCACAGCAAAAGGCAAAATGTGTTTTTAAAGGTGTTAATTGTAAATGAAAGTTGATGAAGTTATCAAATTAATTCTAGACAAAATGTGTTAATATATTTTTTATTGCTGAAAATAGCTGAATGAGTCAAGTATCACTTCAAATGTACATGCTTGAAGTTGTGTTTCAACATTCTTAACTCATCCACTGCCACTGGAGGAAAAAAGTGAAAAGCAAAACTATCAGCATTTGTTGCAGATTTTTCCTAAAAATAATTTGTAAAAATGTATTTGTTCTTTATTAATGTATTCATCAAATAAATGGTTAATTTATTGTAGCTGATCAATTATAAATATTAAACCATTATACATTTAACATTTTAAATGCAAGTGATGAGATTTGGTTAAATTTACTGTAAATGTAAAAGAAACATTTTACCTGATCCATTTCACTTTTTAATGAACTGATTATTTTATTTTACACAATTAGTTAATAATATTAGTTAATGTTTTTAAATTAGGTTTTTTTATATAATTAAATTTATTGTAAATAAAATGAAACATTATAGTAAAATATATATTTTTTTAAAAATACAGTAATTGATCCCTTATGTATTTTAAATCTCATGTATGAACTAAGGATTTTGGAGCCAATCAGCGAGTTAAAAAAAAAATGCTAACTGATCACCAGTCCAATCAGACGATTGAACAAACAACTTGTTTATTTACTTTACAGTCGACCCCCGCTATTTGTTTGTCCTTTAAATGCCCAATTGTACCAGATTTAGAATGGTGTTAGATTGTACAAATGAAATGTCTTTGTCCTAATAAAGATCTAAAAGAAAAAAAATGATAAAAAGAAAACGGCACTAGACACTTTGACAAAATGCAGTAGAATTGTTTTGCCTTGGTGGAGATCACTAACCCAACTGGCTAATATTGTAGTCGTGAGAGTCAGGTCTTGCAGGTGAAGGCAAATGACTTGCGTGTGATCTTTTGTGCAAATCCAGCAGCCGCAGCGTGCTGTTGAAACTTTGTCTGAGAAGCTGCTCACATGATTGCATTGTTCAAGTTGTTGCTGGGTTTCGTTGTTTGTTTGTTTTATAACACTAAAGCAACAAAAGAGCGACATTGGAGTCTACACCAATAATACAAATATGTGATTTTTCTTGACACATAATGTAAAAATAATATTTTAAATGTTCAACAAGTGAATGGCGCAGCTGGTCGAACGTTGCCCCTCCAACCCTCTTGTGCTGTTTTCTAAGGCGCTTGTGACTCTGATGTCCATGTGAAGTGAGGAATTCCTTTCTGTGCAGCCCATCAAGAACGCTCCGGCGGGGAAGAAGTACGTTCGCTGTCCCTGCAACTGCCTGCTCATCTGCAAAGTCACCTCCCAGCGGATCGCGTGTCCCAGGCCGTACTGGTACTTCATTTACACACTACACACACACAGTTCCAGTTGCTCATTAAGCTAGTCTCAAGTGGAATAGTTTTGTTTTTTGTTTATTTGGGTGGTGTCTTATTGTGTATTTTTTCCTGTACGTGTGGTTGCAGTAAGCGGATAATCAACCTGGGCCCAGTTCATCCCGGTCCAGCCAGTCCAGACCCCCAACCCGCCGGGGCCCGCGTCTCCTGCGGACATTGCAGCAACACCTTCCTGGTATGCCGGCCGTCGACTCTCTTGCCATTCATTAGTCCTCATTATGCTAGTTAGTTTAGCATCAAAAGTCTCAGATCAAGCTGGAGTTCTACTTCGTCGTTGTCGTCTTTTTCGTACGATTTATTTGTATTTTTTTTTCTCTTTTAGCAACAGCATTCAACATAAGACTGTTCAAATTTAAAATTATATATTTGTAAAAAAAATTTAAACAAAATTTATAAATGATAATTTTTGATATTTTGATGATGAAATTGAGTTAAACAGCTAGGAATATAAATGTATACTTTTCGAACATGTATGTCTAAATTACGACCAATTACTGGTTTGATTTTTTTATTTCTGGTTGCTTCATTTGATGTTAGTTTCTGTTTGTTTGAATTGTTTTTTTCTTCTTAAATTTTTTTACAAGTGTACTTATAATACATTTCCCCCCATTATTGTATACATGTGCCAAATAAACTTCTAAACATTTTCCAAATAAACTTCTAAAAAAATAATTATAATAAAAAAATATATAATTATAATTAAAAACTAAAGTTAATCTTTTAAAATATATAATTTAAATTATGTCAAATAAAAACAAAAATAACGCATAAATATATTAAAATATATAAGAAACATTATTTTAAAATATCATTTTATTTGTTTATTAAAAAAGTATAACTTGATCTTTGTATGATTATGTTTTAAATATTTGTACATTTTTTAAGGTAAGTCTACAAAAAAACAGTATGTTTTAAAATAAAAGCCTTCATTTTTTTCATGTAATTATATTAATGATAAAAATGAAATATTTTTGGAATAATACACATGGGTACAATATAAAAATGTCAACAAAAATATAAAACGAGGAAAATACGGATTACATTAACATACTTTTTTTTTTTAAGGTGATTAACGTAATTGTAATAATTGCGCTTATGTCTTTACACCAAAATATAACTGCTCGACAGTGTTAGTTGCTTTGCTAGCAAACAAAATGATGATGTAACTCTAACTCCGGCTTTGGTGGAGGTAATAAAAAGCGTTGAATGAGGTGCTTATTTATTATTCAGCGGGCCTCCACCTGTCCTGTTGGGGAACACGAGTACTAACCTGTGCCTGGGGTGCTGTAGCGCTTCTATCCTTGTCATCGATGGCCTGATAAACTTGTCTCTGCTGCACATACATATGAAGAAGAATGTCTGCGTGTACCTGTTCCTGCTGCTGACAATCATACCTCCGCAGCACAAAGTCGGCTAAATGCCGTCGTTCCTTCTCATTTACGCAGCAATTTATCGTCCACTTGTCCCTGTGGCTGCTCGCGTCTTTAATTTAATGGCCGTCAAGCTGCCGAGCGGACATTTTTTTCCACCGCGTAATTAGTGAGCCAACGCTGGCTAGCATTTCCACGGACACAGACGAGCATTTGTCTTCATCCAAACTGAAACGAAGCTCGGTGTCACTATTGGCCTCATTTTTTTTCATCAGTGCTTACAATTATTATTTTTTTTTTTTTACATACTGACACAGAAAGTCTGGAGGCTATTTGGCTTATGACATAGACGCCTTCGTATACTCAAAACAACTTGAAAAAGAAAAGAGTCAGTCCGTGCTTGAGCACGCTACAGGAAAAACTGATTGTCAGAATGTTTTGTGCTTGCAGTGGACCGAGTTCACGGACCGCACGCTGGCCAGATGCCCGCATTGCAGGAAAGTGTGAGTAATTATCATTTCTCTTTTGGCTTTTTTTTTGTTTATTTTGTAATATTTTTTTTTTACTTTTTATCAGGTCTTTTTGTGATATTTGTATATTTCTTTCTTTTCTTTTTTTTCTAATATTTTTTCAGATAATATCTTTGTATTTGCCTTACTATTGCAAAATGTTTTTTTAATTGTTATGTATTAAAATTGTAATATTTAAGTATTTGTGTAACTTGTTAATATTTTTCTTATACAGTGGTACCTTGGAGTTTGAACATAATTCATTCCTCCTGCGAAGTATTCAAGGTCCGAATTGTTCAACCTCCGAAACATTTTTTCCCATAGGAAATATTGTAAATGCAATGAATCCGTTCCCAAGCTCCAAAAACAGAAAATTCCAATTTGAATTTCTATTTGTTAGTTTTTTTACATTTACATTACCGTACAGTATTTAAACAATAAAAATACCTTACATTTCTTGTTGTGGTGTGATGGCATCGGGTGATGATAAATACTATGGTAATGCTAGCTTTAGTTCAGTAATGAGTTTGTGTATTTTACATTGGGCAAAACATGTGTTTTGTTACATAGTGTTAGACTACTAAGCGGTCCTTGAGTGCGTTGTTTAACCTCAGGCACGTTGTTGAACAGCTAAGGGGGTCCTCGTGCCAGTATTTACAGAAGTAGTCCTTCCTAATTCCACTGTGGTTCGTAGCACTGTATGTTTTTCTTTACTGCCACTGTTGTCTTTCTTTGGGCCCATGGCGAAGAAAATTGTCGTGGAAAAATCAAAATGCACTTGCGAGTATGGAGCACCTCCGGGAGTATTCACAATCTGACTGGAAATAAGCAGCGCATCGTCTCAACTACCACAATGTGAGCATTCGGCATTCGCTCGGCTTTACTCGGGTAGTCGTTTTCAAGGTATGTTCGGCTTACTTTGCTTTGCTTGGGTTTTTGAACTCCAAAAATGAGTTTATTACTCCGATTTTTTGGTTGAAGTCCGAATTGTACGAGTTCCGAGACGTTCAAACGCCGAGGTTCCACTGTAGTCCTTTTCCTAATGTTTTTTTGTTGTTGTCTAGTTTTGTATTTTCATTCTTGCCCTAGTATTTTTGTCAATTTTTTCATATTTATTTTCTCATTTTAATATTTTCTCATTTTAATATTTTAGTTATTTTCTGTCAAGCATTTTTATAATTTTGCTTAATATTTGTGGTGTATATTTTTGTAAATGTAATATTTATTGCAAGAATATTTGTAACTTTTGCTAATATTGTTTGTGTATTTTCCCATTCTTTTGGATTTTGCTTTGTCTAATATGCATTTTTTCCTACCATTTTTGTGAAATATTTTTTAACTAATATTTGTGTATTTTTTTCATCTAACATTTTGTATTTTTACATAATACAATGAATGTGTATCATGTGCATCCCAGTGAAGGGTCTTATAAATCCAACATTACATGATGTCTTGCTGCACTGTAGTTCCCTGTTAAATTGCATTATTTTCAGCCCTGATGTAATAACTTGTCAATGTTGTTTTTTGTGTGCACCGTCCAAATAGCTGTTTTGCAGAGATATGATCCTTTTATTGTCAACTTAGTCCAACAACAATCTGTTTTTTTAATAATAATAATGGGAGAATCATTTTTGCAAACATCCTCAACTTCTTTGTCAACCTTGCAGCTCCTCCATTGGTCAGCGGTATCCCAGGAGGCGGAGTTTGTGGTGTTTTCTGCTCTGCTTGCTGTTCTGTATCTCCACTGCTGGTCTGATTGTGAGTAAAATGGTGCAGTCATGCCAAAGTTTATGCTACTTTATTTATTTTAACGTTATTTATTTTCCTTTTCTATTCTCAAATTGTCTCTAATCTGCTCAGATTTAGACCAGATGTAGCTGTAAAACCTGGTGTGTTTTTGCAATGGAGCAAAAATGACTTTTACAGGCAGTGTTAAAAAAAAAAAAAAAAAAAAAGAAGAAGATTGAAATGCCAAAATACGTGATTTTACATTTTACGGTGTGGCTAAATGTGCAATCTGGATTTGACTCCACAAAAATGTATACCAACAAATGGGTAATAATTCAACGCATTGTTATTGATGGCCGTTAGAGGGCGCTAAAGGAGCACAAAACTGCAGAGTTGTTTTAAGCATTCTGCCCAACTCTCTTAGAAATGTGCTTTAAAAACATCTGTAATCCTTGCTATGAGATCCACAACAGCTGTCCTGCGCTTGGTTTCATCATCAAGTGGAATTCTAGTGGCGGTCTAATTAGACTTGAGCTCGACAAAATCACTTTACGGAGCCCCTCATGGAATGAAATGTGCAGCAAAAGTTAGTTTTGAAGAAGCCAATGAAAATAGACAAAATCAGCTTTTTAAACTGCCCGCTTTAGATCAAAATAATCTTTTAGGACATGGGTTTTTTACTGATTTTTTAAATTTAATTTTATTTTTATTTTTATTTTGTGGCTCTACTCAACCGGGGTTAGAATAGTTTTGGATTTTTCATTACAGTTAGTTTTTGTTTTGTTTTGACTTTTGTCTTTTAAATTCAGTTTCAGTTTTAAATTCAGTCAATTAAACTTTTATAGCTATGCAAAAACACGCATAAATTTACCACAAAAATAGTAACTGAATTTCTGTTTGTAACACTGTGGAGGTCAAGATAATTCAGTTTCAGAAACAAGAGTGGTTTCATTCACTTGCTGCTTTGTATCAAGGTCCGATTTGTGAAAACATCACATTAATGGTTCTTAAGTGTGGTCCGTTTACTGCAGATTGTTCTTGGCCCTCGGAAGAAAAGGTTTAGGCACTCCTGATGTACAGCAATACCAAAATAAAAACAGGAATTTAAATGTACTCAATTTAAAATGACTTGACAAAGACTTTCATCTTAATGAAGTAATGAAAACAGTTTGTTTTCATTAATTTTATTAACATAAGACATACTTTCAGTTAGTCTTTGTTTGTTTTTAAGCTTTTCTGTTTTTTTGTGCAAATTTACTTATTTCTTTTGTTTTTGTGAACTATTATAACCTTGCTCACAAATGAGATATAACATATTGTTTTTTTTTTGGTATCATACTGGCAACCCAGTACAGTCTTTCGAAGGCTTTTTGCCTTGAAGGACCAATGGAAATAGCCAAAGTCACCTTTTTAAAATGTTGGCTTCAGATCAAAATGTTAGACTTGCTGTGTTTTTTCAGGCGTGGGTTTTTGATGTTATGTTGTGCGTTTAATTTATCATTAATTTTGAGTTCTCATGTCAGTCCAATGAATTATCTAGAAGGCATTTTGCCTTGAAGGACCCCTGGAAATCGTTCTAACATGACAGCAAAACAAGTTATGCCCAAAAACACACAGGAAGTCTGCCATTTTGTTTCAAAGTTAAAGTTAAAGCTGCAATATGGAACTTTTTTTTACCAAAAGTTACTTTACAATAAGCTTTATATTTGACCATTTATGACTGAAATGTCTTCTAATTAGTCGATTAACACCTTAGCTGTTCACAATGGGTATTCCTGCAAGCCTCTGGCCAATAGTTTTCAGACTGGATTCAGGTTAGAATTTCCCGCGCCCCGCCTGGGATGTGACGTCATGTGCGTGGTGTGTACGTGAAGAACGGCATGTGCAGTTTCATTTTTTTGTCAGCAGGTGGCAGTAGCGATTCGAAATGGAATATTCCGCGTTCAGTAGCTTTAACTTTAAGTTTAGCTTTGAAACAAAATGGCAGACTTCCTGTGTGTTTATGGGCATACCTTGTTTTGACTTTTTCGTGTGTCAACTCATGATAGCTGTTGCTATTAAATTTCAAGTCACTACGAGCAACTTCCTGACATGCCACCCATATTCCTTTAGGCTGGCACGTGGCTGAAGGCTGAGACCTACCCTGGCATCTACGCCTCTTGGGCCGTTCTACTGCTTCTGGTTTTGGTGACCCTGGCACGGGCCTTCTACTGGGCTTGCATGCGGGTCAGCCAGCCTCTCCAGAGCTTCACATAGACTCCCCGGCCCCTCCTCCTGCCCTCGAACACCCCCACACTTTCCTCCAAACCTTCCCCCGAGTGGCCAGGCCAGTGGATGAATGGCTTTAAAACAAGAAGATAAGAAATATTTATTTCACTATACTGGTGATGTGGCTACTTCCTGTACTACATTTTATTCCATCTCCTCCGTCAGCTTTGTCATTTCCGCGCCTTGAACGAAGCATTTAGCATTTTCTAAACCAGCGACATTGATGCTGTCGCCGTCTTTGTAAATCAAAAGGATGAAGGAGCTGTTTGAAATGTTTCAACGCGTGTGAAGGTAGAACACCGCCTGCGAATATCCCCACACCCCCAAACCCCTGAGGAGCCACTTTGATCCTTCAAAAAGTGACGCTAATGGAAAGAATTTTGAGCATTAACAAAACATTTGACCAACAAATTCCGGATGGCGACGGCCAAACGGTCTTTGAAGCTAGCAAACAATTTTAACTGGAAATGAAAATGTTTCTCACCGGTCTCGACAGCTTTATTTGCTATTGCTAGTATAACGTAAACACATTTAAAGCAAAAAATACTGTTTGTTTGCTTGTTTTTTTCAAATATTTTGTATCATTTACTGTAATAGCACATTGCTTTGTGAAGCGTAAAAGAAAACGTTAAAATCCCTGCTTTCTATGAACGCACCACCAGGGGGACGTTACTTTTATTTTTAAGCTCAAGGTGAAAAGCTTCCTGATTGGTCACTCATGATGGGTGGGAGGAGCTTTGTTGTAAAGGAAGGAAGATGCTGTGTCTTTTGAAAGATCTGAGAATTGTAAAAAAGCTCTACCATAATCGCAATGTCGCTTTCAACTTGTTTCCTCTTAAGTTTTCATGAAAAGGACCTAAAACGAGGCTAGCTTTGATCTGATTTCTTTCGTGAAATTTTGAAGTGTGCATCGTCCTGGTAACCACAATCAAAATGAGACGAGTCAGTTCCGAGACCCCACGGCCATTAAATCGCAAAAACTTCCCCATAATCGCTGTCGCTTGATGTTTAGCGAGGCGAGCTTCTCCTTTGATTTGTCGTATTTCGAGAAATTGTGATGGATGACTTTACCATAATCCTGATCTTACTTCATGTATAGCAAGGCTAGCTTCCTCTTTGACACAAACTATTTCGTATCAAAAATGATTTATCGTAATGTGAACCACAATCAAAGAGCAAAACGAATCCGTTCCACTGCAAACTTTTCTGCAACGTGAAATTGTAAAACCATAATGATGTCGCCATGTGCACAAATCGTCTCCTTTAAGTTGGCAACATTAAGCTAGCTTTCGCCTTGATCGACTTGTTTAGTTAAAGTTGTAAATGGTGTGTTGTCATGGTAACTGCGAACAAAACAAACGATGAGCCCCTCAGACTTAAAATTCTAGATATTTACCATAATCGCGATATCGCTACAGCTGTGATTGTTTAAATCTGACGACGCTAACCTCCATTATCATGAATTCTCAAACTCTTTGATGAAGAACAAGGTTTTTTTTGTTGTAAATAATCTTTGTTTTTGCTGGTGTGACAGGAAGTGATTAAGCCAATCACTTGGAGAGGTGGGATGCAGGAAAAGAACACTAAAATTGTGATCATTTTTACTTCTGTTGCATATTTAATGATTTATTGTTTTTTTGTGATGAGCTACTAACCTGATGAGCCTGAAACACACCCACAATCACGTACATGCACACACACAAACACACACCCAGCACCTTACATTGCAAGTTATTTATTTATACATTGTCAAATTTTGCGCTAAATTCTCAATGACCGTGCTAGAGAGAACAAGCCTTAATGTTTTATCATTTTTCAATCATGTTTTTTTTTTTTTTTTTTTTTTTAAATCTGTTCAAATCAGTGCAGTAATTTGGATGGTGTTTTAATAAACCAGTTAATTGTGCGCGGCCTGTCTGGGGAGCAGTTTGTGATTCATGGACCACGTGAACCAACAGGCCGCCAAATAAAGACATGTCAAACGCACGCTTGTGTGGCTTCTTGTTTTTAAAGCACGCACACAAATACACACCGGCTAACGTGATCATTTTAACATAGATAATGCTATGATGTTAGCTCATAACACTAACATTAATGATATGCAGTGGTCCATTTAGTAGTTTGAATACCTTGTTCTCAGCAAGGTTATGTCTCATAAAATAATTTCATGCCCTTGTTAGCCAACAATGCTACTGCTAGAAACAAAAAACAAAACACTTTTCTCCAGACACAGGCATACTGAATGTTCTGTAATGCTATGTTATTAGCACAAAATGTTCATGTTATGCTATAGCCTACACGCACACGGCTGTCCTTGTGGTCATTTGAATCTCTGACAAAAACACACACATTTGTTTGCGCCAAGCTTGGCAGCATTTATCTTCCTAAAAATACTGCTATGCAATAGTTAGCTCAAAATGCTAACGTAATGCTGTGTGGTCAGCCACATGATAATATCTGGTGTGTAAGAAATTTTATTAGGTGTAAAATGATGTTTTGCAGTTGATTGTTAAAAATGCTAATAGAATGCTGTCGCACACCTATTCATTTGATTCCACATTTGTGCTCAGGTAAACAATGTTAGTGTTATCTATATGTTATATAATATGCATATGATAGGTATTGAAGTAAATATTCTGTTTCAATTTAATTCGGTTTTGATTTAGTTATAACTATTTAGAATTGGACAAAGTTGCTTTGATTTACTCAGTATAGTTTTGTGTGAGAATTCAAATGATGTGAGGGCGTTGGTTTTCTTTGTTCTCTCCTTAGAACATATGAGGTGGGGGAAAGCGAATGTGTTAATTAGACCCTTTGTTTATAAGACGGCTCCTCAGAGTCTCTCTGTCTCTTCTGTAAACAACGTCAACTCTTATCTGATTACCTGTTTTCCATCTTGGGACAAAGAGAGAGGGGGGCAGTTGGTCAACTGTGTTGAGATGTCATGTGATTCTGGGAGGGACTTCTAGGACAAAGGATATTACCGACGGGCGGAGTGAGAAACGACACAGATGAGGAAGGAGATGGAACCGAAAGGCTCCAAGCTCGTCTGTCCACAAATTTGTGTAATAAATCCTTAAGGAAATATCTCTTTTCACAGATCTCATTGTATGTTTTGTTAATCAACGGCATGAACACGCAAATAGTAAGAATCCTTCAGTATGCTAATGCTAACATTATGCTATAGGCCTACTACACCTCAAATGGTCACACCTGAATCTGTAAGCAATTCAGATGCACTTATGCTATGCTGTTGTTAGCCAAAGACACAAACGGAATGCTAGCTAGTTAGCTCATTAGCCAAAAAGACTAATGGAATGCATAGTCATTTGAATTCCTCAAAAAAGGGATGTGTGTCTGTATTACATGTAAATTATTGCTGCACTAATGCTTTTTTGACCCTCAAACAGATTCATTCTCTTTCCATTACTTCCCTGAGGGAATTTTTTTTGCCTTAAGTCCCAACCTTAATTTTTTTCCCCTAAAAGAGAAACATTTTGAGGTTTCTATAAAGGAAGGTCCTCTTTGTCCCGGCGCCTCTCAGGTTCTGTGAGGATGTCTTTTTTTTTTTTCTTTTTTTTTTTCTTGCCAGGACACAAAAGAGACGAAAGGTTTGGCAGCAGAAGCTTTAAGAGACCACACGAGTCCCCTGAGAGACACCTGAACCACCGGCTAGCCTTTGTAACCTTCTGAGGACGTCATCAAGTGCTTTTAGGTTACACACACAAATGCTCCCACACACTTACACTTCATTGTGACTTGCTGCAGGTCTTTTTCTTTATTGTCCTTTTATTGACTTAATTTTTCACTCGTTTCTTTACAGGGCCTGCGGGCGCCAGTGCTTCTTCTTTGTCATTTGTCTTCATGATGGAGATGGATAACTGTATCACAACCACATGGATGCACTATATATTATGGTCTATAATATAACCTATATATATAGTGCTACCTTGACATAATTATGCAATTTACTCTTTAAAAAAGTAATTTTCCTTATTGAAATTCATTCCAGTCCCTGAAAAAAAAAAACAATTGTCTCGGACAAAAAATGGTGCTCCTAGACTATTGTTATCTCTCGTATGTAGGATTTCTGCACTCAGTTTACAGTCGAGCTGTCAAATTGCTAGTGTCGCATTTTCACACGCACACACACACACAAAATAAACCGATTAAAAAAATAAACTCGATTTGACCCTTAAGACCCGTTTCAGTGTGACCCTCATCTGCTGCAATACCATCATCCTCTTCAACACATGCACACACACGCACTCACACACACACTCACACACACACACACAACACACACTTACAAGTTTGTTTTACTATCTTTGTGGGGCCATCTCATTGATATAATGCATTTCCTAGCCCCGCCCCCTAACCCCAACCATCAAAAATGATTGCCTACCCCTATTCCTTACCCTAACCTCAACCATAACCAAATTCAAACCTAAACTCTAAAATCAAGTCTTGACCCTCAAAAAGAGGTCTAAACTTGTGGGGCCCAGCAAAATGGCCCCACATGGACTGGTGGGCCCCACAACTCTGTGAAATGCTGAAAATGTTGGCCCCACTATGTAACAAAAACAAGTTTGTGTGTGTGTGTGTGTGCGTGTAAGTGCGCGCATGTACGTGTGTATGATAGGATTGAGATGAAGGGCAGGATGAGGATGAGGATAAAGAGTGTAAAGCTAAGCGCCAGATTAAAGCGAGCGCTCGCCAGCCGTAAAACAAACAGTCCTTTTAGCGCAGGATCAAATCCAGATTTAACCCCCGCACCTACACACACACTTACACGGCCAGTTTGTCACCGTAGCTGTAATACTGTTGACTGAGGGAGGGAGACATGGGTTGTTTCAGGATGTCGCCTCAGAAATTTCTCACACTCCCTCGTTCAAAACAGATGAGAATGTAGTGAGGATGTGGATAAAGGTGCGAGGGCGTAAAGGTTGTATTTGTGTCAACTTTTTGTCTGGTGTTTTCTTAAGGAGCAGAAATCATTTTTATCGCACACACAAAAAAAATCTTCTTCGTTTTTCCTCACATTCAAACTATCAAATCCATCCATTCATACAAGTCAAGTGTTGCCTTCAAGGACAGTATGAAATAATCACAGTTTTGCGAGTGTTCCTAATAAGTGTTTATTTGAATTGTCTCGTGATTTCCCGATGAATAATAAACTACAATTTACGTAAAAATTCTAATTCAAACACAGTGGGAACCCCACATATTTGCAGTACGGCATTTGTGGATTCAACTATTTACCATTTTTTTGTTTGAAAACCTATGCTCCGTTTTTCGTGTATTTAGATTTTTCAAATCCTAGTGAAATGCATTAAATAGAATACAACTGTGAAATAAAACTAAAATACTACAAAATCTGCAAATGATTGATTTTCATTATAGTTGCCTGCGATTGGCTGGCAACCAGTTCAGGGTGTAGCCCACCTTCTGCCCAAAGCCAGCTGGGTTAGGCTCCAGTGCCCCCGCGACCCTTGTGAGGACAAGCAGAGTTAAGAAATGCATGGATTATAGTTAAAATAAAATAAAATCCCAAAGGAAATGTGATAATGCAGGGGTAAAAAAAAATAAATAATAAAAAGTGAAAAATGCCACATATAAGCGAGGGTTCAGCAAATGATGAGTGAGCCCCCAAACAAGTAAATGAATCAGTGAATGCCAAAGCGGGGTCAACTGTAGTCATAGTGATGATGTCATGTCTATCAGGTAGACGTCTAGAAATGTGTGTGCATGTATGTGCATGAAAGTGTGTTTGGTATCAGGCTTTTGGGGGGGTGACCCCTGAGCTGCTAAAAGTCAATTAGCCGCATCCATAATTGATGTGTGTCTGGCAGACTATTTGTGTTTACACTGGAATTAAAAGCCTCCGGTGTCAGCTATCCCATCTCAAAGATTTGACGAGTATAAGCTTGCGTGTGTGTGTACTTGGTAATCTTATGGATTGTGTGTATTGCCACGGGCAGTTTCTGTTTTGAAATTCCATTTAGTGTTTGATCTCTTCATTTGTTGCACGCCACTAAAACGATGCTTGTAAAATCACTTTTGTTCATTTTCCGCATCCAAGTCAGGTGTTGCCTTCAGGGGCAGTCTGAAATTAGAGCCATCAAGTGACTTATCGGATTTTGTAACCATGTTTTACAAATATCAAAAAGTCAACTTATTTGAAAAACATTTTTATACTAGCATGCTATATATGGAGCTATGACTAGCATGCTAATAGCTTAGCATAAGTGGTTAAATTGGATAGTACTGTTTGTTGTTGGCTGCACATTCATCATATATATATATATATATATATAAAGAAAGTTATGTAAAAAAAAAAAAAAAAAAACTAAATCTAGTTACCTTTTTATGTTTTTATGTTAAAACTAAGATGACCCTCTGCTAATGTTAGCCAAAATGGTTGAAAAATAATCAAACCAATTCTTAATTTGCAATAAATAATCAACATGAAAGCAAAAGGCAGTTCATTCAACCATCCACGTTGAGTGTTACCTTCATGGAAAATCTGAAATCAAACTTTTTCTTTTTTTCTTTCTTTCATCCCTCCATCTATAGTAGCTACTAGCTATACTCAAGTGATGCATTCAGGGACAGTGTGGAATTATAGCACAGCTATCGTTTATTCTTCTCACCGTCTGTCCTTCCATCCATCCATCCATCCCAAATGGTGCCTTCGGGAAAAATCTGTAATCACAGTAGAAATAGAAATGACAACATATACTCACACAACTAACTGTCTGTCTGTCCGTCTATCTATCATCTATCAGTTCATCTATCTCGATGTGGGATGGGCAAGGAGAACGGGTAAGGGGTGCGGTGGGGGTGCCTGTGGGTGTTCCAGGAGGAGATTTTAAGATTGAGCTGCATCCATCCTTCAGTCTTGTCTCACTCGGAAAGCGGGCCACCTCATGCGTGTCATCTTTATCTTCATCTTACTCGTCTTCAACAAGGTAACTTGATTGCCATTTATGTTTCTCATTCTCTGTCCTTCAATCTAATTTTATTGTAAGGGAGGCATCAACGTGGTTTTATCCAGTACACTGGCAGTGTTGTTGAAAATAAGACTACAGTTACGTTACTGTTTTTTTTTTTTTCCTTCCTCAGATGCAGTGCACATGCTCACTCGATTATTGTTCGTCCCCTTACTGGAGTAGAAGTAAGCGTGTGTTTGTGTAGTGACCATGGCTGGACTGGCCATCTGGTATACAGGGCAGATGCCCGGTGGGCCGGCCTCTTTTGGGGCAGATGCAGCGCTTTTTAATTAGTATTTTCCTACATTTAGAGGGACCAGTCTGTTAATCTATTTCGAATATACACTCTAAAAACAGTTGAGTCAAAAGTAACCCATTTATGGATCAAAAATGGACTGATCCACTTTATGGGTCAATTTGACCCAACTTTCCGGGTCACTTTCTGTTTTATACAAAATGACCCAATTTTTGAACCCAACAACTCTTGAAAACAGTTGGGTCAAAAGTAACCCAAATATGGATCAAAAATGGACCGATCCACTTTATGGGTCAATTTCACTCAACTTTCTGGGTCATTTTCTGTTTTATACAAAATGACCCAATTTTTGGACCCAACAACTCGAAAAAAGTTGTTTGAAAAGTAACCCAATTATGGAACAGAAATGGACCGATCCACTTTATGGGTCAATTTGACCCAACTTCCCGGGTCATTTTCTGTTTTATACAAAATTACCCAATTTTTTAACCCAACAACTCTTGAAAACAGTTGGGTCAAAGGTAACCCAATTATGGATAAAAAATGGACCGATCCACTTTATGGGTCAATTTGACCCAACTTTCCGGGTCACTTTCTGTTTTCTACAAAATTACCCAATTTTTTAACCCAACAACTCTTGAAAACAGTTGGGTCAAAAGTAACCCAATTATGGATCAAAAATGGACCGATCCACTTTATGGGTCAATTTGACCCACCTTTCTGGGTCACTTTCTGTTTTATACAAAATTACCCAATTTTTGGACCCAACACCTCTAAAATAGTTGGTTGAAAAGTAACCCAATTATGGAACAGAAATGGACCGATTCCACTTTATGGGTAAATTTGACCCAACTTTCCGGGTCACTTTTTGTTTTATACATTTACAAAATGACCCAATTTTTTGACCTACGTAAAGGATCTGACTAATATTTATGAGTTGTTTTACGTTGAAAGACCCATTTCTTGACTCAAAGTTGGGTCAAATCAACCCAAGTAGGGGATCGGTCCATTTTTGACCCATAGTTGGGTTATTTTTGACCCAAATGTTTTTAGAGTGTAGATAGTAAACTGAAACCTCATCAATAAACATCAGTGGCAGAACTAAATGTTAACAGTTGGGCCGGGCTGGCGTGCCAGTCCAGCCCTGGTAGCGACTAATGCACAACTTTGACTTAAGCACATAAACAGACATTTTTAAATAAGTGCCTGCAGTAAAAATGTTTTTAATGTTCATTGTATCCTGTAGTGACACAATTTTAAAATAAATAAATAAATAGAGAGTAGTTGTTGACACTGTCAGTTGTGGCAATGAAATTTGATATCCTCCTGGGCAGCAGCGCTGTTCCCCGATTGGGCCTACAAGTCAGCGTGGTCTCCAGGCTCGCGTCAGGTGCAGCTGTGGCACTTCCTGTTGGAGCTACTGGGAGGCGGCCAAGGTGATGCCATCGGCTGGGGGTGTGAGTGGGGCGAGTTTGTCATCCGCGACCCTGAGCGGCTGGCACGGTTGTGGGGCGAGAGGAAGGGAAAGCCACACATGAACTATGACAAGCTGAGTCGGGCGCTAAGGTAACGCAACGACAGACCTTTTCAGAATTTTTGTGAACAATAGGCGCCAAAGTACTTCCGGGTGGCACAAAAGTAATTGGCTAACACTGACATGAGCAGAAAATAATGGCAAAAAGGAACAGATGCCTTAGTTAAGGTGGAGGGAATTATGAACAATTCTAAACAGCTAAAGACAACAACAAAAAAGTCAGTTAAAGCCTACTAGAACAACTGAACTTCATTTGAGGTATTCACAAGCAGAAATGTTAGCTAACTTCCATTTAAGGAGTTTTAAGGTGATTATTTTATTGTAAACAAAGCCACCACCCCAGTTACAAAGGCTTGTGTCAGGTTATTTTTTACTTTCAACACCTGAAAAGATAAAAAAATAACTAAAAAACGATGGAGTTGTAAAAGTTGGAAAAAGTTTTTAAATGATTTACCTTGGTTTCATTTTTTTTAAATGTCACAAAAAACAACATTTAAAAGGGTGTGTAGGCTTTTGATATCCCTTTACTGTATTTATAAAATATTTGTTTATGTTGTCATAATAGTTAATAGGTTGCCTACTAGTGCGCACTATACAATTTTCAATTTAAGGTTTGTTTACAAATGGCGCAATGGGAGTAAGCTCCGCCTTTTGCCACCCAGAAGTGCGTGTGACGTCATGGTGAAAATGAATGACATCATCATGACTGTATGACGCCATATTTAGATATTACTACAACAAGCGCATCCTGCACAAGACCAAAGGCAAGCGATTCACGTACAAGTTCGACTTCAGCAAACTCATCCTGGTCAACTACCACCTGCCGCCATCTTGTCATCAGGTCTTCATTACATCATCTCATAAACACACACACGCACACACACACACGCACTTAGAAGCCCAGGCAACGCAAGTAAAGATGTGGTATCAGAGCTGTATAGACTTTTTTAAGCTATTCGTTGTAGTGAGTGACTGATGCACAACGTTGCCTCCTTCCATCCATCTTCCAGATTCTCCAGAGCGGCCCTCACCTGCTCTTGCCACCATGCTGCCTTCCTCCTCCTCCTCCTCATCATCCTCATTCATTTGTCCCAGCACCGCCTTTTCTGCAGACCACCCCCTCGCCATTCATCACTTGGAGGGCCCACCTCAATGTTCTGAGGCTCGGGAAGCATATTCCAGGAGAGGGAGGGCTTTGACACAAGCTCCACAAATTTGTCCCAAAATATATTTTTTAGATTTATTATCGTATTCCTCCCAATAAGGAGATTGCACTAACAATGTGGCCCGCTTGTGTGTGAGTCAGTATTCAAGCTATATTATCTTGCTTTGTGTGTTTCGTTGTACTGTACTAAAATAAATAAGTGACGCGTTCCAACGTTTTCTTTTTGTTAGATCATAGATAGTTAAGAAAATGAATGGATGCTTTTCTTTTTAAATGTACCGCTCTGGGACGGCAGGGAACGCTTCCTTCCACATACCCGTTTTCTGAGTGGCAGAGATTCACAGCAGAACTTGACTCTGTTGTTTTTTACCCCCGACATCGTAGAGACACTAATTTTATGTATTAATAACCATACGAATTACTTGTTGTTTATGATTTATACTTATTAACGATTATTTAAAAAGTTTTAATAAGCATGCTGAGGTACAACCAAACGTCGACCCCTTCGAATTTCCTCCCCTTCAAAACCCTCGTACCCCTCGCAGGCGATCTTTGGCGGAAGTAGCAATTTTGGCGCGGAATGTTGCAGTTGTTGTGAGTGGGCTCTGCAGCGCGGGAATCTGTCTCCTCATTTGTGGACATTTATGTTGTTTATTTAACCGTCTAACGTGTTGATTCGACGGCCAAGGGAAGAGCTTGTTGACAACATGCAACGCAGCATTGCGTAAGTACTGTCGAAATTTTCCCTTTGACTGCTACGAGCTTGTTTATCTGGGGAGGGCAGTTAAGTTTGCGCGGGGTTGCCTAACTTTTTAAATCAGCGATAACTAAGACATTTGAGTGTGATATAACATCTATTTTTATTTAGTTGGAGGTTAATATGTTGTCTTTTGTGTTTTATTCTGCCTGTGGCGTAGTAGTAACGCGTCAAGCTAACGCCGCCTTTTTAAATGTGACGTCACATTAAACGCGGAAGTGTTACGGCTAACGCAAGGGACAAACCTCACGTAAACTAGAAAACCTGTTTGAAGTCATTAGTTTTAAAAAGGCATTTGTACGTCCTATGTATTCCTGTGTTAGGTAGCTGCGTCATTATAATGGTATGCAATTTTACTGTGTTGTTGTAAACAAAAATAGCTTTTTTCCTTCATTTTTTAGATCCTTTTTCCAGCCCAAAACGAAGGGCAAGGATGTTCAGAAGAAAGCCAGTGACGAACAAGTGAAAAAGTAAGATTTTGTAATACTGTAATGTAAAGTACGGAAGCGTATTACATTCACTTGGAAAAAAAAGTCATTTTTTTCTGACAAATTTTTTGGGGGAGCTTTTTTTTTTAAATCTTTTTTTATTGAATATTTTTCTTCCCTGTTTTTTAGTATTTTTTTCTGTTTAAAATATATATTTTTTTTCTCTGTTTTTCTGAATATTTTTTTCTGTTTTTCTGAGTAATTTTCCCGTTTTATAAAATAATATTTTTTTCTGTTTTTCTGAATATTTTTTTAAAGGGGTTTTCCCTCAGAGATTAGAGAACAAACCACAATACAGTATACACATTCATTCCTTTATTGAGAGCCAGTAAGTAAACATGACCATCTTATTGCATATGGAGGTATGCGGGAAAGTGTCCGCTTCTGCTATTAGCGAGTCTGCAACAAGTCACTTGGAGTTCAGAGGCAAAAAAAAAATTTTACTCAATATTTTTTCTTTAGTTTTTTGAATCCCCCCCCCTGTTTTTATGAGTAACCCCCCTGTTTTTATGGGGAAAAAAAATTCAGCCTGTTTTTCTGAAAAAAAAAAAAATCAGCCTGTTTTTCTGAATACTTTTTGACAGAAAAAAAAATATTCAGTTAAACAGAAAAACATATTCAGAAAATGTAAAAAATACTCAAAAAAACAAATCTCCCCCTCAAAAATTTGTCTGAAAAACAGGAGTTGTTTTCTTTTTTCCAAGTGAATGCAATACACTTCTGTAGTAAAGCACATAAATTTTGCTCTGACAAAAATGACTACTGTATTTAAAAAAAAAAAATCAATTCTACCCACACTTGTAAACCATTAACATTTTTAAATTACTGTACTTAAAAAAAATAATAAAATAAAATCCTGACAAATGTATGCTCCAGTTTCTGAAAAAAAGATGGGTGGGGGACCAACCGGCTTCCAGAAATTGTTCAATAAACAAATCAATCAATAATTAATATTTCATAACACATATTGCACTATGCACCCCCCAATATGACTGCAGCACTGTACTGATCATTGTTGCTTTAGCTCTATACATACTTGCATAACTGTTGTTGAACAATATTCCACTGCACTAGACACTTTAAAATGCTCAACAACCAAAGTTTTCTCTTATAACAATTACTGCGCTACTAGTCACTTTAAGAGGTATGACAATTACAACTGTACCCTCATTTGATGTAACGACTATTCTCACATGTCATGTCTTGTTTTTGTATTGATGTTTGTACTGTAACGGTTAAAATGAGGTTACCATAAATGTTGCCTAGGTTAAAGTAAAGTTCCCAGGATTTTTCCCAGTGCTTTCAGGCCCGTTACATCACAATTGCACAGGATCAGAGCACCTATTGAGGGTCACCCCATGGTGTAGTTATTAATGTGCTTGGTGTCTTCCAGGCCTATCAAAAGCCCGCTGAAGGCCCAAAACGGGGTCCACCAGGAGGACTCGCCCGTCAAGAAGGTTGCCAAACGCAGCCGACGGATTCTAGATAGTGACGACGATGACGACGACGACGAAGAAGTGAACTCCACCAAACAACAAGTCAAAGATGACGTCTTCAAGGCGGTGCCAACTCCTATGTCTCCGCCGCCGCCACCCCCAGCTCCTGCCACACCCGCCACGCCCTCCACCCCTGCCACTCCCGCCTCCTCCATGTCTCCAGGTACACCCAACTCTATTTCGTACTCTGGAGGCACCAGCAAGCGCAAGACAGGTAAGACTTAAGATGGAGCTAATGTAGTTTAAAAATTTTTTTTTAGCATTCTGTTACAGCATTGGATCAATTCTAATATGACAGAAAAATTGGAAATCCCTTATCCATGTATCCTAGTGTTTTTTTTTAATTTGTTTAGGAAAGGAAAAATAAAATTACATAAATATAATTAAACACATTCCCCAAAAAATAATTGACCTCTTAAGTGTGAGTACTTTTGGAGAAGAAAAAACTAAACATATATATTGAATATTATAATATATCAAATTTGTAAATATATTGAATTCATTTTGGGGGTAAATGATTTTAAAATGATATAATATTGTTATAAAAAAATATAACATTTATTAAGTTTAAAAATAATCTTAATTCATTCACTGCCATTGATGACTATAGACGTAAAAAATGAATGTAAACTATTTCTATAAGTTTAACTTTTTTTAAATTAATTTAATTTTTTCTGAAAACCTAGAATTTTTTTTTTACGGTACAGTCATAACAGATATAACATTTTTGATTAATCGTGAGTCAACTATTGAAGTCATGCGATTAATTACGATTAAAAAATTTAATCGTCTGACGCCCCTTATTTTTAATAATATTTTTTAATTAGGGGCGTCAGGCGATTACATTTTTTAAAATTGTTATTAATCACATGACTTCACTAGTTAACTAAAGATTAATCACAAATTTTATATCTGTTCTAAATTTAAAATATTTTTTTTCTAGGTTTTCATACTCTTGTTAGCAAAAGTGGGAAAAAATGTTAAACTAATAGAAATAGTTCAAATTAATTTTTGACGTCTATAGTCATCAATGGCAGTGAATGAGTTCATTTACGTTTTCATTTATTTAGCTTCTTGTGTGATGATGATGATGATGATGATGATGATGATGATGATGAAATCATCACGGAGAGTTCTTTCAAGTGCGATATTAGGAAGTAATGCTGCTTTTTCTTCTCCCCCGGTTTCTCATCGTTAAGGATGCTGAGTGTTCCCCACCACATAAAGTAGAATTGTTAAGGGGCCCTAAGTGGAGCGTCTTGTATTTTTAATGGTGTGCAAAAAAATTTGGATTTTTTCCCCTCTGTCGCCGTTTGATGCCCTCTTCAAGTGTGGCACGGAGCAAAAAACATTGTCATCGTTTAGAAGCGTGAATTAATTTTCTTTAATAATGAGGCAATCCGCTCGGGTGCTTTGATGTTAGCCAAAATGAATCCATAGGAAGAGTGCCTATTATACTTTAGATCGGGGCCATTACTCCCTATATGTAGATATCGGGACCCGTCTTCCATGGAGAGGCCCCAAATTTCTGCGAGGGGACGTATTGCGACATCATGGGGTGCGCACGTCATGCGTGCATGTTGTTCAATTATCTGTCGGCACCGCCCAAACCTCCCTTGCTTCCTTCCCCTCAGTCGACACATTTTTTTAAATTAAAAACAACTTCACCAAAATTGATTGTGGATTTAAATTTCAATATTATAAAGGGGACTATATTTTGCTTCATTTGTACATATTTTTTCTTTGTAAAAAAACAACAAAAAAAAACAATGAAAGTTTGAATAAAAAACAAATCTGGATATTTTTTTTAAATTATACTAATGGCATACTGCAGTAAACACTATGATTAACAATTAGAAAAATTATTAAATTCAAAATATTTAACAAAATATGTTTGTTAAATTCTAAAGATAATTGTAATAATTTTAATCATGAAAACACGATAAAAACATATTTAGGTCTGCATCCAAACAAATGATTTTCTTCCAACTTTTTTTTTTTTTTTTTTTTTAAATTAGTCCTCCTTTTGTATGACATCCACAGCGAGAAAAATGTTCCCCAAGAGGAAACTGCACGACAGCGGCAGCGACAGTCAAAAGGAGGACGAGGCCGTCAGTACGAATCCTGCGGTGGTAGTCGAGGTTCAGCGGAACAAACGAGCCCGCGTGGATGATGACGGCGATGACAAGACGGGTAAGTTCAGTCAACCACAGTGAAATACAGCCAAAATACCGGAAAACTACTTGTCTTTTGGCAACATCTCGCGGACACGTAATTGGGGCAGGTGAAAGAGGAAGTGTTTTCCTAGCTATGTCGCCACCTGGTGGTATTGTATAGGTATTCCAAGTATAAATGGAAAAAGCAGACCTGTCCATTTTTCCTTATCCTTATTCCTTATCTACCTTCCTTGTCCATTGGCTATCATCATGGTCCGACCGATAATTATTATTTTTTAGGCAGATACCGATTCCGATATTTGTCAGAATAAAATTCTGATAATCAATTAATCGGCTGATTAATAAAAAAAAGTACAATATAGTGAATAAAATAACTTATTTTTCTGTCCCTTTAACAATTACGGCAATAAAGGTATGAATTACAGGCAGATTGTTTGACTGTTTTAAATGAGTTTGTCTTTTAGTATTTGTTTAATTTTACAACACAGAGAAAGATTGGCAGAAATCGGATGTTTTTTTTGTACAGATTTTTAATTGCTTTGGTTGATTGTCCTTATTGTTGTATTACGTTGTAATATGTTGTGTAAATTAAAAGGAAAAAAAATAATTGGCTGATTCTACCGATTATAAAAGGGCTAAGATCTCCCAATTAAATCGACCAGCTGATTAATCGGTTGGGCCCAAGTTTAGTCACACTTCCATCAGGTGTCAAAGTCTCACGGGATCCTCCAAAGTCTCGCGAGACTTTAAAGCAGGAAGTACATTAAAATGCCAGGAAGGAAATAAATAGGAGTCCCTAATGGATATCCGACCACTAACTCAAAGTTCTGTGAAGCGTTCAATGTTCTGTTGGCTGGGGGTCACGACCTCGCCGCCTTCCTCCATTTTCCCGGGAGGGTGCCGGGTCGCCCCCGCTCAACACGGCTGACGTGGCCTCGCTTTGTGCGCAGACGAGGTCGCCGAAGAAGAAAACGAGGTCGCCGAAGAAGAAAGAGACGAGGAGGCGGCGATGGAGCAGGTGAGGGCGCAGGACAAAGAACCAGAGAAAGCGGCGCAGGGAGAAAAAAAGCTCGAAGAAGAGAAGGACGACAAAGACACCAAAAAGGAAGCCACCAAAGCTCCGATGAGCAGCTTCTTTGGTCAGAACACATGAGAATGGCATTTAGATATTTTTGTCACGTTGCATTAAAACAATTTTTATTTTTAGCTCCCAGAAAGGCAACAGTGAAGACTGAGAAGAAAAGTGAAGGAGAGAAAAAGACGCCGACTTCCTCAGCAGAGGACAGCAAAAATACCAAAAGGTGGGCAAACAGGAAGTGATGGTAAACAGGAAGTAGATTTGATTATCATTTTTATTTTTTTTTATTTTTTTCCGACAGCGAGTCGGTGTCGACCGAGATGGACTACAACCCATCCAGGCCCAACTACCACCCGCTTGAACACGCCTGCTGGAAGGAGGGACAAAAGTTGGTCTTTAACTCACCCGCTCTTTACCTACATGTGAACTTTTTACTAACCCACTTTTTACCCACCTGTGGAGGAGCACTTGCTGACGAATGAGTCCGCTTTTTACCCATGTATCCACTTTTAGTTGCCCACCATTTACTCACCCACCCATCTGGTGTCACCTCTTTTTACTCACTAGTTCTTTAGCCATGTATATACATGTAGCACACCCACTTTTTACTCACCCACATTTTAACAATCTAATAATATAATTGTGAATGCTCTTGTCCACACTGTAAAAAACACAGCTTGTATTTTTAATAAAATAATCATTTCACTTTTTAGCGAATGATGTCAATTCTAAACTTGTCTTCCACCAGAGTGCCTTACCTGGCAGTGGCTCGCACCTTTGAGAAGATTGAAGAGGACTCTGGCAGGTGAGAGCGCCACACGCTGGCAGGCGGACGTATATCAACGCACCTTACATGAACCTTTTTGTGTCCCAGTGCGAATGTTTAACGCAAACTGTGCTAGTGTGTCCAGCCGTGCTTTTTCCTTTTTAAAGGGAACTGACGAAAGCTGTAACTAATGTAAAAACTATACATTGAAAAGGATTTGTAAGTGAAGCCTGCTGCCTTTCAACACATTGCAAAGCGCATTCACAGACGGGGGACATTTTGACGGCTTTCCACGCGGGACTTAAAAACGCAGCAGACAGACAAATCTCGTTAGCCGCCTCGCTGCGTTCAAAGCCTCAAAGGTGTTTTTTTTTCTTTCTCCCTCTCGCTGTCTATTCTTCTACTCAGACTGAGGAACATCGAGACTCTGGCCAACCTGTTCCGCTCGGTGCTGCTGCTTTCTCCAGGTAAACGCCCGCTTTGTTGCAACGCTGGCGGGCGGCCGGCCGGCTGATGAATCTTCTTTTCATGTATGTTTGGATTTGTGTGTTTGTGTGGGGGCGAGATTGTCACACTGCATTAATGTGAAACACGTATTGCGTAATGCGCAATCAATATTATAAACCTTCCATATGTCTGTCAACAAGCGAGTGGATGGGAAACCTTGTGGAAGATGTTTTCAGATCTTTATAATGTGTGTGTGTGTGTGTAGACGACCTGCTTTGCTGCGTTTACTTGTGTCTGAACCAGTTGGGCCCCGCCTACCTCGGCATGGAGCTTGGCATCGGGGAGACGGTGCTGATGAAAGCTGTTGCACAGGCCACGGGTAACGCACACACACACAAACACGTTTTATACATATACCCTCACACATATTTTCACATTCTCAAATACACATACACTCACAGACATTTTCACTCTCACATTTGCATTTTTGCAACAAATGCGCAACCTTGACACGTACACACACTCTCACACTAACATTCTCACACTTTCCTACAATCTTACACTGACACATTCTTACATTCCATTAACGCTCTCTCACACACAGGCACAACATATACACATAGTCCAGGGGTGGCCAAGTTCGGTCCTCGAGAGCCACAATCCAGCCTGTTTTCCATGTTTCCCTCCTGCAGCGCAGCTGAATCTAATGATCAGCTAATCAGCAAGCTTTGCAGAACCCTAATAACGATCCTGATCATGAACCAGGTGTGTTAGGGGAGAGAAACATGGAAAACAGGCTGGATTGTGGCTCTCGAGGACCGAACTGACATAGTCTCTCTCGCTCACATGCCCACCCTTGACACACACCCACTCTCTCACATATACACTCTCACCCTGGCACATTCTCACATGAACTCACACTCATGCCACTCTCTCACCTACACTCTCAGTCCAATACATATTCACACATCACTCTCATACATACATATTCTCACATTACTCTCACATTTTTACACATACACGCACACATTCTTTCATAAATGCTCACTCTCTGACACTCACACATGCCCACCCTTGACGCGCATCCTCTCCCACACTAAAATACTCGTACATACACACTCTCACACAGCCATATTTTGACATGTACTCACACACAGGCACACTCTCACATGAATTCACACTCATACGCTCTCTCACAAAAAACATACACTCTCAGTCCATACATACGCACACATCACTCTCATACATACATATTCGCATATTACTCTCACATTTTTACACATACACGCACACATTCTTTCATTAATGCTCACCCTCTGACACACCCACATAAACACACACATTCTCTCACACTAACATACTCACTACACGCTCTCAAACAGACATATTTTAACATGCACTCACACACATGCATTCTCTCAAAGCTCCATACACATGCACATTCACACTTCGCATACATCACATACATACTCTCTCACATTCCTCTCACATAAACATATTCACCCACACGCACATGATTTCATAACGCACACTCTCTCTTTTACACACGCATCTTTATATACACATGCATGTACTTGACTCGCACACAATCTTACACTCTTAAATACACTCACACGACCACACACTGTGTTTCTTAACTCATACTCTCACTTACTCTCAAACCTACACTAACACTCACGTTCACTCTCACAAATACACATTTTCGCACACATACTGTACCCGCTTGACAATCACATACATGCAGACAGACACGGACACGTTGTTTACCCGCCGCTCTGTGGCTGCTAGGGCGCCAGCTGGACAAGGTCAAGGCCGAGGCCCAGGAGCGCGGGGACCTGGGTCTGGTGGCCGAGAGCTCCCGCAGTAATCAGCGCACCATGTTCAGGCCGGCCAGCCTGACTGTGGGCGGCGTCTTCAAGAAGCTCAAGGAGATCGCAAGCATGAGCGGCAACTCGGTGAGATGCCAAAGATAGCTTAGCTTAAGCATACGTGTTGGAAAAATGCTATTAACTCATTTGCTCCCAAATACGTATTGATACATTCATTCATTGATACATAAATATTACCATGTTCCCAAAGACGTATTTATAAGTTTTAAATGTTTTTTATGCTAGAGCATTCAGAAGGCTTTGATGCAGCCTCTGAACTGAAGAGAATGCTTTAAACAATGGTAGTTATTACAAAAACGGCCAGCAGGGGGCAGCAGAGTATAAGAGATCAACCAGGGGCATGTTGCAAAAAGCAGTGTTTTATACAGATTTGTGAATAATGATGATACTTAGCTCTAATGCTAATGGCTGCAAACCGGAAACAGATACAAATATACTTTTTTTCCTGATGAAAGAAGAGAGTCTAATCTTTCTTTTGGTAGGTTCCATGTTTTTATTGCAGTAGAACACAATATTCTGTGGGCCTTGCAAAATCAGTCAAAATCCAGTCAAACAGTCGGGAGCGAAAGGGATTGCTTCAATAAAAATGGCTGGGAGTGAAAGAGTTAAAAAGCCTGTTTTTCTTTTCTTTTTTTTACATTTTCTTGGTGTTGGTGCAAAAGTTGCACATCAGTCACTACAGTAGTCTGTTGAAAATATCAGTACATCCATCCACATGATGTCAAAGTTGCCCATGTGCTGCCATGCCAGACAACTATTCAAAAATGTTTTTTCCCCCCCTCTATCCATCTTTGGCGTTTTAATTCCCAAGTTGCACATCAGACATGACAGTAAAGATAAACACATTCTGTCAGAATCTTGAGTTTGAGGACTTTTTTTTCATATAGGAAAAAGGCCTTTTTAGTAGTTGCCTGCTGTAGTGACATTTAAACTTTATAACTCATGCATACGGAAGAAACCTTTTTTTTTTAAGTTACTACATATAGTGTCAGATGCACAAATTTGACATTAGCATGTACTCACATCGAAGATTTCTCTGTCATGCTCTCTGCTGTAGTGACAGTTGCATGTTGTTGACATCAAGGCTCACGAATAGCGAGGAAAGTGGCTATGAATAGCTCTCCACTGTAGTGACTGATGAGCAACGCTTGGCTTCAACGTTCGTAGAAGAAAATAGTTTATTTGAATAGCTGTTTGATGTCATGACTGATGCGCACCGTTTGAAATCAAGCCCCATGCGACAAACGTTTTTTAGTAGTGAACGTACCCTCTAGCAATAAGCGCCCTCTCCTCGTCTTCTCGGTGGAGTTTGTTCCTTTCCTTTGACCTCAAGTCTTTGCCGCTTGTCTCCTGGCTCGTCCCTGAATCTCAACATCGTCCCTCTCCCGCCGCCGCAGGCTATGAATAAGAAGATCGACATCATCAAAGGACTCTTTGTGGCCTGCCGCTTCTCCGAGGCCCGCTATATCGTCAGGTAATGGGAGCGTCGCCAGTTGAGCCCAGCGCGATTCGCCCAGTCCGGACTGACTGACTGATGAATTGATTGATCGTTTGATTGATTGACAGGTCTCTAGCTGGGAAGCTGCGGATCGGACTGGCCGAGCAGAGCGTCCTTTCGGCGTTGAGTCAAGCTGTGTGCCTCACGACACCTCAAAAAGGTATGTTTTCTGGTCTGCATTTGTCAGCTACTCATTCGCAGCACTTTTTTTTTTGCAATCACGATGAATACCAGTGGGTAGGAGCGTATGAGATGACTTTGAAATCCATATGAATATTTATAGAAATATATATTTTATTTTTTTAACTGTTGCTCACACTAGTGACTGATGCCAGATGATGATTTTGACATCAACTCATTCTAACCCAAAAACGTTTTATATGTTTTTTGTATAAATACGTTTTTAATACTTTGTCCTTCACTCCCCCAAACGTAATTATACGTTTTTTTTGTTTTGTTTTTAATGCTAGAGCATACAGAAGGCTTTGATGCAGCTTCTGACCTCAAGTGGTCGCTTAAAGCAATGGTAGTTATTACAAAAAAATGGCCAGCAGGTGTCAGCAGAGTATAAGAGATCAACCAGGGCCAGGTTGCAAAACTCTTTTCACCAGTGTTTTCAACAGGTTTGTGAATAATGATGAAACTTTCGAAGGGAGTTGCTTCAGTGAAAATGGCTGGGAGTGAATGAATTAAGAATAAAGCTTTTAGAAGAAAACACTCCTCTCCTGTAGTGACAGATACGAAACTGTAATTTCAACACTTTTGCGTATAGAATAAAAACGCCCATTGTTTTTAAATAGCTGTCCACTGTAGTGACTAATTCACAACTTGCACATCAATGATGTATCTAGAAGAAACCTACTTCTGTAATTGTTCTTTCCATTTTTTTGTTAAGCTTGTGTAAGAATTTCTCTTATCACCGAGTGTGGTGTCAGGACGTCTTTTTGGAGAAGTCATCTGGAGAGTCGTCCCCCTTATCGGCGGATGAAACACGAGTTCCATTTTCCTCTCGGCTGCTCCACTTGGCGCACATTTTTTTTTTGGGTCGAATTGTGTTACCCACACGCCATTTAAATAATGCAGCCTCCGAGGTCGGAAAGGGGCCATGTTTTATTTATAGAACGCTCATTAAAGGTGTTTAAATATCCCTTACAAGAGTCACTGAAGAATTTTATAACATCCCATCTTCCTGCTTCTAGGTTCCCGAAAAACTCGAGAACGTGATGATTAGGAATCAACCCACTTTTTCTCTCTCTTTTTTTTTTTAAACTCGTTGCTGACGTTCCTGACGGGCTTCACCTTCTCACCAGATGCAATCACACACACACGCACAGCCAATTAACTTGTTTTAACGCCAAACGAATTAGCATTCAGAGCTCATTCGCCAGCGCTTTAATAAGAGCCAATTAGACCCCGGGCTCAGTGGGTAAATTTGCATTGATCTGCAGCCCGCGCCGGAAATGTTGCGCTTAATATTTGATATTTATTTGTTTATTTTCCAACTGAAGAGTTATCTAATCAGGCAGCCCCGGGCATGGTACAATATGCTTTGGAATAGCCTGCAATTAAAGCTGGTGCTGTTCCACCCCTGTCCCGCCGGGGGCGCTAATGCACCTTAAAATCTGTTTCCCAATTTTAATCACGATAACAAGCTGAAAAAAAAACCCCATCCAAAACTAAAGGAGCATTGATTGAAGATCTGTTTAATATCTAAGTCTTGAGTTGTGCATCGTTTACTGCAGTGGATAGATAGGCCCTCCTTTTTTTTTGATAGGTGGCATTATATGGGATGGCACACCAGTTTCTAAAGTAGTGACTCATGCGGAACTTTGACATTAAGACTCCTGTATATACCGTAGATGAAAACTGAATATTTGAATAGGTGACCACTGAAGTCACTGATGCAATAACATTGAAATCAAGTTCTATTGGAAGAAAACCGCTTAAAAAAAATAAATAAGAAGATATTCCACTCTAGTGACTGACTGACTCAAGACTTGAGCCCATAGGGGAAAAAAAACGTTTTATAGTAATTGTCCACTTTTTGCCAATTTCCCGTACGTGTCTGCTAATAAAATCCCTGTGCGGTGCTGCGAGGTTGCTCGTTACATCACAAATGGACCCCTCAGTTCTTGTAAACAGAACCTTGGGCCAGCCATAAAAGGACCACTGATGCGACCCTGGTGTGTTATAGATTCTGCCAACCGTGGCGACACATAATAAGCATATTTGGCTCACAAAATGGATGCCGGGTGATGTGTTTTGTTCCAGGTGCCACCCACGCCGTGATGGATGCCGGGAAAGGGATGACCACTGAGAGCAGGCGTGCTTGGATAGAAGAGAAGAGTCTTATTCTGAAGCAGACGTACTGGTAAGGACAGCTGATAATGTTTGTGGTTTAGTTTTTTCCTCTTCCTTCCTTTTGACAACTAAAAGTGAATTTGTTTTAAACTTCTTAAATAAAAGTGGCACCATATGTTGCCATGTAGTCTTTTAAAAAAATAGCAGTAACTGTTAAATGTTAAACAACTGCTACTTTAACATACAGAACATCAACACATACAGACATGCACAACAAACAAAAATATGTTAATATTTTGATAGTATTTGAGCAATATTCCAATTTTTTTCTAGTAAGATAAGGTTTTATTTTATCACGAGAAATAACAAAATCTTCATTACGTTTTACCTCAATCCTGTTATGGCCACAAATTTTCCACGTGAATTATTTTTTTTTTAAACTCATTTGCTCCCAAAAACGTATACACATTTTCTATTTCAAATATTGCCTTGGTCCCAAAAGCTTATTTATATGTTTTTTATGTTTTTTTTGTTGTTTTTTTAATGCTAGAGCATACAGAAGGCTTTGATGCAGCCTCTGACCTGAAGAGGTCACTTGATGGTAGTTATTACAAAAAAAACGTCCAGCAGGTGACAGCAGAGTATAAGAGATCAACCAATGCCATGTTGCAACAAGCTCTTTTCCCCAGTGTTTTGAACAGGCTTGTGAATAATGATGAAACTTAGCTATATTCTAATGCTAATTGCTGCAAAACGGAAACAGATACAAATATACATTTTTTTCTCTGATGAAAGAAGAGACTCTAATCTTTCTTTTGGTAAATTCCATGTTTTTATAACAATAGAACACAATATTCTGTGGGCCTTTCAAAATCCAGTCAAACAACCGGGAGCGAAGGCGGTTGCTTCAGTGAAAATGGCTGGGAGTGAATGAGTTAAAGATTCACAAAAATCTAAAGGTTTTTATTTTGACTTAAATCTTGCAGATAGTCTTTTTTTCTTGTAAGGTATATTCTTTTGAAAATCATAACTCATTTTTGTAATATTGCTATTATTGGGCGGCTCATGGATGACTGGTTAGCACGTGCGCCTCCCAGTGCAGAGAATGTGAGATAGAGTCCGGGCTTTGGCCTTCCTAGGTGTTGTTTGCATGTTCTCCCCGTGCTTGCGTGGGTTTTCTCCGGGTACTCCGGTTTCCTCCCACATTCCAAAGACATGCATGGCAGATTAATTGAACACTCTAAATTGTCCATAGGTGTGATTGTGAGTGTGGATGGTTGTTCGTTTCTGTGCTCCCTGGATTGGCTGGCAACCAGTTCAGGCGGTACCCCGCCTACTGCCCGAAGCCAGCTGGGATAGGCTCCAGCGCCCTACATGACCCTTGTGAGGACAAGTGGTTAAGAAAATGGATGGATGGATTTCTTGAATTGTAAAATAAAAATAAAAATCCCCAAAACTACTTTTTACTCATTTTACTTTGTTCTTGCCATACTGTCTCTTGTTAAATTGTGAAAGAATAAAAAACTAAATCACACAAATAGTTGCGAGTATATGGTATCAACCCTTGAAAACAAAAAATCTGTAAAATTGCATGGCTCTAATGATGAAGCGCAGTATAGTGGAGGAATGCTGTATTTTGAACATTCTTATGTGTTTATCACTCCGTAATCCGCACCTTTCTCTTGTGCCCATGTCCAGCGAGATGCCCAACTACGACATCCTCATCCCTGTCCTCCTTAAAGAAGGCATCGACCAGCTGCCCAATCACTGCAAGCTCACCCCAGGTAAACAACCAATTGGGAGGCTGCAAAGATAATGCAAAGTTTATTGATCTGTTTGCTGGAGGCCAACTGATAATGATAAACAATTATTCCTGATTACACTACCTGATAAGTAACTGCAATGTAAAAAAAAACTGTAAGCATCTGTAAGTGGTAGTTATTGATCTTAGAGAAGACAATTTGGTTTGAAGCAGCCATCTTAGTGTCATTTTGGGGTCCTTCAAAGACAAAATCGTCTTTGGAGGCAATTTTATCCAAAAGCAATAAAGCATATAATTTAATAGCAGTGTCTATTGTGAGTAGACCCACAAAAAAAAACAAGGAAGTCATGGCCAAAAACACGCAGGAAGTCTGCCATTTTGTTTCAAAGCGGCCATATTTTGGACATTCTAGGGGTTCGTCAAAGATGAACTCTTCCCTGAACGCACTTTCACTTTGCAAGATGAACTGCAAAACTATGTTGATGAGTAGACCCACAAAAAAGTCTAGGAACTAATGCCCAAAAAGACTCAGGAAGGCAGCCAATTTATTTCGAATAGTCAATTTTTACATTTATCGGGGTCTTTCAAAGACAAACTCCACTTTGGAGGCAATTTCACCCAGCAGCAGGAAATGTAATAGTAATGTCGAACATGAGTAGACCCACCAAAAAGTCTTTAAGAACCCATGTCAAAAAAAAAAAACAGAAGAAGGTAGCCATTATGTTTTGAAGCATCCACTTTAGCTATTTCGACCATTTCTAGGGTCCATTCTCAAACCATACTCAAAACCAGTTTCATATAAGAAAATCAAATTTAATAGCAAGCTCTGTCATTAGTAGACCCACCAAAAAGTCTCAAGAACCCATGCCCGAAAAGACACAGGAAGTCAGCCATTTTGTTTCGAATAGTCAATTTTTGTGTAATTTTTTGGGGTCTTTCAAAGACAAACTCCACTTTGGAGGCAATTTCAGCTAGCAGCATGACATTTACCCATGCCCAAAAAAAAACCACAGGAAGGTAGCCATTTTGTTTTGAATTGTCCACTTGAGCTATTTTGGCCATTTCTAGGGTCCATTCTCAAACCATACTCAAAACCAGTTTCATATAAGAAGATGATATTTAATAATGTCAATCATGAGTCCACCCACAAAAAAATTCTCTGAACCGATGCCTGAAAACACAGTAAGTTTGCCATTATGTTTCAAAGCGGCTATTTTAGAGTCATTTTGGCCGCTCCTTACAGTATATAGCCATACTCCAAACACATTTTTTTTTTTTTTTCATGAGTAGACCCACAAAAAAGTCTCATGAAGCCATGCCCAAAAAGACACAGGAGGTCTGTCATTTTGTTTCAAAGCGGCCATTTTACCTTAAAGTTATTCTCCTCTTTTCCATGAAGTCCTTCAAAGATGAATTCTTATTGAAAGTGCGTATGAACTCTTTCCCGTCCTTTTCCTTTCCTCCTCCATCTCCCCACCCTCTACCCCTGTGTGGCAGGTGTACCCCTAAGGCCTATGCTGGCACACCCCACTAAGGGAGTTGGGGAGGTGATGAAACGCTTTGACGAGGCTGCGTTCACCTGCGAGTATAAATATGACGGCGAGCGTGCGCAGGTGAGTTTCATTTGTGTGAGAGTGAAGTGGTCGGCACATACACACAAACACACGCACACTCTGTGTTCACTGGAGTGGGATGTTCCTCTATTGTGCACCTATTCTTTCAAGATAAACATTAGCGCCGCTGTTCCCTTGGGCCTGCTGGCAGAAAAAGCGCGGAGCTTCTAAAGGGAGGATGATGAAGAGTATTTTTCTTTTGGTGTGTGTGTTGAAGAAAGGGGCGAGAGAGAGACGTAAGAGGGGAAGAAGCAAACATGTAAGACACAGCAGGAGGCGTCCGCATAAAGAGACGCAGATTGTAATGCAAACCCATCCAGCTTGCAGCGTTAATTCCGGACAGTCATGCCTATAAAGAGCCTTTGAGCTGGGCTCCTTCCAAATAAGAAGGCGGCTCAGTGTCTTCTGCAGTTGTTATTTCACGCAACGGCCAGCAGGGGAACTCATGATCCACCATATATCCAGTTTCTCTCACTCTTGCACTCACTCACTTTTGTGTCTTAATGTGTGCGGTGAATAACAACAACAGTAGCCACCCATCAAATCAGTCAAGTGAGTGATTGTGTGCATATTTGGTGGGTTCATTCGTCAAAGTCCACGCTCATTGATCAGCGCGGAAGGAGAAAAGGGCAGTAATTGAGACGCGGAGTCGACATCTGTAGCGTCGGTCAGTGTTGACGCATCTGTCGCGAGGATTGATGAGTGCGCTATCAACCGATGATGGCTTTTAGTTCGCACAGGTGATCGTTTTGGCCAGTCCTGTAAGACATGGCCTGTAATGCCAATAATATATTCATTTTTATCTAACACTTTTTGACCTATTCAAACATACTTTGTTGTTTTTAATTAGGATAAAGTTATTTCTTTATTCGTTTGTATTCACTTTTAGCAATTTTAATAAATACATTATTTTTTTTAATTAAAAGTGTCATTTAAAAAAAACATTTGAATCTTTCTATTAATTTTATACATTGCATTTAGTAGATTGATTTAAAGTATTAATAGCAAAATTTATATTTACATTCATCTGTAGTGTTCAATACAATTAATGCATTATTGATTTTTTGAATTTAATAAAATGTATTTTAAAAATGTTTTTAAAGTACAGTATTTTATCAGTTTGTTTACTCATTTGTATTAATTAATCTATTATTCAAACTATATTACAGCATTTGTACTTGGTACTTACTGTCAGTGTTGAGTGATTTAATAATTTTAATTGATACATGAAAATATGAACAAATTATAGAGTAATGTATGATAAAATCTAATATAGAGTAGACCCATGCGTACTAAAAAATATATTTTTCAAATATATTTTGGGGAAATGCTTATTGGTGGTATGTACCTGCTTCCAAATATTTGCTTGTTTTTTTTCTTTTCTTTCTTTCCGAATGGAATTATAATTGCCATCAGTTATTCATGAAATATATTCCCGCAAATAAAAGGTGTCCACTGTTATCTTAATTCAACTCTTTGACTGCCAGACGTTTTCAGAAACCGGATGTCGCCAGTGCCAGCCGATTTAAGCATTTTGACTGATCTTTCAAGGCCCACAGAAAATGTTGTGTTTGGACTATGGAAACACACATACTACCAAATGAAAGATTGAACTCTCATCTTTCATCAGAAAAAAAAGTTTGTTTCTACCTTATTCCGTTCTTCAGTAATCAACAATAGAAAATGGTTACTTTCACCGAAATGCTCTGTTTTGAAACAAAAAGTGGAAAAAAAGAGCTTTTTGTGAAACGATGTTATTTCATGCACTCTAGTGAATTGTACACTTCTTTTTGTCCATGAATGATGCCACAAACACCTAAATAGTGCTTTACTTCTGTAATACACCACCACCAACAATGAAAAAGTGTTTTTAGATTGCAAAATACGTTTATTTCCACTCAACAGTGTAACAATTTGACAAAACAATTTCGCAAACTATTTACAAATGTGTGCAACTGTGGTACTATTTACAATTGTGTGGATGTTTCAAATACAGTTTTTCTTTTTGTAACGCTCTCCTGCGTGCAAGGAGAGGGAGCAGGGTTTGCACAACAGATTACTTTCACTTTCCATTGTCCGTTTCGCGTGCAGACGGCCTTTTTTTCCGGGGAATAGCAAGTAGCAGACTGTACCCACTCCTCCGATGAATATGCATTGGACTCGGGGTACGCTTCGTCGTCAGATTGAACGTCCGCCTGAGCGTGCTCCGTTGTGCTACGCATTTTCCGGTGTTGGCATCGCTAGCCCGTGAACCTTTTATGACGTCGTCATAGCCGCCGCGTCAACGCTTCCAACTTCGCCGTCAACCTCGGAGTCACCATCATCATCATCGATGATGATCATCGTCGTCATCAATGTGCTCTTTATAGCGTTGGTCGATGCTTCTCGTCTTTGAAAAAAACGGCTCGACCGTGAGCTGCTTGTAAACCGGTCGCCATTATGGCTTCTTCAGCCATTGTCCCCTCAACACTCTAGCCCCGCCTCACATCTTCTGCTGACGCCTACCCAATCTTGTCAAAAGAGAGTCATTGCTGCCATCTAGGGGCCAAAAATAGTCATTAGGCTCAATAGACCTGCTTGAAACTTTCAACACAGCTGGGGAAGGCTTTCCTCCACCCGTTTCAAAAAAAATAAAAAAAAATAAAAAAAATTGGATGACGTCTTTTAACGTCATTGGCAGTGAAAGAGTTCATTTGTTTATTAAATCTACACTATGTTGTACTCCATTTAGAATACATGTATTCAGTTTATCACTGTAGTACATTACATAATTTTGTTTTTTTATGCAATATTCATATATATAATTCTTTATTATTTATTCATATTAATGAATAGATAATATAGTAGCATGTTGAAAAGACAGCAAGTTTTTGGCTAATGATCACAAAGGGGGGTGGGGATTGGACAAAATGTCACATCCCAATTGTGTTGTTATCTCTCACGGTGCAGTATCCAGTATTTGTTTTCACTGGAGCGACCACTCACTACTCACAACAATGGCACAGCAGTAGCTGTGTCTTTTGTGTTGACTTTTTATGTAGTGCACACAGCAGCTCCAGATTGTTTCCACTTGTACGCCTCTTGAGCAGATCAGCCGCCGCTACGGATGCCAGCATGTGGCCAAACAAAAAACGTCAAATCTCGCCGCAATTAGGCTCCTCTCTCGGCACAGGAGAGCGAGGGAAAACAGACGGCCCGAAGCCGGCAAATGAGCTGAAGCGTCTTTTGGACGAGACGAGTTTAAATGTCTGGATTGTTTGAGGCTCTTTGCATCCCCGGCAGCATCTGTTGCGACGGCGACTTGTGTCTGCCGTCGTTTTGTTCCAGAGCTAAGCGGCAGTTTGACGTCTCGGGCACATTTGTTTAGAGCAGCGCGTAAGCAAATCGCCATCCGAGTGACAGCGTTGACAAATGAAACATGGGTGCAAATTTCGGAGGGATCTAATTCAGTGATGTAGCGCATCACAAGAAATATTAACCTGTGCCTTGGAAGTTATGTTTATGTCTAAATGTAATTGCTTCTGTACTTTTTGATATTGTAGCGTAGCCTTTCAGTCATGGGAATGTGTTTGCATCCCTTCAAACTTTGACGCAAATGTATTCGCTGCCACAGATGACACACATTAATAAGCACATTTATTCAAGAGATGCCTGACGGAACAGCCGGCCAATGCTACGCTCTCATTCACTGACACCCACATCACTCACCAGATCATTTTTAATAACCAGCCAGTCATTTTCGATATATTTCTATAGCGCTTTGGTTAGCAAGCAGAGAAATTGCAAACTTTTAACCACTTGATCAATTCATGTTGATCTTTATCCCCATTTTGGCTGTTAATGTTTGTGAGGTTGTTTTATGTGAGTGTCATAATTATTTAAGCCTTGGTAGAGGTCTGTTCTTTGAAATGTCTGCATCCTGATCATTTAACTCATTCACTCCCAGCCATTTTCACAGAAGCAATCCCCTTCACTCCCGACTGGATTTTGACAGATTTTAAAAGGCCCACAGAATATTGTTTTCTATTGCTGTAAAAACATCCAAAAGAAAGATTAGTCTCTTCTTTCATCAGGAAAAAAAAAGTATATTTCTATCTGTTTCCTTTTTGCAGCAATTAGCATTAGAATATAGCTAAGTTTCATCATTATTTCAAAATGTGAGTGATGAGCTTTTTTAAAACATGGCCCCTGGTTGATCTCTTTTGCTCTGCTGCCACCTGCTGGCCGTTTGTGTAATAACTACCATTTCTTCAACCGTTCTTTGCAGTTGAGAGGCTGCAATCCCCCCCCCCCCCCCAATCCCACACACACACAAAACGTATAAATACGTTTGTGGGACACTTAAAACATTTAAAATTGAACGTATTTAGACGTTTTCGGGAGCAAATGAGTTAATTGAAGTCGCGTGGAAAATGTTCCATTTTAACCACTTTATTAAGTCACTGTGGATGTTAATCCATGTTTTGACTTTGTTTTTTGTCCGGCAGATTCACATCCTGGAGAGCGGCGAGGTTCGGATATTCAGCCGGAACCAGGAGGATAACACCAGCAAGTACCCTGACATCATATCTCGTATCCCCAAGGTAAAACACTATCAAAATGTTAGCAATGTGCTGATTAGGTGAGACATGGCTCCATTCACGTGACAGCCGTTCACTTTGTTGTGATATTTAGACTTGGGCGGCCAACCGATAAGGATTTTTTTGAGACCGATGCCGTTATTTGGAAGAATTAAATTCTGATAACTGATTAATCATCTTATTAGTTAAAAAAATATATACAACAATGTCTTTTTTTGTCCCAACGCTTACAACAATAAGGATTTGAATTGCAGGCAGAACATCTAACTGTTCTACAATCGTCCTTTCGTATTTTGCATTACAAAAGAGATAAAAATTGGCAAACATCGGTTATCGCTTCCTTAATTAGTAATAAACTGTCGGTATCGACCCCGAGAAAACCATTTCAGCCCATCTCTACTTTCAATTATCTTTCTTTTTTATTGATACATCGTTGCAGCCCTTAAATAAATTGAGTTACACTAAGTGGAGGTACCACAGTAATTAACTGCCATCAAAAACTCGTCCTCGTCCAACTGTCGGCCGTTTCGCTGAGTCTGTAGCTGCCATTTTGTTTTGGAAGTGGAAAGTCATTTAAGCTGACAATTGCAAGACGATCCGCTGGACCAGCTCTGAGAGTCGGCCTGAGGTTAACCGAGAGTGAGCGCTCGCTTCCTTCGCGCCCGCTGAGCTTGTTTTTTTCACCCCCTCCCGTCTAGTGGAGAGCTGCAATTAAATAGCAAATGAGGCTACATGGGTTTATTAGAGCCCTTCTCATTCATGCTCGTTGGCGCGCGGCTGTTATTGAAATGTCAGTCGTATATCTGCGGGCCCGGCCTTTAATTGCGTTAAAATATTTAATTGAGTTACTCGCATGGTTGCGTCGCTCAGTGGAAGTTGTTTTGTTTGTTGTGCCGCGTAGTTGCCCTCATTCACGGCGCGGCTAAGCTACGCCAAGTAACGTCGGCGTCTGCTTCCTGTTGAGATTGAGGGTTTGAACGGGGCGCCAATGAGGCATGGCTGTTTTTCTTTGGCAAATCAGGTTTGCAGATGTTGTGAAAAATATGGGAGATTGTTTTCGCGTGGTTCCTTTCACAATCTTTTCAGCACAGCAAGTTTTCTTGTTCGCTTTGGATCAAAGTCTAATTCTTGGCGAGAAAGTCTGACAAAGAAGACCGAAATGTATGAAATCAAAAGCAATATTTCTTATAGGGAATACAGAAGAATGAACATGTTAAGTTTATATCAATAAATGTTGACATTCTTCTTGCTGATTTTTGCTGTATTCAAGTAGAGTTGTTCCCATAACGTTTTTTGGCTCCCGACACCAATTCCGATATCCAGTTTTGCAGTATCGGTCGATGAAGATACCGTACAGATACCTAGTTTTTTTTTTCTCTCTAAACATTAAAAAGTTGCCCTGCCATTGGTTCAGCGCATTCAAGGGCCAAGATGATATCTTCGTCACACATCAGCGAATGTCGCGCACGAGCAAGACACAAGATGCTGCATCCAAAGTCCTATATTAGCGTCGGAAATAATGACATCGACATGTTACTTGTTAGTACTGTACTCGCCGATTCCGATACCACTGTTTTAATGCAGAATCGGAACCTCTCCCAGTACCGGCATTGGTAGTGGATCAACACTATTTTTCTTAGAAACCTTGTCCCGTCACAGGTGAGCTACTTTTAGAACAGACCCGCGTGCTGCTCATGTTGTACTTTGGACTGACTAGTACCTGCTGGTACCAAATTAGGACAATGCACATTGATCGGAGCAAAAAAAAACAAACTGCTTTTGCAGGATTTCATCTTGCTCCATCTTTCCTCCTCCTCCATTGAGCGCAGAGAAGGAGGGAAAAAGTTAATTTCAGGCAATTAACTTCAAAGAAGCGTCTCATTTACTTAACTCTGCAAGCAGCATATTGTGTCGTGCTTAGACGTCCTCTCAAAAAAAAAAAAAAAAGACAAGCTCATCACTGGTGATTATTAAAACCTTGAATTTTTAAAGTGTTGGCAAACCGGTAATCAGCTCATGCATTGTTGAACCCTTTATACACAATTTATGCTTTAAATGAACGCACATCAGTTACGGGAAATTAACGTCTGAGTTAAAAAAAAAAAAAAAAGTTTTTTGCATGAAAACTAGGACAAAATTTAGATGAAAAAAATAATTGAAAACCAAATGATACACTACAAAAACATTAAATCTAGCATGCTTGAATAATCACCTCATAAGTGCCTCAAATATTATTTACTAGCAATCAAAAATGCATTTAGCAAAGCCAAATAGACATCACAGCCTTTTTACGCCCCCCCGAAACCCTACTCAACAAAGTGCATATTGGCGTGGTCTTGCACCCTTGCAGCACTTTCTTTCATCCTCCACACCTGGCACGGTGTCACTCCTATCTCGTCTCTTTGTGACTTTTTAATGAAACCTCTTCCTCTCACCTGTGTCGTGCCTCTCATCCTTCTTTTTGGGGGAGGAGGAGGGGGGGGGGGCTTTGATACATTCTTGTCACCTTTTTTTCCTTTTTGGCTTCTCGCCTCTGGTACCTCCACTCTCACACATTCCTTCTATTCCCTTTTTTTTAGACTGTCTTCTCACTTTTTTTGTGTTTCTGTGCCGTCGGCGTGTCTTTATCGCCTTTGCGCAGCTTCTTCCTTTCCGCTCTCGGCGCATCCCGACTCTTTCACCGCCGGATGTTTGGCTTTCTTCTCGTTCTCCTCCCGGTTTGTTTTTATCAACGCCGCTCACTCTGTCTGCCGACCCTTCACTTAACTCCGACGGTGTTGAATGCCTTGCGAGTGATTGACTGTTTTTGTCCCTCGTTCTGTTTACGGAGGGGAACAAAATCGACAGTCAGTCAATCGTGGGGAAACGCCTCGGAATTAGCATGAGGTTGTCACGGCGACGCGGCCGCACAATGGATGTCGGGAGTCGGGCCGCTAGCGAGGAGACGGCGCTTTGCATTTCAATGAGGCAAAAGTGGCGCGGTGTTAATATAGATGCATTAGCCGCTCGTTAGGGCCGACTTTGACTTAAAAAGTAGCCGATCAAAAGCGCTTATGTCTGATGAGACGGGTGTCAAAGTACTCGGCGGGCTGACGTCGGGTTGAAGAACGCGTGTGCGCGGAGCCCCTCGAAAGCACAGTATCATCAACTCCCGCCAATTGTGAGTCACTATACGTCTATCTTTATATCTGTAGAGACCATACATTCCCCCCCCCCTTTTTTTTTTTCAAGCTCTGCTTTCGCGGAGCATCAAAAAATGGACACTCTTGTTCCTCCCCACAGAAGTCTTTATAAAGGCGAGGGATTTATATACGATTTGAAGAGAAACTAGAGTGAACTATATAAACATTTTTGATATGTTTATCCTTCTACACACTTAAAACACATTTAAACGTGTTATAACACACACTTTTAAATGTGCCTTTGTGGCGGTTCTCCAGTGCTTGCTTCTATTAATATCCCTTTGACACAGTTGACCATTAAAGTTTACTGTAAAAGCATTTGACTTAAAAAAAAAAAAGACAGTTAAAATTTGATATTTACGCACCAAAATGTTCAATCAAACCATCCAACAAAATTTTGCTAGCTTAATGCTAACATAAAATGTGAAACTCTATAGACTTGCTAGCGGAAATTAGCATTGTTATTATTTTGTAACTACATTGCGTTTGCAAATTCTGCTCATCATTTAACTCATTTACTACCATTGACTGCTACAGACGTCAAAAATTCATTTGAACTATATCTATTAGTTTCACATTTTTTCTCACTTTTGTAAGAGTATGAAAACCTAGGAAAAAATGTATTGTACATTTAGATATAAACAGATATAAAATTTGTGATTACTCTTGAGTTCACTAGTGAAGTCATGTGATTAATTACAATTAAAAAAAATTATCGCCTGATGCCCCTAATTAAAAAAGAAAAAATATATTATTAAAAAATTAGGGGCGTCAGACGATTAAATATTTTTAATTGTAATTAATCGCATGACTTCAAAATTTTATATCTGTTCTAAATAAACTTTTTGTTTTCCTCTAGATTTTCATACTCATGTTAACAAAAGTGGGAAAAAATGTGAAACTAATAGCAATAGTTTAAATACATTTTTGACGTCTATAGCCGTCAATGGCAGTTAATGAGTTAAAGTGTGGCGAGTGACTTGTGAGATATGTTATTCAAACATCCAACACAACCATACTTCAGTGTCAAAAAAATTAATCTTTTCCGATTTTCGGACCCAAACAATTGGGGGGAAAAAGCACTCCTGACACATGGGATTATCGATTTTTTTGTTTTTTGTAGACAGAGAGCTCTAATAATCGTGTTGTGTGCCCCGCTGAAGACCACTGAGCGCGATTGTGTGCCAGCATGGTGTCTTTCTCTAGTCCAACTTCAGTTAACTGAGACAAAAATCCCAATTTCTTGTCAAAAGTCTTGCTCAAAGTTGTTTTCCATTGTAATTAGTGCTGGGACTCAGATTAAAACACAAAAATCGAATTCATTAGAAGCTTTGTAATAAATCACATATTCAACAAATAGACATTTACGTCATTACAGAACAGTCTAAACCCTGCTGTGGTTGGTCACAAACTTTCAACCTTTTGCAGACCATCAAAACAAAGTTAAAGGTTTTGGCACAAGGTTTTGTTTCTGGCGTCTATCAACTAATGCTAAAAACAATGCTAACAAATTACACCATGTAAATGTCTCATAAACGGAATACATAAAAGACAAACATTGTTATGTGTTTATTACGTGTGTTACAAATGTATGTGTCTGCATTGTATATTGTGTGTTTGGTTTGCACATGTCATGTGTTTATGGTTTGAAACAAATGTAACTGCAATGTTTTACTCTCCTCCCCCCTTCCAAAAACAAACAAACAAAAAAACAAAACAAAACAATGTGGCCAGGGTGGTACGGTACCTCTGTTTGACAAGATAATGATTAATGAATAAAGAATAAACTTCTCTATTAGCTTCTCACACTGGCTACACATACACTGTGCTTTTATCTTCCTTTTCTGGTGTTCCTCCGCAGGTGAAGAAAGACTCTGTAGTCTCCTGCGTGCTGGACTCAGAGGCGGTGGCGTGGGACCGCGAGAAGAAACAAATCCAGCCTTTCCAGGTCCTCACCACACGCAAGAGGAAGGTAGGTGTAAAATGAGGGTGAAAAAAGGCCCATCATACGTCAATCAAACATAACTACCATGTGTGTACCCCTAAATGACATAGGAATTAAACAATTAATTGAACAGGGAGTGACCCATAAGTGTCCCAAAATCAACAGGAAGTGACCCGTAAGTATCCCAAAATCAACAGGAAGTGACCCGTAAGTGTCCCAAAATCAACAGGAAAAGCCCCAAATTGAACAAGAAGTGACCAGGAAGTGCCACAAGTTGAACAGGAAGTGCCACAAGTTGAACAGGAAGTGACCAGGAAGTGCCACAAATTGAACAGGAAGTAACCCCAATGTTACCCAAAATCAACAGGAATTGTCCCAAATTGAACAGGAAGTGACCTGAAGTGCTCCATAAATGAACAGGAAGTGACACCGAAGTGTCCCATAAAAATCAGAAAGTGCTCCAAATTGAACGGGAAGTGCCACAAATTGAACAGGAAGTGACCAGGAAGTGCCACAAAATTAAACAAAGTGACCAGAAAGTGCCACAAAATAAACAGAAAGTGCTCCAAATTGAACATGAAAGTGACCAGGGAGTGCCACAAATTGAACAGGAAGTAACCCCGATGTTCCCTAAAATCAACAGGAATTGTCCCAAATTGACCAGGAAGTGCCACAAAATAAACAGAAAGTGCCCCCAAATTGAACAGGAAGTGACCCCGATGTTCCCCCAAATCAACAGGAATTGTCTCAAATTGAACAGGAAATGACCTGAAGTGCTTTATAAATGAATAGGAAGTGCGCCAAATTGAACGGGAGTAAGCAGGAAGTGCCCCCCAAATCAACAGAAAGTGACCCAGAATTGCCCCAAAAGGAATTGGCTAAAACAGGTGCACCCCAGATTCTTGCACAAACTCATATGGCATCACGCAGGTAAACAAATTTGCGTCTAGCATTTGGCACAAATGGCTTAAGCCATTAGACTCACCATTTGACATTTATTGTTCACACAATAGATAAATATTAGCAATACAGGCAAGTCAACTACAGGGGCTATTAGCAGCTGCCTCAGGAGAGAAGCAAAAAACATACAGTACTTTCGCTTTTGATGGTGCACAAGGTGCAATCAAGGGTCACCAACAAAACGACATCAGACGATTAAAAAAGCCCCACTATGACTAAAATAAACTTAACATCAAGACTCCATGGCAATGCTTAAGTAATAATGTCATAGCTTGTTCCTAAGCACAACAAATTGTTGAGATTTCCAGTCAATAACGGAGGATTGGTTCTCAATTTTTTTTGCAAAGCCGAATCATTAATGTGCATTGTTCACTGTTACTTTTTTTTTACACTACAGTGTGATTTTCTTTAATACGAATGCATAACATTTGTGTGTCTGTGTGTGTGGCGGGGACTGGAACGAATTAGTGGCATTTCAGTTCATTTCAATGGTTAAATTTGATTTGACATCTGTACAGGTACTTGTAGTCACAGAACGTTTTACTTAAATGTGACTCTTTTTTCATACGTAAAAGCTTAGAAAGTTATAATGCAGTAACTTAGGAAAATTAAAAACAAAAATGTAATTGTAGACGGCAAAAAAAACGGCAGTAAAAGAATAGAAATAACACAAACATGGCTAATGACACATACCTGATCATTTACACACTTGAAAAGTAGTCGGACGGTAAAGAACAGGAAGTGGTGGTGGAGGAGGAGGCAGAGGACCGCGTGATGGAGTGAGATGATCCAGTAGCAGGAGGAGTGGAGGATTGATAAGGAGGCGTCAGGCGGATGGAGGAGACGGAGGGGTGAAGATGAGATGGCGGAGGGGAGAGGCTTTGTGTGATTGCAAATGTCAGCCGAGTTTTTTCTCACTTTTGATCAGAATAATGGCGTTTGCGCGGCGCACAAATCACATGACGGCAGCGGAGGAAACATCCTCTGTCCTCGCTCTCCTCTCGTTCGCCGCCGCTGACATGGGCGCAAATGAAGAAAAGGGCAGGAAGGATGAGGAGCCGGCGCTAATGGAAGAACGTCAAGATGAACGTTGCTGTTGTGCTTTTATTCCCGGTGACGCCTCAACCTCCTCCGCAGACTCCCCATTACTTGTAATGACATCCTTATGCACAAACGCAGTCACGTCCTGGACATACAGATGGCGCTGTTGTCGTTGCCAGCCAAGTCAGAGGGAGAAGTGAGAACAGTTGTAGTGTGCATTCCAGGCCTGTAGTTGGCACTGTCTTTGGGTTATGTTTATGCATGGACCTTATTCACATGCGTATGTTGTATTTTAATGCTGAAAATGCTAACTCTGGTAAACCACTAGCCACAGCGGCTGGTGAGCAAAAAAGTTCATGTCAAGCCCACCTTGAAAAAGTGTGTATAGTCTGCTTGCTATTTTGTGACATCGAAATGTGTTAATGCGTGCACTTTCCCTGGGGGAGGCGCGAAAAATTTTGCACACATTTCTGTGGAATCATTCAACGCCATTAATGAGGAGAAAAAGCAGTTATGAGGCACTTTTTTATAATGCACTAGAGTCTTTTTAGCGCATTTTATGTGACGATTGTGTGTGTGTGTGTGCGTGTGCGTGTGCGTGTGTGTGTGTATGTGTGTGTGTGTGTGTGTGTGTGTGTGTGTGTTTGTGTTTAATTATTAAAGGCGAGTCTGTGAAAAGGTATTAACTTGAAGGGAATAAATTGAAAATGAATGGAAGGCGTTCTTTTTGGAGTCCCAAGGTTGTACAATTTAGTTAGTGAATAAGACGAGCATCACAAGCCGTTTGCATGCCTTTTTGTTGCGGGAAACAAAATTAATCATGTCTGTGTGTCTGTCCCTGTGTCTGTGTGCACGCGTCTGTTCCTGCAGGACGTGGATGCAGCTGACATCAAAGTTCAAGTGTGCGTCTACGCCTTTGATCTCCTCTACCTCAATGGAGAGGTAATTATTACAAGACGGCGTCAAGTCGTATATCACATTTTAATATAGGTAGGGATGGGCGAGTACCGATACCAAGTATCGGTTTCGGGACGATACTTGCGACATCTTGTGGATGTTGTACGATCAAGAACTAGAAATTAGAAGAATAGAAAATCGCCATTATTTTCATGCCGTTTTAAGGAAAAATGCTGTATTGGGAGATATAGGTCTTTCTTTGAAATTATCATTGGGTGGGTTTGGGGGTGGTGGAGCGGGGGGGATTTTATGTATCCAAAGTACTAATGGTATCGGTATAAGTGACTTCTAGTTGAGTACTCATACTGGTATCTGAAAAAAAATGGTATTGAACATCCCTAGTACATAGCAGTGCTGAGTTAGCATTTTAGCACGTTAGCATTAACATGTTAAGCTGATAGGAAGGGACCCTGTAAACAACACTTGAAAGTATGAAACATTGCACGCTAGCATATTAGTTAACTCATGCGCCCAAAAACGTATAAATACGTTCTATTTTAAATATCACAATGTTTTTTTTTAGTGCTAGGCTTTGATGCAGCTTCTGAACTGAAGAGAATGCTTGAAGCAATTGTAATGGCCAGCAGGTGGCAGCAGAGTACGAGATCAACCAGGGCCATGTTGCAAAAAGCTCTTTCCCGCACTGTTTTAAACAGATTTGTGAATAATGATGAAACTTAGCTATATTCTAATGTGAATTCCTGCAAAATAGAAACAGATACAAATATACTTTTTTTCCTGATGAATGAAGAGACTCTAATCTTTCTTTTGGTAGGTTGCATGTTTTTTTATAGCGCTAGAACACAATATTCTGTGGGTCTTGCAAAATCGGTCAAAATCCAGTAAAACAGCCAGGAGCAAAGGGGGTTGCTTTAGTGAAAATGGCGGTGAGTGATTGAGTTAATGTTTTCTGAGTCATGTGACATTCACAAACTAAGCCCTGATTGGTCATTACCTAAGCCCTGAGCAACTGTGATGTCATTTTTCACTCAATAGCAAGTGGCAAAATGGCTGCCCCCTGAGATGGATAAAAACAGGTGGATTTTGCTGCTTAATTCATATTCCACAAGCGCAACTTTAATCCGATTACCGTGTTTAGATTAGAGGGGAAGAACAGAGAATGCAATTATTGTAAATAATACATTTTTGGGTTGACCTCCTCTTTAAGACATTTAAACTAAGTTAAAAGTTGGAACTTGTATTTAAAAAAAAATAATAATAATAATTATGCCAATTTTTCTTTCCCTTTTACTGAAAATTATTATCAGCTAATAAACACTGGGGAAAAAAACACACCGGTGTGTAAATGTGCATGTGGTTGTGCAGCTGTGTGGTTGTGTGTGCTTGGTTTTCAGTTTGTGTTATTTATATTGTTTGCATTTACGTGTATTTTCTCCTCTAGCTGCACGGGTGCGCTTTGTATGTTTTGTGAGCATGTCACAGTGTTGTTGTCCCTGAATGCCAATGACGAGCGCCGTAAGCAGATAATGATGCTCGCGCTCATTGTAATTCCAGCGCAATGTGTGTTTGCGTGGGAATGAGATTGTGTCACATAACCTGTGTGTGTTTGTGTGCATTTGTGCGTCCCTCCGAGTAAAACACAATAGGCCAGCAGAGTCCCCAAAAGTTGTCGCCGGCAAAATGCAAATCAGCACGATTGCGTTTCCCCAAACCCCCCCCCCAAGTGGACCGAAACAAATTAGCTAATTAAAACAGTGACGCCTAATTTGTGCCATTATGTGGCCTAACACAGTTAGAACTTGTCTGACGCTACATTATTTAGTCGGCGTTATTCCGCTCTTGCCGCTTTATTTGCATGCTGCAGTGGCGCCTCCTTTATATAACATATGCTATTCAATTTATTTATTCAACTTGCTTAAATCATTCACTGTCATTGACGGCTATGAATGTCAAAAATTCATTTGAACTATTTCTATTAGTTTAGCTTTTTTTCCCACTTTTGTTAACAAGAGTATGAAAACCTAGAAAAAAAATATTGTACATTTAGAGCAGATATAAAATTTGTGATTAATTGCGAGTTAACTAGTGAAGTCATGTGATTAATTCTGAAAAAAATTACACCCCAAATTTTTAATGATCATTTCTTTAAAAAAATATTATTAAAAATTAGGAGCGTCAGGCAAATACATTTTTTAATCAGGCTATGAATGTCAAAAAATTATTTTAACTATTTCTAATAGTTTAGCATTTTTTCACACTTTTGTTAACAAGAGTATGAAAACCTAGGAAAAAAATATTGTACATTTAGAGCAGATATAAAATTTGTGATTAATTGCGAGTTAACTAGCGAAGTCATGCGATTAATTACGAAAAAAAATTACGCCCCTAATTTTTAATAATCATTTCTTAGAAAAATATATTATTATTAAAAATTAGGGGCGTCAGGCAAATAATTTTTTTTAATCAGAATTAATCGCATGACTTCACTAGTTAACTCATGATTATTCACAAATTTTATAGCTGTTCTAAATGTACAATAAAAAAAAAAAATTCTAGGTTTTTCATACTTTAACAAAAGTGGGAAAAAAATTTTAACTAATAGAAATAGTTCAAATGAATTTTTGACGTCTAAAGCCGTCAATGGCAGTGAATGAGTTAATGCGTATCTGGTCCTTTACAAGCGGAGATAACATGCTACGGAGAAAAAAAATACTGGCTTTTCTCAATTTATGGCCTCGTCTAGAGACCCTTTAACGCAGTTTTCAAAAAAAATCTGGCCAATCACAGTTGTCGGAAGTACATCTGGTTTGATCACCCAGTACGTGTGTCGTCGTTCGTGTGTAGTGTGTGTGTGTGTGTGGTTGTCTGCTAGGTCGGCTGTGGTGGGGGTCAGCTACTTTCATGTTTCATCCTTGTCAGTGCAAGCAAAGTCGAAAGGATACAATTTTGTGATGGTGATTGTGTGTGTAGTCTCTGGTGCGACAGCCGCTGTCTCGGCGTCGGGAGCTATTGCGAGAATCCTTTGCCGAAGCGGAGGGCGAGTTTTTATTCGCCCGATACATCGACTCGGACAACACGGACGCCATCGCCGAGTTCCTGGAACAGTCTGTCCGAGGTGTGTGTTCGTGCGTGTGTGTGTGTGTGTCAGTTTACGTGATGCCTCACACGACCTGACAACTGTGTGTGTGTGTTTGTGTGTGCGCGTCCAGACTCGTGTGAAGGCCTCATGGTGAAGACTCTGGAGAAGGACGCCACCTATGAAATCGCCAAGCGCTCGCATAACTGGCTCAAGGTGAGCACGCACTCCGTTGACGAGGCTTAGCGGTCCAGAACGTGACGGGCTTGATATTGGACCAATAATAGGCAGCCGGTGGAAGCGGGTTGCTTACAGCGTTGCTTCTTTTGCTTTAAAAAGTAGGAGCAAAGTTTTGCTCGAGTCGCCAATAGCCACAAAATTCAGCAGCCATGTCGACATTGATGAGGCGCACTATAAGTCTGAAGGAACGATATCTGAAAACAAACAGGAAGTCAGCCATTTTGTTTCAAAAACACAGCTTCCCTGTGATTTTAGCCTCTTTTTTGTCATGTGTAATGGAATATGTCTGCGAGAAGGAGTCGATTATGGGATATACGAATTTGGTCACAGTTGATCGGGAAGTTTTTGAAAATGGTGACGATGTGAGCAAAAAACCCAGTCAGCCATTTTCTTCTTATTGTGCGAATCTAGTCAAGTGAGTAAGGAAGAGCGACAATAAAAAAGAAAGAAAAGTATTTTTATTTTTTGCCGCTTCCATTGATCTTTAATTCACTCCCATTCATGGCTATAGACGTCAAAAATTCATTTGAACTATTTCTATTAGTTTTCCACTTTTTCCACTTTTGTTAATAAGAGTATGAAAAACCTAAAAAATAAATGTATATTGTACATTTAGAACAGATATAAAATTTGTGGTTAATCGTGGGTTAATTATTGAAGTCATGTGATTAATTACAATGAAAAATTGTATTCACCTGACGCGATAAAAAAAAAAAAAAAAAAATATATATATATATATATATATATATATAAATTTGGGGCGTCACTAGTTAACTCACAAATGTTTTCACATTCTTGTTAACAAAAGTGGAAAATAGTTCAAATGGATTTTTGACGTCTATAGCCGTCAATGGCAGTGAATGAGTTGATGAATTTCCCTTGGGGGAGTGAGCCGATTATTACCGGATTCTAAATGGGTGTAGTGGTCAGATTGACAACAGGAAGTTGCGAAGCGTTTGACATTTCGACAACAAAACGTGGGTAAAACCGCATTTTCCTTCAAAAATGGCAATTTTCTGATGGATTTGTCAGGTTTATCCCGATGAACATATGATCTTTCAGCTGATCAGTATCGGCTGAAAAAGATTTGTCTTCATTTCTGCAGCTAAAAATAACATATTTTAGTTCTTTACTTGATTTGAACCACATTGTTGATTTACTTTAATTATATCTGTCAATTGCTCATTTATTTGCATACAATGAATTTAAAAAGCCACTTTTTCATAATGTGTCCCCGCCCTACAGTTGAAGAAGGACTACCTGGAGGGTGTTGGAGACACGGTGGACCTGTGCGTTATCGGCGCTTACCTGGGTAAAGGCAAGAGGACGGGAACGTATGGCGGCTTCCTGCTGGCTTGCTACGACGAAGACAACGAGGAGTTCCAGTCGGTCTGCAAGGTGTGGGACTAGCATCGGTGCTACGCTTAGCATCTGTGCTAACATGTTACTCTCTTCATGGTACCTCACCAAAGCTAAACCGTTAGCTATTTAACTTTGACGTCCCGTTTAAATATTTTTTCAAACCCTAACCCTGAATTAATGACACCCACTGAAAATCCACGTTGCCTTTTTTTACACAGCTTCGAGACTTAGCAGCATCAAATTTTCAATTTCTTCTGTAGCCCATTATTAGGGCCTGATTAAGTGTTCAAAGTGTTGCGTAATTAGCGCTGGCTAAACCTTTAGAGGTTGCGCTGTACAACCTTCACTTAATTCTGTAGCCCGTTCGTTTAGGCACCATACTAGTTGGGCTTTAATTAATCCTCGGCAAGTTGTAGTGCAAGGTTTCTATCCACGCTCTGTATTTACACAGTTTCAAGACGTAGTCAAACTTTTGATTTCGTCTCCAGCCTGTTTAGGCATAAAACTAGTCGGGCCCAAATAAGGTTCAAGAGTAGATTTATTTATTTTTTTACTTAAATAAGTGCTGAAAGGGGAAGTCAACCTTAAACATTTCTCGACAATAATGTGTTATATGTGACCCCACTAGTCTAAACATGACATGATTAATATTACATTTGTGGAATATGAGTTATGAAGCAAAATCAGGCCCTTTTATCCACCTCAAATTGCAGCCATTTTGCCACTTGCTCTCGACTGAAAGGGACATCAATGTTGCTCAGGGCTCAGGCAACAACCAATCATAGCTCAGCTTCAGAAAACAGGTGAGCTGTGATTGGTCGTTGCCTGAGCCCTAAGCAACTGTGATGTCATCTTCAGTCGACAGCAAGTGGCAGAATGGCCGCCCCCTGAGATGGATACAAACGGCCTGATTTTGCTTCATAACTCATATTGCAATATTAACCAGAACACCATAATTGGATTAGTGGGGCTGCATAAAACATATTATTATTAAAAATAATTTTTGGAGTTGACTTTTGACCTTTTAAAACCTACACAGCGCACAGTCGAAAGTTCTTCATGATAAAACAAATTACCGCAGCCCATCTAGGCTTTGCCGATTGAACTGATCCTTTAGAATTTGGGTGATTTTTTTAATTTATTTTTTTAAATCAGCTGTTGATAGTGCACACTGCTTCATCTTTGTGTGTTTACTGTTTGTTTGGATTGCGTCCGATGCAGGAGTTATTTTATTTTTTTTATGTTTCTTTGGCTTGGTGTGTGTGTGTGTGTGTGTGTGTGTGTGTGTGTGTGTGTGTGTGTGTGTGTGTGTGTGTGCGCGCGCACACGCCTTTATCACTTGTGTGGTTGTGAAGTGTGTAAACAAGGACCGTGCAGCGTAGGTTCCCTCCTGTCTCCGTCCTCCAAAAAAAAAACTTTAATCCCTGCTTTTTACCGCCGTAACTTTTATGTCTTTATCCATGGCAAAAGGATTTGTGAGTGCAATGCTGCCAGCAAAACACAAACAAATGCAAACAACACACTTTTGCACACAATGCACATTGATAGCGAAGTGTTCCAGTCATAGTAATCCTACATTATTGATGTTTTTTATGAGTTGTACTCCATAAACGTGACTTTCTTGTTTGCGTCTCATCCAGATCGGGACCGGCTTCAAGGACGAAGACTTGGAGCAACACCACAAGTTCTTGAAGGTAACGCACAAAAGTCAAGAATTCGGTGCGGTTCACATAGGGGGCAGTTATCGGGGGGAAAAAGTGAAGTGGAATGAATTTAATGATGTCAAAAGTCCAACCAATTGAGAAATCAACATACTGGACCGACTGCTGACTTTTAAAACGCATCGAATCACTTCATACCTCACATTTACCGTTGAAGAGTTTAAGCAAATAATGTTTGAAAAACACGGCTTCCAACATATTGATGGTGCACAATCACGCTGATTGTGAGAAAAACAGTCCCCCGCCCTCACCCGGCTCGATCGGATCCCGCTGCGCCGCTCCGTAATCAAGCGCTCCTTGTGATGGATGGTGGATTAAGGAAAGCTGATGGGAGCCCGCCTGCGACGTGATTGGCCCCGTTCGCACATCAGCGACGGTTCGACTGCGCGTGTTATGTGGACATATGGCGCTTATAGCACAATAGTATAACTTAATATTATTATAAAATGTATTATTTATTAGACAGTAAATGAAGTAATTAAAAATAAAAACAAATAATAATTGTACATATTTGTATTTTTATTTTGCTGCATGCACTTCATCATCTCCCAGCTTTTGGGATCTAGATTTAACTCACCATGAGAAATTTATGAAAAAATGTCATTATTTGATGCAGAATTCATGAGATGTGCAAAAAAAACCTCATGAATCTGTCCAAAATCCAAACAGGAAGTCAACCATTTTGTGTCAAAGGGAACATAAGACTGATTCCTCATGACTGATATTCTGACACTTTAAAAAATAATAATTTTATTAGGTACCATTAAATAAAACAATTTTATAGGCTCCGCGGTTTGCCTCACTAGTGCCCCCTGGGGAAAAAAAAGTTTTACTGATCGGCACAAAATTTAATTGCCACATCTGCTGTGATAAGCCTCAAGAAAAAGCTTCAAGAAGCCACGCCTGAAAACAAACAGCAAGTTAGTTATTTTGCAGGGAAGTGGAAATATTGAAATGTTTCTCATAACTTTAATTCGCTAACTCTTATGCTTACGTATTTAGTTTATTCCAAATGTCATGTTTAAATAAATACATCAACTATTATTTGTGGTATTTTTTTGTAACCTTTCCATACTTAATAGCTACCGTAAATAAAAGAAGGGTTTTAGAACAGTGGTTCTCAACTTCGGTCCAAAGTACCCCCATCCAACCTGTTTTCCATGTCTCCCTCAGCCAACACAGCTGAGGATCGTTACCAGGCTTCATGCAGAGCTTGCTGATTAGATGAACGTTTGAAACACCTGTATTGGCTGTGGGAGACACGCCTGATAGGGGTACTCGTGGACCGTGGTGGAGAACCACTGTTTTAGAGGATAAACAATTGGCTCACTCGTGCCCCTTGGAAATTCTTGGAAATTTAGAAGGTTTCACCACTAGTTCTAAAATGTAATAGCTATATCTGAGATGATAACACGCATAAAAATGTCTCAGGGACCCGTGCCCGAAAACTTAACAGGAAGTCAGCCTTTTTGTGTCAAAGGGGAATGTATTTGATTTTGATTTCCTTAGCAAGCCTCTTTTAATGCGTTTGCCACCAGGAACACATCCTACCCAAGCCCCGCCCCTACTACCGCGTGGACCAATCGGCTGAGCCCGACGTGTGGCTGGATGCCGTGCAGGTTTGGGAAGTGAAGTGTGCCGACCTGTCGCTGTCGCCCGTGTACAAGGCCGCCATGGGAATGGTCAGTTCATGTCGACACATTCTTCTTGTCAGTCTTCATCCTCATTTCTTTCATCATCGCCTCCCTTAACTCATTCACTGCCATTGACGGCTATAGACGTCAAAAATTCATTTGAACTATTTCTCTTAGTTTAACATTTTTTTCCATTTTTGTTAACAAGAGTGTGAAAACCTAGAATTTTTTTTATTGTACATTTAGAACAGATATAAAATTTGTGATTAATCGTGAGTTAACTAGTGAAGTCATGCGATTAAATACAATTAATAATTTTAATCGCCTGATGCCCCTAATTTTTTATATTCTTTTCTTTTAAATCGCGTCAGGCGATTACAATTGTTAGTTGTAATTAATCACATGACCTCAATAATTAACTCACGATTAATCACAAATTATATATCTGTTCTAAATGAATAACATTTTTTTAGGTTATCATCCTCTTATTAACAAAAGTGTAAAACTAATAGAAATAGTTCAAATGAATTTTTGACGTCTATAGCCGTCAATGAGTTAATATTCTCTCTCATTTCTTAATTGTATTCCTTTTCCTGCCTCCTCCTCTTCCTTCCACCTTACTTGTTCCTCATCCCCCTTTTCCTCATTTCACCGCCCAATGATGTTCTTCAGGTGGATCCAGAAAAGGGAATCTCCCTGCGTTTTCCTCGCTTCCTTCGCCTCCGAGACGACAAGAAGCCCGAGGACGCCACCAGCGGATCTCAGGTGAGCCGTGTGACGACGGGCATTTGTTTGTGGCCTCCCCCAAAGATCTGACCTGTTAAGTTTCTTTCAACTTCAAGGTTGAATGCAAGTACAAGGGCGAGGCTGCTTTACTACAGGCTGTATAACAGCAGCTTTACTGCTGCCGTCTGCCTAATAAAGTGCACCAGAAGCGCAGTCTAATGTACAGCACCCTCACATATATTCATTGATAAAGTGCGTACTAGACGCACACTATGATGTACAACACGCTTACTCGTTTATTCATTAATAAATGAGTGCACCAGAATCAAAGTAATGTATAGCACATGTATTCAGTGGGCGTGTGTCTTTCTCCGCCAAGCCTGTAGGGGGAGCTTCTACACCTCGCTGAAATCAATGAGCAGTGATTGCAAGGGATAGATTTAGATCGACTTTTTAAAGACATTTGGAATAATCGTTTGGTTGTGGTGGGAGGAAAAATGATTGCAGACTGTCCCTGAAGGCATCGCGAGACTTGATTATGAGATGAACAAACGGATAGATTTGAAACAATCACTTGTGAGGATAACTGCTTTGGATGGATGCATGCAAATTCAACATTAAAGCACATTTGGAACAATCGTTTGGTTGTTGTGTCCCTGAATGCATCGCAAGACTGGATAGATGGATGGATAGAAATTCAACAGGACCTTTGGAACAATCAGCTGCTGTGTGAGGAAAAACTGTGATTTCAGAAGGCACCTCATTAGAGTAGATAGAGGATGTATGTATGGATTGATTTATTTCAGATTGTATCTGAATTCTGAACGCTTGGACTTGAGATGGAGTGATTTATTCATTTATTTATTTAAAAAGACAATTCTTTGATTTCAGGCCGTCACTTAAGGCCACAGCAGACTTGATTAGGATAGATAGGCAATTCCATCGGAGACATTTGGAGCGATCACTCAGTCGTGTGAGGAGAGCAGTGAATTCAGGCTGGTCCTGAAGGCAACGCTCGACTTGACACAGATGGATAGTGATTTAATGAAAAAGTTGGGCAATAACTCACTTGTTTTGTGAAGAATACTGTTATTTCAGACTGCCATTGAAGGCAACATGAGACTTGATTAGAGGAGCAATAAGACAATTTAGGTAAGCAGTTAAGCACTTTCGGGACAATTATTCATTTGTGAGTGCATCCGTGTTTTCAGTCTGTCCCTGAAGGCAACACTTGGTAAGAACAGGTAGCGGTATAAATTATAAGCATGTAAAGACATTTGGAACAATCTCTTGGCGGTTGCACAAGACAATCACTCATTTGGGACTTCAGAATGTCCATGAATGCAACACTTGATTTAGTTAGTGGAGCAGTAGATTTTACCTTGGTTGGTTTGCAAGGAACACTGTGAGTTCAGATTCTCCCTGAAGGCAACAGTAGACTTAATTAGGATGGATCGAGTGACAGATAGACAAAGCATTTAATGACATTTTTTAAAAATCCCTGGGTTGTTTTGTGACAACCGCTATGATTTTGCATTTTCCCTGAAGGCACCCCTAGACTTGATTAGCTTTTCTTTCAGTGCTTATGTTTTATGTCAGGAAGAAGGTTATTGATTTTGAAGGATATTGGATTTATCCTCCTCTTCCTCCCTCAAGATCGCCAACCTGTACAAGAAGCAGCAGCAGATCCAGAATCAGGGAGACAAAGCCGACACGGAGGACTACTATTGACCTGATCGCTATGTGAATAATTATTGTCTTCAATCATTGATATCAGCCTGAATGTAAATAAATGTATTTTTAGCAATTTGAATGGAAATAAAAGCTCCTGGCTGTCACACATCCTGACTTGTGTATGCGTATGTGTGAGGTAATTTAACTGAGAAGCAGGAACGCAGTGTGTATTAATGTATGTGCTAGCCTGTGTGTTAGTCCAAGCGTACGTACAGGGTTGGGAGGGTTACTTTTAAAATGTATTCCGTTACAGTTACAAGTTACCTGATAAAAAAATGTAGTTGGTAACGTAAGCCAAGTACCATACTATTAAAGTAATGTAACTTGATTACTTTGGATTACTCCAATATTGAGAATCACCACAATATATATTTTATAGTATAGAATATATGTTGTGGTGATACTCTGTATAGAATCTATACAATGTGCCCCTGCTATTTACGGGTGATAGGGACCCGGGCGGCCTACAAATAGCAAAAATCCTTGTGTAATTAAAAAACATGTAGGCGATTAATTGAAGGTCAGATGCTTTTTTCGAACTGTCACTGAACTGTTTCCATTACCCTCAGTTTTGCGCAAAACTCAAGTTGCCCATAAACAAGCTGGTAATGGAAACACGTGACTTTCCAAAAAGTTTTTACGCTCTCAGGTGGTTTTTGAGACGTGTCGAAATAGAAGTATTTGGCAAAAGTCTAATGGAAACACTTTTTGCGCATTCCCTGTAGGCATGTGACCCCCACCGGGAGGAAAGGAAGTAGGAAGTACGGGGCCACTCGCTTTTGTGTCGGAGCTGGAGCCGGAGGGGATAACAAGTCTTTTTAAGCACAAAGCGATTCAGTAATGGAGCCAATATGCCGACGTTCAATGCACGTCCCATATCGTTGTATGAGAAATGGCCGTTACCCCGGGCAACGAGCAAACGAGCGGCATACGTTGAAATCCATCTGTCCGAACCATAACACAAGTTATAACACCAACACCAAATGCCCGAACCCGCCCGATGAGGGGAGGGAGATGGTTTTAAAGTAATATTAATAGCACACAAGCATCATGAGCTTCTCATGTGTGACATCATCATCCAATGAGGATGACGATGTGTGACATCAATTGCAAAATTAACTTTTATCCCAGTGTATATATTTTGCATGATGTTTAAAGAGTGAATTTGTTTGGAAGGTGTAACTCACATTATGGTTGTAGGCTAGCGGGCTGCAGCACATAGCATGCCGCTGGACTCTCAACTCAAACTTTCGCTCCTTCAGAAAGCCGAGTAAGTTCCAAACAGTAAATAACGGTCGCCATTTCCTCCTCCCGTCCGTGAAGCTTTTTTAAACTGTCCGCGTGTGGAGGACACGACAAGTCAGTTCAATTTGTCCCCACCTCCCCGACATGTAGGCTACAGCTCCAGTAGCAAAGGTTCCTCTCGCGCACACGTTCAGAGAGAGATTGTCTCTATGAGTGTGTGTGTAAGTCTATGTTAGTCCTGTTTGTGTGTGAGAGTCTGTTGTTCCAAGCGTTTGTGAGAAAGGGATGGACACAGTTTGTGTGTGTGCTATAGTCTCTGTGTTAGTCCAATTGTGAGAGAGTGAGCGGAAGTGAGACAGTCACCATGAGAGAGTGTTTTTGTGTGTGGGTGAGAGAGTGTTAATGTATGTGCAAGTCAATGTTAGTCCTGTTTGTGTGTGAGAGTGTTGGCCCGTGTGTGTATGTGTGAGAGAGCGCACTGTGATTTTGTGAAAATACGAGAGACTTGAGAGAATGTGTGTGTGTGTGAGAGAGAGTGTTAATGTATGTGCAAGTCAATGTTAGTCCTGTTTGGGTGTGAAAGTCTGTTGGCCCATATGTGTGTGAGAGAGAGCATTGTGTGAAAATATGAAAGACTGTTGAGAGAACATATTTAGTGAGAGGGAGGGATGCAGTGTGTTAGTCCATGTGTGTGAAAGACTATGTATTAGTGTGAGAGAGAGGAAGGGAGATTTAAGTCTGTCCTAGTGTGTGTGTGTGAGAGTCTGTTGGTCCAAGTGTTTGTGAAAGGGAGGGACACAATTTGTGTGTGTGCTATAGTCTGTATTAGTCCAAGAAGAAGGGAGACAGTCACCTTGAGAGAGTGTGAGTTTGTGTGCGAGAGTGCGTTAATGTGTATGAGAGTCTGTTGGTTCAAAAGTGCGTGAGAGGGATGGACCCTGTGTGTGTGCGCCTGTTAGTCCATGTGTGTGTGAGAGGGAGCGTGTGTGTATGCTACTCTCGAATGTGTGTGTGTGTGCTGGTGCCTTGTGTATGTGAGAGGGTATGTGTATGTAATAGTCTCTGTGTGTGTGTGTCCATGTGTTTAGATGTGAGTCTTTGTGGTGCACCGTGTTTGCGAGTCGGTGTGTGCGTTTGTCCATTTGTGTGCGCCAGCGTGCGTGTGACTGAATTTCCAAAATGTCCTCCTCCTCCCCATCGTCGCTGTTGTTGCTGCTGAATGGAAATCAAGCAGGCAGCAGAGCAGAAAATATTGAAAATGCAAATATGGAATGAGGTGTGCTCCAAGTCTGTTGTTATCGGACTGCGCTGCACAGCGGCCTCAACTGTTCCCGAGCAATGCAGGGTGCTCAAAGTTGCTCTGTGGAAGTGTTTCCCAACTTGTATTGAGGGAAGGCACCCACTTTACATGAGAACAATCTCATGACATGCCGGAACCAAGACACAAAAAGTTAGAATACTGAAATGATGATAGGGTTTCAGTTCACAAAGATGAACCTGGTTCAATGTATTTATTCTCTCTAGTTTGTTCTTTTAAATTTGTCAGAACATCTGAGAAAACTGGATCTGGATTTTGGCCTGTTTTACTGCCGCTTTGACTTGGTTTGGTCTGTAAAGGCCATCTTGGATACGGTCAGACGACCAGCTGGTCAGCTTGCATCAGGTCAGCTCAGGTCTTCCTAGAAGCGCGTCTGTCCGCTGTTGTCGACTTCCTGTAGGTGGACGTCGTCCCAAGACTTTTGTCCGTCATGGTGTCCGTGTCTTCCCCTCCCAATGGTCTCTTTGTCCACTGTGCTAACAAAGGCTTTGTTCTCCTCCGCCTCTTCGTCCTTCCATCCGTCCAACCCTCCTCATCCGCGGTAACAAAGGCTTTGTTCTCCTCCTTCTCATCTGTCCATCCCTCCTCATCCCTCCATCTTGGCGCTGGCTGTGACATCGCTGCCATTCCAAGCCATGAGGGAGAGCGGGAGGCACACACGCCGCCATTGTCCTGGGCCGAAGACCTCGGAATATCAATAGTGTTTTTCTTCGCGGCGTTGGCTACTAACCTTTAGGATCTCATTTTATTTTTTTACTGTAGGGGCTCCTCCTACCCCAATGAAATCCATTCTTTACACATATTAAAAAAAATAAAAAAAAAACGATAGACCAAGAGCATCAATTTGAGGCCAGCTGCCAGTTTGTAATCGGTACTCTAATCAAAATGTGGTGCGAAAAGTCAAAATGTTGAAAGAGAAGATGTTCTCAGAGGGGAGTGGCCTCTGAATTTAGTGTCATCGGGAGGTTGCAACATAGACTGGAAGAGTCACAGAAAGGCACAGAGGTGGATTTTCATGGGTCAGGCAACTTTTGTGAACTTTGTTGTTCAGCTCCTTGTGAGAGAACAGCGAGTTTTATGCAGGATGGATGCAGAGTGGGCAGCTTTCATCACATAGTTTGGCGCTGTATAATGTTTGAAGTAAGAGTCCATTTCCTGAAATGAAACGCCACAGGTAGATGTTTTCGGGGAGTTGTTTTTTCCTCAAAACCTGTCCCCTGGTGGTTGTTGCGGAATGCAACAGTCTCACTTTGATCGTTGCGAGAGATTTTCCGATGTCAGGGTCTAAGGCAGGGCAAAAGGCAATTTGACAATAACTGAAAGTAACTGCTAAATTACAAAGACTAGGAAAAAAGTAGACCACTTCGAATACACTCTTGTTTTTGCTGACTTTCAGCTTTTCCCAACATTCATTAATTACACTTTATGAAAACCAAATTCTCTTTCATACATTGAAGTGGGTCCAAGGTGTTCTTGGCTTGTCCTGGATCCAAGTCTGCATTGTATAATGATGTCAATGTCACCGGGGGAACAATGAGGCCTTTCGTTCCGCATGTGATGCAGCTTCTGCAGCACTGGCACCAAATTCTGCAGCCCCCTCCACAGTCCCCCTCAGACCCCTACAGACCATCACCAATCTGCCACATTTTTTTTGTCTCCATTTTGGTGGCAGATGGTCCGTTTGGTTGTGCGGTGACGTCGGCGGACTCTATTAGGAGAGGCAGTGATTTGTCACCAGTGGACAAAATGTCTACCGCTAGACCCCCCCCAGGACCCCTGAGCACGAAAGAGGTGCCAGGATGAGCATGATGATCAAGACCTCCTCGTCTTCCTTGTCCCCCACCATCATCACTCATGCGTCCCTCAGGGTGTTTGCATCATGACTAATGACTGCTACAAACGTTCCAAACCCTTTTAGTCTGTACGCTACTCCTTCCAAACGATCGAATGCAGCTATGAGAAAATTTCACAAAAAGTGCATCCAATCACTGCAATATGTGCTATTACTTTTTAAAGCAGTGCTCCACATGGTTTCAGCTTTTAAGCCTAAATGACTCAGCAGGGTAGGCTACTTCCAAGGTTCGAAGAAGGAAACATCAGGTGACCAAGGTGGTGTTGTAGATAGGTCCAGAGTGGTCTAGTGATCTTGGCTAGAGTTACTAGACCAGCTCAGACCACCCTGGATGACTCGAGCCCAAAGTGGCTCACAGTAAACCATCTCGGACCACCCGAAAACTGCCGCACACCGTGCGATACTTTGACCTCTGGTGTTCTCCTCCATAAACGATGTTTATATTTTTTTAATTAAACACAAACCGTATGGTGTGATTGCCAGGGAAGAAGCGACTTGCCCTGGCTGTTGTAGCTACAGTATATCACAATAATACAAAGTGAGGAAACTGATGAGAAATAAAGGAGAAAATGGGGATATTTGAGCGGTTTGTTGGCTCCATTAGTACGTACATTTACTGTATGCGTTTTGGGACCCCTGAACAAGATGTCAAACGTGCTCTTTCCTCTTGCCCATCTTGTCCTTCGTTTGTCTCTATTCCCGTTGTCCTAGCCTAAACTTTCTGGGCTGGCGGCGGTGACACGTTCCGGCGTGGGGGCACTCAATGCACGTCTTTGTGCGTCCCAGTGGGGTGGGAGAAAGCGCCATTGAGGTCCCGGGCCCGGGCTCCGTCCCCCTCGCGCTCCATTGTGTCAGCAGGAATCTGGCGGGAGGGACTGTAAAGACTTTACGGCCTTTGTTCTGACTTCTGAGCAAACTGGACCGCCGTGACCCAGACCTAAATGCCCTCCCGCCACACTTAGCGCCCATAAAAATACCAACAAAACTCTTGGGTCAATTGAGCTACTGAGAACTAAAGTGCCTCCTCTGTGGATAAAAAATGCAAGCAATATGAATATCCAGTATGATAAAAGTCCAAAATCATACAGTATTTTCAAAATGGCCAAATCTGAGGAAAACCACAATTTCTGTAAAAACAAGTAATCATTGTCGAATAAAACACAACGATATAAACCCCCATAATGCAGCCATTAAATTTTAAATCACTCTCCTGCTAAAAATAAAAAAAATGGAATTAGCCAATTTTATGCAGCGACTCAACTGGGGAGTCTGTCCTTGTTGTTTTCTCTCCAATGTCCATTTTATATTTAATACAGCATGTAGTATTAATCCTAGAATCACAGAGCCACACACAAAAAAGGATCGGTTCAATTCTAGGGCAAGGGTGGTATAAGATTGGTCCGAGGCTGTCTTAGTTGGCCCTTGTTGGCTGAAAGTAGTTTGGGCGGGTCAGGAGTGGCAGAAGGTGGTCTAAGATGGTACTAGATGGTCTCAAGGGGCTAAGGGTTCTCCATTGTTGGTCTAAAGTAGTTCAATCTGGTCTTGAATTGTTCAAGCTGGTCTACGATGCGCGTATTTTGGTGCAAGGTAGTTTCAAATGGTCCAGGGTGGTCTCAGATTGGTCCATGGTGGTCTAGAGCATAGATGTCAAACTCCGGACCTGGAGGGCCGCAGTCCTGCAGGTTTTGGATGTTTCCGTTCTCCAACTTAGCTGATATATGATCAGCTCATCAGCAAGCTCTGCATAAGCCTGATAACGATCCTGCTGATTAAAATCAGCTTGTGTTGGAAGAGGGAAACCTTCAAAACCTGCAGGACTACAGCCCTCGAGGACTGGAGTTTGACACCTATGGTGTAGAGGGGTCCAAGTTGGTCTAGGGTTGTCCATGGTGGTCTCAAGTAGGCCAGGCAAGGTTAAAGATGTTCAGGGATGATGGAAGTTTGCTCCAATGTGGGCTAGAGTTGATCAAGAGTGGTCCAAGGTGGTATTAAGTGATTCAGAGGGTTCCAAGGTTGGTCAAAGGTGATCTAGAATTGTCCAAGTTGATCTAGGGTTTTCCAAGGTGGTTAGAGTGATTCAGATGGTTCTAAGGATTGTCCAAGGTGGTCTATAGTAAATTAGGTTGATCTAAGGTGGTCCACTGTCGTATAAAGTGAGTCTTAGGGATTCAAGATTGGTCCAAGGTGTCCTAAAGTGGTATAGGTCTTGAATTGTTCAGGGTGGTCCAAAGTCATCAGGAGTCGTGGAAGGTAGTTTCAAGTGGTCCATGGTGGTCTGTGGTGGTGTAAGGTTGGTCCATGGCAGTTTCAACTTGTCCAGGGAGGTTTAAAGGTGGTTCAGGATGATCCACGTTTTTGGAAGTTTGGTCCAAGGTGGTCTGAAGTAGGTTGGTCTAAGCTTGATCCAGGGCAGTCTTGAGTTGTCCAAGGTGGTCCAAAGTTGTCAAGAGTCATCTGAGTTCAACTAGGGTGGTCCAAGGTGGTATAGAGTCATCCAAAGTGTCCTAAGGTTGGTCCAAGGTGTTCTAGAGTGGTCCAAGTAGGGTCCAGAGTGGTTCTCTAAGCTCAGCTCGTGCACTTAAAAGAAGTATTTCCTCAAATTCGACCTCTTACAATAAATGTCACTTCCTGTCTTCCACATGAGGGGTTAACGTCACCGTCTCTGGAGGGTGTGTTTCTATCAGGGATGGCCGTACTGCGTGGCCCCCTGGAAGTGTGTGTGTGGGGGGGGGGGTGAGGAGGAGGAGGGTCCCTGGGGCCGGGGACGAACGAGGGGTGTGTCCCCCTATAAAGACCCCTCACACCGCCGGGCCTCCTGTTGCTGTCCCGTGCCTCTTGGCTCCATCCTTCGTCGTCTTCTTCACACTCTCCTGCAGAGTGGGACTCTTACGCCACCGAGACCGCTCGCTTGTGTGTCTCTGAGCGTTTTGTGTATATTTCTCACCCCTGTTGATTCCTGTGTCGGTGGAAAGTCCACACTCGACCGCAGACCATCATGCTGACCCTGGTGGCGCTGGCGTCCCTCCTCGTCCTGGCCGCAGGTAAGTAAACCACACCCGTACACCTGCATCAAGTATCGAAAGCATGTGCTTCTAGTCAGCTTTGCATATCTGATGGAAAACATGTATGTCCGTGTTTTAGCGTAGGAACAAAATAACCTCCTTTTTTTGGGGCCTATTTTGGATGAAAAGGGAAATGTATCAAAATGATCATGTGTGTCACCCAATTTGTGTTGTTTAGTTTTCTGCAAAAAAAAAAAAGAATGTAATTTTCTTTCGCCTTTGAATTGAACACTTTTTGGAAGGCTCATTGTTTATTAGACAGTGACTAAATTCTTGGTGTGTGAGTCTTTTTTTCCCCCCCATGCGGGAACACAATGTGTTTTGTTTGTTGGAAAACAAAACACATTTGCACATGCAAGTTTGTTTTGTTGTTCATTTTCTGTTTCTGCCCCCCCCCCACCCCCAAACAAAACTTATTTAATTCTACTGTAGCTGAAAAGGGACAAAAAAAGACAATCTTTGTACTAGGTGACAATATGCAATGTGCATGTGGATTAATCTCCAAAATTATTTTTTATTCATTGATATGCAAATTTTCAGTGGGAGAAAATGAGCCCAAAAAAAAAAGATTCAGAAAAAATATGTGTTGCACAGTAATTATTATGTGTGTATATTGCATTTAGTGCAGTTATTATTTTATAATATTAAGTGATGTCAAAATGTTAATTGCTAATTGTTTGTGACAGAAATTCACATTTTTATGCCAAATTGATCAGTACACATAAACAAAAGTTTAACTTGTGTTCTGATACAGTATTGATAAACCAGTGTCAAATATGGATTTGTTGCTGTGTGATGAAAGCCATGTCCGTGCATCTACAATATCCAATCAGAAACAAGTATCTTCAAATTATGTATGATGTTCGATACCAATTTTTTTTTTCAGACCGATACCAGTACGAGTACTCAACTCTTGAGAAGTCACCGATACCAATACTAGAAGTACTTTTGATACCTAAAATAAGAAAACAAAAACAAAGACAAGTCTTTGTTTAAAATTATCTATTATATTCCAATATAGAATTTTCCCTTAAAACTTCATGAAATTAATGGCGTTTTTTTTATTATCGGTATGTTTTAATATTTCTGTACATATACTTACAGACATTGCGTCTTAATGGGCATCTTTAGTTCCTGATCGTAAAATTGCCACAGGAGGGCGGCCGATACTGGTATTGGCAGCCTCCATAAGGACCAATACCACAAAATAAGACTTGCATCGGTACCGATTCTTGGTTTTGGTACTCACCCATCCCCACTGTTTTTTCCCCTTTTATTCTTTTTTTTTTGGGGGGGTCAGATAAAATATACGTGTTGTATACACATATTACACATAGTTGTTTTATTTTTAAATGGACAGCGACGATATAGTGAAAACATTTGATTAACTTTGCTTCTGAAAACATTCATAAAAAAATATATATATATATATATATTTTTTTTTTAGATCAAAATGAATTTTTGTTAATGTTAGCCTGTTAGCTTTTCATCTGAAATATTTTTAGCTTTATAAATCCTTTACAATTATAATAAATTTATTTGACATGTTAGTTGAATGAATATATTAGTTTCATGGCCGAGTTTTTTTGGGTAAATAAATTTGAAAAAACTCAACTATCATCACATATATTTTTTAGATAAAAAAAAAACAAAACGTTTTTTTTTTTCATAGTCAGATGTTTTGCAAGACGAGCATTATTACATAACCATTAATTCTTTAATGGCTATAATGTGATATCATATATACATTTACATGTTCAAATATGCTATGTGTAAATATGAAGGACACGTTGATGCTACTGATTAGTCCTCAGCATCTCCTTAACGACCACTAAGCGGCTTAGCGATCATTAATTGACTCCACTTTAATGATATCGTCTTCCTTACTTGACACATCGTGACCCTTTCGCTCGCTATACGACTCGCCACAAAAGCTACAACGCTATTTCCCTTTTTGCGCCGCATTATTAAGATGTTACTCCATGCACTCAGATTGTTTGACAGCGTCATATTTTCCCGGCTGGTGAAATATTGATTTAGTGCCTGAAAGCCAATTAGCATCAATCATCATCCACCCGCTACTAGTGACACGTTCAATATTTTCTCTCTACATTATGCTTTGATTGGGATGATCATGTATGTGCTCACTTTATACATTGTTTCCTCCTTTTTTGCGTGTCCTGCTCACCCTTGTATGGTTTCAGTTAAGGAAACACATCATCTTTACAGGTTAGCCAGACCGAGAGATAGCGATGGAAAGGATGTGCAGCAGGTTAGGATGATTAACTCATTCACTGCCATTGACGGCTATAGACGTCAATAATTCATTTGAATTATTTCTATTAGTATCACATTTTTCCCACTTTTGTTAACAAGAGTATGAAAACCTAGAATTGTTTTTATTGTACATTTAGAACAGATATACAATTTGTGATTAATAGTGAGTTAACTAGTGAAGTCATGTGATTAATTACGATTTAAACAATTTATCGTCTGACATCCCTAATTTTTAATAATCTTTATTTATTTATTTATTTATTCTAAATCGTGTCAGGCGATTTAAATTGTTGTTTGAGATTTAAAACATTTTTTTTTCTAGGTTTTCATAGTTTTGTTAATACAGTTGTGTTGACTGGTGCTAGTAGTTTGCTGGATAGGTGGGGGAAAAAAAACATTTTCAGAGAGAAGGAAGGGTGTGTGGTGGATCAAGAAGTAGGAACTAGCAACTTTTGGAGGAGGTTTGCATACTTAGGAAAGGTCCAGGAATTTTATTGCTTTGCTGTAAAGTAGCAAGAACTGACTTTTGCTACTTGCCTGCATTTGTGCAGTGCCCGAGCCATCCCAAGCCATCGTGATTTACACGGGCTGGGAGCGTCACGCCCTGGTGGGCACCGAGGTGCGGCTCTCCTGCTCGTTCTTCTCCTGGCGCTGGATCTCTGAGGACGTCACCTTCTCCTGGACCTACAGGCCTGATGGGGCCAGGGACAGCATCTCTGTAAATACAAACACACACACACACTTAACTTATTCACTCGCAGCCATTTGCAATGCCCTTCTCTCCCGGCTATGGAACCACCCAAATAAAGATTTGAGTTTCTTCTTTCATCAGGGAAAAAATATATTTCTATCTGTTTCCGTTTTGCAGCAATTAGCATGAGAATATAGCTAAGTTTCATCATTATTCACAAATCTATTTAAAACAGTTGGGAAAGAGATTTTTGCAACATGGCACTGGTTGATCTCTTATACTCTGCTGCCACCTGCTGGCCGTTTTTTGTAATAACTACCATTGCTTTAAGCGACCTCTTCAGGTCAGAGGCTGCATCAAAGCCTTCTGTATGCTTAAGCGTAAAAAGACGTATAAATACGTAGACGTATAATAATACCTTTTGGAAACTTAAAACATTTAAAATAGAACATATTTATACATTTTTGAAAGCAAATGAGTTGATATAAAGTAGGGATGTCAGGCGATTAAAATTTTTAATCAGAATTAATCGCATTACTTCAATAGTTAACTCACGATTAATCAAATTATTTAATTATATTAATTAATAATTAAGTTTTCATACTCTTGTTAACATAAAAGTGAAACAAAAGTTAAACTAATAGAAACATGGCTGCATCTTTTAGCCATAATAATAATAAATAAATATAAATATAATATATAAATAATTCATCAAATCGAGTTAAAATTAAAAAGATGTACTGTACTGTAAAAAATATGATATTGATTTGTGTTGAGGTCATTTTTCTGCCCCTAGATGGCATAATTGCATATGTAAGACGATGGTAACAGCTCAGTGCATTTTTCTTTTTATATTAAGAGCTATTTAATCTTTAACATGAAGAAGCTTGTGAAATTCTGCACATTTTTTAAATTGTAAAATACAACTTGACCCCAGTCTCTACAAATATATGCATTATTACATTTATTACTGCAAAATTTTGACATGGACGTTTCTTTATTGCAACTGGAATTACCCCAGTACAGGCTTTCCAAGTAAGAGGAGGTCATTAATTGCGTAAAAAAGAAAAAGAAAAAAGAGTGGGGTTAAAGGGACTTTAAGTTAACTAAAAAAAGAATGCACTAATTTTGACACCCCTAATATAAACATAAAAAGTTAAATACTAATGAGGACAAGCTACCGAAAATGGATCTCTGCAACCATATTTGGTAGCCAAATTGATAGAAAATGTAGTTGAAGCATGTGATTTCTCCCAGCCAATCAGTGAAGAGAAGATGGTGCTAATAAGAAAAACACATCGGTGCTGATAAAACTTGAAGGTGCCGCTTATTAATTAGCATCATCACGTTTGCACTTTGCATGCATTAGCTTGGAATCTTTTTTCCATTTCGTCCTCACCCACTTATCGTCCTCTCATCGTCCTCTCTCATCGCTCCTCTAATCTCCACTTTCATCTCCCTCCATCTGTCCTCCTCCTTTTTTTTCATTATCTCGGCCGCGGCGGACATTTTAGCAGCTGTTTCATATTTCCGAACTGCTGCTGTAGTGCTATAAAGAATCATTAAAGTATGTTTTAGTACAATTTCATACAAAATCGCATTTTAATTGGGAGTATTAAAGTTGCTTCTTGAATTTTTTTCTTCAAGAATTTTATAAAGATTACCATACACTTAATGTTTTAATAAGAGAAAAAAAAGAGGAAATTTTGAGCACCTTTTCATTGAACACTCATAACCTAAAGTAGAATGTATTTTTTAAATCAATAAAAATGTTTTGGGATAAATATTTATATTTCAATAAATAAATAAAAAGTTCTAAATTTAATGCATGATTAAATATAATTTCATATGAATTCATTATGAATGAGAACCATTATATTTAGTACTTCTCTGAATGAGCCAATCCAGACATTTTTCTAGTTGTTGACAATTGTATATGATAAATAAGCATGATGAGCAGGGGTGTCAAATTCATTTTAATTCCTGTTTCCTGATGCAAATAATTACATATAAATAGGTACATTCTGAAAATATTCCCATTTATTGCAGATTAATCTGAAATGCTGTAACAAAAATGAGGGCAACATTTTTGCACCAAATTTTGAGTAACAGCCAAATTTCAGAATGTCATTTAAATGGTTGTCATTGCGCCCTCCAGTGGACATAATTAGCAACATCAGTTCATTTTAGTGAAAAACTGCAGTTTGTGTTGTCCTCACGAGCCAGTTTGGTCTCCCCGACGGGCCGGTTCTGGCCCACGGGCCGTATGTTTGACACCTCTGATGTTGCGCTAGTAGTGAAAGTGTTCCTAAATGACGCAACGTTTTCAGATTTTCCATTACACGGGCGGGATGGCCTACGTGGACAACAAGGGTCCCTTCAGGGACCGGCTGGAGTTTGTGGGGAACCCGGGCCGCCGCGACGGCTCCATCCTGCTTAAGAACTTAGAGTTCAGCGACAACGGGACCTTCACCTGCGACGCCAAGAACCCGCCTGACATCGGCGGACGGCCCTCCAGCGTGCGACTGCTCGTCTTTGAGAAAGGTCAGACGCCTGCCCGCACGGCAGATTTGTTTTTTTTTTAAATGGAATCGTCCATTTTTACAACTACTTTACATAACAAAAAAAGACTTTTGATAAATAAATAAAAAAAAAAAAGATGTACATTTATTTTTTATACATAAAATTGGCATATAGTTTAAACAGTTTTGTACACAATTTGATCTGTAGAAAAACATTTTTTGTTTCTACATTTTGGTACTTTAGTTCATTTTTTTAACTTTTTGACTCATTTTTTACCCTTTTGTACAATTTTGCACAATATTGTACAATTTAGTCCATTATTCTATTTTAAAAAAGTCATCTAATTATCAGAAAAACTTTGGGGTTTTATTTGTTAGATTTTTACCTGTTTCCCTTTTTAAAATAATTTTCCTCACTTTGTAGATTTGTGAATAATTTTTAACATTTTTTATCAAATTTGTAGGAAAAGTAATCTAAAAAAGTAATCCCATTAGTAGAAAAAGTTTTTGTCGATTTTGTTCATTTAAACCCTTTTTATTTATTTATTTTTTTTACAGTTTTGCAGATTTGTGACCAGTCTTCTGCAATTTTTATACATTTTGTACAAAAATGTATGCACTTTATTTTAAAAAGTTTTTTTGTTTTGCTTGTACAGAAAAGAAAAAAACCTTTTAAACAATTTTGTTCATTTTGTACAATTGTGTGCAAAAAAAAGCAACAAAAGAAACTTTGTTAGTGTAACAAAATTGGGGTTTTATTTATCTTTTACAATTTTGTAAAAACGTGTTGATACCTCCTGAGCTGGTTGAATTGCAAAGTCGAACCCCTCGGAACTGTGGGGCAGACGTGCTGACCACTTGTTCACCGTGTTGCCACCATTGATCCATTAAGTGCTGAATGAATAATGCATGATTCCGCTCATTGGAAGTCATTGGACTTATCTTTGAGATTGTTATCGTTTGATTTAGCTCCCGACCTTCTTCTCTTCTCCACCGCAACTTATGCATTTAGCACTTTCATAATGTCACTTTTTTATTGACAAATTTTTACAGTCACTTTTTTTTTTACACCATCGAAGGTTTACCATTGCTCTTTACTATCACATTTTTTAACATTTTGTCATCGCGTTGTTTACGTCACTTTTTTTTAATCAATAATGTATTGTTACTATTTTTTTTACCACTTTTTTCTTTAACTTTCTTTTGCAGTCATTGTAACGTTTTTTTTAAATCCGTTTTTCTATTGTCACTTGATCAACGTCACTTTTTTTCAATCATTGCAGGTTTTAATGTCACTTTTTGACTATCACGTTTTTTATGTAACTTTTTTTGTCATCGCTTTGTTTACTGTTACTCTTTAAAAAAAAAATGTTTTTAATCACAATGCGGAGAACACATTTCGCCCCACTTAGTAGACGGGTGTGACAATCAAGTGGTGCTTTAACTTGAATCTATTTGCTGTTACTATTTTCATCACTTTTTACTTTAACTTTTTTTCAGCCCTCATTTATCGCAACTTTTTATTGACGCTTTTCCTATCGTCATGTAATCAATATCACTCAGCACTTTTTTACAGTCACATTTTTTTACGTAACTTTTTTGCCATTCTTCAATGTGTTTTTTAAAACACTATTTCCTGTTTCTATTTTCACCACTTTATTTTTTTTACTTTTTTTCGGCACTTATATATCGTAACTTTTTATCGTCCGTTTTTCTATTGTCACTTAATCAACATCACTTGTCACATTTTTAATGGTCTTTTTTATTGTCAAATTTTATAACTGAATTTTTTTGACTTCTGTTTTTAAACCATGATCTATTTATATATCCACTTTATACTTGGAGTTTTTTTCGGCACTAATTTATCGTAGCTTTTTATTGTCTATCGTCACTTTTATATGGTCACATTTTTTTACCGTAATGTTTTTTTTTAAACACTATTTACTGTTTCTATTTTCACTACTTTATACTTTTACTTTTTTTTCGGCACTTACAGTATTTATTGTAACTTTTTATCGTCCGTTTTTCTATCGTCACTTAATCAACATCACTTTTTTTTTTTTACATGACCTATTTATTTACTTTGACTATTTTCACCACTTAATGTTTTCACTTTTTTTCTGGCACTTCTTTTTCATAACTTTTTATTGTCAGTTTTTCTATAGTCACTTTTGTATTGTCAACATTTTTAACTGAATTTTCTTGAATTTAGTTTTTAAACCATAATCTATTTACTGTTTCTATTTTCACCACTTTATACTTTGACTTTTTTCCCGGCACTAATTTATCGTAGCTTTTTATCGTCAGTTTTTCTATCGTCACTTTTTTACGGTCACATTTTTAACATCACCTTGTTATCAGTTGTATTTACAACCAAATGTTCATGATTACAATAGCCAATTTTTTTCCCTCCGTGCTTCTCCTTGCATTGCAGTGCCCATCCAGGCGGGCGTGATCACGGGTTCCATCGTGGGTGCGGTCCTGGGCCTGCTGCTGCTGATTGTGGTCATCTACTACCTGATGCGCTTCCTGGTGGCGCGCCGCGTCTTCAGCCTCAGCGTCAGGTCAGTGCGGGGCCCCGAGCGGACGCTGCGGCTGCGCGCCGGCCGCCTCGGGCTGCATCCCAAGGCCGAGCCCCTCCCGGGCACCGACACCTGCGTCGCCTAGTCGGCGCCTGCTCCTCGTTAGCTCTGGTCCAGTCAGCCCCGAGTATTCGACTGGCCATCTTTTCGCTGTGAAAAGCAGCCTATTGGTTTTGAGTGGCAACAAGTTTTATGTATGGTGGCGGATTTATCTGTGTTGAAAAATACCCTAATACATCTCTAACAGTCAAAATTTTTAGGAAATGTTTTTAAATTATTTTTTTATTGGTTTTGAATGACCTAAATTGCAATGTGAAAGGTCAAAGGAGTTCGTTATTTTGTTTATTTTAAATTTTGCGGATTTTTGGGAGGTGGGCTTTATCAGTTTGAGTGTCATGACATTACAACTTGGTTTTGAGGGACCTAAACTTTTTTTTTTCTTTTTAAAGATGATTTTCAACCAATGATCTTTGTCATGGCTGATTTTGGCTGTCGCGACATTATGACAAGAACGCGATTAGCGCCGCCCCTGGATGCGCGCCAAGTGATTTAGCATGATTGTAATCTTCATCTCCGTGTAATCCGCCGGATAATCCAGCGCAAGGATGCGATGACGCGGCGTCCGTCACCCCGCCGGCAGAAAGACATCCTGACTTCTATTTGTTTTGTGTTTTGTCCTCCAGCAAACACGGCAAGAAAAAGAAGGAGGGATCACAGCAGAGACAGGCAAGTTGACGAGTTCACACACGGTTTTTGTTCTCACTCGTCCTGTTCCCGCTCCTCGCCCAATCACACGCCGTCAACACCGACACATAAAATAAGCATATCACATCACATAATAATAATAATTATAATAATAATAATGCCTCGGATTTATATAGCCCTTTTCTAGACACTCAAACATGCTTTACAATGGAATGGATACATTCTTCGTGCACTCACACATTCACACTGTGGTGGCGATAAGCTACTTAAGTCGCCACAGCTGCCCCGGGGCAGGCTGACGGAAGCGCGGCTGCCAGTGTGCGCCTACGGCTTATGAAAAGAACCTAATTGATTTTCAACATTGCAAGTTGATGTCAAGAAGTTGAGTGATTTTGATTTTGATATCGCATTACTACATTTGGGATTACTGCCATCATAAGATTCCGATTTATTTTGAACCAGCATCTTGTGTATTTTGAGCGACGTCTCATCAGTGAAGTTCTCAAACGCAAAGCAAAACAAAGTCTCTCTTGTTATTATGCTTAACGCCTACAGGGGGCACCAAACTGCCTCTTATGTTCGTCGTCGTCACTCGACAGACCCCCCCCCCCCCGTCCCCCCGCCCCCGTGGCCCCCACCCGTGGCCCCACTTTCTCTGTCTTCTTCTTTTTCTCTTCTTTTAACTGTCAGATGATTGTCAGGTTACTCTCCAGTGCTACAGGGCAGTGTGTGTGCGTGTGTGTGCGCGCGCGCAAGCAGGCCAATGTGGTCGTTGCTTGGTTGCCGTGACGACGCGGTCACGCATGTCATCCTTCCTGTTTTTTAAGTTATTTATTCATATATGCGCGCACACACAGTCTCATATACACACTTACATGTACACACAAAGAAATGCGTATAAACACATGCACACACGCACACACACAAAATGGTGTCAAACGCATGCACTCACACTCAAGCGCACACATTCTTCTATACACACGAAAACACACACAGTTGCAGCCTCCCAGACATACATGTAGTCAGTCGCACACATCCACACACGAGTGGTGGAATTCTAATTGCGTCTGTCGCTCTGTATCGATTGGAACTCCTCTTCCTCCCTCACCTTTGACTCCCCCCCGCAGGCCAGGAGGAGCATCTGCCCATCTCCCTCCTCCCCTTTCCCCCCTCCTCCTTTTCTCCTTCAGGTCATGTGATGCGCTCGGACAGGAAATCACTAGCACTCACTCTTCATCTTCTCCCTCCTCCCTCAGGCTTTTGCACCCCCCCCCCTCCCCCTCGCACCCTCCTCCGCCGTCCTCCATTTTAGCCTCAAGGGGCAGAAGCTCCGGACGGTGGCGGTTCCGGATGCGGCCGCGTCCACATCCTCCTCCTCCTCTTCCTACTCCTCCTCTTCCTCTTCTTGGTCTTCCTGGTGATGATCAGAGTCCAATTAGAGGTGCTCAGCGGGGGGTTGATTAGAGACCACCGGCGTGCTCGTCAAGCTGATGCTTGTGTTTTAAATTCTCCTCGCCGCCAGCGGTCCGCGCTTTGAAAGGACTCATAGTGAGAAGGCTTCATAAAAGCGGCCTTTACACGCTCCAGTTCCACTTTGCGCACACTATTTTTACATACAGTACATCGGCTATTTACGTGCATTTTCAAATGCTCACAAATGAGAGAAAGCAAGTACACAAAAGTCGACAGGCATTTAAGAAAAAATGTAAACCATGAAAATAATACAAAATGATGCAAAGTTGTAATTTCCCGAAAATTTTCTGACATTTTTTAAGAAACTGAATTTTTTTAGATAGTGTTGTAATTTTACAAAACTTACATTTTTGGAGAAAACAAGTAAATATTCCGAGAATACAAATAAAATAAATACATTGGATTTAAAAAGTCAGAATTTTATGAGAATTTGAATTAAATTTATTTGCAGAAAAGTAAGAAAGAACACAGTTGTTGTTGTTTTTTAAATTAAATTCACAAATTTACAAAAAAAATATATATTTTGGGGGGAAAGACAAAATACAGTATTACCAAAATAGGGGAGTTAGATAAAATTTTTAATTTTTTTTTAACAAGGCCGTAAAGAAATAAAAAAAAAATTTTTTGCATGAAAAATAGGAAAAATAGTGATGATGTTACGTGATGTTTTCACATAAAATAAAAAAAACCTTAAAAAAAAGATCAAATGAAACATGATGGGATTTGTGTGTACATCCACGTGTGTGTTTGTGTGTGTGTTGTCAATGACTTGTCACGACTTGTACAGGTGTGTGGAGCCCACCTGTCACATTGTCCCATCCTAATGCATGGTTACCTCTTTTGTCCCTCCGCCCTTCCAGCTCTGGACACCGCCCCCTCTCACTCTCTCCCCCCGCCCTTAAAAGGACATTTCTCCGCCCCCTCCCCGCCCTCTTTCTCACCTCTTTGAGTCTCTTCTTCTCTTTTAAATGTTTTTTCTCTCCCGTTCACCACAGCGCCGCCCGTCCCTCTAAAGCACCCCCACGCCCCCGCTCCCCCGGCACTCCTTTCCTCTTCGAGTGACTCTCCACCCCTGTTCTGCCCCCGCCCCCCTCTCTGTCCCTGCTCCCCCACAGGGCCCCGCGCCAGCGGCCGACCCCGCCAAGCCGAAGGCCTCAGAGAAGAAGAAGCAGGAGTCCCGCAAGGAGCGCAAATAGGATACGGGGCGGGGCTGGGGCGCGCTCCTTGGGCGGCTGCTCCAGCCCGGGCGGGACAAGGGGACGGGTGGCGGAGGGGGCGCGGCGGCGGCCGTCGAGGACGCCGCCGGGCGGGTGCTGATGACCATCGAGCTGGAGCTGACCCGTAAGAACGGCCAGGAGGGCCCGGGCGTCGGCCCCTCTAAAGCACCCGGCCTCCTTTCCCGGCTCGCCCGGCAGCTCACCCTCAAATGAGGGGGTGCGCCCGTGGCGAGGGGGGGCTGTAACATCTCTAATAAACGAGTGCAGCGGTATCTACATCAATTTCTGGTCCTGACGTCCGCGTTATCTAGTCCCAGCCTCGTTTTGACGCCGCCCCCCTTTCTTGTGCCCCCACCCCACTGGGGCGCCAACCGACCCCTCCCTCCCCTCACCCTGCGGATGTTTCAATATTCTCTTCTAACCACTGTCTCCTCTCTCTCTTTCTCTCTCACCCCCCGCCCTTCTTCTTCTTTTCTTAGATAAAGGTCTGACTCCTCCGTGACGCCTCCACCTCTCTAGTCTGCCTGACGCACCCCCCCTTCTCTTTTCCCCTCAGTCGTCATTACTTTAAATTATCTCTCCTCCTTTAAGGCAGGCTATAAGAAGAATAGCCCCCCTCCCTCTATGGCCACCTCCCTCCCGCACTGTCAGTGGTCGTGTCAAATAATTTCCTCACAGGAGTCCCTTTATGCACTCACCGGGCGACGCGTAAAAAAGTGTTTAAGGCCTAACGACGCTCATAACCGGCGCCACAGGTGCCCGCCAGACGGCCCCCGGGCCGGGCCGGAGTCTCCTGAATCTTTTTTCCCCCTTTATGACTCAATCTGGCGGAAAGCACGTGACAGAGCCCCGGCCAGACCTCGGGGCAGCGTCCACTGAGATATGATTCCTGAAATCATCTTAGCATGAGATTTTATTATGGGAAAAAAGTCCGAAACATACAAAGATGCAGTTGCATTTTTTTCGCGGGAATTTTAATATTTTAGAATAAAGTTGGAATTTGGGAGAAAAGTCTTAACTTTACAGCAATAAATAAAATAAAAAAATTCCAAGAAAAAAGTAGTAATTTGAGGGGAAATTGCCATTATATAGTTGCATGTTTTTTGGGGGAAAGAAACGTCATAATTTACATTAATAAAGTTGTGGGGGGGGGGGGGGTCAAAGGGAAAATTAAAACATTTTGAAGGGGAAATACCTGATTAAAATTGTAGGATTTCGTGGAAAAACATACATTAAAATTTAATATAAAAAAAAAGATGATTCGTACCAGGGGAAATAAATCCGCAAATACAATTTTTCTAGAAAAAAAGTCGGACATTTTTGAGAAAAAAAATCTAATCTCATAGGAATAAAGCTGTGGGTTTTTTTGTTTCTTTTTTTTTTAGGGAAAATGTCCCAAAACTACTATTAAATACGACTTTTTTCGGGATAAAAATACATCAAAAATAAAACCAACATGTTTTGCCGCTGTCTTGTCTCGGCCTGTTAATAGAGGGCGCTACAAAGCCCCTTCTGGCCCCTGATGGAGGTCAATACGTCTATTTCTGTCCGCCTTGACTGTAACAGCTGCGCATTTCTTAGAGGAGTTAGTGGGTCGGTGTTGGGTGGTGGCAGGTATGATTTAGCGTCCGCCGTTTCGCCCGGCAGGCCGGCGACTGACGAGCACGGATGACGTTAAGGAGCTGGAGGGCGGGCGGCGGACGGGAGCTACTTAAGACGGGACTGTCCTTTTTCCCCCCAAACATCTCGCTGCCGTCCCTCCATTCCCCACTTCCTCATCATGTCTTTGGCTTTTATCGCCTTCCGCTTCCTGTCGTCTGGCGGCCCCGCACAATCCACTACGCTCGTTAAGCCTCTTCTTATCGGACTCGCAGCTTCCTCCCTCCTTGGCTTGTCCTTCAAACAACCCCGCCCTCCCTTCGCCCTCCCGGGGAGCCGTGCGGTCCTCGCCATCCCGCTCTCCTTCTTCTGACCCTTCTTCTGTCTTTTGTTCAAATGCCAAGACGCTCACCTCTGCCCCCGACTGGCAAAGGGAGCTTCGGGGTGTAAAAGCCGTATTTTCACCAAGGTCTAGTTCGGTTCGGTATGCTTGGAAAGATGAATCCTGATCCGGTTTGTGTTTCTTGGGTGGCAATCGCTGCGTGTAATTGACTCATAAATGGAACATTTTGTAACGAACAAACAGACTGTTTTCATCTACAATAGTTTTCTTTAAGCTACACATTATGGGAAACTTTAGCCAGCTACACACAAACAGCAGCTGTCATAATATTCTGTTTTAGCTATGCCTCAGTAATTTGACAGGACAATTGCTGCTATAGGCTTTAGCGCATTTCTTGTAGTGGTCAATTTTAGCGTCAACTGTTAGCTACAACACAGGTTTTTTAACACCTTGGGGCAGAGGGCTGAGCTACCTACACACAGCAGAAAACGGAGGGGGAGCGGTGGCAGAAACTTCAGGAACACAACACAACTGAAACTGGAATTTTTTGCTTTGTTGCTAGGCAAAATTACGTTGGACACTTGGTAACACTTAAAATACAACAACAACAAAAAAGTCAAGGAAAGGTAGATTTATTTCTGTAGCACATTTCATAAACAAAGACAACTCGATGTAGCAGACACAACATCTAACAACATTTACAGACAGAACAGCTAACGATATGCTAGCTAGCTAGTTAGTTAGCTAGGCTTTTATGAAATGAAGCCACTTGGATGGACACTTTATTGACTTTTTTTGCTTTGTTGCCAGGCAGAATTACATCTAAAATTAACACACCAGTCACACTTGCTACACTGTTTTATTGGCAACTTGGGGCAGAGGGCTGTACTGCCCCGCACACCAAAGAAAGGAAAGGGACAGTCGAGGAAAAACCCAACAACTTAAAATCTTAGCTACCTAGATGCAATGACGATTGTTCCAAATTTTCTTGACTTTTGTCACTTTGTTGCTAGTCAGAATTCCGCTGAGGACAAGTTTGTGTGGGGCAGAATGCTTTGCTTTTTGGCAAGAACCTAAGGCACGCTTCTATAACAGAAAATTTGGTCCTTTCAAGACTTTAACTTGTTGCACTTGCTAGACTGAATTCTCTCTAGGCCAAATTTGTGTCCCACACACAACAGAGAAAGGTGAGGGAGAGTCGGCAGGAACAGGAAGTCAGACCAGGAATTGGCATGGGTGATTTGACCAGATATTTTGTTCAACTTCACTACTTTTGACAGTAAAAACGCAGAGAATTACGTACCATTCTGGAACAGAACTTGGTGGAAACACGGCTCATCATGTACGTCATGCTAAGCTAAGCATCAAACCAACAATGTTAGCCCAAGTAAAGCAATAGAGTTTTGTGGATGGCTGCACATCCTTCGCCAAGTCTTAGTTGGCTGGTGGTCTTCAAAGGTGCTCCCCTGTCCTCCAAAAACCAAACCATGAGCCAAAGGGCGGATCGGTAGACGTCAAGCTTTGGGGATGGCCGAGACTTGAACGTTCCTTTTGAAAATTCCTCGCTATCTGGAACGCTTGTAATCTTATTAAAACACCTTGTATATTTGATGAGCCGTAGTAGGAGAAGTGTAACATTCCCTCATTTGAATTGACTGCAGCTTCATCTCTTTGTTGTTGTTTTTTACGTTTATTTAATTTAACGCTTATCGTCGCTCTAATTGAATGTGTAATATGTTGTAAAAAAAGAACATGAATAAAACATTTAAGCCCACCATGTTTGTCTTTCTTAATGAAGCTTACATGTGAATATTTGAACTCTGCTACTTGATTAGCGGTTGGAATTGTAGGCCTGCCTGCACGGCATGTATTAGCATACATTTTCTACAAGGGGGCGGGGTTTATTTGTCTTTGCCCACACATTAATACTGTATATTAATTGACAAGTGTAATTTTCAGGCCAGTTTCATCACTGCGTGATATAGTGATATATGCTGTAAAAATGCATACATAATTCTTGATCCTTGGGGTGTTTTGACAAAAGTATGCCGCAGACATGTTAATGAGACACTTTGGGAATACTTTCAAAAAAATGATATGCCCTGCATGACATCCATGTGTGAACATTCGGTGATAATTGCTCCTTTATCCAGGCGGCACCTACTGTAACCATCTTTTCCCATTGAAATGAATGAAATGCCATCCATTCCGACCTGAAAAAAATGTTTTTTTAATGGGAATTTTAAGAAAGAAAAATAGTACTCCATAATATTCTTTGTACTTCATAAAAACATAAGGTAATGACATAAAAACAATTTGAGAGTATTGGAGTTTTTCTGCCACTGTTGAGTTATATAGCACTGCAATATAGATGCTAATTAGCGTTAGCATTATGCTAGAGGACTTCAAGGCTAAGCTAGTTGTTTTAAATACACAAGGTGTGTAATTCTCTTTTTTTTTTTTTGGTTAAGTTTAGCACATGATTGTGTGTGCCTGGGCTCAGTAAAGGTTGAAAAACCAGTCCGGCCCTTCACCGTCAAAATTTTTCCCCGTATAGTAGATTGCGCAGGCGTACCTAATAAAGTGACTCATGCGCCTGAAGCGCACAAGTGCAGAAGAAGGAACAGAAGGCAAGAAGCCAAAACGCACGCGTTGGCAGCCAGCGTGAAAATATGCCAGGCTGGCGGTGTCGCAGGATCACCGGTGGCATCTGTCGCGTGGGCCCGCTGGCGTATGCTCCCAATATGCTAACGCTAATATCAGCTGCCCCCGCCTGTACCCCTTGCTTCACTTTGAATAGCGACTGTATTTTTTAACCTTGTGGTGACCAGACGTATCCACTTTGTGCGACCGACAAAAACGTGGCCCATTTTAAATTCCATTCACTCGGTCGGCATGTTTTACTCATTGTCATAAGAAAAACATAAACATCATTGAACAAACTAGAAGCCAATGGACGGTGGTCCTAAACGGACAAATGATGAAAGATGGGGTTTGCATTGTCGTGAGTTGTCGTGAATATTTTAATATATTGTCAAATTATGTAATAATTAGGTAATCACAAACTAATTATTCATTTATTCTCCCAACCTCTTCTATAATCACAAAAACATATAGAGGTCATTAAAAAAATCAATATTATATTATATATTATTTCATCGCTGCTATGTGAAAAACACTTCTGTCCTTTTTTCTTCTTCAAATTTTTAATAAATTATTATTATTTTTTTTATGATCATGTTGTACATTTTTTTGGCATGTCTGCATTTAGATTCATCCCAAAAACATAACAATTTAAAAAATGAGATAAATAGACGTAAGTGTTTTTCACATAGCATCGACGATATGCTAAAAAAAAAATCTGTTTGGCCCCTTACTTACCTAGTCTGAGATATTTTTTCAACATGTTTGTCCATACGCACACTTTGTACATGGACTGACCATCTGGCATTCAGGGCAGATGCCAGGTGGGCCGGTTCCTTTTGGAGTTGATGCAGCGATTTAATTATTTTCCTCAATTTTATGCTAAGAGACCGGCCCACAATTTAGAGCAGGGGCCAGGAACTCTGGTCCTCGAGAGCCACTGTCCTTCCTGTTTTCCATGTCTCCCTCCACCAACACACCTGATTGATGATTGGTTGATGAACAGGATCGTTATCAGGCTTCTAAAGAGCTTGCTGATGAGCTGATCATTTGAGTCAGCTGTGTTCAGGGCTGGACTGGCACAAAAAAAGTCGGCCCTGGCATTTTGACTTAGGCACGCCAGCCCGGCCCAACTCTTAACATGTAGTTCTGCCACTGATGTTTATTGATGAGGTTTCAGTTTACTATCTACACTCTAAAACTGTTCAAAAATGAACCAATCCTCTACTTGGGTCGATTTGACCCAACTTTGAGTCAATAAATGGGTCTTTCAGTGTAAATATTAGTCAGATCCTTTATGTGGATCGGTCCATTTTTGAACCATAAATGGGTTACTTTTGACTCAACTGTTTTTAGATATAAAAAAAAAAGTTGGACAGCAATTTAATTTGTAATCTCAAATTGGTTCAACAAATCTCTTCTTAGAATGTAAAAACCCTGTTAGTATATACTGTACTGTAGTAAGGTAATCTACAGTATTCCATTGTTTAACTGGTCCCTGCTGCCTGCTTTCATGTGTTGACGGCTCAGATTAATGTGTTGTTTTGAGGAGTGTGCATGTTTGTATGCTAGTGTTTGGGGGTTTCAACCCACGGATCACCCCTCTCACCTCCAGAGGGGAGCCTGTAGGGGGACTGGAGGGCTGCCTGGCTCGGGTTACCCCTGTGAGTGGAGGGGGGGAGAATACAGTGTCAGGCCCCCAAAAAAGCCACATGTGGTGGGGGTGGTAGAGTGCCGTCCTTTACTTTTCAAGCCGGCGGCTTGTGGACATCCGACATGGGCAAAGGGGTAAGTTTGTGTCTTTCTTTCTTCGTTGAAGTGGTTGAAATGTCGTTCACATTGTTTGTTAGGCGATGCAATTGGAATGTGGAAATTGGGCTGTCAAATTGCTAACATCTGGTGAGCACATTTTGGTTCGAAATATGTGTACGCATGCGCTGCTGGTGTTGTTTTGGATTGATAAAACAGACATTTGACTTGAATAATGTATTACAATGAACAAAACAACACAATACAAAGTACGAGACTTGATTGAATAGGCCAGGTACGATTTTAATGAAAACCCATCTGCATGCATACAAAAATAATCTACTAATGAAAATAGATTGATTTTCTTTATATCAATATATTTTTCAAATACGGGAACATAATAGACGAATATAATTGCAATTTTCCTTTATACAAGTTGTCCACAGCGATAAAGGTGATAAAGAATATAAAAATGAAAGCCATTCAAATGTACTGAGAAGTGTTAAACGGAATATTAGAATTTTATGTAGAAAGTTTATGTACACCAGGTGTCAAACTCAAGGCCCGGGGGCCATATCCGGCCCGCCACATAATTTTATGTGGCCCATGAAAGCAAATCAATCGTGTGTCAACTTTCATGTTACTTCCTGAAATCTCAACCAACACTTTTTAATTTTCATACGTAAAAAATAATAATGTTGAGATTTTGTAAGAATTCTTTTGTTCCCCACTGAACAGTAACTTGAGCAAAAAACTATTATCCTTGACGTCTGATTTCAAAACTAGTAATACATTAATTTGTTGTGTACAGTATATGTAATAATCATTAAATATTTATTTTATTTCACCGTCATAACGACCGTCTAAGGGAAGCAGTTAATTACAAAGTGGCCTGCAACTAAATTTAACTTGACACCCCTGGTTGAAGCCGTGATTGACTAAAAATATTGAATGGAAAAATCCGTAAATACTTGATGAAACAAAATAAGACATGAAAAAAAAAAACTACAATTGAACCAATTTTTTTTTTTTTGAGAACTGTATTCATAAAGTTTGTGAGTTAAATTAAACTGTGTTATAAAAAAATAAATGAAAAAACAACAAATATTTAATGACAAACACAAATTTTAAAATATTTTTTTTTCTATTTGTTGGAAAAAATATTTGAAAAAAAAAATATTAGATGCAATTAGCTAAATATCACCCCCACCCCCCCAATTAAAAAAAAATGTAAAAAAAACACCCCCAAAAATTTTTGATTGCATAAACATGAGTTTATTCAAAATGAAAATATGATTTAAATGTAGGAATTTCCTCGACCATTCTGATGTGAATGCCATATTTGGTGGCTGTACGGATTTAAATGTGCTTGTATTGGCCATTTGTCTGTAGTTTTTCTAGCATTCGTTTTAACTTGAGGATTCGTCGCAATCCCCCCCCTTGCAAATCAGTGGTGCAGCTGTGATGATTGACAGGCGAGGTTGTCCCCTTGATTGCTCGAGCAGTGCCTGAATCTGCTGGCCAATCAGCAAACGGTCAAACTTCAACTTCAAATGGCCTTTTTCAATGATTTCCCTTGTGGAGATTCTGGTCTACTTGGCTTCCTTTGTCGGGAGGGAAGATAAGACTTGAATACGCCTTTATTCGCCCTACAACTGGGAAATTCCACAAGACTAAGAGGCCTCATTCGGGAAGTATTTGGTATAAAAAAGACAAAGGAATGTCTTCATCCAGCATCTCCTCACACGTCGGATGACTGCTAAACTATTATGGACATAAAAAATGACCTTAAAATGGCTGCTCCAAACCCAAATAGACTTCCTGTTCATTTCACAACATGGTTTCTAGAGACTTTTTTGTGGTTCTAACCATGATAGACATAGCTACCAAATTTCCGGTTGCTGGTCTCTGGGGGCTGAATAATAAAAAAAAAAGAGAATGAGCTGGGTTATCACTATAGTTTGATATTATGCTACAAGTCATCAAACTTTGTCACCATTTTTCACCCGTATATACAATGATAAAAACTCCAATAATTGGCACATCATGTCAATCATCTTTGTAGTACTTTTGGAACCATTTTGGTAGCAATCGGACAAAATCTTGAGGGGGGGGGGGGGGGGGGCGTTTGCCTTAGGAAGACCCCAGGAAATGACCAAGATTAAACTAAAATGGCCCCTTTGAAACAAAATGGCAGGCTTCTTGTGTCTTTTCAAGCATTGTTTCTTGAGACATTTTTTTGGGGGGCTACTCATGATAGACAAGACAACTAAATTTCAGATTGCCAAGTGAAACTGTCTTCGGGGGCTGAATTAAAAATACATAAATAAAATATGTGAGTTATCTCAAGAGTTTTATGGCAAAGGGGAAGTCAACCCCTCCCCCCCAAAAATCTCGACAATAATAAAATGATATTTCATTAAAGGGGAAGTCAACCGGAAACATTCCTTGACAATAATATATTATATGTGACCTCACTAGTCTAAACATGACATTCTGATTAATATTACATTTGTGGAATTTTTTTAAGCAGCAAAATCCAACCATTTTTGTCCATGTCAAGGGGCAGCCATTTTGCCACTTGCTGTCGAATGAAGATGACATCAATGTTGTCCAGGTCTCAGTAACAACCAATTACAGCTCAGCTTCAGAAAACAGGGGAGCTGTGATTGGTCGTTGCCTGAGCAATTGAGATGTCAGTTGACAGAAAGTGGCAAAATGGCCGCCCCTGAGATGGACATAAACGGCTGGATTTTGCTTCATAACTCCATATATTCCACAAATGCAATATCAATCAGAATGTCATGTTCAGACTAGTGAGGTCACATATAACATATTATTGTCAAGAAATGTTGAAGGTTGACTTCCATTTTAAAGGAGCCAAAATGGCAGACTTCCTGTGTCTTTTTAGGGAAGGTTTCTCGAGACTTTTTTATGGGTGTACTTATGATAGACATGACTACCAAATTTCAGGTTGCCAAATTAACTGTCTTTGGGGGCTGAAAAAAAAAAATCACGATCTGAGCTATCGAATACGCCCGCAAAATGTGCCGTTTCCCTGAAAGCAAATTAGCTAGCAAACAAAAAAAAGCTTACGACTGCCTTGCTTTATCTTTATTTCCGACACACTTAACATCTCAGGATGAGATGGGGAAATATCGTTCCCGGCTTGATTTTTATTTGCATAATGACGCAATTGTGTTTTTATTCTTTGCCGTCGGGCCCCATTCCATTTAGCTTTATGGCAGGACATGGGGGTAATCTTGTAGGAGAATTGCTCCGCCAGACGCCATTTCGGGCTCGGCGCTCCCCCTTTGCTTCCGTTTGATTACTTTTCCCTCTGCGCCTGTTTTCTCCCGGCCGGCCGCCATGCGCTTTGCGGAGACTGACAGTGGCAGGTGACTTCAACGCTCCCTTAGTGGCGTTTATTAGCATGTGTGAGGAGCTTTTGTGTAGTGATATGAAAGTGTGAATGCGCGCAAGATATAAACATAAATAAAGATTGAATGGCTTTAGTATTGAACATTATAACTATATTCTACTTTAAATTTGGTGAGTATAAAAAACAACATTATTATTATTATTATTGTACGTACCAGGTGTACAGTGTACACTTTTTTTTTTATACAAACCCAATTCCAATGAAGTTGTTGAGTGAAACGTAAATAAAAACCGTATACAATGATTTGCAAATCACGTTCAACCTATATTTAATTGAATACACTACAAGATATTTAATGTTCAAACTGCCCAACTTAATTGTTTTTAGCAAATAATCATTACCTTGGAAGCTGCCACACATTTCATGTAGCTGTGACAAGTTTACCACTGTGTTTCATCACCTTTTCTTTTCAAAACATTCAATAAATGTTTGGGAATTGCATGAGGACACAAATTTTTCAAGCTTTGTAGGTGGAATTCTTTCAGCTTCAGCTGTTTAAAAGTACGGGGTCTCTGTTGTCGTATTATACGCTTCATAATGGGGCATACGGGTCTGGACTGCAGGCAGGCCAGTCTACTCTTCAGTCTTACTATGAAGCCACGCCGTTGTAACACGTACAGAATGTGGTATGGCATTGTCTTGTCAGGGGCGTCCATGAAAAAGACGTTGCTTGGATGGCAGGACATGTTACTCCAAAACCTATATCTTGAGCATTAATGGGTCCTTCACAGATGTGCAAGATACACATGCCAGTGGCAATATCACGGCGCCATACCATCATAGATGCTGGCTTTTGAACTTTGCGTCCATAACAGTCCGATTGGTTCTTTTCCTCCTTGGCCCGGAGGACACAACGTCCACATTTTCCACAAACAATTTGAAATGTGGACTTGTCAGACCACAGCACTTTCCACTTTGCATAAGTCCATCTTGGATGAGCTCGAGCCCAGAGAAGCTGGGTGTTGTTGATAAATGGCTTTTGCTGTATTTACTGACATTGGTTTTCTGAAGGGTTCCTGATCCTTAAGTGTTCCTAAATTCCTTGTAATTGTACGTTGAGCAACATTGTCCTTAAACTGTTTGTCTATTTTCTCACGCAATTGTTCAACAGGTGAACCTCGCCCCATCTTTGCTTTTGAATGACTGAGCAATTCCCAATTAGGCTATTCACCTGAGGGATGTTCCAATCATCTGTTTGATGAGCATTCCTCAACGGTTTTATCGTTTTTTTGGGGACCTGTTTCAGCTTTTTTGGAAAGTGTTGCAGCTATAAAAATTATAAAAGTTTTTATTATTTTGATTTGCAAATCATTTTATTCTGTTTTTATTTATGTTTAACCCAACATCCCAACTTCAGTGGAATTGGGTTTGTACTGAAATGAGCAAAAATTAATGGCATTAAAATTTATTGAAAAGGTATTACATTTAATTTTAGATTAGTTAGTTTAGCTGTTAATTTCTGCATGGAAACTGTGATTGGTTAAAAAAATAAAATAAAATCTTATATGAAATATTGGGGAAATTTCCAACTATAAAAGCAAAAAAAAAAAGATATTTGGCTAAAAAACAACAACATCTTAATAATATTGTATATAGATAAAAATAGTAACCCTCTTACGATGATGATATTGTCTTGGTCCTTGCAGTGCGGTCCAGAGAAGAGGAAGAAGAACCGAGACTTAGATGAGTTGAAGAAGGAGGTGGCCTTGGTAAGCTTCTTAACATTCATTACTAGCATTAGCATTTAGCATTTGTGTCACGGTGAGCTGGTGGGGAAGGACTCAAATACAGGTAGGCAGGACAACCACGGCAGGGATGCATGGAATACTGAACACAATTTATTTAACAAAAAATACTAACAGGGGTACTGGGTAAAACTCTAAATAAACAAAACCAAAAAAGTTTACAAGAGTGGTGACAACAACAATGATCTAACAAAGACTGAACAAAATCAGGAAACTGAGGCCCCGTCCACACCAAAGCCAGTTTCAATGTATCCTCACAAGTTTCTTACCATTCAGGCCGGAGTTCGATGGTGCAGTTTCGGAGCTTGAAACCGATCACTTTTGCAACTGATCACTTTTGAAACCGGGCTTCAGAGTGGAAAGATTTCAAAACGCGCCCCGTACGCGTCCGTCTGGACATCATATGCAGCATACTCCTCCGGCGATGACGTAATGGTCGCAGCTCGATGACGACGCATTGTCGCACATTGATGACGTATGCGCCAATTCTCGCGTACGTCTGTCAACAACAATGGCGGATAGCCATGTCGTAGTCGTTTTGCGCAGCCTCCTAAGCTTGCTTATGCTTTTGAAGCAAAATATTTAGCTTCTTTATTCCCACTTTCAACAAGCGGTGTTGTACTTGAATCACCCGCCATTGTCACTTCTTCTGTGTTCGACTTTTTCATGTTGTTTTGATACATGCAACGCCATGTTTGTTCTGTAGTTTGCAATAAAGTTAGGGAAAAAAATAGTTCGTCTTCTTTGCTGATTCTTCTTCTACGCTTTGCGTTAACTCCTTGGGGCTGCGCTACAGCGCCACTCCAGACTTGGCATATACATAACAGCCGTTAAGCGTCCTCAGCGTCTTCTTTTGGACACATGCAAGTCTTGAAATGCTTCTGTGTGTACGAGATTTGTTTGAGGAACGAAGATGGCTTTGCTTCCGTCTGAACGGGGCCAAAAATGAAGCCAACTGACAACGAGAGACACCTGGACAAGACACAAGTGGCTGGGGGAGATGATTGGATGACACAAGGGAACAGGTTGACGAGCACAGGCGAAAACAAAACCTAACGAGCAAGACAGGACACAAAGCCAAAACGTTAACCTAAGCATGATACACAAATCATAACAATTTGAGCCATATAAAAGGCAAACTGTAGCTATCTATAAAATGGTACATAACATTCTGGTAAACTTTCTTGTGGTTGCGAGTTGGATTTTACTGATGTTTTCGTAAAATATCCACATTTAAAAAAACAAAATGTGTCAGGGCTAACAAAAGTAATGGGGTATATACCACGGAGGAGACGGGACATCCCTGGTTTTCACACATCCGCCTTGTTTCTGTTTCCTGTTTGCCACGTGCGGGCCGCGTCTCAGTTCTTGCGCTTCCGCCTTTGTGCCCCTCGGTTGCACGTTCCCGTCGACGGGTGCGAGCATGTAGTGTGTCTGCCTCAGTTGTCCGAAGCATTTCAGAGAGTTGAGACGCCCGGCGGGAGTGCGCAGTTGGGGGGGCACAGGGGCTGGGCTGTGAGTTTTGGAACGCGGCCATCAGTGGCCGGAAACGACGCTGATGTGTGAAACCCGGAAGTCGGAAGTCCGTGGCATCTACCCCATAGCTAGCTTGCCCACTCTAAGAAAGGGTGTATATACGCAGTAATAGATTCACATTTAGAAAAGTTAGCCATCAATAATAATAATAATACTATTGCTAAAAATATCAAAATCTTACAAAACCAATACACTTATACTTTGCACTAATATAAGATTGGTCAACTATCCAAAACGTAATGTCCAGATGATGAGAAACTGTTAAGTGTTTAGGCGAACAAAACAATGCCTTAAAAAAAAAAGATTGCTAAGATCTTTACCAATCTGTATTTTTTTTATTCAATTTTCTTAATGTGAGCTAACAAATAGCTAAACATTCTAAACATTAATCCATCTTTGATCGAGTGTATCCGTCCTGTGTCCTGATGTCCCTGCTAATATGCTTGCTAATTGCATTAGCATTTAGCATTTTTTGTCATAGATTAGTGCCGACTCTGCATTCAGCCTGATATCAGGATGACTCCCAATCGCCACCACACACACACTACAAAATCTCATAAATACAAACAAGTGGCCTGCCATCCAAGCAGCAGAGACCCCCCTCAACTCATCCCTGCAACCCCCCCTCCCTAGCCCACCCCAATGCGCCCTCTGGCTGGGCCGCTTTGTACTCCAACACTGAATAATTTGTGGGCCACCAGCAGCGTGTGGCCACTCGCTGCGCTTCTGTCAGAAACGCCGTCGTGAAATGTGGCCTCACTTTTTCTCGCTTGGCCATCTTACGATGCACCACTTGTCAGGCGGACCTTTTTGGCGGGAAGGACCCTGACAAGTGTTGCGCTTGGCTTTCGTCAGCCTGTCCTTGTCTTTGCTGGCTTTTGGCTGTCTGTCAACATGATTTATGGTTGGAGTGTACAGTACAGTGGACCTTAGGAATGCTTCAGTGACTTGTAATTTTCATGTAAAAAATGAAACCCGTTAATTCCTGGTTACACCTAGACAAGTGGCGCTTGCTAAGAATCCTGTTGATTGCGTGGAATTGATTGTTGACACTACTTGTTAATGTGACGTTGTGTAATTAAAACAACAACATAACTTTACATAAAAGTCCGCTAGCATAATGCTAACATTCAATAGACAGGATAACACAAATAGTGTAGTAGCCACTTTAAAACACATGAAGACAGACAATATATACTCACTGTCACATATTCTTTGTCCTCTGTGATTAATGACCAATCTCACTGTAGATTACTGCGTCGATTGCAGTAGTTGAGTGAAACTGTTCTTTGTTTGTCTACATGACTCTGTTATATTGCCTTTCGCTGACAAAGTTGCAATGACAGACTCAATTATTAATCAAGATGCATTAACTGTTCAATTCTAATTTCGTTGTAATTTTGTTATCACAATACATTTTTAGACAGAACAACATAGAGTGCTATTTTTAAAAAAAAACGCATTTATAAAAAGGTTTTAGTTTTTTTTGGGTGTTGGGGCTGGGGCTGCAACATATTAATGGCATTTCCATTCATTTCAATAAGGAAAGATGATTTGGGATGAGAGTATCTGGAGTAATGAACGTGGTCATAATATGAATTAAAGTTGTATTTCAAGGCACCACAGTATGTAATGTATACTGTACATCTATCTATCTATCTATCTATCTATCCAACAATAATACAATACGATAAATACATATATAATTAATGTAAAATTATCAAAAAAATCATACAATTAAAAAACGCAAATTAATACACAACTATTAACATGACATAATTCTATTCCTATATCCAATTCATACCATTTGACTCAAATGTAAAAAAAAAGGGGAATTCATCCATTTTTACCAAATATATACAGTATATACATTTAATATTTTTTGTATAAATATTTTTATACTACCTGCTGATTTATATATATATATATTCTATGACCGTATTAACTATTAGTAAGTAATTATTAATTATTGAAGGGAATTTTAATAATGTAATGTATTTTTAATTTATTTACAGGCAGTTTTGATTATTAAACGGTACTTTAAATTATTCATTGACTATTTCACGGGGCTGCCACGCACCACTAAAAGCAACATGGAGTGTGTGTATGACAAAACTGCTTCACATACATCTTCCATTTCTTGCAGGATGACCACAAAATCTCAGCGGATGACCTGAGCAAGCGATATGGACTGGACCTTTCCACGGTACATACACAAACACGTACAATATGTTTCTTTCTCCAGTGTCCTCGTTCACCTTGGTTATCTTTTATCCCTCACACACACTTATCTTTTTGGGGGTGGATGAAAATGTTGTGAAGGAAAAAAAAAAGTCGGCGAGCTTCCAGACAGACAATTGATGTGTTGACACACTAAAACGCAAGCCAAGCAGTCAATGAGTTCTCACGAGGATTGTCTGCAAATCAAAGTACGACACGCAACGCACACACATTCACACACACATACACACACACTGTGTGACCGAGGCAAATCTATATTTTGTGCCTGATTTTATTGGGTGTAAAAATCAGGACAAAATGTTCAATAAAGTTACATGCAGCAGTTTTACAGTGCGGGGGAAGCATTGCGTCGCTTTATGACACTCGGGCTGTTAAATGGGCTGGACAGGAGTACTCCACAAAACGGTGTGGGCAAGTAATAAAGTATAAATACTCGGGTACTCTACTTAAGTCGATTTTTTTTTTGTGTGTGGTGCAAGCCATAGTTCAAGTTCTAAACAAATTTACGTTGCACTACCGCTTGAGTTTGGAAAAACATAGAGCCATTAAAGGTGATGTGATGCCCTCTCATATGGGCAAGGAGAGCCACAGTCGTCGATGCACTTTCAGCCGTTTATTGTACGGTTTAAATGAGAAAATACAAAATATAAAATAACAACACCCGCAAGGAGTAGAAGTAGGCCACAAGTCATGTTCTCAAGTTCACATGCAGTTCCTGATGCTAGATGCTATAAGATCTTAAAGGAATATATCCAACACTACAGTTGCTACTTGGCTTGTCCCAAAGTACAGTAAATTGCACTTTATGAAACCCGTTATGTTTTATTGTTAGCCGGCCGATTAATATTGGCAATATATAGGCTGATATTTGCTGCCCCCCGCCCCCCGCATTACAACATAAGACCAAAAAACAAGATGAAAAATTATACAAATATTAAAGAAAAGTATTGTAAAATTATCAATTGTTTTGCATGTAATAAAATGAATTTATTTTATTGATTATATAGTTTTTAAATTAGTTGGCCGATTAATCGGAATTTCATTCTGCCAAATTGGAAAAATATCAAAAAATACATATCGGTTGGGATCTAGTTTTTTATATACATTTCATACTTTTCTTTAGTAAAAACTGGTAACAATATCTTGTGAATAATTGACACCATTAAAACACCCTAATTGACAGTAGGTGCCACAAGATGGCAGCATAGGATGGCTTTTACTTAAATGGAGCTCCTCAACTCACTTCAACAGTTCCTCGGCACCAGGATGTCATCAGATGGCGCCAAAGCAATACTTTTGTTTCTTTGCCCCGCATTTTACTGCATTTGAAAATGGATTTCTGTACTTTCTACTTTTTTCAACCTAATGACAGAGAAGATGTAAATAGGAGAGTTATATTTCAACGTGGTTGAAATATTAAGTACAGAGTATGAGTGATGGAGAAAGTATATCTTGATATTTCAAAGAAGTTTGCGGTGATTATATTTTTGACGATATTGGTAATAACTTCTGAACAATAGTTTTGTGAGTGGTGCTTCGGAATAATAGCACTTTTATTGCAGCACAATATTTAAGCCACCTTTTTTTCACTGTTGAAATGTAAACAAAGTGAAAATATAGCAACCGTAGTGGAAAGAAATTAAAATAAAAACAAGCCAAGTAGTGTTTGCCCTGTGAGGTCTAATTGTAACATAACTGCTTAAAGCACATAAAGCACATTTACTTAGCAAATAAAAAGAAAACACAAACTTTCAGTCAGTGGCAAATTGCATGGGTCAAGAAAGTCCATTATTTTCTCCTGTGTGGTTGATCCTCATGTTGTATCAGTCAGTTTGTAGCGTCATGCTTTGTACATCGCAGGCAAGTGTATTGTTGAAAAATGTTTTTCTTCTGCGATTGTTTAGGCAATGGTTATTTTGCCGCAACCAGTTATTTTGCCGCGAAAGTCTCTGATTGGTCAATGATCAGAGGAGTGAGAAAATGCCGTGATTGCTTGTAGACATTACTAGCCGGTATGAATAACACAAATGTGCATGTTTACGTAGCAGCACGCCGTCTCGTCGAGAGCACGTTAGCTTAGCGGCCGGTTAGCATCACAAACTCACGTCAACGAGATGGCGAGTTACCGGTCACGGTAAAATAAACACCTCGGTCTGTCTATCTTGGCCAAACTTTACGCGACCGCTTTAGTATTATCCAACCACCGTCTGCCTTTTTTTTTTTTTCAAAAGAAGTGCGTCTAAACAACAGTGCTCCAATAATGAACTTTTGTTCACGCCAAACAACACGAGCCGTTTCCATGTCCCCCTCGCGTGTCTTTAGCCTGCGCCTCCTCTAACTAACTTTAACGGCAACAGTTTTCCTGCACAACGAGCAGCCTCCATACGACGGAGGTAGCTCACTCCCACTTTGCCGAAGACGCGACAGAACTGGCTCACACGCTCCGACATTGTTTTTATGCAGCAGCAAAAGATGTATGTACGTCCAAATGGACACGAAGATATATGATGCTACGCATTACGTCATCACGTCAATCTCGCGATATTTCAATTTTTATCACCCAGAAAAATACACCGGTAATATCGTAGAAGGTATGATATGGAACACCCCTAATGAGTACCTTTGCAGCCTCTGTCATAAAATAAAGGTCTTCTTCCTCTTCTCTCCCGCAGGGCCTCACCAACGCCAAGGCGGCCGAGGTTCTGGCCCGGGACGGGCCAAACGCCCTGACGCCACCGCCCACCACGCCTGAGTGGATAAAGTTCTGCCGCCAGCTGTTCGGCGGCTTCTCCATCCTGCTTTGGATCGGCGCCATCCTCTGCTTCCTGGCCTACAGCATCCAGGTGGCCACAGAGGACGAGCCGGTCAACGACAACGTGAGGCCCTGCAGACACAGCATGTATATATCTCTTGTCAGACAAACAAACCGACTCACCAGCAGCGTATCGCTATTTTGACAACAGAACCAAATTTGGTGTTCACACTTGGTGGTTAAACAAGCTCTGGTGTGAATCCGATTCGGTTGACCTCTGCTCAAAAGTAAAGGTGATGGACCAAAAATATGGATGGCCAAATGTCCCTGAACCTCTCATTTGTTGACAGTCTTGTAGCATAGAAACGCGCCTACAAACACAATCGAGTTCAGTGTTTCCCACACCATGTTAATACTTGGGCGGGCCACCCAAGTAGATTTCAAGAAAATTTAATAAAAATATATACTGAATCCCCCCCGAATGGAGTCCACCCACCCGAGTCCACCCACCAAAGTAGATTTCAAATCTGTGGGAAAAACTGGAGTTATAATGCTGCACTAGTAAAAGAATAATAGATGCCTCCCCCAGGGAAAGAAGACAAGTGTCTCCCACTTCGCTGCATTAGCCCGCTTAAATACTCCAGCAAATGGAGCCGAGCAGCCATTCATAGTGCGTTTTATGGCCGCTGGTCATTACGCAATCATTATTCAGCATTTAGAGGCGTTGCATAATGGCGGGCGTCGCAAGGGGGGCGAGGCGAGGCGGATCGGAGGCGCGCGTGCATGGCGCCGATAACGTTAATCTCCCCTGCCATCTCGCCACGTTCGGCGGGCGACTCGTGTTCCGCCGCACGCTTCAAAGCCCGCAGCTCCATCATTTTCTACGCATACATAATGCACCGGCCGGATCCTCCCCCATCAGATGAACAACGCACGCTGCCTCTTAGCACGTTTTAGCGCTAATAAGACGTGTGGTGCATTTACACGCGACAGATGCTTTGATAAATGTTTCGACAAGATGTTTTCCAACAAGGAGAGCAAAAACTGTGTCCTGCAGGTGGCGCTAATGTCTGCCAAATTGAAAGTAAAAAGAGATAAATGACAGTCTTTTAAACACAAAAAACACAGGAAAGAAATCATAACCTCTTAAGGGGTTAGGGCAGGGGTCAGCAACCTCTCCTGTCAAAAGAGCCATTTTAGGTGAAATAAATAACCAAAAATCTGTGTGGAGCCGCAAAACATTTGAACATTGTGACGAACGAAACAGTGTCTTAGTGTTAGTCTAATGGACTGAGGGCCCAGGAGCTGATTTGAGCTACACCATAACAGAAAAATGTGCTGCATCCAATACATTATTTTCTTCTACCTTTCGTCTTTCGTTTTTTTTTTTTTGTGGTAATTTTTCATACTTTATTTGTCAGACATTTTTAGACTTTTCTGTCTTTCTGTCAAATTTATGACATTGTTGGCAATTTTATGGACATATGGTAATTTTTTTCGGGGGGGGGGGGCATTTTAGGACTATTTTTGACATTTTTTCTGCCTTTTTTGTTATCAATATTCTGAGATTTTGACAGTTTTGTGGACTTTTTATGTTAATTTTCTTGAGCATTTTATGGTCACTTTTGGGGCTTTTTTTATTTTGTACTTTTTCATCTACTTTTCATCTCTCTTTAACTGACAACTTAAAAATGTGGACATTTTTTTTTATATTTCATCTTTTTTATTTAATCATTAATTTATTTAAATAATATTTTATCTAAAAAATATATATTATGTTGTTTTGTCACAGCAGCATAGGTGCCGCTAACAAAATACAATTAGATAGGAAAGTGAGGGGTAAGAAGGATTTTACAAGTTTGTGTTTTGACATACTCCACTCACAGTCAAGGAAATTGCAACAGTTTTTATTCACTCAAAGTTACTTACTTACTTAGAGAGCAACAAAAGAAAGTGTAAGCTGAATTCTGTATATTTATGAAAAACTAAGAACTAAAATTATATCTAGCGCACAGCGTAAATGAACCAACTAATGTAACACTTTCACTACACAGTAAATTCTGTCGAGTAAATTTGACTCTACTTAGCGTGAGACCAAATAGACTCAGTTTTAGAGTAATATTTACACTTGGAAGAGAGTAAAATAAAGAATTGAAAAAATAAATCAATAAAAGTCACTCAAGTTTGAGGAGCTAACTCACGACCTTCAGCTTGGGAGACAGCCGATCGACTCCCTGAGACAAGTGTCACTTTTCCTAGTTGAATGTCTGACATTTCCAACTTTTATTGAATGCAGCATGACACTCCCCGTGAGTGCGATGAAATAAAAGAGACATTCCGGAGAAACGTCGCCGGGAAGCCGAAGCGACAAGCCATTTTCCGAGGAAACAAATGTCTTTCTCGCTCCGGTGGATTTTTTACACGTCCGCCGAGTGTGTCGTTGCTGTTGGATAAACACGCAAAAAAAAATAAAAAATGAAAGAAGCAAACTTTTCGAGAGGGATTTGATGTTCCGGAGCGCTGGCTTCATGAAGGCAGCAGATGGCAGGAGTTTTGTGAAAGATGTTCACTATAAATATGAGAAAGGCTTCATGTTGGGACACATGAAAAAGCATCTGTGGCTGGATGAAGTCTTTCCTCTCTGACTCAGACTCAAGACCTTGAATGCAGCGTTTAGAATGACTGGAATAAAACATGAGGACTCGCTTGCTTGAAATATTTTTGTTGTTGAAAAATTGGGCTATTTTCAACTAAGTAGAAATGATAATAAATTTAAATAAATAAAAACAAGACAATAAATTAAATAAAGCTATCCATTCATCCATTTTCAGTACCGTTCATCCTTATTAAATTCTTTAAATAAAATGAGAAAAAAGTTAGCATTTAAACTAAAAGTTGTCAAACTAAATTTCCATTTTAAAAATAATATTGAAGGTAAAAAAAAAATACAACTTTTCCATGTATTTATCATTAATTTACGTTAAAAATTTTCCCTCTCCAATTTTAGATAAATCTGTTTATTTAGTTTATTTTTTGTCATTTTCTGTCATTAAAAATTTTATAAAAATAAATCTATAATAATGTATATAATATAATAAAACCTTTTCCTTTTCATTGATTTTAATTTTATTATGCTAATTTAGTTTTAATTTATTATTAATTTAATCGTACTTTAATTTAATACCTTTATCTATAATTGCTTTTCCCGAATTTCTATTTAGTGAGTAACTTTTTACATCGTAGAAAATACATTTTGAACAATTTTTCTAAGTTTATTTATATTTCATATTTCTAGGCTTTATCAGTAAAAAAAATAATAGTCATTAATTGTACTTTAATTTAAATTTAATCAATTTATCTATAACTACCATCCAATTTAACTTAATCACTAATTTTGCTTTTATTATACAAAAAATATGTATCTTCAAAAAAAAATCTCATTTGAATGAAATTAATTTAATTTATTCTGTTTGTAGTGTTTGAAAGTAAAATTGAGTATTTTTTGACATTCCCCCCATTAATTTAAATTGAACTCATATAGTTTTATTACACACAGCACTCAGTGCTGATGGAAGCGTCAAAGCAGACCGCCAAAACAGATACCCAGCCTCCTGGTTGTCATTTATACGAAGGCCCGGCTTGCCATTGGCCCAGCAGTATGTGAGGGAGGACTGGGACATTGCATGAGACAGATCCGCCCCCTAAAACAAGCCAATATCACAATGACACGAAATATGCTGTATAAATGTCTATCATTTCCAGCTGTACCTGGGCGTGGTGCTGGCTGCCGTAGTCATCGTTACCGGCTGTTTCTCGTATTACCAAGAGGCCAAGAGCTCGCGGATCATGGACTCCTTCAAGAAGATGGTGCCTCAAGTGAGTTGAGTGGCAGGGAATTTAGTCAATTGCGAGAAAATTCCCTTGACTAATTTCTCTTTCTGCGTCTCTCGCAGCAAGCAATGGTGATCCGCGAGGGGGGGAAGTTGCAGATTGATGCCGAGCTGGTGGTGCAAGGAGATCTGGTGGAGATCAAAGGCGGGGATCGCATCCCGGCCGACCTGCGAGTCGTTTCTGCCAGCGGATGTAAGGTGAGGAAGCGGGAAGGTGGCTGGGATTACGGCTGCTTTTTAATTGGGATTTACAGCTACAGGATGGAGACGGATTACAAAACAGTAGGCATGGCTTATATCTATATCTCTCTCTCTCTCTTTATATATATATATAAACATACAGATATATACACACAGAGAGAGAGAGAGAAAAAAGAATAAAAATAAAAAAATAAATTGCAAAAAAAAAATAATATTAATTTGTTCTGATTTTTTTGTTTTTGTTTTGTTTTTGTTTCGCTTTGGCATTAGGATAAGGCTCCAAACAAAAATATATTTATCATAGTCAACAATATCAATTCTAAAATAAAAAAAATCTTTATTATTCATTGTAATTTGTCTTTATTTTTGTTTCACTAGTGAAAAACCATTACCAACAAAAAAACATTTTTATTATATCACTTTATTTTTTGTTGCATATTGCAACCTAATTTTTGTGTAATTTCCTCCTTAAATTTAGTCACATTTCATTAACCAAACTGTTTGTAAACAACCTGTAATCAATCTCATTTTAAAATTGGCCACTGACATTTTTTTTGTGTAAAAAAATGCAGTTCAGATTCTTACAGATTGAACTGCCTCAAACAAAATGACGTTAAATTATGAAGGATTACAGTAAAATGCAAAACCAATAATAATATTCATTTTTATCTGTGCTTGTTGTGTTTGACCTGACAAGTGTATTACCATATGTCACCTCATCTCCTTCCAAAGGTGGACAACTCATCTCTGACCGGCGAGTCAGAGCCCCAGACTCGCTCTCCCGACTTCACGCACGACAACCCCCTGGAGACCCGCAACATCTGCTTCTTTTCCACCAACTGCGTAGAGGGTCAGTAGGCCACATCTGGACCAGGCCGACTCTCATTAGCGACACTTTTGTTTGACTTTACCATTCAGCAGGGCTTCTTTCGCAGATCTAGTGTAAGACCCAGATTAGACGTTTGATTCCTTCTCTGGGACACAAAGTAAACCAAGTTCCTGGAGCGGAGAAGCAGCAGTAAAACAGGCAAAATTCAAATGTCAGGGTGTGAGAGGGCGAGAGACTAGTTTCATACTTGGTCTGGTTAAACCATAATGTAAAAAATAAGTATTTAGTCGAGATTTAAACATGTCAACAGAAGTAGCAGCTCATGGTAGATAGCACATATAGGACATACCAAAGTACTGTAGCCTAAATGGAAAATATTATAGAACTTGTTGACTTTGTTTTAGTTGTTGGGGTCACCCAAAAGTTTCTAGACTTTTTAAAATTGCAACCCCCACTGACACAATAAAGAGCTGCAAAGCATTTGAATATTGTGATAAACAAAACAGCGTGTTCGTGTTAGTCTAATGGACTGAGGGCCCAAGAGCTAATTAGAGCTGCACCATAACATATTTTCTTCTACCTTTCATCTTCCGTTTTGGGAATTTTTTATTTATTTCGTTTTTTTCAAACTCCGTTTTTCATAAATTTTTATTAGGGTAATACTGTATTCAGCCTCTCTTTATCCTTTTTTGCACATTTTATAGCTGCTTTTGACATTTATTTCTGCGTTTTTTTTGCTATGAATTTTCTGACATTTTTGGCAAATTTGCGGACATTTTATGGTAATTTCCTGTCTTCTTTTGTTTTGGGATATTTTATTTTAAATTTACTTTTTGACCATTTTCTTTTCTGACTTGTTTTCAAATCAATTTTCTGACTTTTTGGCAATTACAAAGACCTTTTATGTTAATTTTCCGCCTTCTTTTGTTTTTGGACATTTTATAGTTACTCTTTGAACGTATTCTTGTCTGACTTAAAAAATATATATATTTCTCTGACATTTTTGTCAATTTCATGGACATTTTATGTTAATTTTCTGCCACGTTTTTAGGTATTTAAAAAAAAAAAGTTTTCCTCTACCTTTCTTCTATCATTTTCTGACAACTCAAAAATTTGGACTCTGATATTTTTTGAATATTTAATTATTCATTTTTTTAAATAAAAAATAATTAACTCATTTAAATAATATCTTTATCTATTTTTTCCCCACAAAATAATAATAATAAAAATAAATTTGTAATTTTTTTTTATTTTCCACAGGGAGCCAGAGTAGAGGGTCTAAAGAGCCACATGTGGCTCCAGAGCCGTAGGTTGCAGGCCCCTGGCCCCTGGCCTAAAGTAACCAAAGCTACACTAGCTGCATTTCCTCCTAATTTTTGTGGACCTTATAGTTCTTGATACTTATAGTTCCTGTAACTCAAATGTTCCAATCTATTGTAGACCTCACCCCAAAGATTCCTGGACCTCTTGAGATTGTTACCCCCTCTAGTTCTTCTTTTGACCCCTGTAGAATTTGTTCTGTGGTGCCAAATTGGCTTGAAAGGTAACTACTGTTCTTTTCTCAGCGATTAAAAAGTTTGTCAGATATGGTCAGTGACCCAAAGGTTCCCAGACCTCATTCAAGTACTAGCCTACACGCATAGTCTTCTTGCAACCCCAATAAATGACTGTGACTAAATACAAACAGGTGTTGCCACAACCAACATTTCCACAGATCTAGTCTGTGTTTCTACTGCAAGAGAGCATAGCTTAGCTTGTGCTCTGGAACTGGTCTCACAGGTTGATCCCTCACCCTAGGCACGGCCCGCGGCGTGGTGATCGCCACCGGGGACCGCACGGTGATGGGCCGCATCGCCACGCTGGCGTCGGAGCTGGAGGTGCGGCGCACGCCCATCAACATCGAGATCGAGCACTTCATCCACATCATCACGGGCGTGGCCGTCTTCCTGGGAGTCAGCTTCTTTGTGCTCTCCTTCATCTTGGGCTACACCTGGCTGGAGGCTGTCATCTTCCTCATCGGCATCATCGTGGCCAACGTGCCCGAAGGCCTGTTGGCCACCGTCACCGTGAGTATAATATAATATACCTGAAGTGGACATTTTAGAGGCGTTGTGGCCAATTCCAGGGCTCTTTCACAAATGGATGTTCTTGTCCTTTTTCCATTTCTTGAATTATTAATCAACTTTGAACTAAAACATACCCTCAAAAGCCAGTTTCACTTAGCAACATAAAATTTAATCATACTGTCTAGCAAGAGTAGACAAACAAACAAAAAAGCCTGAAGAAACCATACCAGAAAAAACACAGGTTTGTTGTTTTAGTTCAAAGAGGTCATTTTAGGTCAACTCCTCATATCGGAAAACAACAAACCATCTTGAAAATTTAGCCCTCACATCTAGTTTCCCATGGCAACATGAAATTTAATAGCAATTTCATTCATGAGAAGACCCACAAAATAGTCCCAAGAAGACAGAAGGTCAACCGCTAACTCCTGCTAGACGAAAACTCATCATAAATTCACACCTGAACCAGCCATCTTAAATATTCAGCCCTCAAAGTCATAAAAGAAGTCAGACTTTTTGGTTTTTGCTCCTTCAAAGATGAACTCCTTAGGATTCGGTCAGGATTACTACCAGATTTCAACTCAGTCAAGGACGGATCTGTCAAGGAAGGGCGCATCTGCACTTGCTCCTGCACTTGCTTGTGATTTTTAACTACATTGTTGCAATATACCTAACGGAAAAAGAGCAGGCGAGATTGAGGAGATAAAATCTTCGCTTGCAAAACTCTTGCAAAAATACTGGAAATAAAAAAGAGCATCGAGCCACTTTGTGAGGTCCTGCAGGAGATTCAGCAGTTGAGGAGAGAGATACAAGAAAAAGATCGACGCATTGGTGCCTTGGAATAAAAATTGGATGATTTGCAACATAATTTTCGTATCAACGATTTTATAATCACAGGCATCAAGATTAAGCACCGCGAGAGCTGCGTCCAGTAGAGGCGCAGATGATTCCGCCCAAACTTCTGTGAACGAGACGGTAGAACAAGTAACAACTCGATTTAGAGAATTGGGATTAACTGTGGATCCAGATCACATTCAGATGGAAAAATGAATAAACCAAACCAAACCAGACAGACATGAAATGCAAAATCCCTGAAAAAAGTGAGCTTTCACCATCACATTTGATCAGGTTAAGTTCGATGATTTCTGAAGTCAATTACAATGTCTATCATGAGTAGACCCACAAAAACAGGAAGTCTGTCGTTTTGGTTCAAAGATGCCAATTTACGCTAATTTCCAGGTATTCCTTAAAAGCCATACTCAAAAGGCAGTTTCACATAAGAACATGAAATCTTCTCCATCAAGAGTAAACAGTAGGCCCACAAAAGTCTCAAGAAGCCATGTTTGAAAAGATACAGGATGTCTGCCAATTGGGTTTTGAAGGGCCTCATTTTGATCATTTCTAGGGGTCCTTCAAAAGCTAACTCCTTCTAGATAATAACAGTTACAGAGGGTCAACGTTGAACCTTGCAACCATCTTGAAAATTCAGCCTCCACAGCCACATTCACTTAGCAACATGACATTCAGAAACAATGCAAATAATGAGTAAATCCACAAAGAAGTCCAAAGAGGAAAGCTTGACCTTAACACTTGACCAAGACTAAATTCATGATGATGTCATCACTTGTGGCAGCCTGCTCTGGTGAATTTCTTCTACTTGTGCGGATGCGCTTTGATGCATTACACCCGCATGTCGAGCGTGTGTGTTCTTGGTCATATACAAAATTGATGTCCCAGATGGCCCACAAGTACACCTTGCTCCACCGCTCCTCTTCATCATCCTCCGCTTTCTTCTTCCTCCCAGGTGTGCCTGACCCTGACGGCCAAGCGCATGGCCAAGAAGAACTGCCTGGTGAAGAACCTGGAGGCCGTGGAGACCCTGGGCTCCACCTCCACCATCTGCTCGGACAAGACGGGGACGCTGACGCAGAACCGCATGACCGTCGCCCACATGTGGTTCGACGACCAGATCCACGAGGCCGACACCACCGAGGACCAGAGCGGTAGGTAGGAGGGACGCGAGGGCAGGGAGGGAGGGGGAGCTTGTAACCACCTGCCGAAATTCATCTGTTCAGCGTTCACTCACAGAGCGAGCTAGGCTGCTGCAGTGCACGCCGCCGCGCCGATTAATTGAACTGCAGCAGCAGGCGGCGGGGAAAGAGGGGTGCGGAACAGGCGGTGGGGGGTGCGCCGCTTTGCCAGAGTTCCCTAAGTAACATAGTGTGTTTGATGCATAACAATGAGCCGGCTAACCTGGTGAGAGACACGTAGAATTAGGTTTGTATTTTGGTGACAACAGTTAATTGTCGTGGTTTTGAACAACAATAGGGACTGTTAGCATTTAATTATTGAAATCTTATTTGATTACATACAGTTAGGCCATAAATATTGGGACATCAACACAATTCTAATCTTTTTGACTCTAAACACCACCACAATGGTACTGACATGAAACAAACAACATGTGCTTTAACTGCACTTGTTTTAATTTTTACATCCAAATCTGTTTTTATATGTGCCTCCCACTTCTACTGCTCAATAGACACAAGCCTGGCATAATCCACTTTTTTACTTAAAAAAAAAAAACCCTCTTTGGTTGCTTTCGCAGTATGCTTGGAACATCGTCCATCGAAACGCCATCCAATGAGATCTGAAGCATTTGGTTCAATATGAGCAGATAATCAGATTAGCCAAAACACTCCAAAATTCCTCCTGATACGTTTGGCAGCAACCACATCATCAATACAAACAAGGAAACCAGTTCCACTGGCAGCCATTACATGCCCACCTGGCCATGGAACAGCCAAGCAGCCAATTGTCCCATTATTTTTGGTCACTTAAAAAGTGTAAGGCACTATATAAACTGCTGACATTCTTACTTAGAGGCAAAATGATGCAAACTGTGTCAATGACCTAATAGTTATGGTTCTGACTGTATGTTAGCATTTGATCAGTTTTCAATAGTCCTACTACTCTACTTTATGGTATGATGTAAAATCAATCTGCATTAGCAACCTCATTAAAAAGTACTGTCTTGCTATGTGTAATATGTTAGCTTACTGACTGTTAACATAAAAGCATTAAGTTAGTTATATTTGAAATAGTACCTGACAACACTGCAATATGTAAAATCCATAACAATCTGCCTTAGTGCAACTATGTACCTGACTCAAGGCCATGATGTAAAATCCTCATCGAAATGACCCATTATCAGCTTTTTGTACTTAACTCAGGTTAGCTTGCTATACGTAAGCATACCCACTGTTAGCATGGCATGATTTGATAAATTCAGACTCAAAAGAGTAGCTGTTTTTTCTTTAATGTAAAAAGACCACAGGAAAGAGACTCGTTGATATGAAAACAGCAGCACTCTCACCAATCCATCTGTCTTCACTCACATTCTGCCTGTGAATTCAGCAATCTGGAGTGAAATGGAAAATGAATGCTGAGGGCACGCGCGCTGAAGTGAAGGTCATTTTCACAAAGATTGCTTCAGAGAAATCATCATACAAATGTTAAAATGAATGTCATTCTTCAAATTGGGAATTGAAAAAACCCAGTAAAAAAAAAAAGTTATTCTTGTTACTGACCTGCAGTACACCTGTGCTATTGTTTGGGATCTGGGAGCTAAGATGCTAGCATACATATTGCATGAATCCACCATAACAATAATAATCATAAAAAAAAAAGAAAGAAGTCTCATGCAGCTCCCACTGCCGCGCCACTTGCAGGTTTGTGTTTTGACAAAAGTTCTGCGACGTGGGCGGCGTTGTCCCGTGTGGCTGCCCTGTGCAACCGGGCTGACTTCAGAGCAGGACAGGAGCAAGTCGCCATCTTGCAGGTTTGGAAGCTCACACCACACTCAGCAAAAGTTTACACTCATGAATAATAGCCATTTTTTTAGTTTTAGTGGGAACATTTAAGGTGGACCACAATTCAATTAGTTCATGAGTTAGCATTTGATCCATTCTCGTTTGACATCTGAATACAATTAAGTTGCTAGTTTGGACCGTAGCATATCAGAAAATATGTACAAAAATGTTTATGTTCCAAAGTAAAAATAGATTCATGTTTGAAAATGTTCTATTTTGTTCCGTTCACGCACGCACACACATGCACGCACGATAATTAGTCTGGTTTCACGGAGAAATGCTGGGAGGCAGAAATCAGAGGGTTTGGAGTGACATTTTTATTGTCAAACAGTGGTTCTAAATCAGTGGTGGCCAAACGTTTTTATTTGAGGGCCGCATACAGAAAAATGGAAGTATGGAGCTTGTTTTTTATGCCGGTTGAGTGGAAGCACCTGTGGCTAAAGCCAAACTGTGGCAGGGTTTTTACTTTCTGGATCTTTGTATTCAAGTTTCTATATTGCCATATTTTAGCATTTCAGATCTTAGCATTTGTTCATTCTCATTTGAAATAGTAGCTGATACAGGAAGAGACAAAAACATTTTGATCGGCCTTAGCAATTTTTGTAACCAGGTTACCAACATGCAATATGATAATGTACTAACTGTTAGCATGTTAACATGTTTTAATTCTCATTACAACTCGTGTCCGAGTAAAGGACATGATATCTAATCTCCATTATGTACTTAGGCTGAGTTGCCATTTTGTATATTAGCATACCAGCTGTTAGCATTTTAGCCTTCTAATTTGAAATATAAAAGTGTGCTATCTTGCCGTGTTAGCCCACCACCTGTTAGCATGTTAGTTTTCTATTTACCTATCTTAGGAGGCTTTAGCACCTGTTCAATGAGGCACGAGAAGTCATCCAAATTCACACCGTGGTTCCCAACGGGGTCATTAGCATGCTAGCTGTGAGCATGCGGTCTGTTAGAATGCTAGTCAAAGTAGAAACAGCTATACAAATATGTTACCAATTGAAATAAAAGGAACTGAAAGTTATCATCTTAAAGTATTGTACTTGGATATTGTTCACCATTTCGACTTTTTTCCACTCTCTTCTTTTCCTCATGAGTTTCTCAGTGCTCCACAGGTGTCGAAAGCCAATTAAAAGCGCATAAAAAACGTCAGTACTTTCACACTCCAATGCAGAGTGTCAGCAGGGAGCAGACAACCCTTCACAGAACTCTATTATTAGGATCTAAGTAGCTCTTTAATGGCGCTGCCGCCGGAGTGGACTTTAATTGCTTTACATAACGCTGTAAAAATCAGCCTCTTCAATAACATGTCATTAGATTTTATAAGTACATAGGTAATAGGCTATGTATGAATATAAATTCATCATGTTGCGCAGTAAATGAAGTAGACACCCCCTGAAGTGTTGTTCATGGAAACGGCCCGCTCCGTTTCCCAATCCGGTCACCAGGGTTGGAAGGGTTACTTTTAAAATGTATTCCGTTACAGTTACAAGTTACCTGGTAATTTTTTTTAGTTAGTAACGTAATCCAAGTACCCTAATATTAAAGTAATGTAACTTGATTACTTTGGATTACTCCAATACCGAGTATGCTCATGAAGACAAAATAAAAATAAATATCACCACAATATATATTCTATACAATGTGCCCCTGCAATTTGCGAGTGATAGGGACCTGGGCACCCTACAAATAGCAAAAAATATTGCGTAATTAAAAAGCATGTAGGCTATTGACAGGCTATAGGTTGATTGATTGATTGATTAAATGATTGATTGATTCAAACAGTGAATACCGGTCGCCGTTTCCTCTTCTCGTCCGTGAAGCTTTTTTAAACTGCCCACGTGTGGAGGACACGGACTAGTCAGTTCTCCTCCTCCCCGACAGCTGAAGTTTCTCTCTCTCTCTCTCTCGCTCGCTCTTGCACTTTCTCTCATCGTAGAAATTGTAATCCCTCAAAGTAAACCGCAGTTTTAATAAATGTACCTGTATTCTGATTATATGTTTTTTCCCGGTAACTGTAACGGAATACAGTAAAAAAAAAAAAAAGTAATCTGATTACTTAACGGCGGTACATGTATTCCGTTATTCTCCAAGCTTTTATCAAGAGTCTGGTAATACAATACTGTATTCCTTGCATCGATTTAGCCACTTCTTCCCCTAAATGAATTGCTTCTATTTCATCATGTAAAATTATACATTTTGTATTGCTGTAATTGGTTAAATGATTTGTTGTAAGAAATGAAAATTATTCAAAACTATTTTTTAATCATGTATAAATGGAATATGATTGATTTATTTACCTTAATAATAGGTTAATTAATTAATTGTAAAATATGCAAATAAAGATTATTAAATAGCTTTTTCATAAAATGTATTAAAATATATTTATTAAAAAAATCTCACTGAATAACAAAAATAATAATAATACAAATACAAAATTGTGATTTTTTTTCACTAAAATTGATTAAGAAAAATGTACTTTAAAATGAGTAAAAACATAATTGATTGATTTATTGTAAATAGTGAAATAATCATTATTAGTTTAATGAACTATTTTACATATCCGTAATAATTTTGCTTTTTTTTTTTTTAATCAAATAATTAGGGTAATTACCTACCACAATTTTTTACATATAATCAAATTAAAAACAATTAATTATTTTTTTTAAATAATCTCATAACAAATGAGAATGAACTAATATCCTAGGCCTACTCATTATTAATTTAAGATGAAAATACATCAAGTAAATATATAAAGAAATGTGTTATTCATTAAGTTTAATACAGCACCTGCCTAAATACGGCAAGATATGAAAATCCTCATTGATCCGCCTTGCGCTTTTTGACACTCAGGTTGCTTTCTTGCTATTAGCATATTGACACTTAGCATGTTAGCATTTGATCACTTCTCATCCAGAACAGTCCTTGTGATCCCTTTTGATGTGTTTATTCGTTCATAGAAAAACAAGGACAAATGTTACCATCCGTGCGTCCTTCTTGTGCCCAGCATTCATGAATGAATAAACAGCCGCCGAAAGAACTGGGCCGTGACGGTTCGGACACCCCGCCGCCACCGCCGCTGCTATGCTATGTTGAACGTCATCTCCATTTGAGATGCTATCGCGCATAAGTATTCATGACAGGTGAGGAAATTACTCACAAAAAAACACGAGCACAAAGCTCCGCCGGGGCATGCTCACATCTGAAATCAGTGACAGCTATCTCCGACAGTCTATGTTATAATAACATTAAGATTTTTATAATGAGGCAGTAGGGCTACGGCCCCAGTCAGGATAGGCATTTTGGAGTATGGATGGATGATGTCAAATAAATTTTTTAGGTGCTGTAGGCTACTGTAGCACTTTTTTGCTATGTGTTATCATACCAACTGTGCTTTCTGTATCATGTATGTATGGTGGTTATTTGCTTAGCCTTAGCATAATAGGATTTGATCACATCTCTTTTGAAATAGTAGGCAACTAAAGGACAAGATATAAAATCCTAATTTGATCTACCTTTTTGGATTTTTAGCATGATATTAATTCTCTTTAAAAAGTAAAGGAGGTGGTATAAAATGCTTATTGAGCCAACGTACTAACACTGTTTGCAGTCAGGTGGCTATCTCGCTGTATGTTAGCATCCCAACCATTGGCATGTTGGTATTTGATCAATTCTAATTTTAAATTATTATCCAGTGCCAGCCTTATTTGAGCTAAAATAAAACGTCCTCTACTTCTCTTCTATTATCTGTTTGGCTACCAGCTGGTTGCACGATAGCATTTGATCAGTTCTAATTTAAATAGTACCTCACTCCCAGATGATATTTCTGATGTTTAAATACAAAAAAAAATGTTATTGTCCTTTATTAGCACTGCCGTGTCCGTCCGTTAAAAATGTTGTTTGATTTTGAAAGAGTTACATATTTTGTAAAAAAAAAAAAAAGTTGCATATTGATGCACGTGAATTCTATCAAATAATCGAGTATTCAAAAAAAACACCGGTATATAATTTTGCTTGGTTAAAGAAGAATTATAGATACAGAAGACCAAAAAACACATCTCGGCTCAATAATGAGCAACCAACTGGTTTTCATTTTTGAATAATCTTCTTTTCTTTTTATACTTTCGGCTTTTCCCTTCAGGGGTCGCCACAGCGAATCACTTGCCTCCATCTAACCCTGTCCTCTGCATCCTCTGCTCTCACACCAACTACCTTCATGTCTTCTTTAACACCTGCTCTTTGGTCTTCCTCTAGACCTCCTGCCTGGCATTTGGAAACTCAGCATCCTTCTGCCAATATACTGACTATCTCTCCTCTGGACATGTCCAAACCATCTCAGTCTGGCCTCTCTAACTTTATCTCCAAAGCATGTGTATGCATGTGCATTATCTCCAACATGTGCTGTCCCTCTGACGTACTCATTCTTGATTCTATCCATCCTGGTTATTCCCAAAGAGAACCTCAGCATCTTCTTCTCTGCCACCTCCAGCTGTGCCTCCTGTCTTTTTCTCAGTGGCACCTCCAGACCAAACAACATGACTGGTCTCACCACAGTTTTACCTGACACTTCTCTCCACCCGTTCCAGCCTGCCTGCACACGCTTCTTCACTTCGTTTTCCACACTCTCCATTGCTCTGAACTGTTGAATACTTAAACTCTTCCACCTTCTTGGTCTCTTCTCCCTGTAACCTCACTCTTCCCTTTGGGTCCCTCCCATTGACACACAGATACTCCGTCTTGCTACGGCTAACCTTCATTCCCCTCCTTTCCAGGGCAAACCTCCACGCCTCTAGCTTCTCCTCCATCTCTTCCCTGCTCTCACTACAGATCACAATGTCATCTGCAAACATCATAGTCCATGGAGATTCCTGTCTGTCCTCGTCTGTCATCCTGTCCATTACCATAGCGAACAAGAAGGGACTCAGACCTGATCCCTGATGTAGTCCCACCTCCACTTTGAACTCCTCCATCACACCTACAGCACACATCACCACTGTCTTACAGTCCTCATACATGTCCTGCACCACTCGAACATACTTCTCTGCCACTCCAGACTTCCTCATACAAAACCACAGTTCCTCTCTGGGCACCCTGTCAGAAGCTTTCTCCAGATCTACAAAGACACAACGTAACTCCTTCTGACCTTCTTTGTATTTCGCTATCAACATCCTCAAAGCAAATACTGTATCCGTGGTACTCTTTTTTTTTTTTGGCATGAAACCATACTGCTACTCACAAATGTTCACCTCTGCCCTCAATCTAGCTTCAATTATTCTTTCCCATAGCTTCATTGTAGTCACCGTAAGCCCCTTGTTTGGCCTTTGCCACTTCTACTTTCACCTTACGCTGCATTTCCCTGTACTCCTGTCTACTTTCTTCAGTCCTCTCAGTGTCCCACTTCTTCTTATATTACCTCTTTCTCCGGATCCACTTCTGCACCTCCTCATTCCACCACCAAGTCTCCGTATCCCCTTTCCTTCCAGATGACACACCAAGGACTGTCCTACCTGTCTCCCTGATCACATTTGCTGTAGTTGTCTAGTCATCTGGAAGGACCTCCTGACCATCCAGAGCCCGTCTCAACTCCTTCCTGAAAGTCATACAACACTCTTCCTTTTTTAGCTTCCACCATTTCGTCCTCTGCCTTTGCCGTCTTTGTCTTCCTCACCACCAGAGTCATCCTACACACTACCATTCTATGCTGTCTGGCTACAGTCTCACCTACCACTACTTTGTAGTCGCTGATCTCCTGCAGATTACACCGTCTACACAAGATGTAGTCTACCTGTGTACTCCTACCTCCACTCTTGTAGGCCACCCTATGTTTCTGCCTCTTCCGGAAGAAAGTATTCACAACAGCCATTTCTATTCTTTTTGCAAAGTCAACCACCATCTGTCCTTCTGCGTTCCTCTCCCGGATACCAAACTTGCCCATCACCTCCTCATCACATCTGTTTCCCGCTCCAACATGTCCATTGAAGTCTGCACCAATGACAACTCTCTCACTTCCTAACAAACTCCTCCTTTACGATAACTCCTACTCCATTTCTCTTCCTATCTACACCATGATAGAACAACTTGAACCCTGCTCCTAAACTTCTAGCTTTGCTCCCTTTCCACCTGGTCTCCTGAACACACAGTATGTCCACCTTCATCCTCTGCATCATGTCAACCCGCTCTCTACCTTTTCCTGTCATCGTTCCAAAATTCAAAGGGTTACCTACTCTCAGTCCTAGACTCTTGGTGTTCCTCCTCTCCTTCTTCGACCAACAGTAGTCCAGTTTTTACCGGCACCCTGTAGGTCAACAGCACCGATGGCGGTTGTTGTTAACCCGGGCCTGGACTGATCCGGTATGGAAGAAATATATTTGATTTGCATGTTTGATTTGGCCAAAGCTTTACTTCGGATGCCCTTCCTGACACAACCCTCTGTATTTATCCGGGCTTTGACCGGCACAATATATATATATATATATATATATAAAAAAAAAGAATAATCAACTTTGTTTTTTAAACTTAAGATAAAATAAGATATAGGGGGGCCCAGATATGGAATAAATATATCCAAATATCCACTCAGTCATTAAATACATTCAAAATAAAACTCAAAACATGTTTACTAAGCGAAAGTTACTAAACCATAATGTCCATTGGCCTAATAACAGAGTTGTGGTAATAGATACATTGTAGTTTTTTGTTGTGGTTGAATTCTTATAAAGTCCTTTTTTTTTTAATCCCCTTGGTGTATTAAGTGTATTTTATATATATAATGTTTCATATTTGTTTCTGTATTGAATATGTATACTGAATATGAAGATTATGTATGAGGTGAGATCTTTTTATAAACCTGATATGGGTTTCCTGATCTCTCCTGCACACTTCAAATCTTACAACTGTATTTATGTTGTCTTTTTGTCTATGTGTGAAAAAAACAAAACAAAACGAAACTTAAATTTAAACTGTGCTCAGCAGCACACTATTTTTCTCTTGAGAAACCATAACACAGTAATTTCTGGACTACAAGGCACACCTGACTATAAGCCGCACGAGCTGAATTTGGGGAATACTTGAGCTTGTTATACATATAAGCCGCATCCGACTGTAAGCCACAGGTGTTTTAATGTTACCGCACCGGGTTCCCGCTACTTTCTTTTCCATAATGAGGGTGCAAATTGTCTCGCTCTTGTTCTGTCTCTCCTACTGTATTTGGGCTCACTTGGTTTGTTTTGCTCTGCCTGATGCTCTTGCGCTTCCTTTGTAGTGCGCCTCCTTATGATCTGATGGATAACCTGCACCTTTGTATTAGCCGCAGGATCGAATGCAAGTGAAAAAAGTAGCGGCTTATAGTCCAGAAATTACAGTAATTGGGAGATTTTTGTCAAGTCAAAGAGATCTTCATTCGGAATCATTTCAATCGGAATGACTAAAAAATCTCCATGTAAACCCTCCTACTAATTATATTTAATGGCTGGGGCCTCACCTTACAATAGGCTGACATGTTTCGCCGCCATCTTCCTGCTACGGTTGCCCAAAGGACAACTTCGCGATCGTAGTTAGCTCTGGTGGTGCTTGCATCTAGTGTAGGACCCAATGGGTCGACCGCTGCTTACTTTCCGCAGCTGGGGCCTGCAGGGGGTCATCGCTAAGTCCCGTGAGTCGGGCTCCCATCACTTGACACCTTCTGCTTTTCTATCGCAAGCTTTTACTAGCTTTTTTTTTTTACTACCTTCTAGCGCTAGTTGCTCTTGTTAGCCCCTCCGGTTAAATTCGTCTCACTCAGTCTTTTGGCATTTCTTGCCGAGTTTCACACCGGCTGCCAAGTCGCCGTCACTCGCCGAGATGCTCGTTTGTTTACACAAATTAAGAATTGGTGATAGGCTTGCTGAGTTTGGTCTCTCTGAGCCACCATAGAGTGTGTGCTTCTAAATGCATGCGCTTTGGCTGCATTCTATGTTATAGCGACATCTAGTGGTCACTTATTATTAGGGACGGGAATTGATAAGATTTTTACGATTCCGTGTTCGATTCTGCTCAACGATTCGATTCTTTATCGATTCTATTATCGATTTTTGGGGGGGAAGAAGGTGACTTATCATAGATAAGCATCCACTTTTTTATGTCTTAGTTGTATCTGTAAATTAGAGACATGTTTAAAAGTAACATGCCCAACTGAAGTTTTAAGTCCACATTTGAGGACTCAATAGGGTGCCATGGGGTCCCCAGAAAAAAGAATTGAAATAAAAATTGAAGATTTGAAAAGAAACTACATTTTTTTTTAAATTATCTTCTGTAAAAATCTACAAAATACAACCTAGATTTTTTTGTGACAATAATGTCTAACTCCAGTAACATTTGAACACTCTGATGATGAACTCTGAGCACTCAAAAACTCCTCCTCCCTGTCTCAGTCAAAAGAGACGCAGCCAGTAGACTGGTGTTTGACTCCCGTGAGCAGAGTCAAGCAGAGTCAGTGTGGTCGTGTGGAAGTAACGAGTGTTGCTTTAAAGTCATGGTTCGTTCTGTACAAAAACAGCACAACACTCGCGGGCCGGCACCGTTTAGTATCATACGGGCTTTAACATTAGCAGTTACTAACGGCACGTTTCACACATTTTGCTACCCATACCTGGAGTGTTGATAGGAGAGAACGCTTGCATTCCTGCGGCCATTGCTGCTGTGTTGATCCCACCGGGACTCCGGAGCGCTCACAAACACGACAGACACTCATCGCATGCTGAGTGTGCAAATGCGTTTGCATAGTGGTCGTGTTTCCTCCCTTAGACGAAATATCCAATTTGCAAACATTGCAAGTTGGCCTGTTGTTAGCTTTTCTTGGAAGATGTCAACAAACTTTCGAGCGTGGCGCAATGTTTGTTGCTCAGCGCGCACGGAATTGTAGCGCGACGCGCGCGTGGTGACGTCATCGTCCCACACGGACCCGCTAAGGGAATCGTTGGCAAAAACGGCAAACGATGCCAAGGAATTGAAACACTGGGAGCCGGTAACAACAGAACAACGGTTTTCGATTCCCATCCCTACTTATTATTACACACTGTACCTTTTAATTAGCGATCTAACTTGTTTCCAAAAGACGATGTGTTGTTGACGTTGGTGGTACTATGTGACGGCAATATAAACACCACATCTACAGGAAGGTAAGGTTTATTTTGAAGTTGGCCTTCTCACCACGTTGGCAATGGATTAATGCCATGCATAGCATGAACAATTGTTGCTGCGGTTGGCTTGACTTCTTCCTGACAGTCTACACTAAATAAGCAAGTAGCCTACCCGTGGCGGAAAAAAACTGCCTTGAGCATTTTTTGAACCAAGGTACTTGAATTACTCAGGGACTCATTTCACCCCTAATAGATATCTATTCATCAATTTTGTAAAAAAAAACAAAACAAAACAAAAAAAAACATATATATATATATATATATATATATATATATATATATACTGTATTAAATATTTAACGTAGGGATGGGTGAGTACTGGTACCCGGTATCAGTATCAGGCCAATACCAAGCTTTCATAAGATTATGAAAGATGAAAGGTTATTTTATTTCCTAAAAAACAGGCCATTATATTTTTGTAAAAAAAGTCACTATTTTTAAAATATTTATTACATACCTAAACGAAAGTATTATTTCCCCCAAAACTTGTAAAGTTTAGAAAAGGTAATCTGTTTTAAAAGACAAACAAACAAATAAACATTTAAGCAGTTCTGAAAAAGTTAAATGTTTGAAAAAACAATACATTTTAAAAACTCATATTTTCAATAAACTCATATTCCTGAAAAAGTTGGACATTTCCGCTGTAAATAAAATCTTTAACAAGTTGCCATAGCACTTTCTTGCTAAATGTTAGTATTCCATACATATCTTGTTAGCATTTGATCAATTCCCATTTAAAATAGTATCTGATTAAAGAATGTGGTGTAAAATCCAAGCTACAATAGCCTTTTTTGTACTCGCCATTAGCCTACTAGTACTACACAGCTTGCTATCATGCTCCATATTAGCATACCAACTGGTAGCATTTTAGTATTGGATCAATTCCCATTTAAAATAGTGCCGAATTGAAAAGCCTCTTCCCAGAGTACCGTTACCGATTCACTCAGTTTGTTAAGTCGCTAACTGTTAGCATGGCAGCTGTTAGCATTGTTTGCTACCATAGATGATTTTTTTGGTACACTTTGATTGTTGTTGATAATGTCATCTTCGCTCATTCTTTATTTATGTTACCATTGTCGGAAAAGTGCAAGGACAACAACATTTGTGGCCTGACTACAATTCTCTGTGATGCAGATGTTGTTCAGCTCTACTTTACATTATTAATGAGAGGCATAATGCGAGTGAACAATGCTCTCCAGGGTGCAACTTTAATCAATTAAAGAACACCCGGCGGCAACAGTGTGTGTGTGTGTGTGTGTGTGTGTGTCTCCTGCAGCGGGAGACGGCGGGCGACGCATCGGAGTCGGCACTGCTAAAGTGCATCGAACTGTGTTGCGGCAACGTTCAAAAGATGCGAAGCTTGAACGCCAAAGTGGCCGAGATCCCTTTCAACTCCACCAACAAGTATCAGGTACTGCATGACATCATTAAAGATAAATACCAGGTCCTACTTGAAACTTCCAAAAAAAAAAGTACAACATGACATTGGTAAGAAGTACCAGTTACAAGATGGCATCTTTAGAAACGCCACAAACGAATACTAGGTACAATCTGACAATAACAACAAGTACCACTTGATATAATGTCTAAACTGCGTCAACAAATACCATCAATAATGTAACGTCTTTAAAAACTTCACCAAATGTAACAAACTCCACTAACAAGATTCAAGGCACAAAATGGTATCAAGTGTGGACCTGACAAACGTTTTTGACTGATGAGTATATTCAAACGTACTTGTAGGCTAAATACGGCAAACAAAGCATATTTTTCTAAATGCCGAACCTAAATCATGTACTGCAGACACAATAATAAAATCGTATTAGTATAATGTGGTCCGAATGCTTCAGAAAAAGTGTTTTTTTCCCCCACTTGCACATGCACAAGTAATATTGTGGCATTATGGCAAAATATGCTATGTTTGTAGCATTTAGCCCACAAGTACCTTCGTAAGTACTCGGGAGTATTTTCAAGTTTATTTGCAAGTACGTTTGAACGTAATTAAATACGTTTGAATGTCAAAAATATTTACTACACATTGGCAGTTCAATGCTTCCGTACCAGATAAAACAAGACATTACTTTAAGAAAGTACTAGCTATGACATGAAACATTAAAAATAAATAAATAATGATAATAATCTTCCTTATGTCACTTTAGGGGCTCCTTAAGTTACACAATCAGGATTTTGGAGCTGATCAGTGAGTTTAAAAAAAACAACTAATCCGATCAGAAGATGGACCAATCAATCCAATCTATTTAACAATTTACTTCATGTATCTAATGTACTGTCGACACCCTCCATTCACGGGGATTGGGACTGACCCACAAAAAGCCAAAATTCTGGCATAATTGACATCCGTTGGAACACCAAATAAACCCTATAAATTCTCCTAAAAACACAGATAAACGTTCAATACACTAAAAATGTGATTTCAAAAAATGACCCACTGCCAAAACAAACAAACATAAAAAAATACTGGGGGCAATGCTGTTATGTTCTACTACGCGGATCCAATCAACAAAGTCAATGATTGATCGGAAAATAATGACATTGCAGATCACCGATTTTGCATAAGATGCAAAATATCGATTTGATCTGATTCAGCCAATCAGATCTGTGCAAGTACCAGACATTGTTAAAAAAAAGTACCAGCTACATTGCATTAAAAAAAAAAACCCTGACCCAACAAGTACTAGGTACCAAAAGGCCTCACTTGTACTCATTACTCTTGAGCGCAAGTGTAATTGTAAAGCATCTAATTAGAAACACTAAGGCACTGTTGCGGAAGAAGACCTCCAGGCATGAGCAATCAATCTAAGCCGATCAGCCTCTAGATCCCGCCCAGTTGCTTTGATTAACTTTAATGGGTGTCATTATTTCATGGTGCTCTTTCCCTCCCAGCGGGGGGGCTTCAAGTAAAATACTCGTCAGTGTAAATACTTAACATTTAAATCATTTATTTCATTTTGTCACATGCCGCACCATCGCGGGAGGACGGCAGTGGTTTATTTATGCTTTCTCACTGGATCTCACGACCCCCCACAACACCCCCACCCCCCCCATCCACCCTCCCCCCTCCTCTCTTAAAGCTCTCTATCCATAAAGCAGAGGACAATCCTTCCGGTCATATTCTGGTCATGAAGGGAGCGCCGGAGAGAATCCTGGACAGGTTGGTGCATCAATAATGGATCAATGGCAGACTCGCATAGACACAGTGTGGAAAAAGACTGGAAAGCTGCCCTCGGTTTTATTCTCTGAAATGGCCAGCGAGGCCAAACACTTTTACAGAAGGTGCTGCCGTAGTCGTAGGCTTGTTCAGACCATGCTAGACGATCTAAGTGTGACGTTTTGAATCATGTCACACGTGTGTATAAAGACAAGTTGTAAAAAAGAAATAGTAAGCAAAATACAGTAAAACTACTCACCTTTTCTTTGTTCTTCGTTGTTGAAGTGATGTGCATAATAAGTGTACATTTACTTGTAGGGCTGGAGGTATGAGTGTAAAAAAAAAAAAGAGATTCAATTATTATGATTTTTTTATTATTATTATTTTAGATTATGGTAAAAACAAAAATTTTTTTTTTTTTTTTACTCTTGTTTACATTTGTTATTTGTATTTTTTGATTGGATTCGGATAACTGATTAATTGGCCGATTGATTAAAAAAAATACAATGTATAAAATACCTTACGACAATAATGACATGAACTACAGTCACAACATTTAAATAAAATGATCTTTGTCTTATGTTGTAAAAAGCAATCAAATCGGCCAGTTTTCCCCGATTTTAAACGAGCTAATATCAGCCGATGAGATCGGTTGGCCAATTAATCGGTTGCGCCCTCGTTCTTATATATTGGGAGAGGGACGACTCATGATGGACGCAGAAGATCCGTTTTAGCCACGCCTAAAAAAACAAAACAAAACGCTATAGCTCCTCTGTTGAGAACATAGTTGTCAGTCTTTTCACATTTTCAGCAATTACCTTCAAATATATATCATGTATTTAGAAACAATCTCTGAATTGACTTTTACTGGGCCAAAGAAACAGCAAAACACCAGATTTGCTGACAGTTGGAACTGTTTGAACTGCCGGCTCTATATTTCACAGTCTCATTAGCAAATGTTTTTTTTTTTTTTCTCCCCCGTCTTGATTTGTCTCTAGGTGCAGCACCATCATGATCCATGGCCAGGAGCAGCCCATGGACGACAACTGGCGGGACGCCTTCCAAAACGCCTACATGGAGCTGGGCGGGCTGGGAGAACGAGTGCTCGGTAGTGTTTTTGTTACCCACCGGGGAGTCGATAGATAGGGGCGGGAGGGCGTCCATTATCTTTTATCATCTCCTCGGGTAAGAGGCTAGTTGAGCCAAATGTCCCTCGTAAGAAGTGCGCCGTCTTTATCGCTGCACTTTATCCAAATGAGAACGCTCGCCGCTCGCCGCTCGGACGGAGCCAAACGCTGAGGAGACACAAAATGTTGGAGACACGTTTACAGCAGCTGCACATATTTATCACCTGCAACGTAAATCTATTATATAAAGACTTAAAGGCTATGGCAGACGACGTCATTGATTAGTAGTGCGAGAAATCTCACTTTGGATGCAAAATATCGCAATAAATTACAAAGCCTGGAAGTCATGTAAGGAACTTTTCTTCACTCAATATTATTTGATGACAATTTTGGGGGATTACAAGCACATTTTTAAATTACATTGTATGCGACCTTTATTTATTTATTTTTGTTAATAATCCCATATTTATATTTTATAATGTTGTTGTAGTATTACACAAGGCAGAAAATACATGTAATATCTTTATTCCAAACGAATGATGACTGCCAACCCATCCGTCGCCATTCATCAAATAATGATTCATTCCAATTTAATTGTAAGAATACATAATTAGGTTGTTTGTCTCTGTGTGCCCTGCGATTGGCTGGCAACCAGTTCAGGGCGTACCCCGCCCACTGCCCAAAGACAGCTGGGATAGGCTCCAGCACCCCCGCGACCTTTGTGGGGAATAAGCGGTTAAGAAAATAGATGGATGGATGAATACGTAATTATTTTCATCTGGCTGTATTTTGTTTTGTTAAAATCTTTTTGTTAATTAATTTTGTCTTAATTTTGAGTGTATTAAAAAGTGTTTATTTTGTGTTTTTATTTTCGATACGTTAAAAATATAAGTATTCCTAATAGTAAAAAAATACAGTAAATCATATTTTATAATTTCATTAATGTATGTTAATTTAATTAAAATTTTATTTATATTAATTAACAAATAAATTTATTAATAAAAATCAATAATTTAATACATTTCATTTGATTTGATCAGATTTTAGGTATTTATTGTAGAAAAATATGAGGGACTGATACCAGTACGAGTGTTCACTCTTTCAGTTACACAATGATGCTGAGTACTTTTGATTTATAAAATTTCATATCATAACATAATGACAAAAATTGTCTTTCTTTCTGATGCAGATGATGATTTGCCAATGTGTCAAGCGGGTGCAGTATAGTGCCAACTAGTGGCGAGGATAACTTTTTTTTTTCTTTCCCTAAGCTGACTGATATGAGCAGACTCCATGAGTAGCTTGATAGCAGTGGCGAGCGGTGACCTTTTAGAGCGGGCATGATGGCGTTAGCTGAAAAATGTGGGGGTATTTTAATTATTTTTTTAATTAATATTTTATACCACTGTGCTGATATAAAATTAAAGCGGAAATATTCAGGACTGACGCAGGTTGATGCACACACACTGTAATGTAACGAGTTCCGTGGTGAGTGAAACGACACAATAACATGCCCACAAATTTGCCAATACGTTAGAATTGACAGTATTTGGAACTGGCTCGTGCTCACGAAGTGGGCTCAAACCGGGAGAGGAAAAAAATGACATCGCAGCGGAGCCACAAGCAAATAAATCAACAGTTTGCTAACCTGTGGACAGCCAGCGAGACATTTTTGTTTCTCGTACGTCCTGGCTTGAAAGTGACGGGATGAAATTCTTCGCCGTTTTCGTGATGACTTCTTCAGGAGTAGGACGATCACTTGAAATGATATTCTTCTTTTCCTCAAAAGTTCTGCAGGAATACAACACTCATTGTCGTGACTCGGCGATGAACTGAACCACTGACTGTTAACCGCAGCACATTTCAAATAACCCAATTATGCGCATGTGCGTTGTCAGATAAGCTGCTTTCCTGCCAGCTTTTTGCCGCACGTATAGAAACAAGCTCTCGGAACGAAGACAACTTGATTTCTCATTGCGCATGCGTGAAACAAGCTGTCGGCCTTTCAACTCTCTCCGCGAGGAAAAACAGAACTAGTTACACAAGAATTTACGATACGATACGATATACTTTTATTTTCCCCGTAGGGAACTTTTTCCTGGACTCCGTCCAGCTGCAGTTTACAGTAAGAGAAAACAACAGAATAGAAAGATATAAAAAATATTTAAGACCAAAACAGTAGAACTAACGTATTGTATAATAGAGGACACTGACAGATAAAAAATTTCAATGACTTTTATTGATGCACTGCATTTATAGCGCATTATGACTGCTCGCCACTGCTTGATAGTGATACCGGATATCAACCGGGCCCTAAATACTATTATACATATGTTTATATGCAATACCTCCCTTATTTTTTTTTAAATAAATAAATATATAATTTGATTTTTGTCACATTTTATTAGTTTTTTTTATGGTTGTATAATGACTATGAAAGACTTTTTTTAAAATATAGTTTGTTTGTTTTAAAAATGTATTTTTATATTATAAGTTTCCATTTGTTTAAAAATATATATTTTCAGTGTTTCTCTTAATGGGTGTGAACTCCCAGAATCATTGGCCTAGTACAGTTCATTTGTGTTTAACTTGTAGGTTCCATACATTTACATTTAATCAAATTTATTGCAGTACATTTTTCGATCCTCACATCTAATACATTTTAATTGAATCATTATTGACAGTTTCCCCCCCCTATTTAAGATCAATGTTTATGTTCAAACTAAATGTAGTTTTTAGGATTAAAACCTCTATATTTTAATGTTGTCATGATGCTGTTACATGGAGAGCTTAGTATTTTTGTTAGGTGGTACTTGGTGAAAAAAGTTTGAGCAACACTTGTTCAGATGTCTGAAACCGAAAGTAATACTTCAGTTAAGTTCAAGTCACTTTTTTGTCCATCCATCATTGCGTTCCAATCGCAGCAACATCCCGGTGTCTGTTTTTGTCCACGTGGCAGGCTTCTGCTACCTGAACCTGCCGGCGTCTCAGTTCCCCCGAGGGTTCGCCTTCGACTGCGACGACGTGAACTTCCCCACCGAGCAGCTCTGCTTCCTGGGCCTCATCTCCATGATTGATCCGCCGCGCGCCGCCGTGCCCGACGCCGTGGGTAAATGCCGCTCGGCTGGCATCAAGGTAATTGTTTTTGTCTTCCGTCGAGAGGAAAGACGTTCCCCATGGCGTCATTTAAATACTGATGAGAAGCGTGATCAACCTTTGAAAGGGTCCTCAGAGACTCCGTGTCTGTCATATATATATATATATATATATATATATATATATATATATATATATATGTATATACAGTATATATATATATATATATACATACATACATATAGACGCGTTCATTTCTTTTGTGGGGTAGCACGCAGAATGCAAATAAACATGTGGGCGGACGACACATGTTGCATTTAAAGCTCAAGCATTGAAGATTTTCCACACCGGTTGAGGGCTTTCTGTGATGTTGGTGGAAAATGAAAGTGAAGCGTGTCACAAGGTTTCCTCTGAGGGCGTTCTGCTCCGACAACACTTTGTAGAACCCGGTTGGTGCGTTATTGTGACTGACGGCAAGTGTTGTTATCTGTGTGAACGACTACTTCTGGAGAAACTATAAGTCCACAGATTTTGAAAATAAACTATAGTCTACGGAAGCATGTTGCATTCACTTGAAAAAAAAAACAACTCCTTTTTTTCTGACTAATTTTTTGGGGGGAGCTTTGTTTTTTTTTGGAGTATTTTTATTTTCTGTTTTTCTAAATATTTTTTTTCAGTTTTACTGATTTTTTTTTTCTGTCATAAAAATATTCAGAAAAACAGGCTGAAAAAAATTATTCAGAAAAACAGGAGGAAAAATTACTCAGGAAAATTAGGGGGGGTGGTGGGGGGGAGTTCGGGGGATTATTCAGAAAAACAGGGAAAAAAAATATTTAAAAAAACAGAAAAAATATATATTAAAAAAACTGGGAAAAAAAATTGTCAGAAAAACAGAGCTGTTCTGTTTTTCGGAGTATTTTTTATTTTTTACCTCTGAACTCCAAGTGACTTGTTGTAGACTCGCTAATAGCAGAAGCGGACACTTTCCCGCATACCTCCATATGCAATAAGATGGTCATGTTTACTTAATGGCTCTCAATAAAGGAATGAATGTGTATACTGTATTGTGGTTTGTTCTCTAATCTCTGAGGGAAAACCCCTTTAAAAAAATATTCAGAAAAACAGAAAAATTATTATTTTATGAAACGGGAAAATTACTCAGAATTCTTTTTTTTTTTCAAAAAAACTGAGGAAAATATATTTTTTTAAAACAGAAGAAAAAACCCTAAAAAAACCCAGGTAAAAATATATTCAATAAAACTGAAAGTTTGTGAATGCAATACGCTTCCGTAATAGTCTTACTCAAAATATTTAATTATAAAGTGAACCGCGTAGCGGTTCGCGGATTCAGGTCCGCTGTGGTATTAAAAAAAATATATTATATATATATATATATATATATATATATATATATACATACATACAGGGTGTCTTTACCATTTCAAAAATGTATTAAAAATGCAATTGATTAGATATTTTATTTAGATTTGTTCTATCGTATTCAGCGTTTATTAAAGGTTTTTTTTTACCTCTTTTAATACACTTCTTCATGGGCACCATTAGTTGCACGAAGCACATCAAGACGGTACTCGATTTCTTGCCATGTTCGCTGTAGCATAGCCTCATCAATTGTGGCAATGGCATCAGTAATCCTTTGCTTAAGGTCAGTAATGATAAACACTGAATACAATAGAACAAATCTGAATAAAATATCTAATCAATTGCATTTTTAATAAATTTTTAAATGGTAAAGAGACTTTATGGACACCCTGTGTATATATATATATATATATATATATATATATATATATATATATATATATATATATATTTTTTTTTTTTTAATTAATGAACCATATCCTTAAAGGGATACTTGACTCATTGCGCCATCTATAGCAGTAAAAAGTTAATATTTTGTCCAGAAGGAATTCGATAACTTCATTATTTTTCATATAGAAATAATATCTTTAAAAACAATTTTTTCTACTTGTTGTCGACTGAAGATGACATCACCTGTGCTGAGGAAGTAGGTAACGACAAATCATGGCTCAGTTTGCTGACAAAACCCAGAAAACAGGTGAACCATGATTGGTCGTTACCTACTTCCTCAGCACAGGTGATGTCATCTTCAGTCGGCAGCAAGTGGGAAAATGACCTTTTAATGGTATTAATTGTATACAAAAGATAATGTAGTTATCAAATTAATTCTGGACAAATACTAACATTTCACTGCTGAAAATGGCTCAATTAGTCAAATATCCTTTTAAAAGTACAAAAGTTAAACACAAAAATGCTATGAATTGTCACCAAAATTCACACGTACATCTTTACTCATGTCAATTTCAACCTCTGAAAATATCAAAAGAATCGCAGCAGCTTTTATTTTATTTTATGGACATTAAGACTTTTTCTTACCATGCAGTGCACCCCTAAGTTTGCAAACTCGTAGGCTTTATTTCAAGGTATCGGCACTCACGACTGTGGCCATGTTACGATCAAGAACTAGAAAGGAGAAATTTGAAATATAGAAATTTTAATTAAATAAAAATGCTGTATTGGTATATATACTGTAGGAATTTCTTTAACATTATCAGTCATTGATTTTTGGGGGTAAATTTGATCTATCAAAAAAGTACTAGTGGTATCAGTACTTGGTATCGGTATCAGTGACTACTCAAGAGTTGAGTACTTGTACTGGTATTGGTCTGAAAATAAGTGGTATCTAACATCCGGCTCATATAGTGGGAGTCCACTGTATATGTAACATATATGAACAAAACTATGAACATTTTCTTCTTAGCCTGTTTTACTGCAAAGTAGTCAGTCAGGCCTTGAATGACAAATAACAGCTCTGTCTTTTCTACTTTTGAAAAGTTGCGTCCTTCTACACGCAGTGTTTACAGGGCTTGGACAAATAACCCTTCGCAGACATACATCGTCTTTTGTAAAGCCTCCTCCACAGCACCGAGAAGGCCTTTTAAGATTTATGCCTCCTCTTACATCCTCGGATATGGAAGGATCAAGTCAATATTCTTTCCATTGTTGGGGTTTCGTTGGCTATTTGCTAATCAACAAATCCGGTTACGGCCGTGTGCTATTTGTACATTGAACATTTCCACTTATTTAAGCAGAAAATATCTAGAATCATGTGCGTGTCAAATAATTGTCAGAAATGCTGTGCACATTGGAACACAACAAAGTTTGTGCTATTATTTGTGTTGCTTTGGAACAAAAAACATCAATCTTTTAAAAGTCTCAGCTTTTTACTGGAGATTTTCTATGGATGTGGTGGGCGGTCCCTAAACCAGAAAGGGTTAGCTGCAAAATCCTCAGTGGACATCACGTCATGACGTTTTGTGTAAAACTAATTTAAATCCACACATCTCTGCAAGTTGTTGCTTATCTCCCACTTTACCTTAAAATTCTAAATGATCACAAACGAATGGGCATGCGTGACATACCCGTCACTGCTGCTGCGGGATCCCTTGGTTTTATCACAGCGCTGCTTTGGCCACACATCACAGTTGTTTTTCACCAAAGCACTTGTGGCACTAACAGCTCCATTCTTGTCAATTCAGCTGACTGATGGGCCCTGAAGGCATCGCGTTGCATTAGTAGCAGTTGTACGAGATGGAAGGAAGTTGAATGATGTCGTGACGATGAATGTGCGCTCAGGTGATCATGGTCACTGGCGACCACCCAATCACGGCCAAGGCCATCGCTAAGGGGGTGGGCATCATCTCCGAGGGCAACGAGACGGTGGAGGACATCGCCGAGCGCCTCAACATCCCGCTCGGCCAAGTGAACCCCAGGTACGTTTTGGGCTTCGTCTCCATGGCTGTATTAGTTTGTTTAAGATACAAGTTGTTCGGTTGATTTTTTTTTTGATGGCTTTGACTTGCAAGCAAAAAAACTACTCAAGTAATAGTAAGTAAATTCTGATTTATGCTTTGACTTGCAAGCAAAAATTTGAGATGCAAGTGAAAAAAACTACTCAAGTAGTAGTGAGTAACTTCAGATTAATGCTTTGACTTGCAAACAAAAATGCGAGATATAAGTGAAAAAAATGATTCCAGTAACAATGAGTAAGTTCTGATTTATGCTTCGACTTGCAGGCAAAATTTGTGAAAAAAAACTGCTTAAGTAATAGTAACAAAGGATTTATGCTTAATCTTTTTAATAGCGCATGAATGTCAAATAGTCAAAAAAATCTACTAAATATGAAATACACATTCAAATACTGCACAAAAATAACATTTCATAAATAATATTTTTGTAAATTAAATAACAAACTAAGAAAAATTCAGCCACAATAAATGTTCTTACATTCACTTTCTAAGTTAATACACGTGAAACAGCACAATTTGAATTCTACCAACTTACATCTTTATCTTCAGTACTGTGCATACATTGTGGCTTGCTTTTCTCCCTGCTCGTTTTGAGAACGCACAACACTTTCGAAAGCAAAGAAGAGAAAACTCCCGACTGGTCTGAATGGGTCGGTCAGAGAAACTGCAATTTGCGTTCAGGTGCTGTAGTTGACCTGCTGGATTTGTTCCACAGAGCATTACATTTTGCAAACGCGTCCCAAGTGGAGTTCTTGTAGGCTGAAATGCCGACAGTTTTAGGCTGACAAAGTGCATGACATCCACTTCTTTAAATTGGGGTGAAATAGAGCCTATTTGTAAGTTAAATGTGTATCTCGACCAGTTTTATGTAAATGAGTCACTTTCAGACTGTGTGGTCATGTGACTGACGGACTCCATTTGATTGGTGAAATGGAGTAAAGTGTCACAAGTTGGACTGATGAAACAGAAGATGTGACAGGAAGTTTGTCAATTAAAAAGTTGTATTCAAACTACTCTGAAAAGTACAATTGGTGCAAAAAGTTACTTTAGTAAATGTAATTGAGTAAATGTAGCTCATTACCATCCATGTTGAATTTGAATAGTGCTATACTATATCAACTATATAAATCTAATAAAATATTTTTTATATATATATATATATATATATATATATATATAAACTTGCCTTAAAGTGTGTACTCTCTCCCTTATTTTCCACCCCAGGGACGCCAAGGCCTGCGTGGTCCACGGTTCGGACCTGAAGCACATGAGCTCCGAGTACCTGGACGACCTGCTGAAGAACCACACCGAGATTGTGTTCGCTCGAACTTCGCCGCAGCAGAAACTCATCATCGTGGAGGGATGCCAGAGACAGGTAGGGGGAGGACGTTGCGAGAGGGAGTGACCGAGTTAGTGTCCTTGTGCGTCTTATGTTCTGGGTCAGGAGCCATAGAGGACAATATCAAATCTTCATTAGTATTGGACTGTGTGCGTATGTGTGTGTAAGTATCCCTGTCCGTTTATACTTTTTGAGACCCTGTTTCGTGTCAGGCCACAACTCGAGTGTGTGTGTGTGTGTGTGTGTGTGCAAATGTTTATTAGGGGTGTGCCAAAAAATCGATTCTCATTTAGTACGATTCAGAATCGATTTTAAATGTCCCAAAATCAATTTCATTTAAATTATTTTATACTGTCTTGCCTTTGTCTGTGTGTGCCTTTATTTGGAGCGCTGTTCATGTTGTACCCGATTTGGCCACTTAGGGGCAGTGTGGTTCCACGCGGTCTAATACACTGTTAAGTTGTAGTCACATTAGAGATTAGAAGGGAAAAGTCACGATCAAATTATTCCAATAAACGTTATTTTTTGCAGTGTGAAGCCGTTCTTTTGAGTGATAAAAAAGCCGCGAGTAGCGCGCTAATTAGCATTAGCGAGTCAGACTGGAGTAGATCATTACAATTCCTTGCACATCTTTAGATTGAAGCAAAAATCATTGTCAATCAAATCATTGTGAATCAAAAATCGTCCTTAATCGAAAATCTGAATAGAATCGCAGGACCAAAAATCGGAATCGAATCGAATCGTGAGACATTCAAAGATTCCCACCCCTAATGTTTATGTAGTGCTCTTCTCCATGAGTCCTTATGGAGAATGTCTACGTGTGTGGGTGCGTGCTTGTGCATCTGTGTGAATGTTGTCGTCTTGTGGCTGCATACCAATGTATGTATCCATTGAAGTGTGTGATTGTGTGTGTTGAATGTAAATTTGTTTGTTTGGAATGCACTTGAATGTCTAAACTGGACATTGCGAATGAAAACAGAGGTTTTGTTTGGGTGCATGTGTGTGTGTTTGTCTATTATTTCATGTCCTCGAAGTCTTATTGTGAGTGTGTATGTGTGTAGACAGTGATGAATAGCCGCTTGAACATAATTGTGTGTACGTGCGATATTTTAATCTATGCCTGTGGCGTCTGCGTGCGGGCACACTTGAGGTCAAACTCCAATTCCCCTCTCGACTTCCTCTCACTGTGCCCACTGAATGATTACGACTCAATTCCATTCCTCATTTAATCTCCCCCGAGACTTTTCTCCAAAAGACGTTATTAAGAGGAAAGTGCGGGGGCTTAAATCATGCCACTTATCTCACTCTACTTGACACTTTTTCCCGCCATCTGGGGGTGCGCAGGGAGCCATTGTGGCCGTGACGGGTGACGGCGTCAACGACTCGCCAGCCCTGAAGAAGGCCGACATCGGCGTCGCCATGGGGATCGCCGGCTCAGATGTGTCCAAGCAAGCGGCCGACATGATCCTGCTGGACGACAACTTTGCCTCCATTGTCACCGGCGTAGAGGAGGGTGAGTGATTGGCAACAAATTTATGGGAAAGGCTTTGTGACATTGTTTCAGGCATGACAGGATGCATGAAAAGGTCTTGAACGAGAAGTCGACCTTAAACATTTCTTGACAATAATATGTCATATGTGACCTCACTCGTCTAAACATGACATTCTGATTAACCCCTAGGCGTTATTGTGACCATTTTTTGGCTTTTTGTGCCATTTCAAAATAAAATATTGCCCACGGGTTAATATTACATGTGTGGAGTATGAGTTATGAAGCAAAATCCAGCTGTTTTCATCCATCTCGGGGGACGGCCATTTTGCCACTTGCTGTCGACTGAAGATGACATCACAGTTGCTCAGGGCGAAGGCAATAACCAATCACAGCTCATCTGTTTTTCTGAAACTCAACCGTGATTGGTTGTTGCCTGAGACCTAAGCAACTGTGATGTCATTTTCGTGCGAGAGGAAGTGGCAAAATGGCCGCCTTCTGATATTGATTAAAAAAATGTTGGATTTTGTTGCTTAACTCAAATCCCACTAACGCAATATTAACCAGAATATTAGACTAGTGGGACTGCACAGAACATATTATTGTCAAGATTTTTTTGGGGGGGGGATTGATGTCCCCTTTTAAGACTCATGCATGAAATTTAACAGCAAATCCACCATTTTGATTTGAAACAGCCATTTCGCACTCTGTCATACCATAAGAGAAGTAAAAAAATAGCCCTGGTCATTAGTTTCTCGGATCAAAACAGAATTTGGTGTACCTGTCTATCACAACAGGACACGTCAAAAAGTCTTAAGAAGCTATGCTTGAAATTGAACAGGAAGTTGGCTATTTTGGTTTGAAGCGGTCATTTTTGCATTCAGTCACACTCCTTGGAAAGTTTGAAAAGTATTAGTCACTGGCACAAGTTTCTTCAATCAACAAAAAATTGGGTGGGCATGTCTTTACTAATGAGTCTCAAGGACCCATGCTTAAGATTGAACAAGAAGTCAGCCAAATTTGTTCGAAGCAGTCATTTCACACAATGTTGCACCTCTTGGAAAGTTAGAAAAACAATTGTCTCTGACACTAGTTTCTCCAATCAACACAAAATTGTGGGAAGATATGTTATAACAGGATGTGGGAAAAAGTCTCAAGCACCCATACCGGTTTGAGCAGTCATTTTACATTCATACGCACCCCTTGGAAAAAATTTTAATACAAATTTGCAGTTTTCGCTAATCGATACAAAATTGGGTGAACATGTCTATTTTAACAGGACACACCAAAAGTCTCAAGGACCCATGTCCCAAATTTGAACAGAATAAATGTGGTTCAAAACTATGGAGGACCAAAACTGCCAAAATTCTAAATATATAATTGATTAAATAAATAAATAAATAAATGACTAAAAAGGAAAATAAAAACTTTTACAAAATTTTATTTCTTTATTTAGTCATTTATTTATTTAGAGTTTTGGCAGTTTTGGTCCTCCATACAAAACAGCCATTAGCAATCTCCTCCTCGGAAACTTGCATAATTTAAAAAAAAAAAAAAAAAAAAAAAAGTCAACACGCAAATAGACTTCTCCTTTGCCGAGATATTCCATCCTGCCTCACAGGTGTGCCATATCAAGATGCTGATTAGACACCATGATTAGTGCACAAGTGTGCCTTAGATGCCTACAATAAGAGGCCACTCTGAAAGGTGCAGTCTTGTCTGGGGGCTCGAAAAAAACAGTCAGTACTCACCAGTGACGTGCAGCGAGCTCTAGGTTTGGGTATGCAGGCAGTCGCAAATTGAGACGCACACACCAATTACAAATTCGTGTGTCGGCAGGCGAGTGTACAACGTATCCTAGGGTGACCATATTTTCATTTCCCAAAAAAGAGGACACTCAGCCTGACCTCGACTTACTTGATACTCAGATACAAGATGCCATACTTTCAAACTATTTCAACATATGCCGCCTATGTATGAGTAGAAAATAAAACAAAAAAAACATTACTCTCTTTTGCAGTCTTACATTTTTTTTGCTCTGCAACTTCGAGCGGGGTTCGTACCCATCATCTCCCGTGTCGTCTGATCAACATGGGAAATATCAACACTAATGGAGAAATATTTCACCATTTTCACTTTACCAACAATTTCAAATTTTTTTTACCCATCAGATCGATAAATTCCTCACACACAATTAAAGATAAATATGAGGGTGTTCCACTTCCAGCATTTCCAAATTTTTCCATGTGGGATTTCAAAAAAGGGTCAAATTGGCTTAACAGTTTCATACATCCCAAATAGTTACCATTGTGGACATCACCGAATTGGTAGATGCTTCCTCTGACAAAAAACAAACAAACAAACACATAAGAGCAGTACTGACATTCATAGTTCAGAATCCACCACACCGTGTTCAGCTGACTCGTTAATAAAAACTATCAGAAAATCCTGATGCAGAAAATGCTGATTTAGCTCTTTTTTTACCACCCCAAAAATTTGTTGCCACTTTGAGGGAAATTGCACAGACATTCTCTTTGTACACTTTCCCCATTAGTTAGTGTTCATGTAAAGTGCGTTCTGGAGAAAAAAACATCTTTGGTGTTAAAAATCCTAGCCAAGTATGCACGCACCTTGCCTTCGACAACTAAAGGGTGTCCCCATCGAGCAGGATGTGTGTCATAAGGGTCGTCCGAGTCCGTGTCCCCTCCTACAGCAGCAGCAGGACGAACCGGATCCTCTTGAGGAGTGGCTTCATCTTTGTCGTCCTCTTCCTCCGTCAAATGCTCCGGGCTCTCCTTCCCCGGACCGGCTGGGCGCTGTCGCTGTCGCTGCAGCTGGTGGTGGCGGCGGCCTCAAGTGTAGTTGTGGCGGCCCGTTTGCCGATTAGGCCCGTCTCACCTCCCACCTCCTTCTTCGCCGAAGCCCGCGTTTTTTGCGTCTTAAGAACCCAGTGAGCTTGGGAATTTTGCCCATTAGCTCTTTGTCACGGCGCTCTTTTTCCTTTGTTTTTCGGTGACAAAGCTGTCTGTCCTCGCTCGCCATTCATTCCATTCGGAGTGGGCGTGGTTAGTAAATTGGTAGAGCGGCGAAGTGACTGACAGAAAGTTGAACAAGTGGCACAACAGTATATGAAACTGTTAAGACTTCTGGTAGGCCCTTTCTTGGGACACACCCTAATACGACCACAGCGATGAACGAATCATCTGCGGCCGTAGGTTGGTCATCCCATGCATGATTGACAGAAAAATTAACAAATTGTCTTTATTTTAATTTTATTTTATAATGATTCTTTTTTTTTTCTGTAGAGCTCAGTATTGTTCATTCGATTTGACATGTCATCATTGCTCTCCTTTTTATTTTTATTTTTATTTATAATATATATATATAATTTTTTTTGTATGTGGGTGAGAAAGTGTATGTTCATGTGTGTGTGTGTGTGTGTGCGTGCGTGCGAGTGTGTGTGTGTGTATTCATTAGTTCACCTAAAACCTTTTAAAAAAAAATCCCATACCGTTCACCTAAACCAAACACCTAGAGACATCTAAACTTATTTTATTTTATTATTTTAACTCATTTTATAATGATTCTGATGACGACTGTAGCCCAGGTAAGCCCGTGCATTAAAGCGGCCTTGGCGAACACGCATCGCTACGCGGACAGAGTTGAGAGAAGCAAAGTAGCCGTGTACCTTCAGGAGGATCATTTTTGCAGCATTTTTGCCTGCAGGCTAGACGAAGTAATGAGTCATTTTTAATTGAGGCATGAAAATCACCAAATGTTGTCACTTTTAAACATATAGGTAGTGTAGGCTTTCTGAAATAAAAGAAATAATTAAAATAAATAGAAAAAGCCGAACAGTTTCAACTTTCATTTCAGCCTGGGGTAGGCAGTGCCTACCTTGCCTATCCTGACCGCACGTTACCGGTACTGACAAAGGAGAAGTGCTCACAATCACAGATTTCGACTGGTTTGTGAACAATATTTGAGCGAAATGGTGATATTTTGTACGTGGGAAAAGTTTTAGATCTTTGAGTTCATCGCATAAAAAATGGGAGCAAAAAGTGTTTTTTACTTTTGTTGAGTATAATTTTACAAATGAAGTGATGCATCTTGATATTTATTGGTTAAATAATTTTTGATAGTTACTGTGAGAAGTCATTGACATGATCGTCATCTTCACACAGATGAACATCATTCATTATTAATAGCATGTAATTCATGATCATTTGAGCAAAGTTGTTATTTTACAAGTACGTATCAAACTGGTCCTTGGCCCTTCGCATTAATCAGTACTCAATAAGTAGCTCTCAGTTTCAAAAAGTTTGACCCCTGCACTATAGACAGATGGATGATGCTAAATTGCAAAGCATTTTAGCCTACACGGTAGGATGTGGGTGTAGCCTTTGACACCAGTTTCACCAATCAACATAAAATTTTGCGTGGGTTGTAAACGTTGTAGTTTGAGCTTTTCAAACTCAATGAGCTAACACATTAAGGTTTTCCTGAAGTCACAATAGCAAAATGCTCCTCCAGTAGATAAAAAAAAATAGATCCCGGGTGGCACGGGGATTTCTTGCATGAGCGTAGAGCTTGCATATTTATGATCAAGCCTCGCACACTGAGGGGACTTTATGCAAACAACAATATAAAGAGCTTTGTAAGGAGAAGGGGGCTGAGGCGTTCCACAGGAGACTGCCGTCTAATCTAAAGTGGCGGCGGTGGCGGCTAATAAAGTCACTCACTCCGGAGGCAGACGCTGTGCATTTTCAATTTACTTCAAGTCTCAAACACCAGGAAAAGGAAAATCCAGACTTTATTACGAGGATTGTTATCCCACGCTGATGTCTTTATCGCTGCAGGGCGGCTCATCTTCGACAACCTGAAGAAGTCCATCGCGTACACGCTGACCAGCAACATCCCTGAGATCTCACCCTTCCTGCTCTTCATCATCGCCAGCGTTCCCCTTCCGCTGGGAACGGTCACCATCCTCTGCATCGACTTGGGCACGGACATGGTGAGTGCCGGGAACATCAGCGGAATAATAATGAAACAAGGCCCTTGCACCCCCTTGTTCATGGCAAATTCTCAAATGCTCTGCCAACAATTAATGACAGAGGCACGAAAGCTTGACTTACACATCTTTTTGATTTGGGGCTCAGTTCCCTAGGAGGAGGGTGTGAAATTAACAAGGCCTGGAATTTGGCCAAAATAGCTACTTTGAACCAAAATAGACAACTTGCTGTTCAACTCAGAGGCTGGATCCTTCAGAGTTTTCCCCATGTTGTTATGATACACATGTCCGCCCAATTTTGTGTTGATCAGAGAAAGTGGTGTCCAGGTGCACCCTTTTCTAGCTTTTCCTAGCTCATTTTTTTCATATTTTCCATGGGCCGCGGCTACAAAATTGCTGCTTCAGACCAAAATGTCCGACTTCCTGTTCATTTATTAGCATTGGTCCTTGACATTTTTTTCATACGTTCTGTCACGATTACTTGTTGATCGGAGAAATTGGTGGCTGGGGCTAATTTTTCAAAATTTCCAGGGACTGCTACTGAGTGCTAAATGGCTGCTTCAAACCCAAAAGGCTGACATCTTGTTCAATTATTAGAGAGGGTCTTTGAGGGTTTTTTTTCATGCGTTCTGTCACGATACGCGTCCACCAAATTGCTTGTTGATTGGAGAAACTGGCGTCTGGGGCTCATTGTTTCTAAATTTACATGAGTTGCTACGGAGTGCAAAATGGCTGCTTCAAACCAATGGCCGACTTCCTGTTTGATTATTAGCACGGGTCCTTGAGTTAGTTCATGCGTTCTGTCACGATACACGTCCACCAAATTGCTTGTTGATTGGAGAAACTGGCGTCTGGGGCTCATTGTTCCTAAATTTGCAGGGGCAGCGACTGAGTGCAAAATGGCTGCTTCAAACCAAAATGGCAGACTTCCTGTTTGATTATTAGCATTGGTCCTTGACTTTTTTTCATATGTTCTGTCACGATAACTTGTTAATCGGAGAAATTGGTGTCTGGGGCTAATTTTTCAAAATTTCCAGAGGCAGCGACTAAGTACAAAATGGCTGCTTCAAAACAAAATGGCAGACTTCCTGTTCAATTATGAACATGGGTGTTTGATTTTTTGTGTGTGCGTCCTGTCATGATTGACATGTCAAACCAATTTGTTGATTAGTTAAACAGCGACGGGGGCTAACTTTCCAGGAGGAAATTGCTGAGTGAGATTTGCAGCATGGTTTTTAGGACCCCTAAAGGGCCCTCGGCGCTTGCCAAAATATGAATTGTTGGGCATGTTGAGGCCCCCAAAAGGTGATTAATTCATTGACGGACAAATATCAAGCAGCCACCCACTGAATGAACAATAATCAGTCACCGTAAAGACAGCCGAGAACAGACGGTGTAATAGAGACCAACATGGGCTCAATTAGAAATTCAAATGAATTCATGCCGACTAGACGAATTGAATCTACAATCCAGATTCATCCAGAGAGAAGACAACGTACTTTATATACGTACGTAGTAAAAATCTGTTTGTCACACGTGAACGTTTGCTTTTGTAGTATAAAGGCTTTGACGTCTCCGAGCCAGAATCAAATGTAGTCTTTGTGACTCACTCCTTCCTTTGACGTCTCTTTTCTTCTCCGGTGACGGCTTTAGGCCCGCAGACAAGCGGCGTGCCGACAGTCTCTGGCGACGCCGACACGGGAAGCACAATGGAGGGAGAGTGAAATGTTTTAAATGTGAACTCTGAGTGTCAAGCTCTCGCTTTGTTCCTGTTTGTCGCTAATGGAGGTCGGCGCAAAGCTCGCCACTAACCTGTCCCGCTGACAGACAGCGTTTTTTTCTTTCTTTTTTCTTTTACCTTCAGGGCACTCATATTCCAATCAGTCCAATGAGACAACAGTTGGGGTTGCTTCAATGCAGGCCCACTGGATCTCTCGTACATCCACTACCACGCGAGATTTACTACTTAAAAGGCGCTAACCGCTAAGGTTGGCTAGTTGATTCGACTGTGGCGTTTAGAGTTTGATGTTGACAAGTCTTTTATGACATGTTTTTGCTTGAGGAAGTGCAACAACTTAATTGATGTCAATTGTCTTTGATTTCTCAATTTGCACCTTTGGGGGAATAAAGTCAAGCTCGAGACGGATTTTGAAAAACGTTTTGGAATACACAATCCAAGTGGAAGGAGAGCAGGGAATTATAATTATTCCACTGGGCACAAAGAGGTCCACAATTACTTGTTTCATTCCCAACATATGGAACATTCTGCTGTGGAGGATTTTTTTTGGGGGGCTAAATGTGAAACACTACTGCATAGTAACTAGATATTTGGGCGATGCATAGTTGCCAAGCTTTTTTGCCTTTGGCGTCTAATGTAATTTGGTTTCAGTTTCCTGATCATCTGCAGGATTGGACAAGAAAGAAGCGATGAATTAATTTCGGGAAAATTCAGCCTGCAATGTCAGTTTCGTTTTGGAGGATGACATTGGGTAGACATGTCCATATAACAGGATGCATGAAAAAAAACTTGGACGTCAACCACAAATATTTGACAATAATGTGTTCTATGCGGCCCCACTAGTCTAAATACAATATAAACAGGCCAAAGATCAAGATCCTGTTCCTGTGGATGGGAAAATCACAACACATCAATAAATTAATTCAAATTCAACAAGAGGGCAGACCTCCGCCAAGGCCTAATCAAAAACTAGAACTGCCTTTTAATTATTTTTTAAAGAGGAAGTCAACCACCCCAAATGTTTTTGACAATAATATGTTCTATGTAGCCCTACTAGTCTAAATATGGTATTCTGGTTAATATTGCGTTAGTGAAATATGAGATAAGCAGCAAAATCCAGCAGTTTTTATCAATATCAGAAAGTGGCCAATTTGCCACAGGTGAGCTGTGATTGGTCGTTGCCTGAGCAACTGTGATGTCATCTTCAGTCGACAGCAAGTGGCAAAATGACATGCCTGAGCTGAAACTGAACAAAAAAGTGGCCATTTTAATTTGAAGCAACCCTTGCATTGGAATATTAGAAAGAAAAAGCCCCTTAACACGAGTTTCACTGATCAAAACAAAATTGGACGGCCATGTCTATCATGACAGGACGTACGCAAAATTCTCAAAAACCCATGGCCGAAATTGAACAAGAAATCGGCCATTTTGGTTTGACGCAGCCATTTCCAACAAATTTCAGGGCTTGCACTTTGACAAACCCCTTTCTATTTAGGCACTAGTTTTTTTTTTGCAACTTATTTATTCTTATCTTTGAAGCTACAAAAATCCATCCATTTGGTTGCCAACCAATCGCTGACTCAAAAAAAGATTCAATATCTAACACAGATTATAGCTCGCAGAAAACTACAAACATTGGCTTATTAACATAATTAACACAATTATCATGTAGTTGTGGTCTTGTCTCATTTGCTCCCAGAAAATCTATAAATAGGTTATATTTTAAATATTACCATGCTCCCAAAGACATATTTATACGTCTGATGTTTTTTTAATTTTATTTTTTAATGCTAGGGCATACAGAAGGCTTTGATTCAGCCTCTGAATGGAAGAGAATGCTTGAAGCAATGGTAGTTATTACAAAAACGGCCAGCAGGTGGCAGCAAAGTATAAGAGATCAAGCAAGGCCATGTTGAAAACGATCTCATTTACCCACAGTTCTAAACAGATTTGTGAATAATGATGAAACGTATATTTATTCTAATGCTAATTTCTTCAAAAGGGAAACCGATAGAAATATACTCTTTTTTTTTTTTACTGATGAAAGAAGAGATTCTGATCTTTCTTTTGGTCGGTACCATGTTCTTATAGCAATAGAACACAATATTCTGTGAAATCTGTCAAAATCCACTAAAACAGAGTGAAGGGGGTTGCTTCAGTGAAAATGGCTGAGTTAATGAGTAAACCTAAACACTATACGTTTCATTACGCTGTTGTTAAAGTAACATTATAAATCACAGGCGTCATTACTTTGAAATTCCAGGAGCTAATATTACAATATGGAATCAACTCAGTTGTCATGTAATCAATTGTAGCTTTTCAAAGGTGACCTTGTTGGTTTCTCGCAGCAGGACATTTTGTTCTTGTTGATCAATATTTGTTCGGCTGTCTCCAGATCAAAGTCCTGTCATAACAGGAGTGAAGTTTTAAACGCAACTAAATTGTGTTTTGCTTTAAAAAGAAAGCAAAGGGGAAAAAAAGAAGTAAATAAACAGCTCACCTTCAAAGTAAGACGTCAGCATGTCGGTGAGAAGCGCTGGCAGTGTGAAACAGCTGGACGTCGGCTTTGAAGTGTTGCAGGCGCTAAAGATCTACCGTGAATTACAAGAAGTGAGGCGGACAAGTTATATTTGGCGAGTCGCGTCTTCACGGACAAGGAAATGTGGGGGGTTGGATCGCCACCCCTTCACTTTGAGGAAGGAGAACCCAGTTGAGAGAGCGAAATCTCAGCCAGTCAGCGTCATTTTATTTTATTTTTTAATGAACAATAACGTCATCAAATGATAATAAGAACAAATTCAATCAGTGGTAGCTTCGATTTAAATGGGGACCTGCTATAGGGACCTTAGGATGCTTAACAATAGCTCATGGGGGTAATTAAAATCTGTAAATGTGAGTGTGTGTCTGTATTCATATTGTGAAAAGTATTTTTGGTGAACAGATGGTGCTGGAGGAGTTTTTTGTGTGTGTGTGTGTTTTTTTTTTTTTTTTTTATGTTCAGGGAAGCAGCATCACAGATTTTAGTAGAGAGAGAGAGAGAGAGAGAGAGAGTTCTAGAGTTGGGGGTGTGGGGGGTGGCAGTACAGAGTTAGACAAAATCCAAGGCGATTCCAATATGTTGATTAGAAATTGTCTCGTAATATGCCGTTGAAATAAATAAATAAATAAATAAAGCAAAACAGACCGAGTCGTTCCTTTGGTGTTTGTTAAGGATTTATTGGCCAGCTAATTATATTCGGCATTTTGATGTATCTCAGTTTAGAACTTTTTTTAAATGGTATTTTTTATTTGTAAATCCGATGGTCGATAACGATCATTTTCAAACTGGGTCTAATAGGGAGACTTGCCAAGTAGGAATGTCAATTCTCATTGCTACCATTGTTTTTAACTGTGCATGTGACAGACAAATAAACATCTTGAATAAAATATTTGCTGCTGAGCCTGGGAGCTCGCTGCACTTTTGTTGTAGGTTAGAGTTATTAATCACCCAAAAATATTCTTAGCATTAATAATGTATTAACGCAGATTAATCGCACTATTAATTTTGACCACAGATTATCCTTTAGTTTGACAGCAGATGGTTACATTAAAGGTAGCACAGGTTGTGTTTGAGCAATTAACTAACTACATGCATTAAAGTAAAGTAATGTTTGTGTATGACATTCAGAATATTTTTTCATGTTAAACTATAGTGGTCATTTTTTTCTCATTTTAAATTATGCAAGTAATTAACTGATTAGAAAAAGAGGAGGATGAGCGTGTGCAGTGGATAAGAAATTTTGAAGACGTCGTCATAACATTAAAAGTCGAAAAAAAATTCACACATAACAGGTGCTCTTTAAATTTGGTGGGCAAGAAATGTTGATTAAAAAAGCCTTTTTAATTAAGTGATACATCGTAATTACTCAAAATTACAAGATGTGATAAATCTGATTTAAAAAATTAATCATTTGACAGCTGTATTATTGATTTGATAATGCTTACAGCTAGCTTCTAATCAGTAGCCACTTACGTCGGAGACTTCTGCCGTATCATACGATGACTACGTAATTAATTAGTGGTTTCTTAGCGTCCTAAATTAGCAATTTAATATGAGTTCGGAAAGTGTTATGTTGATGTTGGTTGCAACTTTAACTCTTTGACTGCCAAAAACGTTAAATGACGTTTAATAAAAACCTACGGAGGGCCGCCAAGGACGTTAAAAGACGTTCTCCAATTTTTTATTTTTGGAAACGGGTGGAGGAAAGCCTTGGCCAGCTGTGGTGAAAGTTTCAAGCAGATCTAGTTAGCCTAATGACTATTTTTGGCCCCTAGATGGCAGCAATGACTCTCTTTTGACAAGATTGGGTAGGCGTCAGTAGAAGACGTGAGGCGGAGCTAGAGGGGACAATGGCTGGGGAAGGGAAGAGAACATGGCGACCGGTTGCAAGCAGCTCACGCTCGAGCAGTTTTTTTCAAAGACGAAAAGCATCGACCAACGCTAAAGAGCACATTGATGACGACGATGATCATCATCGATGATGATGATGGTGACTCCGAGGTTGGAAGCATTGACGCGGCAGTAGAAGACGTGAGGCGGAGCTAGATGGCTAAAGAAGCGAACAATGGCGACCGGTTGCAAGCAGCTCACACTTGGGAATTTTTTTCAAAGACAAAAGGCATCGACCAACGCTAAAGAGCACATTGATGACGACGATGATCATCACCGATGATGATGATGGTGACTCCGAGGTTGACGCCGAAGTTGGAAGCGCTGACGCGGCGGCTATGACGACGTCATAAAGGTTCACGGGCTAGCGATGCCAACACCGGAAAACGCGGAGCACAACCGAGCACGCTCAGGCGACGTTCAATCGGACGACGAAGAGTACCCCGAGTCCAATGCATATTCATCGGAGGAGTGGGTACAGTCTGCTACTTGCTATTCCCCGGAAAAAAAGGCCGTCTGCACGCAAAACGGACAATGGAAAGTGAAAGTAATCTGTTGTGCAAACCCTGCTCCCTCTCCTTGCACGCAGGAGAGCGTTACAAAAAGAAAAACTGTATTTGAAACATCCACATAATTGTAAATAGTACCACAGTTGCACACATTTGTAAATAGTTTGCGAAATTGTTTTGTCAAATTGTTACACTGTTGAATGGAAATAAACGTATTTTGCAATCTAAAAACACTTTTTCATTGTTGGTGGTGGTGTATTACAGAAGTAAAGCACTATTTAGGTGTTTGTGGCATCATTCATGGACAAAAAGAAGTGTAGAATTCACTAGAGTGCATGAAATAACATCGTTTCACAAAAAGCTCTTTTTCTCCGCTTTTTGTTTCAAAACAGAGCATTTCGGTGAAACTAACCATTTTCTATTGTTGATTACTGAAGAACGGAATAAGGTAGAAACAAACTTTTTTTTTCTGATGAAAGCTGAGAGTCCAATCTTTCATTTGGTAGTCATTCAGTCAAAATGCTTAAATCGGCTGGCACTGGCGACATCCCGTTTCTGAAAACGTCTGGCAGTCAAAGAGTTAATGTCAATCAAAACTACGACAAAGAAATCCTAAACGTCTAAAAGGTAAATTAAGCTAGCCATTACACCACGACGTGGGCCAACTACAAAGTAAAAGTCTACTAAGGCTATTTGCATTGCCGTCAATGTATTATTTAGCAAACTTTATTTTGCAGTTTTTCCACCAACCAATGCGCGGATTGTGCGCGATCAGAACTGTGGGGGCTGATAAGAATCGACCACGGATCAATGACGATCCGTTGCACCACTAATGACTACTAATAATCAGTATTCAGTAGTCAGCCCTGAGAAGAAATATAACATAACATAAACTATTTCTAGTGTTTGTCTAATGCAGTGGTGGTTGAAACGTTGACAATTGGTGGAATTTTGACCTATAATACGTTGGTTGAAAAGTGTATAGTAAGTTTTGCTACAAAAAAATGCAAAAAGCCAAAGAAAAAGCAAAAGACAGATGTAATGTTTGTCTCGCATGATGGCAGTTAAAACGTTGACATTTCCTCCCCTCGAAAATAACGTTCGGATTCCGACTTCAGCGGCTGTTCCTCCGCATGCGAGAGAACATGTCAGCTGAAAAAAGAACAACCTGGCAGATATGCCGGGTTGTTAGCAGTTTGTCAACATCTTTCCGTTCAACTCTGCAGGACTGCGACGGCTCGATCTAGCTTTGCCGGTGACAAGCGACACCCTCGGATATTATTTTTAGATTCCGCTGGAAAGCAAGGGGGGGGGGGGGCATGAATTAATTCAATGCCAGCACTTGTAGCACATTTGGACATTTTCAAGACCCATATGTTGTGTTCAATGATTATTTATATACCAAATCTACTAAATGAAAGACACCCTTTTGACCAGAAAAAAATGTTTGATCCTGCTTTTTTTCTTTTACAATCAGCAGTGCAAAAAAAGTAGGTTGCACGAAATGCAGCCTGAGATCAGCAAACTGTGCTGATCTCATATCTAAAACGGCGCATCGATGCCATCTACTGATGGTTGTGCGTCAGTAAAGTTGTTTCCAAGTTTGAAATTTACCGTGGACCAGCATCAGACGCTCCCCAACCCACCCCAAGTGTCCAAGTCCACTTGTCAATGGCAATGGCTAATTTGAACACAATTATTTTAATTTTAAGTCATTTAATTAAAAAAAAATCCCCAAAATTATCTCTAATCTCTCTGCAATCGTAGTTATTTAAACAGTTTTTAAAAATCCAACACTACATTTTTTCATGTTCAGCAAATTTTTTACTTTTTTAAGTTAAATTGTATTTAAGTATAGTATTCTGAAGACGAAAAACCACGGCCTTAGTTATTATTATTTTTGACTGTATAATAATGTTGACTGTTATGATGGTACTTGGAGAGCTGAATAATTTTTGAGGTTGTACCTATACTTTCCACAAAAAAACAATTAGAACCATTGTCTTGAGATATTTGTCATTTTACCTTATTCCTCTGATACAACCAATTTTGTATTGTAGCCTCACTCACAAAAAACTTTTAATCTTATCACTTTTTTTTTTATTGTGGAATGAAGTGTGCCACACTCAAGTGAGGGGAAAAAAATCTGTCAAAAGTGAGCATGTTACAGCATCAAGGTCGGGGTGGCGCCAGTCATCATCAAAGGATTTGTCGCCCGCCCTTGTGTGTCTACTTTAAATCCACCTTAACGCGCGGAGATTGCCTGCTCGCCGTCGAACATATTGTGCGCTGATATCAGCTCAATATCTTTTATTACATGCGCCTTTCTCGCTCTTCTGGTGTACAAATGAAATGAAGAGCAGGCCATAATAGGAAGTTTCGAGAAAATAGGAAAATTATTTTTGAATATACAAAATGCTTGACTAGGGGGAGTTGGTAAACTTTTGTGTTCAAGGACTGCATCTGATTTTTTTTTTTTTTTAACAGATGCTTAATTCATAGGTGAGGTAACATACAGTTGAGGACAAAATTATTAGCCCCCCTACAAAAATGTCATTGTTTTTAATGATATTCCCAGTTACTTTTAAATAGAGTGTTGTAGAGTAGATCTTTTCTTCCGCGTGTTCGTTTTCTTTCGGGTAGTGAGAATGTTGGTTATATGAATACAGGCTGGAGATCGATGAACAGTTCCTTCAAAGCTTTTATACAGAATATTCCGGGCACAAGTGAGTTACAGACAATGGCTGTAGCTTAAGGTTTTCTTTCAAAATCTCCACCTATTTTTTTTCTATGTTTAGGATTCCTTCCACCTTGACAACATTTGCAGTTCCAGATGCACTGAAGCATCCCCACAGCATAATACTCCCACCACCGTGTTTGAATGTGGGGAAGGTATTCTTTGGGTGATATGCCTCTCCCTTTTTCTCCCCAAACATAAGAAGTGTCTCTATGGCCAAACAGCTTTAGTTTCGTCTCATCAGACCACAGGACAGGTTTCCAGTGTGCATAATCTTTCTCCAGGTTTTCCTGAGCATACTTAAGTCTGTGTTGAAGGTGTCTCTTCTTGAAAAGTGCAACCTCGCAGTCCATTCCTGTGCAGAGCTCTGGTGATTTTCTTCTTCAAGAATCTGTCTTCATTCCTGATGTGGACAAGTCATTCGCCAGTGTCTTTAGACACATCTCTCAGTAGTTTTCTTTGAAATCTTTTGCTTTCTTCCTCTGCCAGGCTAATTCTGGACTGTTTGTCTCTCATTGAATCACTGGATTACACTTCTCACTCCAGTTCTTGACACTTGAAAATGCTTTGATGGCTTTGTTTATCATTCTCCTGCTTTGTGTGCATCAAATAATACCCTTTTCTCAAGTCCAAACTTATTTCTTTAGTATTTGGCATGGTCATTTTTCAACAGACAGCTCAAGGACCCAATACTGAGGCTTTTAAAACACTTTTAAACTTAAACTTGAGTCAAATCCCCTGATTCACCTGATCACCTTTAAGTACATCACCCGTGAAGTTAAATCACATCACTGCACAAAAGCGGTTCGTGCAATGACTAAATAAATGATAATTTCTTAAAGGGGGCTAATAATAATGTCACAGGTGTTTTTTGTTTTTTCTTGATTAATTCTGATTTGGTGTACAAATATTAATAATTTGTGCCTTCTCAACAAAACTAGTATGTCCAGATATGCTATGCTGAAAATTCCTTAGTCTGTAAAAAAAAAAAAAAACTTGGTAAAATCTTGAAGAAAAAGTTTCATGATGTCCCTTTGGATTTTTATTTATTTATAATTAATTTAATTATAAATAACATAATGCACATCAATATCAAAATGCACATATACAAATATTTTGCAGATATTTTGCATTTTATTATCTATAATAAAATATCTATCCAATTATTTATTATAATAAATATGAAAATGCTGAATAGATAAGCATTGTTTTACTTTATAGTTATATTGTTACATTTGATACAGTTAAAAATTAAATGCATAAGTTATATGACATTGTAATGTAATTTCATTATTTTAGGTCAATTAATTAATTAGTTATTACATTTATTTAAAAAATATAATGTGTATGTATATTTTACAGGCAAACATTGTACTAATATTTGCTTTCATAATAAATTAACCAATTATTAAATAAAAAAATATATACAAAAATGTCAAATGTGCTGGACATGGCTACTAATGTGTTTTATTTTCATATTTACAATGAATTAATTAACTTAAAAAATTTTTTTTTTCAATATAATAGATTACCGCACAGTAACACATAAATGTCATTTAAAAATGTTTTGTTGTATTACTTACAATAAACTGATAAACCAATTATTTAATAATATTAATGAAAAATAGATATATGTATTGTATTGTAATTGAAATAAAAGACCTTAGTAGTGGTACTACTACTACAACCACTACTACTAAATAATGATAATATTGTAATAATGATAGTTATGATAACGCCCATCTGAGTTTTAGAGTGCTAAACCTTTTCCCCGTTTTCTTGCTCCAGGTTCCTGCCATCTCATTGGCCTACGAGACGGCGGAAAGCGACATCATGAAACGGCAGCCCAGAAACCCCAAAACGGACAAGCTGGTCAACGAGCGACTCATCAGCATGGCCTATGGCCAGATAGGTGCGTATGCGTGCCGGCTGTCAATCAATGACCAGCAGAACATAGCCGCAACCATTTTGTACATTTTAGAAATTGAACGCAATGAATGGGCTTCTCAACTGCGCGTTAAGTGCAGTGT